>NC_136613.1:37886356-38486356 GCF_933228915.1 Telmatherina bonti | reverse complement strand
AACCAGTCCACTTCTGGGGTTTCTAAAACCAGTCCACTTCTGGGGTTTCTGAAACCAGTCCACTTCCAGGATTTCTAAAACCAGTCCACTTCTGGGGTTTTTGAAACCAGTCCACTTCTGGGATTTCTAAAACCAGTCCACTTCTGGGGTTTCTAAAAAACAGTCCACTTCTGGGATTTCTAAAAACAGTCCACTTCCGGGATTTCTGAAACCAGTCCACTTCTGGGGTTTCTAAAACCAGTCCACTTCTGGGGTTTCTAAAACCAGTCCACTTCTGGGGTTTCTAAAACCAGTCCACTTCTGGGGTTTCTAAAACCAGTCCACTTCCAGGATTTCTAAAACCAGTCCACTTCCAGCATTTCTAAAACCAGTCCACTTCTGGGATTTCTGAAACCAGTCCACTTCCAGGATTTCTAAAACCAGTCCACTTCCAGTATTTCTAAAACCAGTCCACTTCCAGGATTTCTAAAACTAGTCCAGTTCTGGGATTTCTGAAACCAGTCCACTTCCAGGATTTCTAAAACCAGTCCACTTCCAGCATTTCTAAAACTAGTCCACTTCTGGGGTTTCTAAAACCAGTCCACTTCCAGTATTTCTAAAACTAGTCCACTTCCAGGATTTCTAAAACCAGTCCACTTCTGGGATTTCTGAAACCAGTCCACTTCCAGGATTTCTAAAACCAGTCCACTTCCAGGATTTCTAAAACCAGTCCACTTCCAGGATTTCTAAAACCCGTCCACTTCCAGGATGTCTGAAACCAGTCCACTTTTGGGATTTCTAAAACCAGTCCACTTCCAGGATTTCTAAAACCCGTCCACTTCCAGGATTTCTAAAACCAGTCCACTTCCAGGATTTCTAAAACTAGTCCACTTCCAGCATTTCTAAAACCAGTCCACTTCCGGGATTTCTAAGACCAGGCCACTTCCAGGATTTCTAAAACCAGTCCACTTCTGGGGTTTCTAAAACCAGTCCACTTCCAGGATTTCTAAAACTAGTCCACTTCCAACATTTCTAAAACCAGTCCCTTCCAGGATTTCTGAAACCAGTCCACTTCCAGCATTTCTAAAACTAGTCCACTTCTGGGATTTCTAAAACCAGTCCACTTCTGGGAATTCTGAAACCAGTCCACTTCTGGGGTTTCTAAAACCAGTCCACTTCTGGGGTTTCTGAAACCAGTCCACTTCCAGGATTTCTAAAACCAGTCCACTTCTGGGATTTCTGAAACCAGTCCACTTCCAGGATTTCTGAAACCAGTCCACTTCTGGGATTTCTGAAACCAGTCTACTTCTGGGATTTCTGAAACCAGTCCACTTCTGGGGTTTCTAAAACCAGTCCACTTCTGGGGTTTCTAAAACCAGTCCACTTCTGGGGTTTCTGAAACCAGTCCACTTCCAGGATTTCTAAAACCAGTCCACTTCTGGGGTTTCTAAAACCAGTCCACTTCTGGGGTTTCTGAAACCAGTCCACTTCCAGGATTTCTAAAACCAGTCCACTTCTGGGGTTTCTAAAACCAGTCCACTTCCAGTATTTCTAAAACCAGTCCACTTCTGGGGTTTCTAAAACCAGTCCACTTCCAGTATTTCTAAAACCAGTCCACTTCCAGGATTTCTAAAACTAGTCCACTTCTGGGATTTCTGAAACTAGTCCACTTCTGGGATTTCTGAAACCAGTCCACTTCCAGTATTTCTAAAACCAGTCCACTTCCAGGATTTCTAAAACCAGTCCACTTCCAGTATTTCTAAAACCAGTCCACTTCCAGGATTTCTAAAACCAGTCCACTTCTGGGGTTTCTAAAACCAGTCCACTTCCAGTATTTCTAAAACTAGTCCACTTCCAGGATTTCTAAAACCAGTCCACTTCTGGGATTTCTGAAACCAGTCCACTTCTAGGATTTCTAAAACCAGTCCACTTCCAGGATTTCCAAAACCAGTCCACTTCTGGGGTTTCTAAAACCAGTCCATTTCTGGGGTTTCTAAAACCAGTCCACTTCCAGTATTTCTAAAACCAGTCCACTTCCAGGATTTCTAAAACCAGTCCACTTCTGGGATTTCTGAAACCAGTCCACTTCCAGGATTTCTAAAACTAGTCCACTTCTGGGGTTTCTAAAACCAGTCCACTTCTGGGGTTTCTAAAACCAGTCCACTTCTGGGGTTTCTAAAACCAGTCCACTTCCAGTATTTCTAAAACTAGTCCACTTCCAGGATTTCTAAAACCAGTCCACTTCTGGGATTTCTGAAACCAGTCAACTTCCAGGATTTCTAAAACCAGTCCACTTCCGGGATTTCTAAAACCAGTCCACTTCTGGGGTTTCTAAAACCAGTCCACTTCTGGGGTTTCTAAAACCAGTCCACTTCTGGGATTTCTAAAACCAGTCCACTTCCAGGATTTCTAAAACCAGTCCACTTTTGGGATTTCTAAAACCAGTCCACTTCCAGGATTTCTAAAACTAGTCCACTTCCAGCATTTCTAAAACCAGTCCACTTCTGGGGTTTCTAAAACCAGTCCACTTCCAGTATTTCTAAAACCAGTCCACTTCTGGGGTTTCTAAAACCAGTCCACTTCTGGGATTTCTGAAACCAGTCTACTTCTGGGATTTCTGAAACCAGTCCACTTCTGGGGTTTCCAAAACCAGTCCACTTCTGGGGTTTCTAAAACCAGTCCACTTCCGGGGTTTCTAAAACCAGTCCACTTCTGGGGTTTCTGAAACCAGTCCACTTCCAGGATTTCTAAAACCAGTCCACTTCTGGGATTTCTGAAACCAGTCCACTTCTGGGGATTCTAAAAACAGTCCACTTCCGGGATTTCTAAAACCAGTCCACTTCTGGGGTTTCTAAAACCAGTCCACTTCTGGGGTTTCTAAAACCAGTCCACTTCTGGGGTTTCTAAAACCAGTCCACTTCTGGGGTTTCTAAAACCAGTCCACTTCCAGTATTTCTAAAACCAGTCCACTTCTGGGGTTTCTAAAACCAGTCCACTTCCAGGATTTCTAAAACTAGTCCACTTCTGGGATTTCTAAAACTAGTCCACTTCTGGGGTTTCTAAAACCAGTCCACTTCTGGGGTTTCTAAAACCAGTCCACTTCTGGGGTTTCTAAAACCAGTCCACTTCCAGTATTTCTAAAACTAGTCCACTTCCAGGATTTCTAAAACCAGTCCACTTCTGGGATTTCTGAAACCAGTCCACTTCCAGGATTTCTAAAACCAGTCCACTTCCGGGATTTCTAAAACCAGTCCACTTCTGGGGTTTCTAAAACCAGTCCACTTCTGGGGTTTCTAAAACCAGTCCACTTCTGGGATTTCTAAAACCAGTCCACTTCCAGGATTTCTAAAACCAGTCCACTTTTGGGATTTCTAAAACCAGTCCACTTCCAGGATTTCTAAAACTAGTCCACTTCCAGCATTTCTAAAACCAGTCCACTTCTGGGGTTTCTAAAACCAGTCCACTTCCAGTATTTCTAAAACCAGTCCACTTCTGGGGTTTCTAAAACCAGTCCACTTCTGGGATTTCTGAAACCAGTCTACTTCTGGGATTTCTGAAACCAGTCCACTTCTGGGGTTTCCAAAACCAGTCCACTTCTGGGGTTTCTAAAACCAGTCCACTTCCGGGGTTTCTAAAACCAGTCCACTTCTGGGGTTTCTGAAACCAGTCCACTTCCAGGATTTCTAAAACCAGTCCACTTCTGGGATTTCTGAAACCAGTCCACTTCTGGGGTTTCTAAAACCAGTCCACTTCTGGGGTTTCTAAAACCAGTCCACTTCTGGGGTTTCTAAAACCAGTCCACTTCTGGGGTTTCTAAAACCAGTCCACTTCTGGGGTTTCTAAAACCAGTCCACTTCCAGTATTTCTAAAACCAGTCCACTTCTGGGGTTTCTAAAACCAGTCCACTTCCAGGATTTCTAAAACTAGTCCACTTCTGGGATTTCTGAAACTAGTCCACTTCTGGGATTTCTGAAACCAGTCCACTTCCAGGATTTCTAAAACCAGTCCACTTCCAGTATTTCTAAAACCAGTCCACTTCCAGGATTTCTAAAACTAGTCCACTTCTGGGATTTCTGAAACCAGTCCACTTCCAGGATTTCTAAAACTAGTCCACTTCTGGGGTTTCTAAAACCAGTCCACTTCTGGGGTTTCTAAAACCAGTCCACTTCCAGTATTTCTAAAACCAGTCCACTTCCAGGATTTCTAAAACCAGTCCACTTCTGGGATTTCTGAAACCAGTCCACTTCCAGGATTTCTAAAACCAGTCAACTTCCAGTATTTCTAAAACCAGTCCACTTCCAGGATTTCTAAAACTAGTCCACTTCTGGGATTTCTGAAACCAGTCCACTTGCAGGATTTCTAAAACTAGTCCACTTCTGGGGTTTCTAAAACCAGTCCACTTCTGGGGTTTCTAAAATCAGTCCACTTCTGGGGTTTCTAAAACCAGTCCACTTCTGGGGTTTCTTAAACCAGTCCACTTCTGGGGTTTCTAAAACCAGTCCACTTCTGGGGTTTCTAAAACCAGTCCACTTCTGGGGTTTCTAAAACCAGTCCACTTCTGGGGTTTCTAAAACCAGTCCACTTCCAGTATTTCTAAAACCAGTCCACTTCTGGCGTTTCTGAAACCAGTCCACTTCCAGTATTTCTAAAACCAGTCCACTTCTGGCGTTTCTGAAACCAGTCCACTTCCAGTATTTCTAAAACCAGTCCACTTCCAGGATTTCTAAAACTAGTCCACTTCTGGGATTTCTGAAACTAGTCCACTTCTGGGATTTCTGAAACCAGTCCACTTCCAGGATTTCTAAAACCAGTCCACTTCCAGTATTTCTAAAACCAGTCCACTTCTGGGATTTCTAAAACCAGTCCACTTCTGGGGTTTCTAAAACCAGTCCACTTCTATGATTTCTAAAACCAGTCCACTTCCAGGATTTCTAAAACCAGTCCACTTCTGGGGTTTCTAAAACCAGTCCATTTCTGGGGTTTCTAAAACCAGTCCACTTCCAGTATTTCTAAAACCAGTCCACTTCCAGGATTTCTAAAACCAGTCCACTTCTGGGATTTCTGAAACCAGTCCACTTCCAGGATTTCTAAAACCAGTCCACTTCTGGGGTTTCTAAAACCAGTCCACTTCTGGGGTTTCTAAAACCAGTCCACTTCTGGGGTTTCTAAAACCAGTCCACTTCCAGTATTTCTAAAACTAGTCCACTTCCAGGATTTCTAAAACCAGTCCACTTCTGGGGTTTCTAAAACCAATCCACTTCTGGGGTTTCTAAAACCAGTCCACTTCCAGGATTTCTAAAACCAGTCCACTTTTGGGATTTCTAAAACGAGTCCACTTCCAGGATTTCTAAAACTAGTCCACTTCCAGCATTTCTAAAACCAGTCCACTTCTGGGGTTTCTAAAACCAGTCCACTTCCAGTATTTCTAAAACCAGTCCACTTCTGGGGTTTCTAAAACCAGTCCACTTCTGGGATTTCTGAAACCAGTCTACTTCTGGGATTTCTGAAACCAGTCCACTTCTGGGGTTTCTAAAACCAGTCCACTTCTGGGGTTTCTAAAACCAGTCCACTTCTGGGGTTTCTAAAACCAGTCCACTTCTGGGGTTTCTGAAACCAGTCCACTTCCAGGATTTCTAAAACCAGTCCACTTCTGGGATTTCTAAAACCAGTCCACTTCCAGTATTTCTAAAACCAGTCCACTTCCAGGATTTCTAAAACTAGTCCACTTCTGGGATTTCTGAAACCAGTCCACTTCCAGGATTTCTAAAACTAGTCCACTTCTGGGGTTTCTAAAACCAGTCCACTTCTGGGGTTTCTAAAACCAGTCCACTTCCAGTATTTCTAAAACCAGTCCACTTCCAGGATTTCTAAAACCAGTCCACTTCTGGGATTTCTGAAACCAGTCCACTTCCAGGATTTCTAAAACCAGTCCACTTCCAGTATTTCTAAAACCAGTCCACTTCCAGGATTTCTAAAACTAGTCCACTTCTGGGATTTCTGAAACCAGTCCACTTTTGGGATTTCTAAAACTAGTCCACTTCTGGGGTTTCTAAAACCAGTCCACTTCTGGGGTTTCTAAAATCAGTCCACTTCTGGGGTTTCTAAAACCAGTCCACTTCTGGGGTTTCTAAAA
This sequence comes from Telmatherina bonti, assembly GCF_933228915.1. Taxonomy (NCBI): domain Eukaryota; kingdom Metazoa; phylum Chordata; class Actinopteri; order Atheriniformes; family Telmatherinidae; genus Telmatherina; species Telmatherina bonti. The sequence continues at coordinate 38,480,244 of NC_136613.1, read as the reverse complement.
CCAGTCCACTTCTGGGGTTTCTAAAACCAGTCCACTTCCAGTATTTCTAAAACCAGTCCACTTCTGGGGTTTCTAAAACCAGTCCACTTCCAGTATTTCTAAAACCAGTCCACTTCCAGGATTTCTAAAACTAGTCCACTTCTGGGATTTCTGAAACTAGTCCACTTCTGGGATTTCTGAAACCAGTCCACTTCCAGGATTTCTAAAACCAGTCCACTTCCAGTATTTCTAAAACCAGTCCACTTCCAGGATTTCTAAAACCAGTCCACTTCTGGGATTTCTGAAACCAGTCCACTTCTAGGATTTCTAAAACCAGTCCACTTCCAGGATTTCTAAAACCAGTCCACTTCTGGGGTTTCTAAAACTAGTCCACTTCCAGTATTTCTAAAACTAGTCCACTTCCAGGATTTCTAAAACCAGTCCACTTCTGGGATTTCTGAAACCAGTCCACTTCTAGGATTTCTAAAACCAGTCCACTTCCAGGATTTCTAAAACCAGTCCACTTCTGGGGTTTCTAAAACCAGTCCATTTCTGGGGTTTCTAAAACCAGTCCACTACCAGTATTTCTAAAACCAGTCCACTTCCAGGATTTCTAAAACCAGTCCACTTCTGGGATTTCTGAAACCAGTCCACTTCCAGGATTTCTAAAACTAGTCCACTTCTGGGGTTTCTAAAACCAGTCCACTTCTGGGGTTTCTAAAACCAGTCCACTTCCAGGGTTTCTAAAACCAGTCCACTTCCAGTATTTCTAAAACTAGTCCACTTCCAGGATTTCTAAAACCAGTCCACTTCTGGGATTTCTGAAACCAGTCCACTTCCAGGATTTCTAAAACCAGTCCACTTTTGGGATTTCTAAAACCAGTCCACTTCCAGGATTTCTAAAACCAGTCCACTTTTGGGATTTCTAAAACCAGTCCACTTCCAGGATTTCTAAAACCCGTCCAGTTCCAGCATTTCTAAAACCAGTCCACTTCTGGGGTTTCTAAAACCAGTCCACTTCCAGTATTTCTAAAACCAGTCCACTTCTGGGGTTTCTAAAACCAGTCCACTTCTGGGATTTCTGAAACCAGTCCACTTCTGGGATTTCTGAAACCAGTCCACTTCTGGGGTTTCTAAAACCAGTCCACTTCTGGGGTTTCTGAAACCAGTCCACTTCCAGGATTTCTAAAACCAGTCCACTTTTGGGATTTCTAAAACCAGTCCAGTTCCAGGATTTCTAAAACCAGTCCACTTTTGGGATTTCTAAAACCAGTCCACTTCCAGGATTTCTAAAACTAGTCCACTTCCAGCATTTCTAAAACCAGTCCACTTCTGGGGTTTCTAAAACCAGTCCACTTCCAGTATTTCTAAAACCAGTCCACTTCTGGGGTTTCTAAAACCAGTCCACTTCTGGGATTTCTGAAACCAGTCTACTTCTGGGATTTCTGAAACCAGTCCACTTCTGGGGTTTCTAAAACCAGTCCACTTCTGGGGTTTCTAAAACCAGTCCACTTCTGGGGTTTCTAAAACCAGTCCACTTCTGGGGTTTCTGAAACGAGTCCACTTCCAGGATTTCTAAAACCAGTCCACTTCTGGGATTTCTGAAACCAGTCCACTTCTGGGGTTTCTAAAAACAGTCCACTTCCGGGATTTCTAAAACCAGTCCACTTCTGGGGTTTCTAAAACCAGTCCACTTCTGGGGTTTCTAAAACCAGTCCACTTCTGGGGTTTCTAAAACCAGTCCACTTCTGGGGTTTCTAAAACCAGTCCACTTCCAGTATTTCTAAAACCAGTCCACTTCTGGGGTTTCTAAAACCAGTCCACTTCCAGGATTTCTAAAACTAGTCCACTTCTGGGATTTCTGAAACTAGTCCACTTCTGGGATTTCTGAAACCAGTCCACTTCCAGGATTTCTAAAACCAGTCCACTTCCAGTATTTCTAAAACCAGTCCACTTCCAGGATTTCTAAAACTAGTCCACTTCTGGGATTTCTGAAACCAGTCCACTTCCAGGATTTCTAAAACTAGTCCACTTCTGGGGTTTCTGAAACCAGTCCACTTCCAGGATTTCTAAAACCAGTCCACTTCTGGGATTTCTGAAACCAGTCCACTTCCAGGATTTCTAAAACCAGTCCACTTCCAGGATTTCTAAAACCAGTCCACTTCCAGGATTTCTAAAACTAGTCCACTTCTGGGATTTCTGAAACCAGTCCACTTGCAGGATTTCTAAAACTAGTCCACTTCTGGGGTTTCTAAAACCAGTCCACTTCTGGGGTTTCTAAAATCAGTCCACTTCTGGGGTTTCTAAAACCAGTCCACTTCTGGGGTTTCTAAAACCAGTCCACTTCTGGGGTTTCTAAAACCAGTCCACTTCCAGTATTTCTAAAACCAGTCCACTTCTGGGGTTTCTAAAACCAGTCCACTTCCAGTATTTCTAAAACCAGTCCACTTCCAGGATTTCTAAAACTAGTCCACTTCTGGGATTTCTGAAACTAGTCCACTTCTGGGATTTCTGAAACCAGTCCACTTCCAGGATTTCTAAAACCAGTCCACTTCCAGTATTTCTAAAACCAGTCCACTTCCAGGATTTCTAAAACCAGTCCACTTCTGGGATTTCTGAAACCAGTCCACTTCTCGGATTTCTAAAACCAGTCCACTTCCAGGATTTCTAAAACCAGTCCACTTCTGGGGTTTCTAAAACCAGTCCATTTCTGGGGTTTCTAAAACCAGTCCACTTCCAGTATTTCTAAAACCAGTCCACTTCCAGGATTTCTATAACCAGTCCACTTCTGGGATTTCTGAAACCAGTCCACTTCCAGGATTTCTAAAACCAGTCCACTTCCAGTATTTCTAAAACCAGTCCACTTCCAGGATTTCTAAAACCAGTCCACTTCTGGGATTTCTGAAACCAGTCCACTTCTGGGGTTTCTAAAACCAGTCCACTTCTGGGGTTTCTAAAACCAGTCCACTTCTGGGGTTTCTAAAACCAGTCCACTTCTGGGGTTTCTAAAACCAGTCCACTTCTGGGGTTTCTAAAACCAGTCCACTTCCAGTATTTCTAAAACCAGTCCACTTCTGGGGTTTCTAAAACCAGTCCACTTCCAGGATTTCTAAAACTAGTCCACTTCTGGGATTTCTGAAACTAGTCCACTTCTGGGATTTCTGAAACCAGTCCACTTCCAGGATTTCTAAAACCAGTCCACTTCCAGTATTTCTAAAACCAGTCCACTTCCAGGATTTCTAAAACTAGTCCACTTCTGGGATTTCTGAAACCAGTCCACTTCTAGGATTTCTAAAACCAGTCCACTTCCAGGATTTCTAAAACCAGTCCACTTCCAGTATTTCTAAAACCAGTCCACTTCCAGGATTTCTAAAACCAGTCCACTTCTGGGATTTCTGAAACCAGTCCACTTCTAGGATTTCTAAAACCAGTCCACTTCCAGGATTTCTAAAACCAGTCCACTTCTGGGGTTTCTAAAACCAGTCCACTTCTGGGGTTTCTAAAACCAGTCCACTTCCAGTATTTCTAAAACCAGTCCACTTCCAGGATTTCTAAAACCAGTCCACTTCTGGGATTTCTGAAACCAGTCCACTTCCAGGATTTCTAAAACTAGTCCACTTCTGGGGTTTCTAAAACCAGTCCACTTCTGGGGTTTCTAAAACCAGTCCACTTCTGGGGTTTCTAAAACTAGTCCACTTCTGGGATTTCTGAAACCAGTCCACTTCTAGGATTTCTAAAACCAGTCCACTTCCAGGATTTCTAAAACCAGTCCACTTCCAGTATTTCTAAAACCAGTCCACTTCCAGGATTTCTAAAACCAGTCCACTTCTGGGATTTCTGAAACCAGTCCACTTCTAGGATTTCTAAAACCAGTCCACTTCCAGGATTTCTAAAACCAGTCCACTTCTGGGGTTTCTAAAACCAGTCCACTTCTGGGGTTTCTAAAACCAGTCCACTTCCAGTATTTCTAAAACCAGTCCACTTCCAGGATTTCTAAAACCAGTCCACTTCTGGGATTTCTGAAACCAGTCCACTTCCAGGATTTCTAAAACCAGTCCACTTCCGGGATTTCTAAAACCAGTCCACTTCCAGGATTTCTAAAACCAGTCCACTTTTGGGATTTCTAAAACCAGTCCACTTCTGGGGTTTCTAAAACCAGTCCACTTCCAGTATTTCTAAAACCAGTCCACTTCTGGGGTTTCTAAAACCAGTCCACTTCTGGGATTTCTGAAACCAGTCCACTTCTGGGATTTCTGAAACCAGTCCACTTCTGGGGTTTCTAAAACCAGTCCACTTCTGGGGTTTCTAAAACCAGTCCACTTCTGGGGTTTCTAAAACCAGTCCACTTCTGGGGTTTCTAAAACCAGTCCACTTCTGGGGTTTCTAAAACCAGTCCACTTCCAGTATTTCTAAAACCAGTCCACTTCTGGGGTTTCTAAAACCAGTCCACTTCCAGGATTTCTAAAACTAGTCCACTTCTGGGATTTCTGAAACTAGTCCACTTCTGGGATTTCTGAAACCAGTCCACTTCCAGGATTTCTAAAACCAGTCCACTTCCAGTATTTCTAAAACCAGTCCACTTCCAGGATTTCTAAAACTAGTCCACTTCTGGGATTTCTGAAACCAGTCCACTTCTAGGATTTCTAAAACCAGTCCACTTCCAGGATTTCTAAAACCAGTCCACTTCCAGTATTTCTAAAACCAGTCCACTTCCAGGATTTCTAAAACCAGTCCACTTCTGGGATTTCTGAAACCAGTCCACTTCTAGGATTTCTAAAACCAGTCCACTTCCAGGATTTCTAAAACCAGTCCACTTCTGGGGTTTCTAAAACCAGTCCACTTCTGGGGTTTCTAAAACCAGTCCACTTCCAGTATTTCTAAAACCAGTCCACTTCCAGGATTTCTAAAACCAGTCCACTTCTGGGATTTCTGAAACCAGTCCACTTCCAGGATTTCTAAAACTAGTCCACTTCTGGGGTTTCTAAAACCAGTCCACTTCTGGGGTTTCTAAAACCAGTCCACTTCTGGGGTTTCTAAAACCAGTCCACTTCCAGTATTTCTAAAACTAGTCCACTTCCAGGATTTCTAAAACCAGTCCACTTCTGGGATTTCTGAAACCAGTCCACTTCCAGGATTTCTAAAACCAGTCCACTTCCAGGATTTCTAAAACCAGTCCACTTTTGGGATTTCCAAAAATCAGTCCACTTCCAGGATTTCTAAAACCAGTCCACTTTTGGGATTTCTAAAACCAGTCCACTTCCAGGATTTCTAAAACCAGTCCACTTCCAGGATTTCTAAAACCAGTCCACTTCTGGGACTTCTGAAACCAGTCCACTTCTGGGATTTCTAAAACTAGTCCACTTCTGGGGTTTCTAAAACCAGTCCACTTCTGGGGTTTCTAAAACCAGTCCACTTCTGGGGTTTCTAAAACCAGTCCACTTCCAGTATTTCTAAAACCAGTCCACTTCTGGGGTTTCTAAAACCAGTCCACTTCCAGTATTTCTAAAACCAGTCCACTTCCAGGATTTCTAAAACTAGTCCACTTCTGGGATTTCTGAAACCAGTCCACTTGCAGGATTTCTAAAACTAGTCCACTTCTGGGGTTTCTAAAACCAGTCCACTTCTGGGGTTTCTAAAACCAGTCCACTTCCAGTATTTCTAAAACCAGTCCACTTCCAGGATTTCTAAAACCAGTCCACTTCCAGGATTTCTAAAACCAGTCCACTTTTGGGATTTCTAAAACCAGTCCACTTCCAGGATTTCTAAAACCAGTCCACTTTTGGGATTTCTAAAACCAGTCCACTTCCAGGATTTCTAAAACTAGTCCACTTCCAGCATTTCTAAAACCAGTCCACTTCTGGGGTTTCTAAAACCAGTCCACTTCCAGTATTTCTAAAACCAGTCCACTTCTGGGGTTTCTGAAACCAGTCCACTTCTGGGATTTCTGAAACCAGTCTACTTCTGGGATTTCTGAAACCAGTCCACTTCTGGGGTTTCTAAAACCAGTCCACTTCTGGGGTTTCTAAAACCAGTCCACTTCTGGGGTTTCTAAAACCAGTCCACTTCTGGGGTTTCTGAAACGAGTCCACTTCCAGGATTTCTAAAACCAGTCCACTTCTGGGATTTCTGAAACCAGTCCACTTCTGGGGTTTCTAAAAACAGTCCACTTCCGGGATTTCTAAAACCAGTCCACTTCTGGGGTTTCTAAAACCAGTCCACTTCTGGGGTTTCTAAAACCAGTCCACTTCTGGGGTTTCTAAAACCAGTCCACTTCTGGGGTTTCTAAAACCAGTCCACTTCCAGTATTTCTAAAACCAGTCCACTTCTGGGGTTTCTAAAACCAGTCCACTTCCAGGATTTCTAAAACTAGTCCACTTCTGGGATTTCTGAAACTAGTCCACTTCTGGGATTTCTGAAACCAGTCCACTTCCAGGATTTCTAAAACCAGTCCACTTCCAGTATTTCTAAAACCAGTCCACTTCCAGGATTTCTAAAACTAGTCCACTTCTGGGATTTCTGAAACCAGTCCACTTCCAGGATTTCTAAAACTAGTCCACTTCTGGGGTTTCTAAAACCAGTCCACTTCCAGGATTTCTAAAACCAGTCCACTTCCAGGATTTCTAAAACTAGTCCACTTCTGGGATTTCTGAAACTAGTCCACTTCTGGGATTTCTGAAACCAGTCCACTTCCAGGATTTCTAAAACCAGTCCACTTCCAGTATTTCTAAAACCAGTCCACTTCCAGGATTTCTAAAACCAGTCCACTTCTGGGATTTCTGAAACCAGTCCACTTCTAGGATTTCTAAAACCAGTCCACTTCCAGGATTTCTAAAACCAGTCCACTTCTGGGGTTTCTAAAACCAGTCCATTTCTGGGGTTTCTAAAACCAGTCCACTTCCAGTATTTCTAAAACCAGTCCACTTCCAGGATTTCTATAACCAGTCCACTTCTGGGATTTCTGAAACCAGTCCACTTCCAGGATTTCTAAAACCAGTCCACTTCCAGTATTTCTAAAACCAGTCCACTTCCAGGATTTCTAAAACCAGTCCACTTCTGGGATTTCTGAAACCAGTCCACTTCTGGGGTTTCTAAAACCAGTCCACTTCTGGGGTTTCTAAAACCAGTCCACTTCTGGGGTTTCTAAAACCAGTCCACTTCTGGGGTTTCTAAAACCAGTCCACTTCTGGGGTTTCTAAAACCAGTCCACTTCCAGTATTTCTAAAACCAGTCCACTTCTGGGGTTTCTAAAACCAGTCCACTTCCAGGATTTCTAAAACTAGTCCACTTCTGGGATTTCTGAAACTAGTCCACTTCTGGGATTTCTGAAACCAGTCCACTTCCAGGATTTCTAAAACCAGTCCACTTCCAGTATTTCTAAAACCAGTCCACTTCCAGGATTTCTAAAACTAGTCCACTTCTGGGATTTCTGAAACCAGTCCACTTCTAGGATTTCTAAAACCAGTCCACTTCCAGGATTTCTAAAACCAGTCCACTTCCAGTATTTCTAAAACCAGTCCACTTCCAGGATTTCTAAAACCAGTCCACTTCTGGGATTTCTGAAACCAGTCCACTTCTGGGGTTTCTAAAACCAGTCCACTTCTGGGGTTTCTAAAACCAGTCCACTTCCAGTATTTCTAAAACCAGTCCACTTCCAGGATTTCTAAAACCAGTCCACTTCTGGGATTTCTGAAACCAGTCCACTTCCAGTATTTCTAAAACCAGTCCACTTCCAGGATTTCTAAAACCAGTCCACTTCTGGGATTTCTGAAACCAGTCCACTTCCAGGATTTCTAAAACCAGTCCACTTCCGGGATTTCTAAAACCAGTCCACTTCCAGGATTTCTAAAACCAGTCCACTTTTGGGATTTCTAAAACCAGTCCACTTCTGGGGTTTCTAAAACCAGTCCACTTCTGGGACTTCTAAAACCAGTCCACTTCTGGGGTTTCTAAAACCAGTCCACTTCTGGGATTTCTGAAACCAGTCCACTTCTGGGATTTCTGAAACCAGTCCACTTCTGGGGTTTCTAAAACCAGTCCACTTCTGGGGTTTCTAAAACCAGTCCACTTCTGGGGTTTCTAAAACCAGTCCACTTCTGGGGTTTCTAAAACCAGTCCACTTCTGGGGTTTCTAAAACCAGTCCACTTCTGGGGTTTCTAAAACCAGTCCACTTCCAGTATTTCTAAAACCAGTCCACTTCTGGGGTTTCTAAAACCAGTCCACTTCCAGGATTTCTAAAACTAGTCCACTTCTGGGATTTCTGAAACTAGTCCACTTCTGGGATTTCTGAAACCAGTCCACTTCCAGGATTTCTAAAACCAGTCCACTTCCAGTATTTCTAAAACCAGTCCACTTCCAGGATTTCTAAAACTAGTCCACTTCTGGGATTTCTGAAACCAGTCCACTTCTAGGATTTCTAAAACCAGTCCACTTCCAGGATTTCTAAAACCAGTCCACTTCCAGTATTTCTAAAACCAGTCCACTTCCAGGATTTCTAAAACCAGTCCACTTCTGGGATTTCTGAAACCAGTCCACTTCTAGGATTTCTAAAACCAGTCCACTTCCAGGATTTCTAAAACCAGTCCACTTCTGGGATTTCTGAAACCAGTCCACTTCCAGGATTTCTAAAACTAGTCCACTTCTGGGGTTTCTAAAACCAGTCCACTTCTGGGGTTTCTAAAACCAGTCCACTTCTGGGGTTTCTAAAACCAGTCCACTTCCAGTATTTCTAAAACTAGTCCACTTCCAGGATTTCTAAAACCAGTCCACTTCTGGGATTTCTGAAACCAGTCCACTTCCAGGATTTCTAAAACCAGTCCACTTCCAGGATTTCTAAAACCAGTCCACTTTTGGGATTTCCAAAAATCAGTCCACTTCCAGGATTTCTAAAAACAGTCCACTTTTGGGATTTCTAAAACCAGTCCACTTCCAGGATTTCTAAAACCAGTCCACTTCCAGGATTTCTAAAACCAGTCCACTTCTGGGACTTCTGAAACCAGTCCACTTCTGGGATTTCTAAAACTAGTCCACTTCTGGGGTTTCTAAAACCAGTCCACTTCTGGGGTTTCTAAAACCAGTCCACTTCTGGGGTTTCTAAAACCAGTCCACTTCCAGTATTTCTAAAACCAGTCCACTTCTGGGGTTTCTAAAACCAGTCCACTTCCAGTATTTCTAAAACCAGTCCACTTCCAGGATTTCTAAAACTAGTCCATTTCTGGGATTTCTGAAACTAGTCCACTTCTGGGATTTCTGAAACCAGTCCACTTCCAGGATTTCTAAAACCAGTCCACTTCCAGTATTTCTAAAACCAGTCCACTTCCAGGATTTCTAAAACTAGTCCACTTCTGGGATTTCTGAAACCAGTCCACTTGCAGGATTTCTAAAACTAGTCCACTTCTGGGGTTTCTAAAACCAGTCCACTTCTGGGGTTTCTAAAACCAGTCCACTTCCAGTATTTCTAAAACCAGTCCACTTCCAGGATTTCTAAAACCAGTCCACTTCTGGGGTTTCTAAAACCAGTCCACTTCCAGTATTTCTAAAACTAGTCCACTTCCAGGATTTCTAAAACCAGTCCACTTCTGGGATTTCTGAAACCAGTCCACTTCTAGGATTTCTAAAACCAGTCCACTTCCAGGATTTCTAAAACCAGTCCACTTCTGGGGTTTCTAAAACCAGTCCACTTCTGGGGTTTCTAAAACCAGTCCACTTCTGGGGTTTCTAAAACCAGTCCACTTCCAGTATTTCTAAAACCAGTCCACTTCCAGGATTTCTAAAACCAGTCCACTTCTGGGATGTCTGAAACCAGTCCACTTCCAGGATTTCTAAAACTAGTCCACTTCTGGGGTTTCTAAAACCAGTCCACTTCTGGGGTTTCTAAAACCAGTCCACTTCCAGTATTTCTAAAACTAGTCCACTTCCAGGATTTCTAAAACCAGTCCACTTCTGGGATTTCTGAAACCAGTCCACTTCTGGGATTTCTAAAACCAGTCCACTTCCAGGATTTCTAAAACCAGTCCACTTTTGGGATTTCTAAAACCAGTCCACTTCCAGGATTTCTAAAACCAGTCCACTTCTGGGACTTCTGAAACCAGTCCACTTCTGGGATTTCTAAAACTAGTCCACTTCTGGGGTTTCTAAAACCAGTCCACTTCTGGGGTTTCTAAAACCAGTCCACTTCTGGGGTTTCTAAAACCAGTCCACTTCCAGTATTTCTAAAACCAGTCCACTTCTGGGGTTTCTAAAACCAGTCCACTTCCAGTATTTCTAAAACCAGTCCACTTCCAGGATTTCTAAAACTAGTCCATTTCTGGGATTTCTGAAACTAGTCCACTTCTGGGATTTCTGAAACCAGTCCACTTCCAGGATTTCTAAAACCAGTCCACTTCCAGTATTTCTAAAACCAGTCCACTTCCAGGATTTCTAAAACCAGTCCACTTCTGGGGTTTCTAAAACCAGTCCACTTCCAGTATTTCTAAAACCAGTCCACTTCCAGGATTTCTAAAACCAGTCCACTTCTGGGATTTCTGAAACCAGTCCACTTCCAGGATTTCTAAAACTAGTCCACTTCTGGGGTTTCTAAAACCAGTCCACTTCTGGGGTTTCTAAAACCAGTCCACTTCCAGTATTTCTAAAACTAGTCCACTTCCAGGATTTCTAAAACCAGTCCACTTCTGGGATTTCTGAAACCAGTCCACTTCCAGGATTTCTAAAACCAGTCCACTTCCAGGATTTCTAAAACCAGTCCACTTTTGGGATTTCTAAAACCAGTCCACTTCCAGGATTTCTAAAACCAGTCCACTTTTGGGATTTCTAAAACCAGTCCACTTCCAGGATTTCTAAAACTAGTCCACTTCCAGCATTTCTAAAACCAGTCCACTTCTGGGGTTTCTAAAACCAGTCCACTTCCAGTATTTCTAAAACCAGTCCACTTCTGGGGTTTCTAAAACCAGTCCACTTCTGGGATTTCTGAAACCAGTCCACTTCTGGGGTTTCTAAAACCAGTCCACTTCTGGGGTTTCTAAAACCAGTCCACTTCTGGGGTTTCTAAAACCAGTCCACTTCTGGGGTTTCTGAAACCAGTCCACTTCCAGGATTTCTAAAACCAGTCCACTTCTGGGATTTCTGAAACCAGTCCACTTCTGGGGTTTCTAAAAACAGTCCACTTCCGGGATTTCTAAAACCAGTCCACTTCTGGGGTTTCTAAAACCAGTCCACTTCTGGGGTTTCTAAAACCAGTCCACTTCCAGGATTTCTAAAACTAGTCCACTTCTGGGATTTCTGAAACTAGTCCACTTCTGGGATTTCTGAAACCAGTCCACTTCCAGGATTTCTAAAACCAGTCCACTTCCAGTATTTCTAAAACCAGTCCACTTCCAGCATTTCTAAAACTAGTCCACTTCTGGGATTTCTGAAACCAGTCCACTTCCAGGATTTCTAAAACTAGTCCACTTCTGGGGTTTCTAAAACCAGTCCACTTCTGGGGTTTCTAAAACCAGTCCACTTCCAGTATTTCTAAAACCAGTCCACTTCCAGGATTTCTAAAACCAGTCCACTTCTGGGACTTCTGAAACCAGTCCACTTCTGGGATTTCTAAAACTAGTCCACTTCTGGGGTTTCTAAAACCAGTCCACTTCTGGGGTTTCTAAAACCAGTCCACTTCTGGGGTTTCTAAAACCAGTCCACTTCCAGTATTTCTAAAACTAGTCCACTTCCAGGATTTCTAAAACCAGTCCACTTCTGGGATTTCTGAAACCAGTCCACTTCCAGGATTTCTAAAACCAGTCCACTTCCAGGATTTCTAAAACCAGTCCACTTCCAGGATTTCTAAAACCCGTCCACTTCCAGGATTTCTAAAACCAGTCCACTTCTGGGATTTCTGAAACCAGTCCACTTCCAGGATTTCTAAAACCAGTCCACTTCCAGGATTTCTAAAACCAGTCCACTTTTGGGATTTCTAAAACCAGTCCACTTCCAGGATTTGTAAAACCAGTCCACTTTTGGGATTTCTAAAACCAGTCCACTTCCAGGATTTCTAAAACTAGTCCACTTCCAGCATTTCTAAAACCAGTCCACTTCCAGGATTTCTAAAACCAGTCCACTTCCAGTATTTCTAAAACCAGTCCACTTCTGGGGTTTCTAAAACCAGTCCACTTCTGGGATTTCTGAAACCAGTCTACTTCTGGGATTTCTGAAACCAGTCCACTTCTGGGGTTTCTAAAACCAGTCCACTTCTGGGGTTTTTAAAACCAGTCCACTTCTGGGGTTTCTAAAACCAGTCCACTTCTGGGGTTTCTGAAACCAGTCCACTTCCAGGATTTCTAAAACCAGTCCACTTCTGGGATTTCTGAAACCAGTCCACTTCTGGGGTTTCTAAAAACAGTCCACTTCCGGGATTTCTAAAACCAGTCCACTTCTGGGGTTTCTAAAACCAGTCCACTTCTGGGGTTTCTAAAACCAGTCCACTTCTGGGGTTATAAAACCAGTCCACTTCTGGGGTTTCTAAAACCAGTCCACTTCCAGTATTTCTAAAACCAGTCCACTTCTGGGGTTTCTAAAACCAGTCCACTTCCAGGATTTCTAAAACTAGTCCACTTCTGGGATTTCTGAAACTAGTCCACTTCTGGGATTTCTGAAACCAGTCCACTTCCAGGATTTCTAAAACCAGTCCACTTCCAGTATTTCTAAAACCAGTCCACTTCCAGGATTTCTAAAACTAGTCCACTTCTGGGATTTCTGAAACCAGTCCACTTCCAGGATTTCTAAAACTAGTCCACTTCTGGGGTTTCTAAAACCAGTCCACTTCCAGTATTTCTAAAACTAGTCCACTTCCAGGATTTCTAAAACCAGTCCACTTCTGGGACTTCTGAAACCAGTCCACTTCTGGGATTTCTAAAACTAGTCCACTTCTGGGGTTTCTAAAACCAGTCCACTTCTGGGGTTTCTAAAACCAGTCCACTTCTGGGGTTTCTAAAACCAGTCCACTTCCAGTATTTCTAAAACCAGTCCACTTCTGGGGTTTCTAAAACCAGTCCACTTCCAGTATTTCTAAAACCAGTCCACTTCCAGGATTTCTAAAACTAGTCCACTTCTGGGATTTCTGAAACTAGTCCACTTCTGGGATTTCTGAAACCAGTCCACTTCCAGGATTTCTAAAACCAGTCCACTTCCAGTATTTCTAAAACCAGTCCACTTCCAGGATTTCTAAAACTAGTCCACTTCTGGGATTTCTGAAACCACTCCACTTGCAGGATTTCTAAAACTAGTCCACTTCTGGGGTTTCTAAAACCAGTCCACTTCTGGGGTTTCTAAAACCAGTCCACTTCCAGTATTTCTAAAACCAGTCCACTTCCAGGATTTCTAAAACCAGTCCACTTCTGGGGTTTCTAAAACCAGTCCACTTCCAGTATTTCTAAAACTAGTCCACTTCCAGGATTTCTAAAACCAGTCCACTTCTGGGATTTCTGAAACCAGTCCACTTCTAGGATTTCTAAAACCAGTCCACTTCCAGGATTTCTAAAACCAGTCCACTTCTGGGGTTTCTAAAACCAGTCCACTTCTGGGGTTTCTAAAACCAGTCCACTTCCAGTATTTCTAAAACCAGTCCACTTCCAGGATTTCTAAAACCAGTCCACTTCTGGGATTTCTGAAACCAGTCCACTTCCAGGATTTCTAAAACTAGTCCACTTCTGGGGTTTCTAAAACCAGTCCACTTCTGGGGTTTCTAAAACCAGTCCACTTCTGGGGTTTCTAAAACCAGTCCACTTCCAGTATTTCTAAAACTAGTCCACTTCCAGGATTTCTAAAACCAGTCCACTTCTGGGATTTCTGAAACTAGTCCACTTCCAGGATTTCTAAAACCAGTCCACTTCCAGGATTTCTAAAACCAGTCCACTTTTGGGATTTCTAAAACCAGTCAACTTCCAGGATTTCTAAAACCAGTCCACTTTTGGGATTTCTAAAACCAGTCCACTTCCAGGATTTCTAAAAGTAGTCCACTTCCAGCATTTCTAAAACCAGTCCACTTCTGGGGTTTCTAAAACCAGTCCACTTCCAGTATTTCTAAAACCAGTCCACTTCTGGGGTTTCTAAAACCAGTCCACTTCTGGGATTTCTGAAACCAGTCTACTTCTGGGATTTCTGAAACCAGTCCACTTCTGGGGTTTCTAAAACCAGTCCACTTCTGGGGTTTCTAAAACCAGTCCACTTCTGGGGTTTCTAAGACCGGTCCACTTCTGGGGTTTCTGAAACCAGTCCACTTCCAGGATTTCTAAAACCAGTCCACTTCTGGGATTTCTGAAACCAGTCCACTTCTGGGGTTTCTAAAACCAGTCCACTTCTGGGGTTTCTAAAACCAGTCCACTTCCAGTATTTCTAAAACCAGTCCACTTCCAGGATTTCTAAAACCAGTCCACTTCTGGGATTTCTGAAACCAGTCCACTTCCAGGATTTCTAAAACTAGTCCACTTCTGGGGTTTCTAAAACCAGTCCACTTCTGGGGTTTCTAAAACCAGTCCACTTCTGGGGTTTCTAAAACCAGTCCACTTCCAGTATTTCTAAAACTAGTCCACTTCCGGGATTTCTAAAACCAGTCCACTTTTGGGATTTCTAAAACCAGTCCACTTCCAGGATTTCTAAAACTAGTCCACTTCCAGCATTTCTAAAACCAGTCCACTTCTGGGGTTTCTAAAACCAGTCCACTTCCAGTATTTCTAAAACCAGTCCACTTCTGGGGTTTCTAAAACCAGTCCACTTCTGGGATTTCTGAAACCAGTCTACTTCTGGGATTTCTGAAACCAGTCCACTTCTGGGGTTTCTAAAACCAGTCCACTTCTGGGGTTTCTAAAACCAGTCCACTTCTGGGGTTTCTAAAACCAGTCCACTTCTGGGGTTTCTGAAACCAGTCCACTTCCAGGATTTCTAAAACCAGTCCACTTCTGGGATTTCTGAAACCAGTCCACTTCTGGGGTTTCTAAAAACAGTCCACTTCCGGGATTTCTAAAACCAGTCCACTTCTGGGGTTTCTAAAACCAGTCCACTTCTGGGGTTTCTAAAACCAGTCCACTTCTGGGGTTTCTAAAACCAGTCCACTTCTGGGGTTTCTAAAACCAGTCCACTTCCAGTATTTCTAAAACCAGTCCACTTCTGGGGTTTCTAAAACCAGTCCACTTCCAGGATTTCTAAAACTAGTCCACTTCTGGGATTTCTGAAACTAGTCCACTTCTGGGATTTCTGAAACCAGTCCACTTCCAGGATTTCTAAAACCAGTCCACTTCCAGTATTTCTAAAACCAGTCCACTTCCAGGATTTCTAAAACTAGTCCACTTCTGGGATTTCTGAAACCAGTCCACTTCCAGGATTTCTAAAACTAGTCCACTTCTGGGGTTTCTAAAACCAGTCCACTTCTGGGGTTTCTAAAACCAGTCCACTTCCAGTATTTCTAAAACCAGTCCACTTCCAGGATTTCTAAAACCAGTCCACTTCTGGGACTTCTGAAACCAGTCCACTTCTGGGATTTCTAAAACTAGTCCACTTCTGGGGTTTCTAAAACCAGTCCACTTCTGGGGTTTCTAAAACCAGTCCACTTCTGGGGTTTCTAAAACCAGTCCACTTCCAGTATTTCTAAAACTAGTCCACTTCCAGGATTTCTAAAACCAGTCCACTTCTGGGATTTCTGAAACCAGTCCACTTCCAGGATTTCTAAAACCAGTCCACTTCCAGGATTTCTAAAACCAGTCCACTTCCAGGATTTCTAAAACCCGTCCACTTCCAGGATTTCTAAAACCAGTCCACTTCTGGGATTTCTGAAACCAGTCCACTTCCAGGATTTCTAAAACCAGTCCACTTCCAGGATTTCTAAAACCAGTCCACTTTTGGGATTTCTAAAACCAGTCCACTTCCAGGATTTGTAAAACCAGTCCACTTTTGGGATTTCTAAAACTAGTCCACTTCCAGCATTTCTAAAACCAGTCCACTTCCAGGATTTCTAAAACCAGTCCACTTCCAGTATTTCTAAAACCAGTCCACTTCTGGGGTTTCTAAAACCAGTCCACTTCTGGGATTTCTGAAACCAGTCTACTTCTGGGATTTCTGAAACCAGTCCACTTCTGGGGTTTCTAAAACCAGTCCACTTCTGGGGTTTCTAAAACCAGTCCACTTCTGGGGTTTCTAAAACCAGTCCACTTCTGGGGTTTCTGAAACCAGTCCACTTCCAGGATTTCTAAAACCAGTCCACTTCTGGGATTTCTGAAACCAGTCCACTTCTGGGGTTTCTAAAAACAGTCCACTTCCGGGATTTCTAAAACCAGTCCACTTCTGGGGTTTCTAAAACCAGTCCACTTCTGGGGTTTCTAAAACCAGTCCACTTCTGGGGTTTCTAAAACCAGTCCACTTCTGGGGTTTCTAAAACCAGTCCACTTCCAGTATTTCTAAAACCAGTCCACTTCTGGGGTTTCTAAAACCAGTCCACTTCCAGGATTTCTAAAACTAGTCCACTTCTGGGATTTCTGAAACTAGTCCACTTCTGGGATTTCTGAAACCAGTCCACTTCCAGGATTTCTAAAACCAGTCCACTTCCAGTATTTCTAAAACCAGTCCACTTCCAGGATTTCTAAAACTAGTCCACTTCTGGGATTTCTGAAACCAGTCCACTTCCAGGATTTCTAAAACTAGTCCACTTCTGGGGTTTCTAAAACCAGTCCACTTCCAGTATTTCTAAAACTAGTCCACTTCCAGGATTTCTAAAACCAGTCCACTTCTGGGACTTCTGAAACCAGTCCACTTCTGGGATTTCTAAAACTAGTCCACTTCTGGGGTTTCTAAAACCAGTCCACTTCTGGGGTTTCTAAAACCAGTCCACTTCTGGGGTTTCTAAAACCAGTCCACTTCCAGTATTTCTAAAACCAGTCCACTTCTGGGGTTTCTAAAACCAGTCCACTTCCAGTATTTCTAAAACCAGTCCACTTCCAGGATTTCTAAAACTAGTCCACTTCTGGGATTTCTGAAACTAGTCCACTTCTGGGATTTCTGAAACCAGTCCACTTCCAGGATTTCTAAAACCAGTCCACTTCCAGTATTTCTAAAACCAGTCCACTTCCAGGATTTCTAAAACTAGTCCACTTCTGGGATTTCTGAAACCAGTCCACTTGCAGGATTTCTAAAACTAGTCCACTTCTGGGGTTTCTAAAACCAGTCCACTTCTGGGGTTTCTAAAACCAGTCCACTTCCAGTATTTCTAAAACCAGTCCACTTCCAGGATTTCTAAAACCAGTCCACTTCTGGGGTTTCTAAAACCAGTCCACTTCCAGTATTTCTAAAACTAGTCCACTTCCAGGATTTCTAAAACCAGTCCACTTCTGGGATTTCTGAAACCAGTCCACTTCTAGGATTTCTAAAACCAGTCCACTTCCAGGATTTCTAAAACCAGTCCACTTCTGGGGTTTCTAAAACCAGTCCACTTCTGGGGTTTCTAAAACCAGTCCACTTCCAGTATTTCTAAAACCAGTCCACTTCCAGGATTTCTAAAACCAGTCCACTTCTGGGATTTCTGAAACCAGTCCACTTCCAGGATTTCTAAAACTAGTCCACTTCTGGGGTTTCTAAAACCAGTCCACTTCTGGGGTTTCTAAAACCAGTCCACTTCTGGGGTTTCTAAAACCAGTCCACTTCCAGTATTTCTAAAACTAGTCCACTTCCAGGATTTCTAAAACCAGTCCACTTCTGGGATTTCTGAAACCAGTCCACTTCCAGGATTTCTAAAACCAGTCCACTTCCAGGATTTCTAAAACCAGTCCACTTTTGGGATTTCTAAAACCAGTCAACTTCCAGGATTTCTAAAACCAGTCCACTTTTGGGATTTCTAAAACCAGTCCACTTCCAGGATTTCTAAAAGTAGTCCACTTCCAGCATTTCTAAAACCAGTCCACTTCTGGGGTTTCTAAAACCAGTCCACTTCCAGTATTTCTAAAACCAGTCCACTTCTGGGGTTTCTAAAACCAGTCCACTTCTGGGATTTCTGAAACCAGTCTACTTCTGGGATTTCTGAAACCAGTCCACTTCTGGGGTTTCTAAAACCAGTCCACTTCTGGGGTTTCTAAAACCAGTCCACTTCTGGGGTTTCTAAGACCGGTCCACTTCTGGGGTTTCTGAAACCAGTCCACTTCCAGGATTTCTAAAACCAGTCCACTTCTGGGATTTCTGAAACCAGTCCACTTCTGGGGTTTCTAAAACCAGTCCACTTCTGGGGTTTCTAAAACCAGTCCACTTCCAGTATTTCTAAAACCAGTTCACTTCCAGGATTTCTAAAACCAGTCCACTTCTGGGATTTCTGAAACCAGTCCACTTCCAGGATTTCTAAAACTAGTCCACTTCTGGGGTTTCTAAAACCAGTCCACTTCTGGGGTTTCTAAAACCAGTCCACTTCTGGGGTTTCTAAAACCAGTCCACTTCCAGTATTTCTAAAACCAGTCCACTTCCAGGATTTCTAAAACCAGTCCACTTCTGGGATTTCTGAAACCAGTCCACTTCCAGGATTTCTAAAACCAGTCCACTTCCAGGATTTCTAAAACCAGTCCACTTTTGGGATTTCTAAAACCAGTCAACTTCCAGGATTTCTAAAACCAGTCCACTTTTGGGATTTCTAAAACCAGTCCACTTCCAGGATTTCTAAAAGTAGTCCACTTCCAGCATTTCTAAAACCAGTCCACTTCTGGGGTTTCTAAAACCAGTCCACTTCCAGTATTTCTAAAACCAGTCCACTTCTGGGGTTTCTAAAACCAGTCCACTTCTGGGATTTCTGAAACCAGTCTACTTCTGGGATTTCTGAAACCAGTCCACTTCTGGGGTTTCTAAAACCAGTCCACTTCTGGGGTTTCTAAAACCAGTCCACTTCTGGGGTTTCTAAGACCGGTCCACTTCTGGGGTTTCTGAAACCAGTCCACTTCCAGGATTTCTAAAACCAGTCCACTTCTGGGATTTCTGAAACCAGTCCACTTCTGGGGTTTCTAAAAACAGTCCACTTCCGGGATTTCTAAAACCAGTCCACTTCTGGGGTTTCTAAAACCAGTCCACTTCTGGGGTTTCTAAAACCAGTCCACTTCTGGGGTTTCTAAAACCAGTCCACTTCTGGGGTTTCTAAAACCAGTCCAATTCCAGTATTTCTAAAACCAGTCCACTTCTGGGGATTCTAAAACCAGTCCACTTCCAGGATTTCTAAAACTAGTCCACTTCTGGGATTTCTGAAACTAGTCCACTTCTGGGATTTCTGAAACCAGTCCACTTCCAGTATTTCTAAAACCAGTCCACTTCCAGGATTTCTAAAACTAGTCCACTTCTGGGATTTCTGAAACCAGTCCACTTCCAGGATTTCTAAAACTAGTCCACTTCTGGGGTTTCTAAAACCAGTCCACTTCTGGGGTTTCTAAAACCAGTCCACTTCCAGTATTTCTAAAACCAGTCCACTTCCAGGATTTCTAAAACCAGTCCACTTCTGGGACTTCTGAAACCAGTCCACTTATGGGATTTCTAAAACTAGTCCACTTCTGGGGTTTCTAAAACCAGTCCACTTCTGGGGTTTCTAAAACCAGTCCACTTCTGGGGTTTCTAAAACCAGTCCACTTCCAGTATTTCTAAAACTAGTCCACTTCCAGGATTTCTAAAACCAGTCCACTTCTGGGATTTCTGAAACCAGTCCACTTCCAGGATTTCTAAAACCAGTCCACTTCCAGGATTTCTAAAACCAGTCCACTTCCAGGATTTCTAAAACCCGTCCACTTCCAGGATTTCTGAAACCAGTCCACTTTGGGGATTTCTAAAACCAGTACACTTTGGGGATTTCTAAAACCCGTCCACTTCCAGGATTTCTAAAACCAGTCCACTTCCAGGATTTCTAAAACTAGTCCACTTCCAGCATTTCTAAAACCAGTCCACTTCCAGGATTTCTAAGACCAGGCCACTTCCAGGATTTCTAAAACCAGTCCACTTCTGGGGTTTCTAAAACCAGTCCACTTCTGGGGTTTCTAAAACCAGTCCACTTCTGGGGTTTCTAAAACCAGTCCAATTCCAGTATTTCTAAAACCAGTCCACTTCTGGGGGTTCTAAAACCAGTCCACTTCCAGGATTTCTAAAACTAGTCCACTTCTGGGATTTCTGAAACTAGTCCACTTCTGGGATTTCTGAAACCAGTCCACTTCCAGGATTTCTAAAACCAGTCCACTTCCAGTATTTCTAAAACCAGTCCACTTCCAGGATTTCTAAAACTAGTCCACTTCTGGGATTTCTGAAACCAGTCCACTTCCAGGATTTCTAAAACTAGTCCACTTCTGGGGTTTCTAAAACCAGTCCACTTCTGGGGTTTCTAAAACCAGTCCACTTCCAGTATTTCTAAAACCAGTCCACTTCCAGGATTTCTAAAACCAGTCCACTTCTGGGACTTCTGAAACCAGTCCACTTCTGGGATTTCTAAAACTAGTCCACTTGCAGGATTTCTAAAACTAGTCCACTTCTGGGGTTTCTAAAACCAGTCCACTTCTGGGGTTTCTAAAACCAGTCCACTTCCAGTATTTCTAAAACCAGTCCACTTCCAGGATTTCTAAAACCAGTCCACTTCTGGGATTTCTGAAACCAGTCCACTTCCAGTATTTCTAAAACTAGTCCACTTCCAGGATTTCTAAAACCAGTCCACTTCTGGGATTTCTGAAACCAGTCCACTTCTAGGATTTCTAAAACCAGTCCACTTCCAGGATTTCTAAAACCAGTCCACTTCTGGGGTTTCTAAAACCAGTCCACTTCTGGGGTTTCTAAAACCAGTCCACTTCCAGTATTTCTAAAACCAGTCCACTTCCAGGATTTCTAAAACCAGTCCACTTCTGGGATTTCTGAAACCAGTCCACTTCCAGGATTTCTAAAACTAGTCCACTTCTGGGGTTTCTAAAACCAGTCCACTTCTGGGGTTTCTAAAACCAGTCCACTTCTGGGGTTTCTAAAACCAGTCCACTTCCAGTATTTCTAAAACTAGTCCACTTCCAGGATTTCTAAAACCAGTCCACTTCTGGGATTTCTGAAACCAGTCCACTTCCAGGATTTCTAAAACCAGTCCACTTCCAGGATTTCTAAAACCAGTCCACTTTTGGGATTTCTAAAACCAGTCAACTTCCAGGATTTCTAAAACCAGTCCACTTTTGGGATTTCTAAAACCAGTCCACTTCCAGGATTTCTAAAAGTAGTCCACTTCCAGCATTTCTAAAACCAGTCCACTTCTGGGGTTTCTAAAACCAGTCCACTTCCAGTATTTCTAAAACCAGTCCACTTCTGGGGTTTCTAAAACCAGTCCACTTCTGGGATTTCTGAAACCAGTCTACTTCTGGGATTTCTGAAACCAGTCCACTTCTGGGGTTTCTAAAACCAGTCCACTTCTGGGGTTTCTAAAACCAGTCCACTTCTGGGGTTTCTAAGACCGGTCCACTTCTGGGGTTTCTGAAACCAGTCCACTTCCAGGATTTCTAAAACCAGTCCACTTCTGGGATTTCTGAAACCAGTCCACTTCTGGGGTTTCTAAAACCAGTCCACTTCTGGGGTTTCTAAAACCAGTCCACTTCCAGTATTTCTAAAACCAGTCCACTTCCAGGATTTCTAAAACCAGTCCACTTCTGGGATTTCTGAAACCAGTCCACTTCCAGGATTTCTAAAACTAGTCCACTTCTGGGGTTTCTAAAACCAGTCCACTTCTGGGGTTTCTAAAACCAGTCCACTTCTGGGGTTTCTAAAACCAGTCCACTTCCAGTATTTCTAAAACTAGTCCACTTCCAGGATTTCTAAAACCAGTCCACTTCTGGGATTTCTGAAACCAGTCCACTTCCAGGATTTCTAAAACCAGTCCACTTCCAGGATTTCTAAAACCAGTCCACTTTTGGGATTTCTAAAACCAGTCAACTTCCAGGATTTCTAAAACCAGTCCACTTTTGGGATTTCTAAAACCAGTCCACTTCCAGGATTTCTAAAAGTAGTCCACTTCCAGCATTTCTAAAACCAGTCCACTTCTGGGGTTTCTAAAACCAGTCCACTTCTGGGGTTTCTAAAACCAGTCCACTTCTGGGGTTTCTAAAACCAGTCCACTTCTGGGATTTCTGAAACCAGTCTACTTCTGGGATTTCTGAAACCAGTCCACTTCTGGGGTTTCTAAAACCAGTCCACTTCTGGGGTTTCTAAAACCAGTCCACTTCTGGGGTTTCTAAGACCGGTCCACTTCTGGGGTTTCTGAAACCAGTCCACTTCCAGGATTTCTAAAACCAGTCCACTTCTGGGATTTCTGAAACCAGTCCACTTCTGGGGTTTCTAAAAACAGTCCACTTCCGGGATTTCTAAAACCAGTCCACTTCTGGGGTTTCTAAAACCAGTCCACTTCTGGGGTTTCTAAAACCAGTCCACTTCTGGGGTTTCTAAAACCAGTCCACTTCTGGGGTTTCTAAAACCAGTCCAATTCCAGTATTTCTAAAACCAGTCCACTTCTGGGGTTTCTAAAACCAGTCCACTTCCAGGATTTCTAAAACTAGTCCACTTCTGGGATTTCTGAAACTAGTCCACTTCTGGGATTTCTGAAACCAGTCCACTTCCAGGATTTCTAAAACCAGTCCACTTCCAGTATTTCTAAAACCAGTCCACTTCCAGGATTTCTAAAACTAGTCCACTTCTGGGATTTCTGAAACCAGTCCACTTCCAGGATTTCTAAAACTAGTCCACTTCTGGGGTTTCTAAAACCAGTCCACTTCTGGGGTTTCTAAAACCAGTCCACTTCCAGTATTTCTAAAACCAGTCCACTTCCAGGATTTCTAAAACCAGTCCACTTCTGGGACTTCTGAAACCAGTCCACTTCTGGGATTTCTAAAACTAGTCCACTTCTGGGGTTTCTAAAACCAGTCCACTTCTGGGGTTTCTAAAACCAGTCCACTTCTGGGGTTTCTAAAACCAGTCCACTTCCAGTATTTCTAAAACCAGTCCACTTCTGGGGTTTCTAAAACCAGTCCACTTCTGGGGTTTCTAAAACCAGTCCACTTCCAGTATTTCTAAAACTAGTCCACTTCCAGGATTTCTAAAACCAGTCCACTTCTGGGATTTCTGAAACCAGTCCACTTCCAGGATTTCTAAAACCAGTCCACTTCCAGGATTTCTAAAACCAGTCCACTTTTGGGATTTCTAAAACCAGTCAACTTCCAGGATTTCTAAAACCAGTCCACTTTTGGGATTTCTAAAACCAGTCCACTTCCAGGATTTCTAAAAGTAGTCCACTTCCAGCATTTCTAAAACCAGTCCACTTCTGGGGTTTCTAAAACCAGTCCACTTCCAGTATTTCTAAAACCAGTCCACTTCTGGGGTTTCTAAAACCAGTCCACTTCTGGGATTTCTGAAACCAGTCTACTTCTGGGATTTCTGAAACCAGTCCACTTCTGGGGTTTCTAAAACCAGTCCACTTCTGGGGTTTCTAAAACCAGTCCACTTCTGGGGTTTCTAAGACCGGTCCACTTCTGGGGTTTCTGAAACCAGTCCACTTCCAGGATTTCTAAAACCAGTCCACTTCTGGGATTTCTGAAACCAGTCCACTTCTGGGGTTTCTAAAACCAGTCCACTTCTGGGGTTTCTAAAACCAGTCCACTTCCAGTATTTCTAAAACCAGTCCACTTCCAGGATTTCTAAAACCAGTCCACTTCTGGGATTTCTGAAACTAGTCCACTTCCAGGATTTCTAAAACTAGTCCACTTCTGGGGTTTCTAAAACCAGTCCACTTCTGGGGTTTCTAAAACCAGTCCACTTCTGGGGTTTCTAAAACCAGTCCACTTCCAGTATTTCTAAAACTAGTCCACTTCCAGGATTTCTAAAACCAGTCCACTTCTGGGATTTCTGAAACCAGTCCACTTCCAGGATTTCTAAAACCAGTCCACTTCCAGGATTTCTAAAACCAGTCCACTTTTGGGATTTCTAAAACCAGTCAACTTCCAGGATTTCTAAAACCAGTCCACTTTTGGGATTTCTAAAACCAGTCCACTTCCAGGATTTCTAAAAGTAGTCCACTTCCAGCATTTCTAAAACCAGTCCACTTCTGGGGTTTCTAAAACCAGTCCACTTCCAGTATTTCTAAAACCAGTCCACTTCTGGGGTTTCTAAAACCAGTCCACTTCTGGGATTTCTGAAACCAGTCTACTTCTGGGATTTCTGAAACCAGTCCACTTCTGGGGTTTCTAAAACCAGTCCACTTCTGGGGTTTCTAAAACCAGTCCACTTCTGGGGTTTCTAAGACCGGTCCACTTCTGGGGTTTCTGAAACCAGTCCACTTCCAGGATTTCTAAAACCAGTCCACTTCTGGGATTTCTGAAACCAGTCCACTTCTGGGGTTTCTAAAAACAGTCCACTTCCGGGATTTCTAAAACCAGTCCACTTCTGGGGTTTCTAAAACCAGTCCACTTCTGGGGTTTCTAAAACCAGTCCACTTCTGGGGTTTCTAAAACCAGTCCACTTCTGGGGTTTCTAAAACCAGTCCAATTCCAGTATTTCTAAAACCAGTCCACTTCTGGGGTTTCTAAAACCAGTCCACTTCCAGGATTTCTAAAACTAGTCCACTTCTGGGATTTCTGAAACTAGTCCACTTCTGGGATTTCTGAAACCAGTCCACTTCCAGGATTTCTAAAACCAGTCCACTTCCAGTATTTCTAAAACCAGTCCACTTCCAGGATTTCTAAAACTAGTCCACTTCTGGGATTTCTGAAACCAGTCCACTTCCAGGATTTCTAAAACTAGTCCACTTCTGGGGTTTCTAAAACCAGTCCACTTCTGGGGTTTCTAAAACCAGTCCACTTCCAGTATTTCTAAAACCAGTCCACTTCCAGGATTTCTAAAACCAGTCCACTTCCAGGACTTCTGAAACCAGTCCACTTCTGGGATTTCTAAAACTAGTCCACTTCTGGGGTTTCTAAAACCAGTCCACTTCTGGGGTTTCTAAAACCAGTCCACTTCTGGGGTTTCTAAAACCAGTCCACTTCCAGTATTTCTAAAACTAGTCCACTTCCAGGATTTCTAAAACCAGTCCACTTCTGGGATTTCTGAAACCAGTCCACTTCCAGGATTTCTAAAACCAGTCCACTTCCAGGATTTCTAAAACCAGTCCACTTCCAGGATTTCTAAAACCCGTCCACTTCCAGGATTTCTGAAACCAGTCCACTTTGGGGATTTCTAAAACCAGTCCACTTTGGGGATTTCTAAAACCCGTCCACTTCCAGGATTTCTAAAACCAGTCCACTTCCAGGATTTCTAAAACTAGTCCACTTCCAGCATTTCTAAAACCAGTCCACTTCCAGGATTTCTAAGACCAGGCCACTTCCAGGATTTCTAAAACCAGTCCACTTCTGGGGTTTCTAAAACCAGTCCACTTCTGGGGTTTCTAAAACCAGTCCACTTCTGGGGTTTCTAAAACCAGTCCAATTCCAGTATTTCTAAAACCAGTCCACTTCTGGGGTTTCTAAAACCAGTCCACTTCCAGGATTTCTAAAACTAGTCCACTTCTGGGATTTCTGAAACTAGTCCACTTCTGGGATTTCTGAAACCAGTCCACTTCCAGGATTTCTAAAACCAGTCCACTTCCAGTATTTCTAAAACCAGTCCACTTCCAGGATTTCTAAAACTAGTCCACTTCTGGGATTTCTGAAACCAGTCCACTTCCAGGATTTCTAAAACTAGTCCACTTCTGGGGTTTCTAAAACCAGTCCACTTCTGGGGTTTCTAAAACCAGTCCACTTCCAGTATTTCTAAAACCAGTCCACTTCCAGGATTTCTAAAACCAGTCCACTTCTGGGACTTCTGAAACCAGTCCACTTCTGGGATTTCTAAAACTAGTCCACTTCTGGGGTTTCTAAAACCAGTCCACTTCTGGGATTTCTGAAACCAGTCCACTTCCAGGATTTCTAAAACCAGTCCACTTCCAGGATTTCTAAAACCAGTCCACTTCCAGGATTTCTAAAACCCGTCCACTTCCAGGATTTCTGAAACCAGTCCACTTTGGGGATTTCTAAAACCAGTCCACTTTGGGGATTTCTAAAACCCGTCCACTTCCAGGATTTCTAAAACCAGTCCACTTCCAGGATTTCTAAAACTAGTCCACTTCCAGCATTTCTAAAACCAGTCCACTTCCAGGATTTCTAAGACCAGGCCACTTCCAGGATTTCTAAAACCAGTCCACTTCTGGGGTTTCTAAAACCAGTCCACTTCCAGTATTTCTAAAACCAGTCCACTTCCAGGATTTCTAAAACCAGTCCACTTCTGGGATTTCTGAAACCAGTACACTTCCAGGATTTCTAAAACCAGTCCACTTCTGGGATTTCTGAAACCAGTCCACTTCTGGGATTTCTGAAACCAGTCCACTTCTGGGGTTTCTAAAACCAGTCCACTTCTGGGATTTCTGAAACCAGTCCACTTCTGGGATTTCTGAAACCAGTCCACTTCCAGGATTTCTAAAACCAGTCCACTTCTGGGATTTCTGAAACCAGTCCACTTCTGGGATTTCTGAAACCAGTCCACTTCTGGGATTTCTGAAACCAGTCCACTTCCAGGATTTCTAAAACTAGTCCACTTCCAGGATTTCTAAAACCAGTCCACTTCCAGGATTTCTAAAACCAGTCCACTTCTGGGGTTTCTAAAACCAGTCCACTTCCAGGATTTCTAAAACCAGTCCACTTCTGGGGTTTCTAAAACCAGTCCACTTCTGGGGTTTCTAAAACCAGTCCACTTCCAGGATTTCTAAAACTAGTCCACTTCCAGAGTTTCTAAAACTAGTCCACTTCCAGGATTTCTGAAACCAGTCCACTTCCAGCATTTCTAAAACTAGTCCACTTCTGGGATTTCTAAAACCAGTCCACTTCTGGGAATTCTAAAACCAGTCCACTTCTGGGGTTTCTAAAACCAGTCCACTTCTGGGATTTCTGAAACCAGTCCACTTCTGGGATTTCTGAAACCAGTCCACTTCCAGGATTTCTAAAACTAGTCCACTTCCAGGATTTCTAAAACCAGTCCACTTCCAGGATTTCTAAAACCAGTCCACTTCTGGGGTTTCTAAAACCAGTCCACTTCCAGGGTTTCTAAAACCAGTCCACTTCCAGGATTTCTAAAACCAGTCCACTTCCAGAGTTTCTAAAACTAGTCCACTTCCAGGATTTCTGAAACCAGTCCACTTCCAGCATTTCTAAAACTAGTCCACTTCTGGGATTTCTAAAACCAGTCCACTTCTGGGAATTCTAAAACCAGTCCACTTCTGGGGTTTCTAAAACCCGTCCACTTCCAGGATTTCTAAAACTAGTCCACTTCCAGCATTTCTAAAACCAGTCCACTTCCAGGATTTCTAAAACCAGTCCACTTCTGGGGTTTCTAAAACCAGTCCACTTCCAGGGTTTCTAAAACCAGTCCACTTCTGGGGTTTCTAAAACCAGTCCACTTCTGGGGTTTCTAAAACCAGTCCACTTCCAGGATTTCTAAAACTAGTCCACTTCCAGCATTTCTAAAACTAGTCCACTTCCAGGATTTCTGAAACCAGTCCACTTCCAGCATTTCTAAAACTAGTCCACTTCTGGGATTTCTGAAACCAGTCCACTTCTGGGAATTCTAAAACCAGTCCACTTCTGGGGTTTCTGAAACCAGTCCACTTCCAGGATTTCTAAAACTAGTCCAATTCTGGTATTTCTGAAACCAGTCCACTTCCAGGATTTCTAAAACCAGTCCACTTCCAGGATTTCTAAAACCCGTCCACTTCCAGGATTTCTAAAACCAGTCCACTTTTGGGATTTCTAAAACCAGTCCACTTCCAGGATTTCTAAAACCCGTCCACTTCCAGGATTTCTAAAACTAGTCCACTTCCAGCATTTCTAAAACCAGTCCACTTCCAGGATTTCTAAGACCAGGCCACTTCCAGTATTTCTAAAACCAGTCCACTTCTGGGGTTTCTAAAACCAGTCCACTTCTGGGATTTCTGAAACCAGTCTACTTCTGGGATTTCTGAAACCAGTCCACTTCTGGTGTTTCTAAAACCAGTCCACTTCTGGGGTTTCTAAAACCAGTCCACTTCTGGGGTTTCTAAAACCAGTCCACTTCTGGGGTTTCTGAAACCAGTCCACTTCCAGGATTTCTAAAACCAGTCCACTTCTGGGGTTTTTGAAACCAGTCCACTTCTGGGATTTCTAAAACCAGTCCACTTCTGGGGTTTCTAAAAAACAGTCCACTTCTGGGATTTCTAAAAACAGTCCACTTCCGGGATTTCTGAAACCAGTCCACTTCTGGGGTTTCTAAAACCAGTCCACTTCTGGGGTTTCTAAAACCAGTCCACTTCTGGGGTTTCTAAAACCAGTCCACTTCCAGTATTTCTAAAACCAGTCCACTTCCAGGATTTCTAAAACCAGTCCACTTCTGGGATTTCTGAAACCAGTCCACTTCCAGGATTTCTAAAACCAGTCCACTTCCAGTATTTCTAAAACCAGTCCACTTCCAGGATTTCTAAAACTAGTCCACTTCTGGGGTTTCTAAAACCAGTCCACTTCTGGGGTTTCTAAAACCAGTCCACTTCCAGTATTTCTAAAACCAGTCCACTTCTGGGATTTCTGAAACCAGTCCACTTCCAGGATTTCTAAAACCAGTCCACTTCCAGGATTTCTAAAACCAGTCCACTTCCAGGATTTCTAAAACCCGTCCACTTCCAGGATGTCTGAAACCAGTCCACTTTTGGGATTTCTAAAACCAGTCCACTTCCAGGATTTCTAAAACCCGTCCACTTCCAGGATTTCTAAAACCAGTCCACTTCCAGGATTTCTAAAACTAGTCCACTTCCAGCATTTCTAAAACCAGTCCACTTCCAGGATTTCTAAGACCAGGCCACTTCCAGGATTTCTAAAACCAGTCCACTTCTCGGGTTTCTAAAACCAGTCCACTTCCAGTATTTCTAAATCCATTCCACTTCCAGGATTTCTGAAACCAGTCCACTTCTGGGATTTCTGAAACCAGTACACTTCCAGGATTTCTAAAACCAGTCCACTTCTGGGATTTCTGAAACCAGTCCACTTCTGGGATTTCTGAAACCAGTCCACTTCTGGGGTTTCTAAAACCAGTCCACTTCTGGGGTTTCTAAAACCAGTACTCTTCTGGGGTTTCTGAAACCAGTCCACTTCCAGGATATCTGAAACCAGTCCACTTCTGGGATTTCTGAAACCAGTCCACTTCTGGGATTTCTAAAACCAGTCCACTTCTGGGATTTCTGAAACCAGTCCACTTCTGGGGTTTCTAAAACCAGTCCACTTCTGGGATTTCTGAAACCAGTCCACTTCTGGGATTTCTGAAACCAGTCCACTTCCAGGATTTCTAAAACTAGTCCACTTCCAGGATTTCTAAAACCAGTCCACTTCCAGGATTTCTAAAACCAGTCCACTTCTGGGGTTTCTAAAACCAGTCCACTTCCAGGATTTCTAAAACCAGTCCACTTCCAGGATTTCTAAAACCAGTCCACTTCCAGAGTTTCTAAAACTAGTCCACTTCCAGGATTTCTGAAACCAGTCCACTTCCAGCATTTCTAAAACTAGTCCACTTCTGGGATTTCTAAAACCAGTCCACTTCTGGGAATTCTAAAACCAGTCCACTTCTGGGGTTTCTAAAACCAGTCCACTTCTGGGATTTCTAAAACCAGTCCACTTCCGGGATTTCTAAAACCAGTCCACTTCCAGGGTTTCTAAAACCAGTCCACTTCTGGGATTTCTAAAACCAGTCCACTTCTGGGATTTCTAAAACCAGTCCACTTCTGGGGTTTCTAAAACCAGTCCACTTCCAGGATTTCTAAAACCAGTCCACTTCCAGGATTTCTAAAACCCGTCCACTTCCAGGATTTCTGAAACCAGTCCACTTTTGGGATTTCTAAAACCAGTCCACTTCCAGGATTTCTAAAACCCGTCCACTTCCAGGATTTCTAAAACTAGTCCACTTCCAGCATTTCTAAAACCAGTCCACTTCCAGGATTTCTAAAACCAGTCCACTTCTGGGGTTTCTAAAACCAGTCCACTTCCAGGGTTTCTAAAACCAGTCCACTTCTGGGGTTTCTAAAACCAGTCCACTTCTGGGGTTTCTAAAACCAGTCCACTTCCAGGATTTCTAAAACTAGTCCACTTCCAGCATTTCTAAAACTAGTCCACTTCCAGGATTTCTGAAACCAGTCCACTTCCAGCATTTCTAAAACTAGTCCACTTCTGGGATTTCTGAAACCAGTCCACTTCTGGGAATTCTAAAACCAGTCCACTTCTGGGGTTTCTGAAACCAGTCCACTTCCAGGATTTCTAAAACTAGTCCAATTCTGGTATTTCTGAAACCAGTCCACTTCCAGGATTTCTAAAACCAGTCCACTTCCAGGATTTCTAAAACCCGTCCACTTCCAGGATTTCTAAAACCAGTCCACTTTTGGGATTTCTAAAACCAGTCCACTTCCAGGATTTCTAAAACCCGTCCACTTCCAGGATTTCTAAAACTAGTCCACTTCCAGCATTTCTAAAACCAGTCCACTTCCAGGATTTCTAAGACCAGGCCACTTCCAGTATTTCTAAAACCAGTCCACTTCTGGGGTTTCTAAAACCAGTCCACTTCTGGGATTTCTGAAACCAGTCTACTTCTGGGATTTCTGAAACCAGTCCACTTCTGGTGTTTCTAAAACCAGTCCACTTCTGGGGTTTCTAAAACCAGTCCACTTCTGGGGTTTCTAAAACCAGTCCACTTCTGGGGTTTCTGAAACCAGTCCACTTCCAGGATTTCTAAAACCAGTCCACTTCTGGGGTTTTTGAAACCAGTCCACTTCTGGGATTTCTAAAACCAGTCCACTTCTGGGGTTTCTAAAAAACAGTCCACTTCTGGGATTTCTAAAAACAGTCCACTTCCGGGATTTCTGAAACCAGTCCACTTCTGGGGTTTCTAAAACCAGTCCACTTCTGGGGTTTCTAAAACCAGTCCACTTCTGGGGTTTCTAAAACCAGTCCACTTCCAGTATTTCTAAAACCAGTCCACTTCCAGGATTTCTAAAACCAGTCCACTTCTGGGATTTCTGAAACCAGTCCACTTCCAGGATTTCTAAAACCAGTCCACTTCCAGTATTTCTAAAACCAGTCCACTTCCAGGATTTCTAAAACTAGTCCAGTTCTGGGATTTCTGAAACCAGTCCACTTCCAGGATTTCTAAAACTAGTCCACTTCTGGGGTTTCTAAAACCAGTCCACTTCTGGGGTTTCTAAAACCAGTCCACTTCCAGTATTTCTAAAACTAGTCCACTTCCAGGATTTCTAAAACCAGTCCACTTCTGGGATTTCTGAAACCAGTCCACTTCCAGGATTTCTAAAACCAGTCCACTTCCAGGATTTCTAAAACCAGTCCACTTCCAGGATTTCTAAAACCCGTCCACTTCCAGGATGTCTGAAACCAGTCCACTTTTGGGATTTCTAAAACCAGTCCACTTCCAGGATTTCTAAAACCCGTCCACTTCCAGGATTTCTAAAACCAGTCCACTTCCAGGATTTCTAAAACTAGTCCACTTCCAGCATTTCTAAAACCAGTCCACTTCCAGGATTTCTAAGACCAGGCCACTTCCAGGATTTCTAAAACCAGTCCACTTCTCGGGTTTCTAAAACCAGTCCACTTCCAGTATTTCTAAATCCATTCCACTTCCAGGATTTCTGAAACCAGTCCACTTCTGGGATTTCTGAAACCAGTACACTTCCAGGATTTCTAAAACCAGTCCACTTCTGGGATTTCTGAAACCAGTCCACTTCTGGGATTTCTGAAACCAGTCCACTTCTGGGGTTTCTAAAACCAGTCCACTTCTGGGGTTTCTAAAACCAGTACTCTTCTGGGGTTTCTGAAACCAGTCCACTTCCAGGATTTCTAAAACCAGTCCACTTCTGGGATTTCTGAAACCAGTCCACTTCTGGGATTTCTAAAACCAGTCCACTTCTGGGATTTCTGAAACCAGTCCACTTCCAGGATTTCTAAAACTAGTCCACTTCAAGGATTTCTAAAACCAGTCCACTTCCAGGATTTCTAAAACCAGTCCACTTCTGGGGTTTCTGAAACCAGTCCACTTCTGGGATTTCTGAAACCAGTCCACTTCTGGGGTTTCTAAAACCAGTCCACTTCCAGGATTTCTAAAACTAGTCCACTTCCAGCATTTCTAAAACCAGTCCACTTCCAGGATTTCTAAGACCAGGCCACTTCCAGGATTTCTAAAACCAGTCCACTTCCAGTATTTCTAAAACCATTCCACTTCCAGGATTTCTAAAACCAGTCCACTTCTGGGATTTCTGAAACCAGTCCACTTCTGGGATTTCTAAAACCAGTCCACTTCTGGGATTTCTGAAACCAGTCCACTTCAAGGATTTCTAAAACTAGTCCACTTCGAGGATTTCTAAAACCAGTCCACTTCCAGGATTTCTAAGACCAGGCCACTTCCAGGATTTCTAAAACCAGTCCACTTCTGGGGTTGCTAAAACCAGTCCACTTCCAGTATTTCTAAATCCATTCCACTTCCAGGATTTCTAAAACCAGTCCACTTCTGGGATTTCTGAAACCAGTACACTTCCAGGATTTCTAAAACCAGTCCACTTCTGGGATTTCTGAAACCAGTCCACTTCTGGGATTTCTGAAACCAGTCCACTTCTGGGGTTTCTAAAACCAGTCCACTTCTGGGGTTTCTAAAACCAGTACTCTTCTGGGGTTTCTGAAACCAGTCCACTTCCAGGATTTCTAAAACCAGTCCACTTCTGGGATTTCTGAAACCAGTCCACTTCTGGGATTTCTAAAACCAGTCCACTTCTGGGATTTCTGAAACCAGTCCACTTCCAGGATTTCTAAAACTAGTCCACTTCCAGGATTTCTAAAACCAGTCCACTTCCAGGATTTCTAAAACCAGTCCACTTCTGGGGTTTCTGAAACCAGTCCACTTCTGGGATTTCTAAAACCAGTCCACTTCTGGGGTTTCTAAGACCAGGCCACTTCCAGGATTTCTAAAACCAGTCCACTTCCAGTATTTCTAAAACCATTCCACTTCCAGGATTTCTAAAACCAGTCCACTTCTGGGATTTCTGAGACCAGTCCACTTCTGGGATTTCTAAAACCAGTCCACTTCTGGGATTTCTGAAACCAGTCCACTTCCAGGATTTCTAAAACTAGTCCACTTCCAGGATTTCTAAAACCAGTCCACTTCCAGGATTTCTAAAACCAGTCCACTTCTGGGGTTTCTGAAACCAGTCCACTTCTGGGATTTCTGAAACCAGTCCACTTCTGGGATTTCTGAAACCAGTCCACTTCTGGGATTTCTGAAACCAGTCCACTTCTGGGATTTCTGAAACCAGTCCACTTCTGGGATTTCTGAAACCAGTCCACTTCTGGGATTTCTGAAACCAGTCCACTTCCAGGATTTCTAAAACTAGTCCACTTCCAGGATTTCTAAAACCAGTCCACTTCCAGGATTTCTAAAACCAGTCCACTTCTGGGGTTTCTAAAACCAGTCCACTTCCAGGGTTTCTAAAACCAGTCCACTTCCAGGATTTCTAAAACCAGTCCACTTATGGGGTTTCTAAAACCAGTCCACTTCTGGGGTTTCTAAAACCAGTCCACTTCCAGGATTTCTAAAACTAGTCCACTTCCAGCATTTCTAAAACCAGTCCACTTCCAGGATTTCTAAAACTAGTCCACTTCCAGCATTTCTAAAACCAGTCCACTTCCAGGATTTCTAAGACCAGGCCACTTCCAGGATTTCTAAAACCAGTCCACTTCCAGTATTTCTAAAACCATTCCACTTCCAGGATTTCTAAAACCAGTCCACTTCTGGGATTTCTAAAACCAGTCCACTTCTGGGATTTCTAAAACCAGTCCACTTCTGGGATTTCTGAAACCAGTCCACTTCCAGGATTTCTAAAACTAGTCCACTTCCAGGATTTCTAAAACCAGTCCACTTCCAGGATTTCTAAAACCAGTCCACTTCTGGGGTTTCTGAAACCAGTCCACTTCTGGGATTTCTGAAACCAGTCCACTTCTGGGATTTCTGAAACCAGTCCACTTCTGGGATTTCTGAAACCAGTCCACTTCTGGGATTTCTGAAACCAGTCCACTTCTGGGATTTCTGAAACCAGTCCACTTCCAGGATTTCTAAAACTAGTCCACTTCCAGGATTTCTAAAACCAGTCCACTTCCAGGATTTCTAAAACCAGTCCACTTCTGGGGTTTCTAAAACCAGTCCACTTCCAGGATTTCTAAAACCAGTCCACTTCTGGGGTTTCTAAAACCAGTCCACTTCTGGGGTTTCTAAAACCAGTCCACTTCCAGGATTTCTAAAACTAGTCCACTTCCAGCATTTCTAAAACTAGTCCACTTCCAGGATTTCTGAAACCAGTCCACTTCCAGCATTTCTAAAACTAGTCCACTTCTGGGATTTCTAAAACCAGTCCACTTCTGGGATTTCTAAAACCAGTCCACTTCTGGGGTTTCTAAAACCAGTCCACTTCTGGGGTTTCTAAAACCAGTCCACTTCTGGGGTTTCTAAAACCAGTACTCTTCTGGGGTTTCTGAAACCAGTCCACTTCCAGGATTTCTAAAACCAGTCCACTTCTGGGATTTCTGAAACCAGTCCACTTCTGGGATTTCTAAAACCAGTCCACTTCTGGGATTTCTGAAACCAGTCCACTTCCAGGATTTCTAAAACTAGTCCACTTCAAGGATTTCTAAAACCAGTCCACTTCCAGGATTTCTAAAACCAGTCCACTTCTGGGGTTTCTGAAACCAGTCCACTTCTGGGATTTCTGAAACCAGTCCACTTCTGGGGTTTCTAAAACCAGTCCACTTCCAGGATTTCTAAAACTAGTCCACTTCCAGCATTTCTAAAACCAGTCCACTTCCAGGATTTCTAAGACCAGGCCACTTCCAGGATTTCTAAAACCAGTCCACTTCCAGTATTTCTAAAACCATTCCACTTCCAGGATTTCTAAAACCAGTCCACTTCTGGGATTTCTGAAACCAGTCCACTTCTGGGATTTCTAAAACCAGTCCACTTCTGGGATTTCTGAAACCAGTCCACTTCAAGGATTTCTAAAACTAGTCCACTTCCAGGATTTCTAAAACCAGTCCACTTCCAGGATTTCTAAGACCAGGCCACTTCCAGGATTTCTAAAACCAGTCCACTTCTGGGGTTGCTAAAACCAGTCCACTTCCAGTATTTCTAAATCCATTCCACTTCCAGGATTTCTAAAACCAGTCCACTTCTGGGATTTCTGAAACCAGTACACTTCCAGGATTTCTAAAACCAGTCCACTTCTGGGATTTCTGAAACCAGTCCACTTCTGGGATTTCTGAAACCAGTCCACTTCTGGGGTTTCTAAAACCAGTCCACTTCTGGGGTTTCTAAAACCAGTACTCTTCTGGGGTTTCTGAAACCAGTCCACTTCCAGGATTTCTAAAACCAGTCCACTTCTGGGATTTCTGAAACCAGTCCACTTCTGGGATTTCTAAAACCAGTCCACTTCTGGGATTTCTGAAACCAGTCCACTTCCAGGATTTCTAAAACTAGTCCACTTCCAGGATTTCTAAAACCAGTCCACTTCCAGGATTTCTAAAACCAGTCCACTTCTGGGGTTTCTGAAACCAGTCCACTTCTGGGATTTCTAAAACCAGTCCACTTCTGGGGTTTCTAAGACCAGGCCACTTCCAGGATTTCTAAAACCAGTCCACTTCCAGTATTTCTAAAACCATTCCACTTCCAGGATTTCTAAAACCAGTCCACTTCTGGGATTTCTGAGACCAGTCCACTTCTGGGATTTCTAAAACCAGTCCACTTCTGGGATTTCTGAAACCAGTCCACTTCCAGGATTTCTAAAACTAGTCCACTTCCAGGATTTCTAAAACCAGTCCACTTCCAGGATTTCTAAAACCAGTCCACTTCTGGGGTTTCTGAAACCAGTCCACTTCTGGGATTTCTGAAACCAGTCCACTTCTGGGATTTCTGAAACCAGTCCACTTCTGGGATTTCTGAAACCAGTCCACTTCTGGGATTTCTGAAACCAGTCCACTTCTGGGATTTCTGAAACCAGTCCACTTCTGGGATTTCTGAAACCAGTCCACTTCCAGGATTTCTAAAACTAGTCCACTTCCAGGATTTCTAAAACCAGTCCACTTCCAGGATTTCTAAAACCAGTCCACTTCTGGGGTTTCTAAAACCAGTCCACTTCCAGGGTTTCTAAAACCAGTCCACTTCCAGGATTTCTAAAACCAGTCCACTTATGGGGTTTCTAAAACCAGTCCACTTCTGGGGTTTCTAAAACCAGTCCACTTCCAGGATTTCTAAAACTAGTCCACTTCCAGCATTTCTAAAACCAGTCCACTTCCAGGATTTCTAAAACTAGTCCACTTCCAGCATTTCTAAAACCAGTCCACTTCCAGGATTTCTAAGACCAGGCCACTTCCAGGATTTCTAAAACCAGTCCACTTCCAGTATTTCTAAAACCATTCCACTTCCAGGATTTCTAAAACCAGTCCACTTCTGGGATTTCTAAAACCAGTCCACTTCTGGGATTTCTAAAACCAGTCCACTTCTGGGATTTCTGAAACCAGTCCACTTCCAGGATTTCTAAAACTAGTCCACTTCCAGGATTTCTAAAACCAGTCCACTTCCAGGATTTCTAAAACCAGTCCACTTCTGGGGTTTCTGAAACCAGTCCACTTCTGGGATTTCTGAAACCAGTCCACTTCTGGGATTTCTGAAACCAGTCCACTTCTGGGATTTCTGAAACCAGTCCACTTCTGGGATTTCTGAAACCAGTCCACTTCTGGGATTTCTGAAACCAGTCCACTTCCAGGATTTCTAAAACTAGTCCACTTCCAGGATTTCTAAAACCAGTCCACTTCCAGGATTTCTAAAACCAGTCCACTTCTGGGGTTTCTAAAACCAGTCCACTTCCAGGATTTCTAAAACCAGTCCACTTCTGGGGTTTCTAAAACCAGTCCACTTCTGGGGTTTCTAAAACCAGTCCACTTCCAGGATTTCTAAAACTAGTCCACTTCCAGCATTTCTAAAACTAGTCCACTTCCAGGATTTCTGAAACCAGTCCACTTCCAGCATTTCTAAAACTAGTCCACTTCTGGGATTTCTAAAACCAGTCCACTTCTGGGATTTCTAAAACCAGTCCACTTCCGGGATTTCTAAAACCAGTCCACTTCCAGGGTTTCTAAAACCAGTCCACTTCTGGGATTTCTAAAACCAGTCCACTTCTGGGATTTCTAAAACCAGTCCACTTCTGGGGTTTCTAAAACCAGTCCACTTCTGGGATTTCTAAAACCAGTCCACTTCCAGGATTTCTAAAACCAGTCCACTTCTGGGATTTCTAAAACCAGTCCACTTCCTGGATTTCTAAAACCAGTCCACTTCTGGGATTTCTAAAACCAGTCCACTTCCGGGATTTCTAAAACCAGTCCACTTCTGGGGTTTCTAAAACCAGTCCACTTCCAGGATTTCTAAAACCAGTCCACTTCTGGGATTTCTAAAACCAGTCCACTTCTGGGATTTCTAAAACCAGTCCACTTCCGGGATTTCTAAAATCAGTCCACTTCTGGGATTTCTGAAACCAGTCCACTTCTGGGGTTTCTAAAACCAGTCCACTTCTGGGGTTTCTAAAACCAGTCCACTTCTGGGGTTTCTAAAACCAGTCCACTTCTGGGGTTTCTAAAACCAGTCCACTTCCAGTATTTCTAAAACCAGTCCACTTCCAAGATTTCGAAAACCAGTCCACTTCTGGGGTTTCTAAAACCAGTCCACTTCCAGGATTTCTAAAACCAGTCCACTTTTGGGATTTCTAAAACCAGTCCACTTCCGGGATTTCTAAAACCAGTCCACTTCCGGGATTTCTAAAATCAGTCCACTTCTGGGATTTCTGAAACCAGTCCACTTCTGGGGTTTCTAAAACCAGTCCACTTCTGGGGTTTCTAAAACCAGTCCACTTCTGGGGTTTCTAAAACCAGTCCACTTCCAGTATTTCTAAAACCAGTCCACTTCCAGGATTTCGAAAACCAGTCCACTTCTGGGGTTTCTAAAACCAGTCCACTTCCAGTATTTCTAAAACCAGTCCACTTCCAGGATTTCTAAAACTAGTCCACTTCTGGGATTTCTAAAACCAGTCCACTTCTGGGATTTCTGAAACCAGTCCACTTCTGGGATTTCTGAAACCAGTCCACTTCTGGGATTTCTGAAACCAGTCCACTTCTGGGATTTCTGAAACCAGTCCACTTCTGGGATTTCTGAAACCAGTCCACTTCTGGGATTTCTAAAACCAGTCCACTTCCGGGATTTCTAAAACCAGTCCACTTCTGGGATTTCTAAAACCAGTCCACTTCTGGGGTTTCTAAAACCAGTCCACTTCCAGGATTTCTAAAACCAGTCCACTTCTGGGATTTCTAAAACCAGTCCACTTCTGGGATTTCTGAAACCAGTCCACTTCTGGGATTTCTAAAACCAGTCCACTTCCGGGATTTCTAAAACCAGTCCACTTCTGGGATTTCTGAAACAAGTCCACTTCTGGGATTTCTGAAACCAGTCCACTTCTGGGATTTCTAAAACCAGTCCACTTCCGGGATTTCTAAAACCAGTCCACTTCTGGGATTTCTAAAACCAGTCCACTTCTGGGATTTCTAAAACCAGTCCACTTCCGGGATTTCTAAAACCAGTCCACTTCTGGGGTTTCTAAAACCAGTCCACTTCCGGGATTTCTAAAACCAGTCCACTTCCAGGATTTCTAAAACCAGTCCACTTCTGGGATTTCTGAAACCAGTCCACTTCTGGGATTTCTGAAACCAGTCCACTTCTGGGGTTTCTAAAACCAGTCCACTTCTGGGGTTTCTAAAACCAGTCCACTTCCAGGATTTCTAAAACCAGTCCACTTCTGGGATTTCTAAAACCAGTCCACTTCCGGGATTTCTAAAACCAGTCCACTTCTGGGATTTCTAAAACCAGTCCACTTCTGGGATTTCTAAAACCAGTCCACTTCCGGGATTTCTAAAACCAGTCCACTTCTGGGGTTTCTAAAACCAGTCCACTTCCGGGATTTCTAAAACCAGTCCACTTCCAGGATTTCTAAAACCAGTCCACTTCTGGGATTTCTGAAACCAGTCCACTTCTGGGATTTCTAAAACCAGTCCACTTCCAGGGTTTCTAAAACCAGTCCACTTCCAGGATTTCTAAAACCAGTCCACTTCTGGGATTTCTAAAACCAGTCCACTTCTGGGGTTTCTAAAACCAGTCCACTTCTGGGATTTCTAAAACCAGTCCACTTCTGGGGTTTCTAAAACCAGTCCACTTCTGGGATTTCTAAAACCAGTCCACTTCTGGGATTTCTAAAACCAGTCCACTTCTGGGATTTCTAAAACCAGTCCACTTCTGGGGTTTCTAAAACCAGTCCACATCCAGGATTTCTAAAACAAGTCCACTTCCAGGATTTCTAAAACCAGTCCACTTCCAGGATTTCTTAAACCAGTCCACTTCTGGGATTTCTAAAACCAGTCCACTTCTGGGGTTTCTAAAACCAGTCCACTTCTGGGATTTCTGAAACCAGTCCACTTCTGGGATTTCTGAAACCAGCTCACTTCTGGGGTTTCTAAAACCAGTCCACTTCTGGGGTTTCTAAAACCAGTCCACTTCTGGGGTTTCTAAAACCAGTCCACTTCTGGGGTTTCTAAAACCAGTCCACTTCTGGGGTTTCTAAAACCAGTCCACTTCTGGGATTTCTAAAACCAGTCCACTTCTGGGATTTCTAAAACCAGTCCACTTCTGGGATTTCTGAAACCTGTCCACTTCCGGGATTTCTAAAACCAGTCCACTTCCAGGATTTCTAAAACCAGTCCACTTCTGGGATTTCTAAAACCAGTCCACTTCTGGGGTTTCTAAAACCAGTCCACTTCCAGTATTTCTAGAACCAGTCCACTTCCAGGATTTCTAAAACCAGTCCACTTCTGGGATTTCTGAAACCAGTCCACTTCTGGGGTTTCTAAAACCAGTCCACTTCTGGGGTTTCTAAAACCAGTCCACTTCTGGGATTCCTAAAACCAGTCCACTTCCAGTATTTCTAAAACCATTCCACTTCCAGGATTTCTAAAACCAGTCCACTTCTGGGATTTCTAAAACCAGTCCACTTCTGGGGTTCCTAAAACCAGTCCACTTCCGGGATTTCTAAAACCAGTCCACTTCTGGGATTTCTGAAACCAGTCCACTTCTGGGATTTCTAAAACCAGTCCACTTCCAGCATTTCTAAAACCAGTCCACTTCTGGGATTTCTGAAACCAGTCCACTTCCAGTATTTCTAAAACCAGTCCACTTCTGGGATTTCTAAAACCAGTCCACTTCTGGGGTTTCTAAAACCAGTCCACTTCCAGGAATTCTAAAACCAGTCCACTTCTGGGATTTCTAAAACCAGTCCACTTCCAGGACTTCTAAAACCAGTCCACTTCTGGGATTTCTAAAACCAGTCCACTTCTGGGGTTTCTAAAACCAGTCCACTTCTGGGATTTCTAAAACCAGTCCACTTCTGGGATTTCTAAAACCAGTCCACTTCTGGGATTTCTAAAACCAGTCCACTTCTGGGATTTCTAAAACCAGTCCACTTCCAGGATTTCTAAAACCAGTCCACTTCTGGGATTTCTAAAACCAGTCCACTTCTGGGGTTTCTAAAACCAGTCCACTTCTGGGATTTCTGAAACCAGTCCACTTCTGGGATTTCTGAAACCAGCTCACTTCTGGGGTTTCTAAAACCAGTCCACTTCTGGGGTTTCTAAAACCAGTCCACTTCTGGGGTTTCTAAAACCAGTCCACTTCTGGGGTCTCTAAAACCAGTCCACTTCTGGGGTCTCTAAAACCAGTCCACTTCTGGGATTTCTAAAACCAGTCCACTTCTGGGATTTCTAAAACCAGTCCACTTCTGGGATTTCTGAAACCTGTCCACTTCCAGGATTTCTAAAACCAGTCCACTTCTGGGATTTCTAAAACCAGTCCACTTCTGGGATTTCTAAAACCAGTCCACTTCTGGGATTTCTGAAACCAGTCCACTTCTGGGGTTTCTAAAACCAGTCCACTTCTGGGATTTCTAAAACCAGTCCACTTCCGGGATTTCTAAAACCAGTCCACTTCTGGGATTTCTAAAACCAGTCCACTTCCGGGGTTTCTAAAACCAGTCCACTTCTGGGATTTCTAAAACCAGTCCACTTCCAGGATTTCTAAAACCAGTCCACTTCTGGGGTTTCTAAAACCAGTCCACTTCCAGGATTTCTAAAACCAGTCCACTTCTGGGACTTCTAAAACCAGTCCACTTCCAGGATTTCTAAAACCTGTCCACTTCTGGGAATTCTAAAACCAGTCCACTTCTGGGGTTTCTAAAACCAGTCCACTTCCAGGATTTCTAAAACCAGTCCACTTCTGGGATTTCTAAAACCAGTCCACTTCCAGGATTTCTAAAACCAGTCCACTTCTGGGATTTCTAAAACCAGTCCACTTCTGGGATTTCTAAAACCAGTCCACTTCTGGGATTTCTGAAACCAGTCCACTTCTGGGGTTTCTAAAACCAGTCCACTTCTGGGGTTTCTAAAACCAGTCCACTTCTGGGGTTTCTAAAACCAGTCCACTTCTGGGATTTCTAAAACCAGTCCACTTCCAGTATTTCTAAAACCAGTCCACTTCCAGGATTTCTAAAACCAGTCCACTTCCAGGATTTCTAAAACCAGTCCACTTCTGGGGTTTCTAAAACCAGTCCACTTCCAGGATTCCTAAAACCAGTCCACTTCTGGGGTTTCTAAAACCAGTCCACTTCCAGGATTTCTAAAACTAGTCCACTTCTGGGATTTCTGAAACCAGTCCACTTCTGGGATTTCTAAAACTAGTCCACTTCTGGGATTTCTGAAACCAGTCCAATTCCAGGATTTCTAAAATCAGTCCACTTCTGGGATTTCTAAAACCAGTCCACTTCTGGGATTTCTAAAACCAGTCCACTTCTGGGATTTCTGAAACCAGTCCACTTCTGGGGTTTCTAAAACCAGTCCACTTCTGGGGTTTCTAAAACCAGTCCACTTCTGGGGTTTCTAAAACCAGTCCACTTCTGGGATTCCTAAAACCAGTCCACTTCCAGTATTTCTAAAACCAGTCCACTTCCAGGATTTCTAAAACCAGTCCACTTCCAGGATTTCTAAAACCAGTCCACTTCTGGGGTTTCTAAAACCAGTCCACTTCCAGGATTTCTAAAACCAGTCCACTTCTGGGGTTTCTAAAACCAGTCCACTTCCAGGATTTCTAAAACCAGTCCACTTCTGGGATTTCTAAAACCAGTCCACTTCCAGGATTTCTAAAACCAGTCCACTTCTGGGATTTCTAAAACCAGTCCACTTCTGGGATTTCTAAAACCAGTCCACTTCTGGGATTTCTGAAACCAGTCCACTTCTGGGGTTTCTAAAACCAGTCCACTTCTGGGGTTTCTGAATCCAGTCCACTTCTGGGGTTTCTAAAACCAGTCCACTTCTGGGATTTCTAAAACCAGTCCACTTCCAGTATTTCTAAAACCAGTCCACTTCCGGGATTTCTAAAACCAGTCCACTTCCAGGATTTCTAAAACCAGTCCACTTCTGGGGTTTCTAAAACCAGTCCACTTCCAGGATTTCTAAAACCAGTCCACTTCTGGGGTTTCTAAAACCAGTCCACTTCCAGGATTTCTAAAACTAGTCCACTTCTGGGATTTCTGAAACCAGTCCACTTCTGGGATTTCTAAAACTAGTCAACTTCTGGGATTTCTGAAACCAGTCCAATTCCAGGATTTCTAAAATCAGTCCACTTCTGGGATTTCTAAAACCAGTCCACTTCTGGGATTTCTGAAACCAGTCTACTTCTGGGATTTCTGAAACCAGTCCACTTCTGGGGTTTCTAAAACCAGTCCACTTCTGGGGTTTCTAAAACCAGTCCACTTCTGGGATTTCTAAAACCAGTCCACTTCTGGGGTTTCTAAAACCAGTCCACTTCTGGGGTTTCTAAAACCAGTCCACTTCCAGGATTTCTAAAACTAGTCCACTTCTGGGATTTCTGAAACCAGTCCAATTCCAGGATTTCTAAAATCAGTCCACTTCTGGGATTTCTAAAACCAGTCCACTTCTGGGATTTCTAAAACCAGTCCACTTCTGGGATTTCTGAAACCAGTCCACTTCTGGGGTTTCTAAAACCAGTCCACTTCTGGGGTTTCTAAAACCAGTCCACTTCTGGGGTTTCTAAAACCAGTCCACTTCTGGGATTCCTAAAACCAGTCCACTTCCAGTATTTCTAAAACCAGTCCACTTCTGGGGTTTCTAAAACCAGTCCACTTCCAGGATTTCTAAAACCAGTTCACTTCTGGGGTTTCTAAAACCAGTCCACTTCCAGGATTTCTAAAACTAGTCCACTTCTGGGATTTCTGAAACCAGTCCACTTCTGGGATTTCTAAAACTAGTCCACTTCTGGGATTTCTGAAACCAGTCCAATTCCAGGATTTCTAAAATCAGTCCACTTCTGGGATTTCTAAAACCAGTCCACTTCTGGGATTTCTGAAACCAGTCTACTTCTGGGATTTCTGAAACCAGTCCACTTCTGGGGTTTCTAAAACCAGTCCACTTCTGGGGTTTCTAAAACCAGTCCACTTCTGGGATTTCTAAAACCAGTCCACTTCTGGGGTTTCTAAAACCAGTCCACTTCTGGGGTTTCTAAAACCAGTCCACTTCCAGGATTTCTAAAACCAGTCCACTTCTGGGATTTCTAAAACCAGTCCACTTCTGGGGTTTCTAAAACTAGTCCACTTCTGGGATTTCTAAAACCAGTCCACTTCCAGGATTTCTAAAACCAGTCCACTTCCAGGATTTCTAAAACTAGTCCACTTCTGGGATTTCTGAAACCAGTCCACTTCTGGGATTTCTAAAACTAGTCCACTTCTGGGATTTCTGAAACCAGTCCAATTCCAGGATTTCTAAAATCAGTCCACTTCTGGGATTTCTAAAACCAGTCCACTTCTGGGATTTCTAAAACCAGTCCACTTCTGGGATTTCTGAAACCAGTCCACTTCTGGGGTT
This sequence comes from Telmatherina bonti, assembly GCF_933228915.1. Taxonomy (NCBI): domain Eukaryota; kingdom Metazoa; phylum Chordata; class Actinopteri; order Atheriniformes; family Telmatherinidae; genus Telmatherina; species Telmatherina bonti. The sequence continues at coordinate 38,436,126 of NC_136613.1, read as the reverse complement.
TCTAAAACCAGTCCACTTCTGGGGTTTCTAAAACCAGTCCACTTCTGGGATTCCTAAAACCAGTCCACTTCCAGTATTTCTAAAACCAGTCCACTTCCAGGATTTCTAAAACCAGTCCACTTCCAGGATTTCTAAAACCAGTCCACTTCTGGGGTTTCTAAAACCAGTCCACTTCCAGGATTTCTAAAACCAGTCCACTTCTGGGGTTTCTAAAACCAGTCCACTTCCAGGATTTCTAAAACCAGTCCACTTCTGGGATTTCTAAAACCAGTCCACTTCCGGGATTTCTAAAACCAGTCCACTTCTGGGATTTCTAAAACCAGTCCACTTCTGGGATTTCTAAAACCAGTCCACTTCTGGGATTTCTGAAACCAGTCCACTTCTGGGGTTTCTAAAACCAGTCCACTTCTGGGGTTTCTAAAACCAGTCCACTTCTGGGATTTCTAAAACCAGTCCACTTCTGGGATTTCTAAAACCAGTCCACTTCTGGGGTTTCTAAAACCAGTCCACTTCCAGGATTTCTAAAACCAGTCCACTTCCAGGATTTCTAAAACCAGTCCACTTCTGGGGTTTCTAAAACTAGTCCACTTCTGGGATTTCTAAAACCAGTCCACTTCTGGGGTTTCTAAAACCAGTCCACTTCTGGGATTTCTAAAACCAGTCCACTTCTGGGATTTCTAAAACCAGTCCACTTCTGGGATTTCTGAAACCTGTCCACTTCCAGGATTTCTAAAACCAGTCCACTTCTGGGATTTCTAAAACCAGTCCACTTCTGGGATTTCTAAAACCAGTCCACTTCTGGGATTTCTGAAACCAGTCCACTTCTGGGGTTTCTAAAACCAGTCCACTTCTGGGATTTCTAAAACCAGTCCACTTCCGGGATTTCTAAAACCAGTCCACTTCTGGGATTTCTAAAACCAGTCCACTTCCGGGATTTCTAAAACCAGTCCACTTCTGGGGTTTCTAAAACCAGTCCACTTCCAGGATTTCTAAAACTAGTCCACTTCTGGGATTTCTGAAACCAGTCCACTTCTGGGATTTCTAAAACTAGTCCACTTCTGGGATTTCTGAAACCAGTCCAATTCCAGGATTTCTAAAATCAGTCCACTTCTGGGATTTCTAAAACCAGTCCACTTCTGGGATTTCTAAAACCAGTCCACTTCTGGGATTTCTGAAACCAGTCCACTTCTGGGGTTTCTAAAACCAGTCCACTTCTGGGGTTTCTAAAACCAGTCCACTTCTGGGGTTTCTAAAACCAGTCCACTTCTGGGATTCCTAAAACCAGTCCACTTCCAGTATTTCTAAAACCAGTCCACTTCCAGGATTTCTAAAACCAGTCCACTTCCAGGATTTCTAAAACCAGTCCACTTCTGGGGTTTCTAAAACCAGTCCACTTCCAGGATTTCTAAAACCAGTCCACTTCTGGGGTTTCTAAAACCAGTCCACTTCCAGGATTTCTAAAACCAGTCCACTTCTGGGATTTCTAAAACCAGTCCACTTCTGGGGTTTCTAAAACCAGTCCACTTCCAGGATTTCTAAAACCAGTCCACTTCTGGGATTTCTAAAACCAGTCCACTTCTGGGATTTCTAAAACCAGTCCACTTCTGGGATTTTTAAAACCAGTCCACTTCTGGGATTTCTAAAACCAGTCCACTTCCAGGATTTCTAAAACCAGTCCACTTCTGGGATTTCTAAAACCAGTCCACTTCTGGGATTTCTAAAACCAGTCCACTTCTGGGATTTCTGAAACCAGTCCACTTCTGGGGTTTCTAAAACCAGTCCACTTCTGGGGTTTCTAAAACCAGTCCACTTCTGGGGTTTCTAAAACCAGTCCACTTCTGGGATTTCTAAAACCAGTCCACTTCCAGTATTTCTAAAACCAGTCCACTTCCAGGATTTCTAAAACCAGTCCACTTCCAGGATTTCTAAAACCAGTCCACTTCTGGGGTTTCTAAAACCAGTCCACTTCCAGGATTTCTAAAACCAGTCCACTTCTGGGGTTTCTAAAACCAGTCCACTTCCAGGATTTCTAAAACTAGTCCACTTCTGGGATTTCTGAAACCCGTCCACTTCTGGGATTTTTAAAACTAGTCCACTTCTGGGATTTCTGAAACCAGTCCACTTCTGGGATTTCTAAAACTAGTCCACTTCTGGGATTTCTGAAACCAGTCCAATTCCAGGATTTCTAAAACCAGTCCACTTCTGGGGTTTCTAAAACCAGTCCACTACTGGGGTTTCTAAAACCAGTCCACTTCCAGGATTTCTAAAACCAGTCCACTTCTGGGATTTCTGAAACCATTCCACTTCTGGGATTTCTAAAACCAGTCCACTTCTGGGATTTCTGAAACCAGTCCACTTCCAGGATTTCTAAAACCAGTCCACTTCCAGGATTTCTAAAACCAGTCCACTTCTGGGATTTCTGAAACCAGTCCACTTCTGGGATTTCTAAAACCAGTCCAGTTCTGGGATTTCTGAAACCAGTCCACTTCCAGGATTTCTAAAACCATTCAACTTCTGGGATTTCTAAAACCAGTCCACTTCTGGGATTTCTAAACCCAGTCCACTTCCAGGATTTCTAAAACCAGTCCACTTCTGGCATTTCTAAAACCAGTCCACTTCTGGGATTTCTAAAACCAGTCCACTTCTGGGATTTCTAAAACCAGTCCACTTCCGGGATTTCTAAAACCAGTCCACTTCTGGGATTTCTAAAACCAGTCCACTTCTGGGATTTCTAAAACCAGTCCACTTCTGGGGTTTCTAAAACCAGTCCACTTCTGGGATTTCTAAAACCAGTCCACTTCTGGGATTTCTAAAACCAGTCCACTTCTGGGGTTTCTAAAACCATTCCACTTCTGGGATTTCTAAAACCAGTCCACTTCCAGGATTTCTAAAACCATTCCACTTCTGGGGTTTCTAAAACCAGTCCACTTCCAGGATTTCTAAAACCAGTCCACTTCTGGGATTTCTAAAACCAGTCCACTTCCAGGATTTCTAAAACCAGTCCACTTCTGGGATTTCTAAAACCAGTCCACTTCTGGGATTTCTAAAATCAGTCCACTTCCAGGATTTCTAAAACCAGTCCACTTCTGGGATTTCTAAAACCAGTCCACTTCCAGGATTTCTAAAACCAGTCCACTTCTGGGATTTCTAAAACTAGTCCACTTCTGGGATTTCTAAAACCAGTCCACTTCTGGGATTTCTGAAACCAGTCCACTTCTGGGGTTTCTAAAACCAGTCCACTTCTGGGGTTTCTAAAACCATTCCACTTCTGGGGTTTCTAAAACCAGTCCACTTCCAGTATTTCTAAAACGAGTCCACTTCCAGGATTTCTAAAACCAGTCCACTTCCAGGATTTCTAAAACCAGTCCACTTCTGGGATTTCTAAAACCAGTCTACTTCCAGTATTTATAAAACCAGTCCACTTCCAGGATTTCTAAAACCAGTCCACTTCCAGGATTTATAAAACCAGTCCACTTCTGGGGTTTCTAAAACCAGTCCACTTCCAGGATTTATAAAACCAGTCCACTTCTGGGGTTTCTAAAACCAGTCCACTTCCAGGATTTCTAAAACCAGTCCACTTCTGGGATTTCTGAAACCAGTCCACTTCTGGGATTTCTAAAACCAGTCCACTTCTGGGATTTCTAAAACCAGTCCACTTCCAGGATTTCTAAAACCAGTCCACTTCTGGGATTTCTAAAACCAGTCCACTTCTGGGGTTTCTAAAACCAGTCCACTTCTGGGATTTCTAAAACCAGTCCACTTCTGGGATTTCTAAAACCAGTCCACTTCTGGGGTTTCTAAAACCAGTCCACTTCTGGGGTTTCTAAAACCAGTCCACTTCTGGGGTTTCTAAAACCAGTCCACTTCTGGGATTTCTAAAACCAGTCCACTTCTGGGATTTCTAAAACTAGTCCACTTCCAGGATTTCTAAAACCAGTCCACTTCCAGGATTTCTAAAACCAGTCCACTTCTGGGGTTTCTAAAACCAGTCCACTTCCAGGATTTCTAAAACCAGTCCACTTCTGGGGTTTCTAAAACCAGTGCACTTCCAGGATTTCTAAAACCAGTCCACTTCTGGGGTTTCTAAAACCAGTCCACTTCTGGGATTTCTTAAACCAGTCCACTTCTGGGATTTCTAAAACCAGTCCACTTCCAGTATTTCTAAAACCAGTCCACTTCCAGGATTTCTAAAACCAGTCCACTTCTGGGATTGCTGAAACCAGTCCACTTCTGGGATTTCTAAAACCAGTCCACTTCTGGGATTTCTGAAACCAGTCCACTTCCAGGATTTCTAAAACCAGTCCACTTCTGGGATTTCTAAAACCAGTCCACTTCTGGGGTTTCTAAAACCAGTCCACTTCTGGGATTTCTGAAACCAGTCCACTTCTGGGGTTTCTAAAACCAGTCCACTTCTGGGATTTCTAAAACCAGTCCACTTCCGGGATTTCTAAAACCAGTCCACTTCTGGGATTTCTAAAACCAGTCCACTTCTGGGATTTCTAAAACCAGTCCACTTCCGGGATTTCTAAAACCAGTCCACTTCTGGTATTTCTAAAACCAGTCCACTTCTGGGGTTTCTAAAACCAGTCCACTTCCAGGATTTCTAAAACCCGTCCACTTCCGGGGTTTCTAAAACCAGTCCACTTCTGGGATTTCTAAAACCAGTCCACTTCCAGGATTTCTAAAACCAGTCCACTTCTGGGGTTTCTAAAACCAGTCCACTTCCAGGATTTCTGAAACCAGTCCACTTCTGGGACTTCTAAAACCAGTCCACTTCCAGGATTTCTAAAACCAGTCCACTTCTGGGAATTCTGAAACCAGTCCACTTCTGGGATTTCTGAAACCAGTCCACTTCTGGGGTTTCTAAAACCAGTCCACTTCTGGGGTTTCTAAAACCAGTCCACTTCTGGGGTTTCTAAAACCAGTCCACTTCTGGGATTTCTAAAACCAGTCCACTTCCAGGATTTCTAAAACCAGTCCACTTCCAGGATTTCTAAAACCAGTCCACTTCTGGGGTTTCTAAAACCAGTCCACTTCCAGGATTTCTAAAACCAGTCCACTTCTGGGGTTTCTAAAACCAGTCCACTTCCAGGATTTCTAAAACTAGTCCACTTCTGGGATTTCTGAAACCAGTCCACTTCTGGGATTTCTAAAACTAGTCCACTTCTGGGATTTCTGAAACCAGTCCACTTCTGGGATTTCTAAAACCTGTCCACTTCTGGGAATTCTAAAACCAGTCCACTTCTGGGGTTTCTAAAACCAGTCCACTTCCAGGATTTCTAAAACCAGTCCACTTCCAGGATTTCTAAAACCAGTCCACTTCTGGGGTTTCTAAAACCAGTCCACTTCCAGGATTTCTAAAACCAGTCCACTTCTGGGATTTATAAAACCAGTCCACTTCTGGGATTTCTAAAACCATTCCACTTCTGGGATTTCTAAAACCAGTCCACTTCCAGGATTTATAAAACCAGTCCACTTCTGGGGTTTCTAAAACCAGTCCACTTCCAGGATTTATAAAACCAGTCCACTTCTGGGGTTTCTAAAACCAGTCCACTTCTGGGGTTTCTAAAACCAGTCCACTTCCAGGATTTCTAAAACCAGTCCACTTCCGGGGTTTCTAAAACCAGTCCACTTCTGGGATTTCTAAAACCAGTCCACTTCCAGGATTTCTAAAACCAGTCCACTTCTGGGGTTTCTAAAACCAGTCCACTTCCAGGATTTCTGAAACCAGTCCACTTCTGGGACTTCTAAAACCAGTCCACTTCCAGGATTTCTAAAACCTGTCCACTTCTGGGAATTCTAAAACCAGTCCACTTCTGGGGTTTCTAAAACCAGTCCACTTCCAGGATTTCTAAAACCAGTCCACTTCTGGGATTTCTAAAACCAGTCCACTTCCAGGATTTCTAAAACCAGTCCACTTCTGGGATTTCTAAAACCAGTCCACTTCCAGTATTTCTAAAACCAGTCCACTTCCAGGATTTCTAAAACCAGTCCACTTCTGGGGTTTCTAAAACCAGTCCACTTCCAGGATTTCTAAAACCAGTCCACTTCTGGGGTTTCTAAAACCAGTGCACTTCCAGGATTTCTAAAACCAGTCCACTTCTGGGGTTTCTAAAACCAGTCCACTTCTGGGATTTCTTAAACCAGTCCACTTCTGGGATTTCTAAAACCAGTCCACTTCCAGTATTTCTAAAACCAGTCCACTTCCAGGATTTCTAAAACCAGTCCACTTCTGGGATTGCTGAAACCAGTCCACTTCTGGGATTTCTAAAACCAGTCCACTTCTGGGATTTCTGAAACCAGTCCACTTCCAGGATTTCTAAAACCAGTCCACTTCTGGGATTTCTAAAACCAGTCCACTTCTGGGATTTCTAAAACCAGTCCACTTCTGGGATTTCTGAAACCAGTCCACTTCTGGGGTTTCTAAAACCAGTCCACTTCTGGGATTTCTAAAACCAGTCCACTTCCGGGATTTCTAAAACCAGTCCACTTCTGGAATTTCTAAAACCAGTCCACTTCTGGGATTTCTAAAACCAGTCCACTTCCGGGATTTCTAAAACCAGTCCACTTCTGGGATTTCGAAAACCAGTCCACTTCTGGGGTTTCTAAAACCAGTCCACTTCCAGGATTTCTAAAACCAGTCCACTTCCGGGATTTCTGAAACCAGTCCACTTCTGGGGTTTCTAAAACCTGTCCACTTCTGGGAATTCTAAAACCAGTCCACTTCCAGGATTTCTAAAACCAGTCCACTTCTGGGGTTTCTAAAACCAGTCCACTTCCAGGATTTCTAAAACCAGTCCACTTCTGGGGTTTCTAAAACCAGTCCACTTCCAGGATTTCTAAAACCAGTCAACTTCTGGGATTTATAAAACCAGTCCACTTCTGGGATTTCTAAAACCAGTCCACTTCTGGGATTTCTGAAACCAGTCCACTTCTGGGGTTTCTAAAACCAGTCCACTTCTGGGGTTTCTAAAACCAGTCAACTTCTGGGGTTTCTAAAACCAGTCCACTTCTGGGATTTCTAAAACCAGTCCACTTCCAGTATTTCTAAAACCAGTCCACTTCCAGGATTTCTGAAACCAGTCCACTTCCAGGATTTCTAAAACCAGTCCACTTCTGGGGTTTCTAAAACCAGTCCACTTCCAGGATTTCTAAAACCAGTCCACTTCTGGGGTTTCTAAAACCAGTCCACTTCCAGGATTTCTAAAACTAGTCCACTTCTGGGATTTCTGAAACCAGTCCACTTCTGGGATTTCTTAAACCAGTCCACTTCTGGGATTTCTAAAACCAGTCCACTTCCAGTATTTCTAAAACCAGTCCACTTCTGGGATTTCTAAAACCAGTCCACTTCTGGGATTGCTGAAACCAGTCCACTTCTGGGATTTCTAAAACCAGTCCACTTCTGGGATTTCTGAAACCAGTCCACTTCTGGGATTTCTAAAACCAGTCCACTTCTGGGATTTCTAAAACCAGTCCACTTCTGGGATATCTGAAACCAGTCCACTTCTGGGGTTTCTAAAACCAGTCCACTTCTGGGATTTCTAAAACCAGTCCACTTCTGGGATTTCTAAAACCAGTCCACTTCTGGGATTTCTAAAACCAGTCCACTTCTGGGATTTCTAAAACCAGTCCACTTCCGGGATTTCTAAAACCAGTCCACTTCCAGGATTTCTAAAACCAGTCCACTTCTGGGGTTTCTAAAACCAGTCAACTTCCAGGATTTCTAAAACCAGTCCACTTCCGGGGTTTCTAAAACCAGTCCACTTCTGGGATTTCTAAAACCAGTCCACTTCCAGGATTTCTAAAACCAGTCCACTTCTGGGGTTTCTAAAACCAGTCCACTTCTGGGACTTCTAAAACCAGTCCACTTCCAGGACTTCTAAAACCAGTCCACTTCCAGGATTTCTAAAACCTGTCCACTTCTGGGAATTCTAAAACCAGTCCACTTCTGGGGTTTCTAAAACCAGTCCACTTCCAGGATTTCTAAAACCAGTCCACTTCTGGGATTTCTAAAACCAGTCCACTTCCAGGATTTCTAAAACCAGTCCACTTCTGGGATTTCTAAAACCAGTCCACTTCTGGGATTTCTGAAACCAGTCCACTTCTGGGATTTCTGAAACCAGTCCACTTCTGGGGTTTCTAAAACCAGTCCACTTCTGGGGTTTCTAAAACCAGTCCACTTCTGGGGTTTCTAAAACCAGTCCACTTCTGGGATTTCTAAAACCAGTCCACTTCCAGGATTTCTAAAACCAGTCCACTTCTGGGGTTTCTAAAACCAGTCCACTTCCAGGATTTCTAAAACCAGTCCACTTCTGGGGTTTCTAAAACCAGTCCACTTCCAGGATTTCTAAAACTAGTCCACTTCTGGGAATTCTAAAACCAGTCCACTTCTGGGATTTCTGAAACCAGTCCACTTCTGGGGTTTCTAAAACCAGTCCACTTCTGGGGTTTCTAAAACCAGTCCACTTCTGGGGTTTCTAAAACCAGTCCACTTCCAGTATTTCTAAAACGAGTCCACTTCCAGGATTTCTAAAACCAGTCCACTTCCAGGATTTCTAAAACCAGTCCACTTCTGGGATTTCTAAAACCAGTCTACTTCCAGTATTTATAAAACCAGTCCACTTCCAGGATTTCTAAAACCAGTCCACTTCCAGGATTTATAAAACCAGTCCACTTCTGGGGTTTCTAAAACCAGTCCACTTCCAGGATTTCTAAAACCAGTCCACTTCTGGGGTTTCTAAAACCAGTCCACTTCTGGGGTTTCTAAAACCAGTCCACTTCCAGGATTTCTAAAACCCGTCCACTTCCGGGGTTTCTAAAACCAGTCCACTTCTGGGATTTCTAAAACCAGTCCACTTCCAGGATTTCTAAAACCAGTCCACTTCTGGGGTTTCTAAAACCAGTCCACTTCCAGGATTTCTAAAACCAGTCCACTTCTGGGACTTCTAAAACCAGTCCACTTCCAGGATTTCTAAAACCTGTCCACTTCTGGGATTGCTGAAACCAGTCCACTTCTGGGATTTCTAAAACCAGTCCACTTCTGGGATTTCTGAAACCAGTCCACTTCCAGGATTTCTAAAACCAGTCCACTTCTGGGATTTCTAAAACCAGTCCACTTCTGGGATTTCTAAAACCAGTCCACTTCTGGGATTTCTGAAACCAGTCCACTTCTGGGGTTTCTAAAACCAGTCCACTTCCAGGATTTCTAAAACCAGTCCACTTCTGGGATTTCTAAAACCAGTCCACTTCTGGGATTTCTAAAACCAGTCCACTTCTGGGATTTCTAAAACCAGTCCACTTCCGGGATTTCTAAAACCAGTCCACTTCCAGGATTTCTAAAACCAGTCCACTTCTGGGGTTTCTAAAACCAGTCAACTTCCAGGATTTCTAAAACCAGTCCACTTCCGGGGTTTCTAAAACCAGTCCACTTCTGGGATTTCTAAAACCAGTCCACTTCCAGGATTTCTAAAACCAGTCCACTTCTGGGGTTTCTAAAACCAGTCCACTTCTGGGACTTCTAAAACCAGTCCACTTCCAGGACTTCTAAAACCAGTCCACTTCCAGGATTTCTAAAACCTGTCCACTTCTGGGAATTCTAAAACCAGTCCACTTCTGGGGTTTCTAAAACCAGTCCACTTCCAGGATTTCTAAAACCAGTCCACTTCTGGGATTTCTAAAACCAGTCCACTTCCAGGATTTCTAAAACCAGTCCACTTCTGGGATTTCTAAAACCAGTCCACTTCTGGGATTTCTGAAACCAGTCCACTTCTGGGATTTCTGAAACCAGTCCACTTCTGGGGTTTCTAAAACCAGTCCACTTCTGGGGTTTCTAAAACCAGTCCACTTCTGGGGTTTCTAAAACCAGTCCACTTCTGGGATTTCTAAAACCAGTCCACTTCCAGGATTTCTAAAACCAGTCCACTTCTGGGGTTTCTAAAACCAGTCCACTTCCAGGATTTCTAAAACCAGTCCACTTCTGGGGTTTCTAAAACCAGTCCACTTCCAGGATTTCTAAAACTAGTCCACTTCTGGGAATTCTAAAACCAGTCCACTTCTGGGATTTCTGAAACCAGTCCACTTCTGGGGTTTCTAAAACCAGTCCACTTCTGGGGTTTCTAAAACCAGTCCACTTCTGGGGTTTCTAAAACCAGTCCACTTCCAGTATTTCTAAAACGAGTCCACTTCCAGGATTTCTAAAACCAGTCCACTTCCAGGATTTCTAAAACCAGTCCACTTCTGGGATTTCTAAAACCAGTCTACTTCCAGTATTTATAAAACCAGTCCACTTCCAGGATTTCTAAAACCAGTCCACTTCCAGGATTTATAAAACCAGTCCACTTCTGGGGTTTCTAAAACCAGTCCACTTCCAGGATTTCTAAAACCAGTCCACTTCTGGGGTTTCTAAAACCAGTCCACTTCTGGGGTTTCTAAAACCAGTCCACTTCCAGGATTTCTAAAACCCGTCCACTTCCGGGGTTTCTAAAACCAGTCCACTTCTGGGATTTCTAAAACCAGTCCACTTCCAGGATTTCTAAAACCAGTCCACTTCTGGGGTTTCTAAAACCAGTCCACTTCCAGGATTTCTGAAACCAGTCCACTTCTGGGACTTCTAAAACCAGTCCACTTCCAGGATTTCTAAAACCTGTCCACTTCTGGGAATTCTAAAACCAGTCCACTTCTGGGGTTTCTAAAACCAGTCCACTTCCAGGATTTCTAAAACCAGTCCACTTCTGGGATTTCTAAAACCAGTCCACTTCCAGGATTTCTAAAACCAGTCCACTTCTGGGATTTCTAAAACCAGTCCACTTCCAGTATTTCTAAAACCAGTCCACTTCCAGGATTTCTAAAACCAGTCCACTTCCAGGATTTCTAAAACCAGTCCACTTCTGGGGTTTCTAAAACCAGTCCACTTCCAGGATTTCTAAAACCAGTCCACTTCTGGGGTTTCTAAAACCAGTGCACTTCCAGGATTTCTAAAACCAGTCCACTTCTGGGGTTTCTAAAACCAGTCCACTTCTGGGATTTCTTAAACCAGTCCACTTCTGGGATTTCTAAAACCAGTCCACTTCCAGGATTTCTAAAACCAGTCCACTTCTAGGATTTCTAAAACCAGTCCACTTCTGGGATTGCTGAAACCAGTCCACTTCTGGGATTTCTAAAACCAGTCCACTTCTGGGATTTCTGAAACCAGTCCACTTCCAGGATTTCTAAAACCAGTCCACTTCTGGTATTTCTAAAACCAGTCCACTTCCAGGATTTCTAAAACCAGTCCACTTCTGGGGTTTCTAAAACCAGTCCACTTCCAGTATTTCTAAAACGAGTCCACTTCCAGGATTTCTAAAACCAGTCCACTTCCAGGATTTCTAAAACCAGTCCACTTCTGGGATTTCTAAAACCAGTCTACTTCCAGTATTTATAAAACCAGTCCACTTCCAGGATTTCTAAAACCAGTCCACTTCCAGGATTTATAAAACCAGTCCACTTCTGGGGTTTCTAAAACCAGTCCACTTCCAGGATTTCTAAAACCAGTCCACTTCTGGGGTTTCTAAAACCAGTCCACTTCTGGGGTTTCTAAAACCAGTCCACTTCCAGGATTTCTAAAACCCGTCCACTTCCGGGGTTTCTAAAACCAGTCCACTTCTGGGATTTCTAAAACCAGTCCACTTCCAGGATTTCTAAAACCAGTCCACTTCTGGGGTTTCTAAAACCAGTCCACTTCCAGGATTTCTGAAACCAGTCCACTTCTGGGACTTCTAAAACCAGTCCACTTCCAGGATTTCTAAAACCTGTCCACTTCTGGGAATTCTAAAACCAGTCCACTTCTGGGGTTTCTAAAACCAGTCCACTTCCAGGATTTCTAAAACCAGTCCACTTCTGGGATTTCTAAAACCAGTCCACTTCCAGGATTTCTAAAACCAGTCCACTTCTGGGATTTCTAAAACCAGTCCACTTCCAGTATTTCTAAAACCAGTCCACTTCCAGGATTTCTAAAACCAGTCCACTTCCAGGATTTCTAAAACCAGTCCACTTCTGGGGTTTCTAAAACCAGTCCACTTCCAGGATTTCTAAAACCAGTCCACTTCTGGGGTTTCTAAAACCAGTGCACTTCCAGGATTTCTAAAACCAGTCCACTTCTGGGGTTTCTAAAACCAGTCCACTTCTGGGATTTCTTAAACCAGTCCACTTCTGGGATTTCTAAAACCAGTCCACTTCCAGGATTTCTAAAACCAGTCCACTTCTAGGATTTCTAAAACCAGTCCACTTCTGGGATTGCTGAAACCAGTCCACTTCTGGGATTTCTAAAACCAGTCCACTTCTGGGATTTCTGAAACCAGTCCACTTCCAGGATTTCTAAAACCAGTCCACTTCTGGGATTTCTAAAACCAGTCCACTTCCAGGATTTCTAAAACCAGTCCACTTCTGGGGTTTCTAAAACCAGTCCACTTCTGGGACTTCTAAAACCAGTCCACTTCCAGGACTTCTAAAACCAGTCCACTTCCAGGATTTCTAAAACCTGTCCACTTCTGGGAATTCTAAAACCAGTCCACTTCTGGGGTTTCTAAAACCAGTCCACTTCCAGGATTTCTAAAACCAGTCCACTTCTGGGATTTCTAAAACCAGTCCACTTCCAGGATTTCTAAAACCAGTCCACTTCTGGGATTTCTAAAACCAGTCCACTTCTGGGATTTCTGAAACCAGTCCACTTCTGGGATTTCTGAAACCAGTCCACTTCTGGGGTTTCTAAAACCAGTCCACTTCTGGGGTTTCTAAAACCAGTCCACTTCTGGGGTTTCTAAAACCAGTCCACTTCTGGGATTTCTAAAACCAGTCCACTTCCAGGATTTCTAAAACCAGTCCACTTCTGGGGTTTCTAAAACCAGTCCACTTCCAGGATTTCTAAAACCAGTCCACTTCTGGGGTTTCTAAAACCAGTCCACTTCCAGGATTTCTAAAACTAGTCCACTTCTGGGGTTTCTAAAACCAGTCCACTTCCAGGATTTCTAAAACCCGTCCACTTCCGGGGTTTCTAAAACCAGTCCACTTCTGGGATTTCTAAAACCAGTCCACTTCCAGGATTTCTAAAACCAGTCCACTTCTGGGGTTTCTAAAACCAGTCCACTTCCAGGATTTCTGAAACCAGTCCACTTCTGGGACTTCTAAAACCAGTCCACTTCCAGGATTTCTAAAACCTGTCCACTTCTGGGAATTCTAAAACCAGTCCACTTCTGGGGTTTCTAAAACCAGTCCACTTCCAGGATTTCTAAAACCAGTCCACTTCTGGGATTTCTAAAACCAGTCCACTTCCAGGATTTCTAAAACCAGTCCACTTCTGGGATTTCTAAAACCAGTCCACTTCCAGTATTTCTAAAACCAGTCCACTTCCAGGATTTCTAAAACCAGTCCACTTCCAGGATTTCTAAAACCAGTCCACTTCTGGGGTTTCTAAAACCAGTCCACTTCCAGGATTTCTAAAACCAGTCCACTTCTGGGGTTTCTAAAACCAGTGCACTTCCAGGATTTCTAAAACCAGTCCACTTCTGGGGTTTCTAAAACCAGTCCACTTCTGGGATTTCTTAAACCAGTCCACTTCTGGGATTTCTAAAACCAGTCCACTTCCAGGATTTCTAAAACCAGTCCACTTCTAGGATTTCTAAAACCAGTCCACTTCTGGGATTGCTGAAACCAGTCCACTTCTGGGATTTCTAAAACCAGTCCACTTCTGGGATTTCTGAAACCAGTCCACTTCCAGGATTTCTAAAACCAGTCCACTTCTGGGATTTCTAAAACCAGTCCACTTCCAGGATTTCTAAAACCAGTCCACTTCTGGGGTTTCTAAAACCAGTCCACTTCTGGGACTTCTAAAACCAGTCCACTTCCAGGACTTCTAAAACCAGTCCACTTCCAGGATTTCTAAAACCTGTCCACTTCTGGGAATTCTAAAACCAGTCCACTTCTGGGGTTTCTAAAACCAGTCCACTTCCAGGATTTCTAAAACCAGTCCACTTCTGGGATTTCTAAAACCAGTCCACTTCCAGGATTTCTAAAACCAGTCCACTTCTGGGATTTCTAAAACCAGTCCACTTCTGGGATTTCTGAAACCAGTCCACTTCTGGGATTTCTGAAACCAGTCCACTTCTGGGGTTTCTAAAACCAGTCCACTTCTGGGGTTTCTAAAACCAGTCCACTTCTGGGGTTTCTAAAACCAGTCCACTTCTGGGATTTCTAAAACCAGTCCACTTCCAGGATTTCTAAAACCAGTCCACTTCTGGGGTTTCTAAAACCAGTCCACTTCCAGGATTTCTAAAACCAGTCCACTTCTGGGGTTTCTAAAACCAGTCCACTTCCAGGATTTCTAAAACTAGTCCACTTCTGGGAATTCTAAAACCAGTCCACTTCTGGGATTTCTGAAACCAGTCCACTTCTGGGGTTTCTAAAACCAGTCCACTTCTGGGGTTTCTAAAACCAGTCCACTTCTGGGGTTTCTAAAACCAGTCCACTTCCAGTATTTCTAAAACGAGTCCACTTCCAGGATTTCTAAAACCAGTCCACTTCCAGGATTTCTAAAACCAGTCCACTTCTGGGATTTCTAAAACCAGTCTACTTCCAGTATTTATAAAACCAGTCCACTTCCAGGATTTCTAAAACCAGTCCACTTCCAGGATTTATAAAACCAGTCCACTTCTGGGGTTTCTAAAACCAGTCCACTTCCAGGATTTCTAAAACCAGTCCACTTCTGGGGTTTCTAAAACCAGTCCACTTCTGGGGTTTCTAAAACCAGTCCACTTCCAGGATTTCTAAAACCCGTCCACTTCCGGGGTTTCTAAAACCAGTCCACTTCTGGGATTTCTAAAACCAGTCCACTTCCAGGATTTCTAAAACCAGTCCACTTCTGGGGTTTCTAAAACCAGTCCACTTCCAGGATTTCTGAAACCAGTCCACTTCTGGGACTTCTAAAACCAGTCCACTTCCAGGATTTCTAAAACCTGTCCACTTCTGGGAATTCTAAAACCAGTCCACTTCTGGGGTTTCTAAAACCAGTCCACTTCCAGGATTTCTAAAACCAGTCCACTTCTGGGATTTCTAAAACCAGTCCACTTCCAGGATTTCTAAAACCAGTCCACTTCTGGGATTTCTAAAACCAGTCCACTTCCAGTATTTCTAAAACCAGTCCACTTCCAGGATTTCTAAAACCAGTCCACTTCCAGGATTTCTAAAACCAGTCCACTTCTGGGGTTTCTAAAACCAGTCCACTTCCAGGATTTCTAAAACCAGTCCACTTCTGGGGTTTCTAAAACCAGTGCACTTCCAGGATTTCTAAAACCAGTCCACTTCTGGGGTTTCTAAAACCAGTCCACTTCTGGGATTTCTTAAACCAGTCCACTTCTGGGATTTCTAAAACCAGTCCACTTCCAGGATTTCTAAAACCAGTCCACTTCTAGGATTTCTAAAACCAGTCCACTTCTGGGATTGCTGAAACCTGTCCACTTCTGGGATTTCTAAAACCAGTCCACTTCTGGGATTTCTGAAACCAGTCCACTTCCAGGATTTCTAAAACCAGTCCACTTCTGGGATTTCTAAAACCAGTCCACTTCTGGGATTTCTAAAACCAGTCCACTTCCAGGATTTCTAAAACCAGTCCACTTCCGGGGTTTCTAAAACCAGTCCACTTCTGGGATTTCTAAAACCAGTCCACTTCCAGGACTTCTAAAACCAGTCCACTTCTGGGGTTTCTAAAACCAGTCCACTTCCAGGATTTCTAAAACCAGTCCACTTCTGGGACTTCTAAAACCAGTCCACTTCCAGGATTTCTAAAACCTGTCCACTTCTGGGAATTCTAAAACCAGTCCACTTCTGGGGTTTCTAAAACCAGTCCACTTCCAGGATTTCTAAAACCAGTCCACTTCTGGGATTTCTAAAACCAGTCCACTTCCAGGATTTCTAAAACCAGTCCACTTCCAGGATTTCTAAAACCAGTCCACTTCTGGGATTTCTAAAACCAGTCCACTTCCAGGATTTCTAAAACCAGTCCACTTCTGGGATTTCTAAAACCAGTCCACTTCTGGGATTTCTGAAACCAGTCCACTTCTGGGATTTCTGAAACCAGTCCACTTCTGGGGTTTCTAAAACCAGTCCACTTCTGGGGTTTCTAAAACCAGTCCACTTCTGGGGTTTCTAAAACCAGTCCACTTCTGGGATTTCTAAAACCAGTCCACTTCCAGGATTTCTAAAACCAGTCCACTTCTGGGATTTCTAAAACCAGTCCACTTCTGGGGTTTCTAAAACCAGTCCACTTCCAGGATTTCTAAAACCAGTCCACTTCTGGGGTTTCTAAAACCAGTCCACTTCCAGGATTTCTAAAACTAGTCCACTTCTGGGATTTCTGAAACCAGTCCACTTCTGGGATTTCTAAAACTAGTCCACTTCTGGGATTTCTGAAACCAGTCCACTTCCAGGATTTCTAAAACCTGTCCACTTCTGGGATTTCTGAAACCAGTCCACTTCTGGGGTTTCTAAAACCTGTCCACTTCTGGGAATTCTAAAACCAGTCCACTTCCAGGATTTCTAAAACCAGTCCACTTCTGGGGTTTCTAAAACCAGTCCACTTCCAGGATTTCTAAAACCAGTCCACTTCTGGGGTTTCTAAAACCAGTCCACTTCCAGGATTTCTAAAACCAGTCCACTTCTGGGATTTATAAAACCAGTCCACTTCTGGGATTTCTAAAACCAGTCCACTTCTGGGATTTCTGAAACCAGTCCACTTCTGGGGTTTCTAAAACCAGTCCACTTCTGGGGTTTCTAAAACCAGTCAACTTCTGGGGTTTCTAAAACCAGTCCACTTCTGGGATTTCTAAAACCAGTCCACTTCCAGTATTTCTAAAACCAGTCCACTTCCAGGATTTCTGAAACCAGTCCACTTCCAGGATTTCTAAAACCAGTCCACTTCTGGGGTTTCTAAAACCAGTCCACTTCCAGGATTTCTAAAACCAGTCCACTTCTGGGGTTTCTAAAACCAGTCCACTTCTGGGATTTCTAAAACCAGTCCACTTCTGGGATTTCTAAAACCAGTCCACTTCTGGGATTTCTAAAACCAGTCCACTTCTGGGATTTCTAAAACCAGTCCACTTCCGGGATTTCTAAAACCAGTCCACTTCCAGGATTTCTAAAACCAGTCCACTTCTGGGGTTTCTAAAACCAGTCAACTTCCAGGATTTCTAAAACCAGTCCACTTCCGGGGTTTCTAAAACCAGTCCACTTCTGGGATTTCTAAAACCAGTCCACTTCCAGGATTTCTAAAACCAGTCCACTTCTGGGGTTTCTAAAACCAGTCCACTTCTGGGACTTCTAAAACCAGTCCACTTCCAGGACTTCTAAAACCAGTCCACTTCCAGGATTTCTAAAACCTGTCCACTTCTGGGAATTCTAAAACCAGTCCACTTCTGGGGTTTCTAAAACCAGTCCACTTCCAGGATTTCTAAAACCAGTCCACTTCTGGGATTTCTAAAACCAGTCCACTTCCAGGATTTCTAAAACCAGTCCACTTCTGGGATTTCTAAAACCAGTCCACTTCTGGGATTTCTGAAACCAGTCCACTTCTGGGATTTCTGAAACCAGTCCACTTCTGGGGTTTCTAAAACCAGTCCACTTCTGGGGTTTCTAAAACCAGTCCACTTCTGGGGTTTCTAAAACCAGTCCACTTCTGGGATTTCTAAAACCAGTCCACTTCCAGGATTTCTAAAACCAGTCCACTTCTGGGGTTTCTAAAACCAGTCCACTTCCAGGATTTCTAAAACCAGTCCACTTCTGGGGTTTCTAAAACCAGTCCACTTCCAGGATTTCTAAAACTAGTCCACTTCTGGGATTTCTGAAACCAGTCCACTTCCAGGATTTCTAAAACCTGTCCACTTCTGGGAATTCTAAAACCAGTCCACTTCTGGGGTTTCTAAAACCAGTCCACTTCCAGGATTTCTAAAACCAGTCCACTTCCAGGATTTCTAAAACCAGTCCACTTCTGGGGTTTCTAAAACCAGTCCACTTCCAGGATTTCTAAAACCAGTCCACTTCTGGGATTTATAAAACCAGTCCACTTCTGGGATTTCTAAAACCAGTCCACTTCTGGGATTTCTGAAACCAGTCCACTTCTGGGGTTTCTAAAACCAGTCCACTTCTGGGGTTTCTAAAACCAGTCAACTTCTGGGGTTTCTAAAACCAGTCCACTTCTGGGATTTCTAAAACCAGTCCACTTCCAGTATTTCTAAAACCAGTCCACTTCCAGGATTTCTGAAACCAGTCCACTTCCAGGATTTCTAAAACCAGTCCACTTCTGGGGTTTCTAAAACCAGTCCACTTCCAGGATTTCTAAAACCAGTCCACTTCTGGGGTTTCTAAAACCAGTCCACTTCCAGGATTTCTAAAACTAGTCCACTTCTGGGATTTCTGAAACCAGTCCACTTCTGGGATTTCTAAAACTAGTCCACTTCTGGGATTTCTGAAACCAGTCCAATTCCAGGATTTCTAAAATCAGTCCACTTCTGGGATTTCTAAAACCAGTCCACTTCTGGGATTTCTAAAACCAGTCCACTTCTGGGATTTCTGAAACCAGTCCACTTCTGGGGTTTCTAAAACCAGTCCACTTCTGGGGTTTCTAAAACCAGTCCACTTCTGGGGTTTCTAAAACCAGTCCACTTCTGGGGTTTCTAAAACAGTCCACTCCTGGGGTTTCTAAAACCAGTCCACTTCTGGGATTTCTAAAACCAGTCCACTTCCAGTATTTCCTAAACCAGTCCACTTCCAGGATTTCTAAAACCAGTCCACTTCCAGGATTTCTAAAACCAGTCCACTTCCAGGATTTCTAAAACCAGTCCACTTCTGGGATTTCTAAAACCAGTCCACTTCCAGGATTTCTAAAACCAGTCCACTTCTGGGATTTCTAAAACCAGTCCACTTCTGGGATTTCTAAAACCAGTCCACTTCTGGGATTTCTGAAACCAGTCCACTTCTGGGGTTTCTAAAACCAGTCCACTTCTGGGGTTTCTAAAATCAGTCCACTTCTGGGGTTTCTAAAACCAGTCCACTTCTGGGATTTCTAAAACCAGTCCACTTCCAGTATTTCTAAAACCAGTCCACTTCCAGGATTTCTAAAACCAGTCCACTTCCAGGATTTCTAAAACCAGTCCACTTCTGGGGTTTCTAAAACCAGTCCACTTCCAGGATTTCTAAAACCAGTCCACTTCTGGGGTTTCTAAAACCAATCCACTTCCAGGATTTCTAAAACTAGCCCACTTCAGGGATTTCTGAAACCAGTCCACTTCTGGGATTTCTAAAACTAGTCCACTTCTGGGATTTCTGAAACCAGTCCAATTCCATGATTTCTAAAATCAGTCCACTTCTGGGATTTCTAAAACCAGTCCACTTCTGGGATTTCTAAAACCAGTCCACCTCTGGGATTTCTGAAACGAGTCCACTTCTGAGATTTCTGAAACCAGTCCACTTCTGGGATTTCTGAAACCAGTCCACTTCTGGGATTTCTAAAACCAGTCCACTTCTGGGATTTCTGAAACCAGTCCACTTCTGAGATTTCTAAAACCAGTCCACTTCTGGGATTTCTGAAACCAGTCCACTTCTGGGGTTTCTAAAACCAGTCCACTTCTGGGGTTTCTAAAACCAGTCCACTTCTGGGGTTTCTAAAACCAGTCCACTTCTGGGATTTCTAAAACCAGTCCACTTCCAGTATTTCTAAAACCAGTCCACTTCCAGGATTTCTGAAACCAGTCCACTTCTGGGATTTCTAAAACTAGTCCACTTCTGGGATTTCTGAAACCAGTCCAATTCCAGGATTTCTAAAATCAGTCCACTTCTGGGATTTCTGAAACCAGTCCACTTCTGGGATTTCTGAAACCAGTCCACTTCTGGGATTTCTAAAACCAGTCCACTTCTGGGATTTCTGAAACCAGTCCACTTCTGGGGTTTCTAAAACCAGTCCACTTCTGGGGTTTCTAAAACCAGTCCACTTCTGGGGTTTCTAAAACCAGTCCACTTCTGGGATTTCTAAAACCAGTCCACTTCCAGTATTTCTAAAACCAGTCCACTTCCAGGATTTCTAAAACCAGTCCACTTCCAGGATTTCTAAAACCAGTCCACTTCTGGGGTTTCTAAAACCAGTCCACTTCCAGGATTTCTAAAACCAGTCCACTTCTGGGGTTTCTAAAACCAGTCCACTTCCAGGATTTCTAAAACCAGTCCACTTCTGGGATTTCTAAAACCAGTCCACTTCTGGGATTTCTGAAACCAGTCCACTTCTGGGATTTCTAAAACTAGTCCACTTCTGGGATTTCTGAAACCAGTCCAATTCCAGGATTTCTAAAATCAGTCCACTTCTGGGATTTCTGAAACCAGTCCACTTCTGGGATTTCTGAAACCAGTCCACTTCTGGGATTTCTAAAACCAGTCCACTTCTGGGATTTCTGAAACCAGTCCACTTCTGGGGTTTCTAAAACCAGTCCACTTCTGGGGTTTCTAAAACCAGTCCACTTCTGGGGTTTCTAAAACCAGTCCACTTCTGGGATTTCTAAAACCAGTCCACTTCCAGTATTTCTAAAACCAGTCCACTTCCAGGATTTCTAAAACCAGTCCACTTCCAGGATTTCTAAAACCAGTCCACTTCTGGGGTTTCTAAAACCAGTCCACTTCCAGGATTTCTAAAACCAGTCCACTTCTGGGGTTTCTAAAACCAGTCCACTTCCAGGATTTCTAAAACCAGTCCACTTCTGGGATTTCTAAAACCAGTCCACTTCTGGGATTTCTAAAACCAGTCCACTTCTGGGATTTCTAAAACCAGTCCACTTCTGGGATTTCTAAAACCAGTCCACTTCCAGGATTTCTGAAACCAGTCCACTTCTGGGATTTCTAAAACCAGTCCACTTCCGGGATTTCTAACACCAGTCCACTTCTGGGGTTTCTAAAACCAGTCCACTTCCAGGATTTCTGAAACCAGTCCACTTCTGGGGTTTCTAAAACCAGTCCACTTCTGGGATTTCTGAAACCAGTCCACTTCTGGGGTTTCTAAAACCAGTCCACTTCTGGGGTTTCTAAAACCAGTCCACTTCTGGGGTTTCTAAAACCAGTCCACTTCTGGGATTTCTAAAACCAGTCCACTTCCAGTATTTCTAAAACCAGTCCACTTCCAGGATTTCTAAAACCAGTCCACTTCCAGGATTTCTAAAACCAGTCCACTTCTGAGGTTTCTAAAACCAGTCCACTTCCAGGATTTCTAAAACCAGTCCACTTCTGGGATTTCTAAAACCAGTCCACTTCTGGGATTTCTAAAACCAGTCCACTTCTGGGATTTCTAAAACCAGTCCACTTCTGGGATTTCTAAAACCAGTCCACTTCCAGGATTTCTAAAACCAGTCCACTTCTGGGATTTCTAAAACCAGTCCACTTCTGGGGTTTCTAAAACCAGTCCACTACTGGGGTTTCTAAAACCAGTCCACTTCCAGGATTTCTAAAACCAGTCCACTTCTGGGATTTCTGAAACCAGTCCACTTCTGGGATTTCTAAAACCAGTCCACTTCTGGGATTTCTGAAACCAATCCACTTCCAGGATTTCTAAAACCAGTCCACTTCCAGGATTTCTAAAACCAGTCCACTTCTGGGATTTCTGAAACCAGTCCACTTCTGGGATTTCTAAAACCAGTCCACTTCTGGGATTTCTAAAACCAGTCCACTTCCAGGATTTCTGAAACCAGTCCAATTCCAGGATTTCTAAAACCAGTCCACTTCTGGGATTTCTGAAACCAGTCCACTTCTGGGATTTCTAAAACCAGTCCACTTCTGGGATTTCTGAAACCAGTCCACTTCCAGGATTACTAAAACCAGTCCACTTCTGGGATTTCTAAAACCAGTCCACTTCTGGGATTTCTAAAACCAGTCCACTTCCAGGATTTCTAAAACCAGTCCACTTCCAGGATTTCTAAAACCAGTCCACTTCTGGCATTTCTAAAACCAGTCCACTTCTGGGATTTCTAAAACCAGTGCACTTATGGGATTTCTAAAACCAGTCCACTTCCAGGATTTCTAAAACCAGTCCACTTCTGGGATTTCTAAAACCAGTCCACTTCTGGGATTTCTAAAACCAGTCCACTTCTGGGATTTCTGAAACCAGTCCACTTCTGGGGTTTCTAAAACCAGTCCACTTCTGGGGTTTCTAAAACCAGTCCACTTCTGGGGTTTCTAAAACCAGTCCACTTCTGGGATTTCTAAAACCAGTCCACTTCCAGTATTTCTAAAACCAGTCCACTTCTGGGATTTCTAAAACCAGTCCACTTCCAGGATTTCTAAAACCAGTCCACTTCTGGGGTTTCTAAAACCAGTCCACTTCCAGGATTTCTAAAACCAGTCCACTTCTGGGGTTTCTAAAACCAGTCCACTTCCAGGATTTCTAAAACTAGTCCACTTCTGGGATTTCTGAAACCAGTCCACTTCTGGGATTTCTAAAACTAGTCAACTTCTGGGATTGCTAAAACTAGTCCACTTCTGGGATTTCTGAAACCAGTCCAATTCCAGGATTTCTAAAACTAGTCCACTTCTGGGGTTTCTAAAACCAGTCCACTACTGGGGTTTCTAAAACCAGTCCACTTCCAGGATTTCTAAAACCAGTCCACTTCTGGGATTTCTGAAACCAGTCCACTTCGGGGATTTCTTAAACCAGTCCACTTCCAGGATTTCTAAAACCAGTCCACTTCCAGGATTTCTAAAACCAGTCCACTTCTGGGATTTCTGAAACCAGTCCACTTCTGGGATTTCTAAAACCAGTCCACTTCTGGTATTTCTGAAACCAGTCCACTTCCAGGATTTCTAAAACCAGTCCATTTCTGGGATTTCTAAAACCAGTCCACTTCTGGGATTTCTAAAACCAGTCCACTTCCAGGATTTCTAAAACCAGTCCACTTCTGGCATTTCTAAAACCAGTCCACTTCTGGGATTTCTGAAACCAGTCCACTTCCAGGATTACTAAAACCAGTCCACTTCTGGGATTTCTAAAACCAGTCCACTTCTGGGATTTCTAAAACCAGTCCACTTCCAGGATTTCTAAAACCAGTCCACTTCCAGGATTTCTAAAACCAGTCCACTTCTGGCATTTCTAAAACCAGTCCACTTCCAGGATTTCTAAAACCAGTCCACTTCCAGGATTTCTAAAACCAGTCCACTTCTGGCATTTCTAAAACCAGTCCACTTCTGGGATTTCTAAAACCAGTGCACTTATGGGATTTCTAAAACCAGTCCACTTCCAGGATTTCTAAAACCAGTCCACTTCTGGGATTTCTGAAACCAGTCCACTTCTGGGGTTTCTAAAACCAGTCCACTTCTGGGGTTTCTAAAACCAGTCCACTTCTGGGGTTTCTAAAACCAGTCCACTTCTGGGATTTCTAAAACCAGTCCACTTCCAGTATTTCTAAAACCAGTCCACTTCTGGGATTTCTAAAACCAGTCCACTTCCAGGATTTCTAAAACCAGTCCACTTCTGGGGTTTCTAAAACCAGTCCACTTCCAGGATTTCTAAAACCAGTCCACTTCTGGGGTTTCTAAAACCAGTCCACTTCCAGGATTTCTAAAACTAGTCCACTTCTGGGATTTCTGAAACCAGTCCACTTCTGGGATTTCTAAAACTAGTCAACTTCTGGGATTGCTAAAACTAGTCCACTTCTGGGATTTCTGAAACCAGTCCAATTCCAGGATTTCTAAAACTAGTCCACTTCTGGGGTTTCTAAAACCAGTCCACTACTGGGGTTTCTAAAACCAGTCCACTTCCAGGATTTCTAAAACCAGTCCACTTCTGGGATTTCTGAAACCAGTCCACTTCGGGGATTTCTTAAACCAGTCCACTTCCAGGATTTCTAAAACCAGTCCACTTCCAGGATTTCTAAAACCAGTCCACTTCTGGGATTTCTGAAACCAGTCCACTTCTGGGATTTCTAAAACCAGTCCACTTCTGGTATTTCTGAAACCAGTCCACTTCCAGGATTTCTAAAACCAGTCCATTTCTGGGATTTCTAAAACCAGTCCACTTCTGGGATTTCTAAAACCAGTCCACTTCCAGGATTTCTAAAACCAGTCCACTTCTGGCATTTCTAAAACCAGTCCACTTCTGGGATTTCTAAAACCAGTCCACTTCTGGGATTTCTAAAACCAGTCCACTTCCGGGATTTCTAAAACCAGTCCACTTCTGGGATTTCTAAAACCAGTCCACTTCTGGGATTTCTAAAACCTGTCCACTTCTGGGGTTTCTAAAACCAGTCCACTTCTGGGATTTCTAAAACCAGTCCACTTCTGGGGTTTCTAAAACCAGTCAACTTCTGGGGTTTCTAAAACCAGTCCACTTCTGGGATTTCTAAAACCAGTCCACTTCCAGTATTTCTAAAACCAGTCCACTTCCAGGATTTCTGAAACCAGTCCACTTCCAGGATTTCTAAAACCAGTCCACTTCTGGGGTTTCTAAAACCAGTCCACTTCCAGGATTTCTAAAACCAGTCCACTTCTGGGGTTTCTAAAACTAGTCCACTTCTGGGATTTCTGAAACCAGTCCACTTCTGGGATTTCTAAAACTAGTCCACTTCTGGGATTTCTGAAACCAGTCCAATTCCAGGATTTCTAAAATCAGTCCACTTCTGGGATTTCTAAAACCAGTCCACTTCTGGGATTTCTAAAACCAGTCCACTTCTGGGATTTCTGAAACCAGTCCACTTCTGGGGTTTCTAAAACCAGTCCACTTCTGGGGTTTCTAAAACAGTCCACTCCTGGGGTTTCTAAAACCAGTCCACTTCTGGGATTTCTAAAACCAGTCCACTTCCAGTATTTCCTAAACCAGTCCACTTCCAGGATTTCTAAAACCAGTCCACTTCCAGGATTTCTAAAACCAGTCCACTTCCAGGATTTCTAAAACCAGTCCACTTCTGGGATTTCTAAAACCAGTCCACTTCCAGGATTTCTAAAACCAGTCCACTTCTGGGATTTCTAAAACCAGTCCACTTCTGGGATTTCTAAAACCAGTCCACTTCAGGGATTTCTGAAACCAGTCCACTTCTGGGGTTTCTAAAACCAGTCCACTTCTGGGGTTTCTAAAATCAGTCCACTTCTGGGGTTTCTAAAACCAGTCCACTTCTGGGATTTCTAAAACCAGTCCACTTCCAGTATTTCTAAAACCAGTCCACTTCCAGGATTTCTAAAACCAGTCCACTTCCAGGATTTCTAAAACCAGTCCACTTCTGGGGTTTCTAAAACCAGTCCACTTCCAGGATTTCTAAAACCAGTCCACTTCTGGGGTTTCTAAAACCAATCCACTTCCAGGATTTCTAAAACTAGTCCACTTCAGGGATTTCTGAAACCAGTCCACTTCTGGGATTTCTAAAACTAGTCCACTTCTGGGATTTCTGAAACCAGTCCAATTCCAGGATTTCTAAAATCAGTCCACTTCTGGGATTTCTAAAACCAGTCCACTTCTGGGATTTCTAAAACCAGTCCACCTCTGGGATTTCTGAAACGAGTCCACTTCTGAGATTTCTGAAACCAGTCCACTTCTGGGATTTCTGAAACCAGTCCACTTCTGGGATTTCTAAAACCAGTCCACTTCTGGGATTTCTGAAACCAGTCCACTTCTGAGATTTCTAAAACCAGTCCACTTCTGGGATTTCTGAAACCAGTCCACTTCTGGGGTTTCTAAAACCAGTCCACTTCTGGGGTTTCTAAAACCAGTCCACTTCTGGGGTTTCTAAAACCAGTCCACTTCTGGGATTTCTAAAACCAGTCCACTTCCAGTATTTCTAAAACCAGTCCACTTCCAGGATTTCTAAAACCAGTCCACTTCTGGGGTTTCTAAAACCAGTCCACTTCCAGGATTTCTAAAACCAGTCCACTTCTGGGGTTTCTAAAACCAGTCCACTTCCAGGATTTCTAAAACTAGTCCACTTCTGGGATTTCTGAAACCAGTCCACTTCTGGGATTTCTAAAACTAGTCCACTTCTGGGATTTCTGAAACCAGTCCAATTCCAGGATTTCTAAAATCAGTCCACTTCTGGGATTTCTGAAACCAGTCCACTTCTGGGATTTCTGAAACCAGTCCACTTCTGGGATTTCTAAAACCAGTCCACTTCTGGGATTTCTGAAACCAGTCCACTTCTGGGGTTTCTAAAACCAGTCCACTTCTGGGGTTTCTAGAACCAGTCCACTTCTGGGGTTTCTAAAACCAGTCCACTTCTGGGATTTCTAAAACCAGTCCACTTCCAGTATTTCTAAAACCAGTCCACTTCCAGGATTTCTAAAACCAGTCCACTTCCAGGATTTCTAAAACCAGTCCACTTCTGGGGTTTCTAAAACCAGTCCACTTCCAGGATTTCTAAAACCAGTCCACTTCTGGGGTTTCTAAAACCAGTCCACTTCCAGGATTTCTAAAACCAGTCCACTTCTGGGATTTCTAAAACCAGTCCACTTCTGGGATTTCTAAAACCAGTCCACTTCTGGGATTTCTAAAACCAGTCCACTTCTGGGATTTCTAAAACCAGTCCACTTCTGGGATTTCTAAAACCAGTCCACCTCTGGGATTTCTGAAACGAGTCCACTTCTGAGATTTCTGAAACCAGTCCACTTCTGGGATTTCTGAAACCAGTCCACTTCTGGGATTTCTAAAACCAGTCCACTTCTGGGATTTCTGAAACCAGTCCACTTCTGAGATTTCTAAAACCAGTCCACTTCTGGGATTTCTGAAACCAGTCCACTTCTGGGGTTTCTAAAACCAGTCCACTTCTGGGGTTTCTAAAACCAGTCCACTTCTGGGGTTTCTAAAACCAGTCCACTTCTGGGATTTCTAAAACCAGTCCACTTCCAGTATTTCTAAAACCAGTCCACTTCCAGGATTTCTAAAACCAGTCCACTTCTGGGGTTTCTAAAACCAGTCCACTTCCAGGATTTCTAAAACCAGTCCACTTCTGGGGTTTCTAAAACCAGTCCACTTCCAGGATTTCTAAAACTAGTCCACTTCTGGGATTTCTGAAACCAGTCCACTTCTGGGATTTCTAAAACTAGTCCACTTCTGGGATTTCTGAAACCAGTCCAATTCCAGGATTTCTAAAATCAGTCCACTTCTGGGATTTCTGAAACCAGTCCACTTCTGGGATTTCTGAAACCAGTCCACTTCTGGGATTTCTAAAACCAGTCCACTTCTGGGATTTCTGAAACCAGTCCACTTCTGGGGTTTCTAAAACCAGTCCACTTCTGGGGTTTCTAGAACCAGTCCACTTCTGGGATTTCTAAAACCAGTCCACTTCCGGGATTTCTAACACCAGTCCACTTCTGGGGTTTCTAAAACCAGTCCACTTCCAGGATTTCTGAAACCAGTCCACTTCTGGGGTTTCTAAAACCAGTCCACTTCTGGGATTTCTGAAACCAGTCCACTTCTGGGGTTTCTAAAACCAGTCCACTTCTGGGGTTTCTAAAACCAGTCCACTTCTGGGATTTCTAAAACCAGTCCACTTCCAGTATTTCTAAAACCAGTCCACTTCCAGGATTTCTAAAACCAGTCCACTTCCAGGATTTCTAAAACCAGTCCACTTCTGGGGTTTCTAAAACCAGTCCACTTCCAGGATTTCTAAAACCAGTCCACTTCTGGGATTTCTAAAACCAGTCCACTTCTGGGATTTCTAAAACCAGTCCACTTCTGGGATTTCTAAAACCAGTCCACTTCTGGGAATTCTAAAACCAGTCCACTTCCAGGATTTCTAAAACCAGTCCACTTCTGGGATTTCTAAAACCAGTCCACTTCTGGGGTTTCTAAAACCAGTCCACTACTGGGGTTTCTAAAACCAGTCCACTTCCAGGATTTCTAAAACCAGTCCACTTCTGGGATTTCTAAAACCAGTCCACTTCTGGGATTTCTAAAACCAGTCCACTTCTGGGATTTCTGAAACCAATCCACTTCCAGGATTTCTAAAACCAGTCCACTTCTGGGGTTTCTAAAACCAGTCCACTACTGGGGTTTCTAAAACCAGTCCACTTCCAGGATTTCTAAAACCAGTCCACTTCTGGGATTTCTGAAACCAGTCCACTTCTGGGATTTCTAAAACCAGTCCACTTCTGGGATTTCTGAAACCAGTCCACTTCTGGGATTTCTAAAACCAGTCCACTTCCAGGATTTCTAAAACCAGTCCACTTCTGGGATTTCTGAAACCAGTCCACTTCTGGGATTTCTAAAACCAGTCCACTTCTGGGATTTTTGAAACCAGTCCACTTCCAGGATTTCTGAAACCAGTCCACTTCCAGGATTTCTAAAACCAGTCCACTTCTGGGATTTCTAAAACCAGTCCACTTCTGGGATTTCTAAAACCAGTCCACTTCTGGGATTTCTAAAACCAGTCCACTTCCAGGATTTCTAAAACCAGTCCACTTCCAGGATTTCTAAAACCAGTCCACTTCTGGCATTTCTAAAACCAGTCCACTTCTGGGATTTCTAAAACCAGTCCACTTATGGGATTTCTAAAACCAGTCCACTTCTGGGGTTTCTAAAACCAGTCCACTTCTGGGATTTCTAAAACCAGTCCACTTCTGGGATTTCTAAAACCAGTCCACTTCTGGGATTTCTGAAACCAGTCCACTTCTGGGGTTTCTAAAACCAGTCCACTTCTGGGGTTTCTAAAACCAGTCCACTTCTGGGGTTTCTAAAACCAGTCCACTTCTGGGATTTCTAAAACCAGTCCACTTCTGGGATTTCTGAAACCAGTCCACTTCTGGGGTTTCTAAAACCAGTCCACTTCTGGGGTTTCTAAAACCAGTCCACTTCTGGGGTTTCTAAAACCAGTCCACTTCTGGGATTTCTAAAACCAGTCCACTTCCAGTATTTCTAAAACCAGTCCACTTCTGGGATTTCTAAAACCAGTCCACTTCCAGGATTTCTAAAACCAGTCCACTTCTGGGGTTTCTAAAACCAGTCCACTTCCAGGATTTCTAAAACCAGTCCACTTCTGGGGTTTCTAAAACCAGTCCACTTCCAGGATTTCTAAAACTAGTCCACTTCTGGGATTTCTGAAACCAGTCCACTTCTGGGATTTCTAAAACTAGTCAACTTCTGGGATTGCTAAAACTAGTCCACTTCTGGGATTTCTGAAACCAGTCCAATTCCAGGATTTCTAAAACTAGTCCACTTCTGGGGTTTCTAAAACCAGTCCACTACTGGGGTTTCTAAAACCAGTCCACTTCCAGGATTTCTAAAACCAGTCCACTTCTGGGATTTCTGAAACCAGTCCACTTCTAGGATTTCTAAAACCAGTCCACTTCGGGGATTTCTTAAACCAGTCCACTTCCAGGATTTCTAAAACCAGTCCACTTCCAGGATTTCTAAAACCAGTCCACTTCTGGGATTTCTGAAACCAGTCCACTTCTGGGATTTCTAAAACCAGTCCACTTCTGGGATTTCTGAAACCAGTCCACTTCCAGGATTTCTAAAACCAGTCCATTTCTGGGATTTCTAAAACCAGTCCACTTCTGGGATTTCTAAAACCAGTCCACTTCCAGGATTTCTAAAACCAGTCCACTTCTGGCATTTCTAAAACCAGTCCACTTCTGGGATTTCTAAAACCAGTCCACTTCTGGGATTTCTAAAACCAGTCCACTTCCGGGATTTCTAAAACCAGTCCACTTCTGGGATTTCTAAAACCAGTCCACTTCTGGGATTTCTAAAACCTGTCCACTTCTGGGGTTTCTAAAACCAGTCCACTTCTGGGATTTCTAAAACCAGTCCACTTCTGGGATTTCTAAAACCAGTCCACTTCTGGGGTTTCTAAAACCATTCCACTTCTGGGATTTCTAAAACCAGTCCACTTCCAGGATTTCTAAAACCATTCCACTTCTGGGGTTTCTAAAACCAGTCCACTTCCAGGATTTCTAAAACCAGTCCACTTCTGGGATTTCTAAAACCAGTCCACTTCCAGGATTTCTAAAACCAGTCCACTTCTGGGATTTCTAAAACCAGTCCACTTCTGGGATTTCTAAAACCAGTCCACTTCTGGGATTTCTGAAACCAGTCCACTTCTGGGGTTTCTAAAACCAGTCCACTTGTGGGGTTTCTAAAACCAGTCCACTTCTGGGGTTTCTAAAACCAGTCCACTTCTGGGATTTCTGAAACCAGTCCACTTCTGGGATTTCTAAAACCAGTCCACTTCTGGGATTTCTGAAACCAGTCCACTTCTGGGGTTTCTAAAACCAGTCCACTTCTGGGGTTTCTAAAACCAGTCCACTTCTGGGGTTTCTAAAACCAGTCCACTTCTGGGATTTCTAAAACCAGTCCACTTCCAGTATTTCTAAAACCAGTCCACTTCCAGGATTTCTAAAACCAGTCCACTTCCAGGATTTCTAAAACCAGTCCACTTCTGGGGTTTCTAAAACCAGTCCACTTCCAGGATTTCTAAAACCAGTCCACTTCTGGGGTTTCTAAAACCAGTCCACTTCCAGGATTTCTAAAACCAGTCCACTTCTGGGATTTCTAAAACCAGTCCACTTCTGGGATTTCTAAAACCAGTCCACTTCTGGGATTTCTAAAACCAGTCCACTTCTGGGATTTCTAAAACCAGTCCACTTCCAGGATTTCTGAAACCAGTCCACTTCTGGGATTTCTAAAACCAGTCCACTTCCGGGATTTCTAACACCAGTCCACTTCTGGGGTTTCTAAAACCAGTCCACTTCCAGGATTTCTGAAACCAGTCCACTTCTGGGGTTTCTAAAACCAGTCCACTTCTGGGATTTCTGAAACCAGTCCACTTCTGGGGTTTCTAAAACCAGTCCACTTCTGGGGTTTCTAAAACCAGTCCACTTCTGGGGTTTCTAAAACCAGTCCACTTCTGGGATTTCTAAAACCAGTCCACTTCCAGTATTTCTAAAACCAGTCCACTTCCAGGATTTCTAAAACCAGTCCACTTCCAGGATTTCTAAAACCAGTCCACTTCTGGGGTTTCTAAAACCAGTCCACTTCCAGGATTTCTAAAACCAGTCCACTTCTGGGATTTCTAAAACCAGTCCACTTCTGGGATTTCTAAAACCAGTCCACTTCTGGGAATTCTAAAACCAGTCCACTTCCAGGATTTCTAAAACCAGTCCACTTCTGGGATTTCTAAAACCAGTCCACTTCTGGGGTTTCTAAAACCAGTCCACTACTGGGGTTTCTAAAACCAGTCCACTTCCAGGATTTCTAAAACCAGTCCACTTCTGGGATTTCTGAAACCAGTCCACTTCTGGGATTTCTAAAACCAGTCCACTTCTGGGATTTCTGAAACCAATCCACTTCCAGGATTTCTAAAACCAGTCCACTTCCAGGATTTCTAAAACCAGTCCACTTCCAGGATTTCTGAAACCAGTCCACTTCCAGGATTTCTAAAACCAGTCCACTTCTGGGATTTCTGAAACCAGTCCACTTCTGGGATTTCTAAAACCAGTCCACTTCTGGGATTTCTGAAACCAGTCCACTTCCAGGATTTCTAAAACCAGTCCACTTCTGGGATTTCTAAAACCAGTCCACTTCTGGGGTTTCTAAAACCAGTCCACTTCTGGGGTTTCTAAAACCAGTCCACTTCTGGGGTTTCTAAAACCAGTCCACTTCTGGGATTTCTAAAACCAGTCCACTTCCAGTATTTCTAAAACCAGTCCACTTCTGGGATTTCTAAAACCAGTCCACTTCCAGGATTTCTAAAACCAGTCCACTTCTGGGGTTTCTAAAACCAGTCCACTTCCAGGATTTCTAAAACCAGTCCACTTCTGGGGTTTCTAAAACCAGTCCACTTTCAGGATTTCTAAAACTAGTCCACTTCTGGGATTTCTGAAACCAGTCCACTTCTGGGATTTCTAAAACTAGTCAACTTCTGGGATTGCTAAAACTAGTCCACTTCTGGGATTTCTGAAACCAGTCCAATTCCAGGATTTCTAAAACTAGTCCACTTCTGGGGTTTCTAAAACCAGTCCACTACTGGGGTTTCTAAAACCAGTCCACTTCCAGGATTTCTAAAACCAGTCCACTTCTGGGATTTCTGAAACCAGTCCACTTCTGGGATTTCTAAAACCAGTCCACTTCGGGGATTTCTTAAACCAGTCCACTTCCAGGATTTCTAAAACCAGTCCACTTCTGGGATTTCTAAAACCAGTCCACTTCTGGGATTTCTGAAACCAGTCCACTTCTGGGATTTCTAAAACCAGTCCACTTCTGGGATTTCTGAAACCAGTCCACTTCCAGGATTTCTAAAACCAGTCCATTTCTGGGATTTCTAAAACCAGTCCACTTCTGGGATTTCTAAAACCAGTCCACTTCCAGGATTTCTAAAACCAGTCCACTTCTGGCATTTCTAAAACCAGTCCACTTCTGGGATTTCTAAAACCAGTCCACTTCTGGGATTTCTAAAACCAGTCCACTTCCGGGATTTCTAAAACCAGTCCACTTCTGGGATTTCTAAAACCAGTCCACTTCTGGGATTTCTAAAATCTGTCCACTTCTGGGGTTTCTAAAACCAGTCCACTTCTGGGATTTCTAAAACCAGTCCACTTCTGGGATTTCTAAAACCAGTCCACTTCTGGGGTTTCTAAAACCATTCCACTTCTGGGATTTCTAAAACCAGTCCACTTCCAGGATTTCTAAAACCATTCCACTTCTGGGGTTTCTAAAACCAGTCCACTTCCAGGATTTCTAAAACCAGTCCACTTCTGGGATTTCTAAAACCAGTCCACTTCCAGGATTTCTAAAACCAGTCCACTTCTGGGATTTCTAAAACCAGTCCACTTCTGGGATTTCTAAAACCAGTCCACTTCTGGGATTTCTGAAACCAGTCCACTTCTGGGGTTTCTAAAACCAGTCCACTTGTGGGGTTTCTAAAACCAGTCCACTTCTGGGGTTTCTAAAACCAGTCCACTTCTGGGATTTCTAAAACCAGTCTACTTCCAGTATTTCTAAAACCAGTCCACTTCCAGGATTTCTAAAACCAGTCCACTTCCAGGATTTCTAAAACCAGTCCACTTCTGGGGTTTCTAAAACCAGTCCACTTCCAGGATTTCTAAAACCAGTCCACTTCTGGGATTTCTGAAACCAGTCCACTTCTGGGATTTCTAAAACTAGTCCACTTCTGGGATTTCTGAAACCAGTCCACTTCTGGGATTTCTAAAACTAGTCCACTTCTGGGATTTCTGAAACCAGTCCACTTCCGGGATTTCTAAAACTAGTCCACTTCTGGGATTTCTGATACCAGTCCACTTCTGGGGTTTCTAAAACCAGTCCACTTCTGGGGTTTCTAAAACCAGTCCACTACTGGGGTTTCTAAAACCAGTCCACTTCCAGTATTTCTAAAACCAGTCCACTTCCAGGATTTCTAAAACCAGTCCACTTCTGGGATTTCTGAAACCAGTCCACTTCTGGGATTTCTAAAACCAGTCCACTTCTGGGGTTTCTAAAACCAGTCCACTACTGGGGTTTCTAAAACCAGTCCACTTCCAGTATTTCTAAAACCAGTCCACTTCCGGGATTTCTAACACCAGTCCACTTCTGGGGTTTCTAAAACCAGTCCACTTCCAGGATTTCTGAAACCAGTCCACTTCTGGGGTTTCTAAAACCAGTCCACTTCTGGGATTTCTGAAACCAGTCCACTTCTGGGGTTTCTAAAACCAGTCCACTTCTGGGGTTTCTAAAACCAGTCCACTTCTGGGGTTTCTAAAACCAGTCCACTTCTGGGATTTCTAAAACCAGTCCACTTCCAGTATTTCTAAAACCAGTCCACTTCCAGGATTTCTAAAACCAGTCCACTTCCAGGATTTCTAAAACCAGTCCACTTCTGGGGTTTCTAAAACCAGTCCACTTCCAGGATTTCTAAAACCAGTCCACTTCTGGGATTTCTAAAACCAGTCCACTTCTGGGAATTCTAAAACCAGTCCACTTCCAGGATTTCTAAAACCAGTCCACTTCTGGGATTTCTAAAACCAGTCCACTTCTGGGGTTTCTAAAACCAGTCCACTACTGGGGTTTCTAAAACCAGTCCACTTCCAGGATTTCTAAAACCAGTCCACTTCTGGGATTTCTGAAACCAGTCCACTTCTGGGATTTCTAAAACCAGTCCACTTCTGGGATTTCTGAAACCAATCCACTTCCAGGATTTCTAAAACCAGTCCACTTCCAGGATTTCTAAAACCAGTCCACTTCCAGGATTTCTGAAACCAGTCCACTTCCAGGATTTCTAAAACCAGTCCACTTCTGGGATTTCTGAAACCAGTCCACTTCTGGGATTTCTAAAACCAGTCCACTTCTGGGATTTCTGAAACCAGTCCACTTCCAGGATTTCTAAAACCAGTCCACTTCTGGGATTTCTAAAACCAGTCCACTTCTGGGATTTCTAAAACCAGTCCACTTCCAGGATTTCTAAAACCAGTCCACTTCCAGGATTTCTAAAACCAGTCCACTTCTGGCATTTCTAAAACCAGTCCACTTCTGGGATTTCTAAAACCAGTCCACTTATGGGATTTCTAAAACCAGTCCACTTCCAGGATTTCTAAAACCAGTCCACTTCTGGGATTTCTAAAACCAGTCCACTTCTGGGATTTCTAAAACCAGTCCACTTCTGGGATTTCTGAAACCAGTCCACTTCTGGGGTTTCTAAAACCAGTCCACTTCTGGGGTTTCTAAAACCAGTCCACTTCTGGGGTTTCTAAAACCAGTCCACTTCTGGGATTTCTAAAACCAGTCCACTTCCAGTATTTCTAAAACCAGTCCACTTCTGGGATTTCTAAAACCAGTCCACTTCCAGGATTTCTAAAACCAGTCCACTTCTGGGGTTTCTAAAACCAGTCCACTTCCAGGATTTCTAAAACCAGTCCACTTCTGGGGTTTCTAAAACCAGTCCACTTCCAGGATTTCTAAAACTAGTCCACTTCTGGGATTTCTGAAACCAGTCCACTTCTGGGATTTCTAAAACTAGTCAACTTCTGGGATTGCTAAAACTAGTCCACTTCTGGGATTTCTGAAACCAGTCCAATTCCAGGATTTCTAAAACTAGTCCACTTCTGGGGTTTCTAAAACCAGTCCACTACTGGGGTTTCTAAAACCAGTCCACTTCCAGGATTTCTAAAACCAGTCCACTTCTGGGATTTCTAAAACCAGTCCACTTCTGGGGTTTCTAAAACCAGTCCACTTCTGGGATTTCTAAAACCAGTCCACTTCTGGGATTTCTAAAACCAGTCCACTTCTGGGGTTTCTAAAACCATTCCACTTCTGGGATTTCTAAAACCAGTCCACTTCCAGGATTTCTAAAACCAGTCCACTTCTGGGATTTCTAAAACCAGTCCACTTCCAGGATTTCTAAAACCAGTCCACTTCTGGGGTTTCTAAAACCAGTCCACTTCCAGGATTTCTAAAACCAGTCCACTTCTGGGATTTCTAAAACCAGTCCACTTCCAGGATTTCTAAGACCAGTCCACTTCCAGGATTTCTAAAACCAGTCCACTTCCAGGATTTCTAAAACCAGTCCACTTCTGGGATTTCTGAAACCAGTCCACTTCTGGGATTTCTAAAACTAGTCCACTTCTGGGATTTCTGAAACCAGTCCACTTTTGGGATTTCTAAAACTAGTCCACTTCTGGGATTTCTGAAACCAGTCCAATTCCAGGATTTCTAAAACTAGTCCACTTCTGGGGTTTCTAAAACCAGTCCACTACTGGGGTTTCTAAAACCAGTCCACTTCCAGTATTTCTAAAACCAGTCCACTTCCAGGATTTCTAAAACCAGTCCACTACTGGGGTTTCTAAAACCAGTCCACTTCCAGTATTTCTAAAACCAGTCCACTTCCAGGATTTCTAAAACCAGTCCACTTCTGGGATTTCTGAAACCAGTCCACTTCCGGGATTTCTAAAACCAGTCCACTTCTGGGATTTCTAAAACCAGTCCACTTCTGGGATTTCTAAAACCAGTCCACTTCTGGGGTTTCTAAAACCAGTCCACTTCTGGGATTTCTAAAACCAGTCCACTTCTGGGATTTCTAAAACCAGTCCACTTCTGGGGTTTCTAAAACCATTCCACTTCTGGGATTTCTAAAACCAGTCCACTTCCAGGATTTCTAAAACCAGTCCACTTCTGGGATTTCTAAAACCAGTCCACTTCTGGGGTTTCTAAAACCATTCCACTTCTGGGATTTCTAAAACCAGTCCACTTCCAGGATTTCTAAAACCAGTCCACTTCTGGGATTTCTAAAACCAGTCCACTTCCAGGATTTCTAAAACCAGTCCACTTCTGGGGTTTCTAAAACCAGTCCACTTCCAGGATTTCTAAAACCAGTCCACTTCTGGGATTTCTAAAACCAGTCCACTTCCAGGTTTTCTAAGACCAGTCCACTTCCAGGATTTCTAAAACCAGTCCACTTCCAGGATTTCTAAAACCAGTCCACTTCTGGGGTTTCTAAAACCAGTCCACTTCCAGTATTTCTAAAACCAGTCCACTTCCAGTATTTCTAAAACCAGTCCACTTCCAGGATTTCTGAAACCAGTCCACTTCCAGGATTTCTAAAACCAGTCCACTTCTGGGGTTTCTAAAACCAGTCCACTTCTGGTATTTCTAAAACCAGTCCACTTCTGGGGTTTCTAAAACCAGTCCACTTCTGGGATTTCTAAAACCAGTCCACTTCTGGGGTTTCTGAAACCATTCCACTTCTGGGATTTCTAAAACCAGTCCACTTCTGGGATTTCTGAAACCAGTCCACTTCTGGGATTTCTGACACCAGTCCACTTCCAGGATGTCTAAAACCAGTCCACTTCCAGGATTTCTAAAACCAGTCCACTTCCAGGATTTCTGAAACCAGTCCACTTCTGGGATTTCTGACACCAGTCCACTTCCAGGATGTCTAAAACCAGTCCACTTCCAGGATGTCTAAAACCAGTCCACTTCCAGGATTTCTGAAACCAGTCCACTTCTGGGATTTCTAAAACCAGTCCACTTCCGGGATTTCTAACACCAGTCCACTTCTGGGGTTTCTAAAACCAGTCCACTTCCAGGATTTCTGAAACCAGTCCACTTCTGGGGTTTCTAAAACCAGTCCACTTCTGTGATTTCTGAAACCAGTCCAATTCTGGGGTTTCTAAAACCAGTCCACTTCTGGGGTTTCTAAAACCAGTCCACTTCTGGGGTTTCTAAAACCAGTCCACTTCTGGGATTTCTAAAACCAGTCCACTTCCAGTATTTCTAAAACCAGTCCACTTCCAGGATTTCTAAAACCAGTCCACTTCCAGGATTTCTAAAACCAGTCCACTTCTGGGGTTTCTAAAACCAGTCCACTTCCAGGATTTCTAAAACCAGTCCACTTCTGGGATTTCTAAAACCAGTCCACTTCTGGGATTTCTAAAACCAGTCCACTTCTGGGAATTCTAAAACCAGTCCACTTCCAGGATTTCTAAAACCAGTCCACTTCTGGGATTTCTAAAACCAGTCCACTTCTGGGGTTTCTAAAACCAGTCCACTACTGGGGTTTCTAAAACCAGTCCACTTCCAGGATTTCTAAAACCAGTCCACTTCTGGGATTTCTGAAACCAGTCCACTTCTGGGATTTCTAAAACCAGTCCACTTCTGGGATTTCTGAAACCAATCCACTTCCAGGATTTCTAAAACCAGTCCACTTCCAGGATTTCTAAAACCAGTCCACTTCTGGGATTTCTGAAACCAGTCCACTTCTGGGATTTCTAAAACCAGTCCACTTCTGGGATTTCTGAAACCAGTCCACTTCCAGGATTTCTGAAACCAGTCCACTTCCAGGATTTCTAAAACCAGTCCACTTCTGGGATTTCTGAAACCAGTCCACTTCTGGGATTTCTAAAACCAGTCCACTTCTGGGATTTCTGAAACCAGTCCACTTCCAGGATTTCTAAAACCAGTCCACTTCTGGGATTTCTAAAACCAGTCCACTTCTGGGATTTCTAAAACCAGTCCACTTCCAGGATTTCTAAAACCAGTCCACTTCCAGGATTTCTAAAACCAGTCCACTTCTGGCATTTCTAAAACCAGTCCACTTCTGGGATTTCTAAAACCAGTCCACTTATGGGATTTCTAAAACCAGTCCACTTCCAGGATTTCTAAAACCAGTCCACTTCTGGGATTTCTAAAACCAGTCCACTTCTGGGATTTCTAAAACCAGTCCACTTCTGGGATTTCTGAAACCAGTCCACTTCTGGGGTTTCTAAAACCAGTCCACTTCTGGGGTTTCTAAAACCAGTCCACTTCCAGGATTTCTAAAACCAGTCCACTTCTGGGGTTTCTAAAACCAGTCCACTTCCAGGATTTCTAAAACTAGTCCACTTCTGGGATTTCTGAAACCAGTCCACTTCTGGGATTTCTAAAACTAGTCAACTTCTGGGATTGCTAAAACTAGTCCACTTCTGGGATTTCTGAAACCAGTCCAATTCCAGGATTTCTAAAACTAGTCCACTTCTGGGGTTTCTAAAACCAGTCCACTACTGGGGTTTCTAAAACCAGTCCACTTCCAGGATTTCTAAAACCAGTCCACTTCTGGGATTTCTGAAACCAGTCCACTTCTGGGATTTCTAAAACCAGTCCACTTCGGGGATTTCTTAAACCAGTCCACTTCCAGGATTTCTAAAACCAGTCCACTTCTGGGATTTCTAAAACCAGTCCACTTCTGGGATTTCTGAAACCAGTCCACTTCTGGGATTTCTAAAACCAGTCCACTTCTGGGATTTCTGAAACCAGTCCACTTCCAGGATTTCTAAAACCAGTCCATTTCTGGGATTTCTAAAACCAGTCCACTTCTGGGATTTCTAAAACCAGTCCACTTCCAGGATTTCTAAAACCAGTCCACTTCTGGCATTTCTAAAACCAGTCCACTTCTGGGATTTCTAAAACCAGTCCACTTCTGGGATTTCTAAAACCAGTCCACTTCCGGGATTTCTAAAACCAGTCCACTTCTGGGATTTCTAAAACCAGTCCACTTCTGGGATTTCTAAAACCTGTCCACTTCTGGGGTTTCTAAAACCAGTCCACTTCTGGGATTTCTAAAACCAGTCCACTTCTGGGATTTCTAAAACCAGTCCACTTCTGGGGTTTCTAAAACCATTCCACTTCTGGGATTTCTAAAACCAGTCCACTTCTGGGATTTCTGAAACCAGTCCACTTCCAGGATTTCTAAAACCAGTCCATTTCTGGGATTTCTAAAACCAGTCCACTTCTGGGATTTCTAAAACCAGTCCACTTCCAGGATTTCTAAAACCAGTCCACTTCTGGCATTTCTAAAACCAGTCCACTTCTGGGATTTCTAAAACCAGTCCACTTCTGGGATTTCTAAAACCAGTCCACTTCCGGGATTTCTAAAACCAGTCCACTTCTGGGATTTCTAAAACCAGTCCACTTCTGGGATTTCTAAAACCTGTCCACTTCTGGGGTTTCTAAAACCAGTCCACTTCTGGGATTTCTAAAACCAGTCCACTTCTGGGATTTCTAAAACCAGTCCACTTCTGGGGTTTCTAAAACCATTCCACTTCTGGGATTTCTAAAACCAGTCCACTTCCAGGATTTCTAAAACCATTCCACTTCTGGGGTTTCTAAAACCAGTCCACTTCCAGGATTTCTAAAACCAGTCCACTTCTGGGATTTCTAAAACCAGTCCACTTCCAGGATTTCTAAAACCAGTCCACTTCTGGGATTTCTAAAACCAGTCCACTTCTGGGATTTCTAAAACCAGTCCACTTCTGGGATTTCTAAAACCAGTCCACTTCTGGGATTTCTAAAACCAGTCCACTTCTGGGGTTTCTAAAACCAGTCCACTTCTGGGATTTCTAAAACCAGTCCACTTCTGGGATTTCTAAAACCAGTCCACTTCTGGGGTTTCTAAAACCATTCCACTTCTAGGATTTCTAAAACCAGTCCACTTCCAGGATTTCTAAAACCAGTCCACTTCTGGGATTTCTAAAACCAGTCCACTTCCAGGATTTCTAAAACCAGTCCACTTCTGGGGTTTCTAAAACCAGTCCACTTCCAGGATTTCTAAAACCAGTCCACTTCTGGGATTTCTAAAACCAGTCCACTTCCAGGTTTTCTAAGACCAGTCCACTTCCAGGATTTCTAAAACCAGTCCACTTCCAGGATTTCTAAAACCAGTCCACTTCTGGGGTTTCTAAAACCAGTCCACTTCCAGTATTTCTAAAACCAGTCCACTTCCAGTATTTCTAAAACCAGTCCACTTCCAGGATTTCTGAAACCAGTCCACTTCCAGGATTTCTAAAACCAGTCCACTTCTGGGGTTTCTAAAACCAGTCCACTTCTGGTATTTCTAAAACCAGTCCACTTCTGGGGTTTCTAAAACCAGTCCACTTCTGGGATTTCTAAAACCAGTCCACTTCTGGGGTTTCTGAAACCATTCCACTTCTGGGATTTCTAAAACCAGTCCACTTCTGGGATTTCTGAAACCAGTCCACTTCTGGGATTTCTGACACCAGTCCACTTCCAGGATGTCTAAAACCAGTCCACTTCCAGGATTTCTAAAACCAGTCCACTTCCAGGATTTCTGAAACCAGTCCACTTCTGGGATTTCTGACACCAGTCCACTTCCAGGATGTCTAAAACCAGTCCACTTCCAGGATGTCTAAAACCAGTCCACTTCCAGGATTTCTAAAACCAGTCCACTTCAGGGGTTTCTAAAACCAGTCCACTTCAGGGGTTTCTAAAACCAGTCCACTTCTGGGGTTTCTAAAACCAGTCCACTTCCAGTATATCTAAAACCAGTCCACTTCTGGGCTTTCTAAAACCAGTCCACTTCCAGTATATCTAAAACTAGTCCACTTCTGGGATTTCTGAAACCAGTCCACTGCCAGGATTTCTAAAACTAGTCCACTTCTGGGGTTTCTAAAACCAGTCCACTTCTGGGGTTTCTAAAACCAGTCCACTTCAGGGGTTTCTAAAACCAGTCCACTTCCAGTATATCTAAAACCAGTCCACTTCTGGGATTTCCAAAACCAGTCCACTTCTGGGATTTCTGAAACCAGTCCACTTCCAGGATTTCTAAAACTAGTCCACTTCTGGGGTTTCTAAAACCAGTCCACTTCCAGGATTTCTAAAACAAGTCCACTTCTGGGATTTCTAAAACTAGTCCACTTCTGGGATTTCTGAAACCAGTCCACTTCTGAGATTTCTGAAACCAGTCCACTTCAGGGATTTCTGAAACCAGTCCACTTCTGAGATTTCTAAAATCAGTCCACTTCTGGGATTTCTAAAACTAGTCCACTTCTTGGGTTTCTAAAACCAGTCCACTTCCAGGATTTCTAAAACCAGTCCACTTCCAGGATTTCTAAAACCAGTCCACTTCTGGGGTTTCTAAAACCAGTCCACTTCCAGGATTTCTGAAACCAATCCACTTCCGGGATTTCTAAAACCAGTCCACTTCTGGGATTTCTAAAACTAGTCCACTTCCAGGATTTCTAAAACCAGTCCACTTCTGGGATTTGTAAAACCAGTCCACTTCTGGGATTTGTAAAACCAGTCCACTTCCAGGATTTCTAAAACCAGTCCACTTCCAGGATTTCTAAAACCAGTCCACTTCTGGGATTTCTAAAACCAGTCCACTTCCAGGATTTCTAAAACCAGTCCACTTCCAGTATTTCTAAAACCAGTCCACTTCCAGTATTTCTAAAACCAGTCCACTTCCAGCATTTCTTAAACCAGTCCACTTCCAGGATTTCTAAAACCAGTCCACTTCTGGGGTTTCTGAAACCAGTCCACTTCCAGGATTTCTAAAACCAGTCCACTTCTGGGGTTTCCAAAACCAGTCCACTTCTGGGATTTCTAAAACCAGTCCACTTCTGGGGTTTCTAAAACCAGTCCACTCCTGGGATTTCTAAAACCAGTCCACTTCTGGGGTTTCTGAAACTAGTCCACTTCCATGATTTCTGAAACCAGTCCACTTCCAGGATTTCTGACACCAGTCCACTTCCAGGATGTCTAAAACCAGTCCACTTCCAGGATTTCTAAAACCAGTCCACTTCAGGGGTTTCTAAAAGCAGTCCACTTCTGGGATTTCTGAAACCAGTCCGCTTCTGGGATTTCTGAAACCAGTCCACTTCAGGGATTTCTGAAACCAGTCCACTTCTGAGATTTCTAAAACCAGTCCACTTCCAGGATTTCTAAAACCAGTCCACTTCTGGGATTTGTAAAACCAGTCCACTTCTGGGATTTCTAAAACCAGTCCACTTCCAGGATTTCTAAAACCAGTCCACTTCCAGGATTTCTAAAACCAGTCCACTTCTGGGATTTCTAAAACCAGTCCACTTCAGGGGTTTCTAAAACCAGTCCACTTCAGGGGTTTCTAAAACCAGTCCACTTCTGGGGTTTCTAAAACCAGTCCACTTCCAGTATATCTAAAACCAGTCCACTTCTGGGGTTTCTAAAACCAGTCCACTTCCAGTATATCTAAAACCAGTCCACTTCCAGGATTTCTAAAACCAGTCCACTTCTGGGATTTCTAAAACCAGTCCACTTCTGGGATTTCTGAAACCAGTCCACTTCCAGGATTTCTAAAACAAGTCCACTTCTGGGGTTTCTAAAACCAGTCCACTTCCAGGATTTCTAAAACAAGTCCACTTCTGGGATTTCTAAAACTAGTCCACTTCTGGGATTTCTGAAACCAGTCCACTTCTGAGATTTCTGAAACCAGTCCACTTCAGGGATTTCTGAAACCAGTCCACTTCTGAGATTTCTAAAACCAGTCCACTTCTTGGGTTTCTAAAACCAGTCCACTTCCAGGATTTCTAAAACCAGTCCACTTCTGGGGTTTCTAAAACCAGTCCACTTCCAGGATTTCTGAAACCAATCCACTTCCGGGATTTCTAAAACCAGTCCACTTCTGGGATTTCTAAAACTAGTCCACTTCCAGGATTTCTAAAACCAGTCCACTTCTGGGATTTGTAAAACCAGTCCACTTCTGGGATTTCTAAAACCAGTCCACTTCCAGGATTTCTAAAACCAGTCCACTTCCAGGATTTCTAAAACCAGTCCACTTCTGGGATTTCTAAAACCAGTCCACTTCCAGGATTTCTAAAACCAGTCCACTTCCAGGATTTCTAAAACCAGTCCACTCCTGGGATTTCTAAAACCAGTCCACTTCTGGGGTTTCTGAAACTAGTCCACTTCCATGATTTCTGAAACCAGTCCACATCTGGGATTTCTGACACCAGTCCACTTCCAGGATGTCTAAAACCAGTCCACTTCCAGGATTTCTAAAACCAGTCCACTTCAGGGGTTTCTAAAAGCAGTCCACTTCTGGGATTTCTGAAACCAGTCCGCTTCTGGGATTTCTGACACCAGTCCACTTCCAGGATGTCTAAAACCAGTCCACTTCCAGGATTTCTAAAACCAGTCCACTTCAGGGGTTTCTAAAACCAGTCCACTTCTGGGATTTCTGAAACCAGTCCGCTTCTGGGATTTCTGACACCAGTCCACTTCCAGGATGTCTAAAACCAGTCCACTTCCAGGATTTCTAAAACCAGTCCACTTCCAGGTTTCTAAAACCAGTCCACTTCAGGGGTTTCTAAAACCAGTCCACTTCTGGGGTTTCTAAAACCAGTCCACTTCTGGGGTTTCTAAAACCAGTCCACTCCCAGTATATCTAAAACCAGTCCACTTCTGGGATTTCTAAAACTAGTCCACTTCTGGGATTTCTGAAACCAGTCCACTTCCAGGATTTCTAAAACTAGTCCACTTCTGGGGTTTCTAAAACCAGTCCACTTCTGGGGTTTCTAAAACCAGTCCACTTCTGGGATTTCTGAAACCAGTCCACTTCTGGGATTTCTGACACCAGTCCACTTCCAGGATGTCTAAAACCAGTCCACTTCCAGGATTTGTAAAACCAGTCCACTTCCAGGATTTCTGAAACCAGTCCACTTCTGGGATTTCTGACACCAGTCCACTTCCAGGATGTCTAAAACCAGTCCACTTCCAGGATTTCTAAAACCAGTCCACTTCCAGGATTTCTAAAACCAGTCCACTTCAGGGGTTTCTAAAACCAGTCCACTTCAGGGGTTTCTAAAACCAGTCCACTTCTGGGGTTTCTGAAACCAGTCCACTTCCAGTATATCTAAAACCAGTCCACTTCTGGGATTTCTAAAACTAGTCCACTTCTGGGATTTCTGAAACC
Source organism: Telmatherina bonti (assembly GCF_933228915.1). NCBI lineage: Eukaryota > Metazoa > Chordata > Actinopteri > Atheriniformes > Telmatherinidae > Telmatherina > Telmatherina bonti. The sequence goes on along the minus strand of NC_136613.1, from coordinate 38,391,946 downwards.
AGTCCACTGCTAGGATTTCTAAAACTAGTCCACTTCTGGGGTTTCTAAAACCAGTCCACTTCTGGGGTTTCTAAAACCAGTCCACTTCAGGGGTTTCTAAAACCAGTCCACTTCCAGTATATCTAAAACCAGTCCACTTCTGGGATTTCTAAAACCAGTCCACTTCTGGGATTTCTGAAACCAGTCCACTTCCAGGATTTCTAAAACTAATCCACTTCTGGGGTTTCTAAAACCAGTCCACTTCCAGGATTTCTAAAAAAAGTCCACTTCTGGGATTTCTAAAACTAGTCCACTTCTGGGATTTCTGAAACCAGTCCACTTCTGAGATTTCTGAAACCAGTCCACTTCAGGGATTTCTGAAACCAGTCCACTTCTGAGATTTCTAAAACCAGTCCACTTCCAGGATTTCTAAAACCAGTCCACTTCTGGGATTTGTAAAACCAGTCCACTTCTGGGATTTCTAAAACCAGTCCACTTCCAGGATTTCTAAAACCAGTCCACTTCCAGGATTTCTAAAACCAGTCCACTTCTGGGATTTCTAAAACCAGTCCACTTCAGGGGTTTCTAAAACCAGTCCACTTCAGGGGTTTCTAAAACCAGTCCACTTCTGGGGTTTCTAAAACCAGTCCACTTCCAGTATATCTAAAACCAGTCCACTTCTGGGGTTTCTAAAACCAGTCCACTTCCAGTATATCTAAAACTAGTCCACTTCTGGGATTTCTGAAACCAGTCCACTGCCAGGATTTCTAAAACTAGTCCACTTCTGGGGTTTCTAAAACCAGTCCACTTCTGGGGTTTCTAAAACCAGTCCACTTCAGGGGTTTCTAAAACCAGTCCACTTCCAGTATATCTAAAACCAGTCCACTTCTGGGATTTCTAAAACCAGTCCACTTCTGGGATTTCTGAAACCAGTCCACTTCCAGGATTTCTAAAACTAGTCCACTTCTGGGGTTTCTAAAACCAGTCCACTTCCAGGATTTCTAAAACAAGTCCACTTCTGGGATTTCTAAAACTAGTCCACTTCTGGGATTTCTGAAACCAGTCCACTTCTGAGATTTCTGAAACCAGTCCACTTCAGGGATTTCTGAAACCAGTCCACTTCTGAGATTTCTAAAACCAGTCCACTTCTTGGGTTTCTAAAACCAGTCCACTTCCAGGATTTCTAAAACCAGTCCACTTCTGGGGTTTCTAAAACCAGTCCACTTCCAGGATTTCTGAAACCAATCCACTTCTGGGATTTCTAAAACCAGTCCACTTCTGGGATTTCTAAAACTAGTCCACTTCCAGGATTTCTAAAACCAGTCCACTTCTGGGATTTGTAAAACCAGTCCACTTCTGGGATTTCTAAAACCAGTCCACTTCCAGGATTTCTAAAACCAGTCCACTTCCAGGATTTCTAAAACCAGTCCACTTCTGGGATTTCTAAAACCAGTCCACTTCCAGGATTTCTAAAACCAGTCCACTTCCAGTATTTCTAAAACCAGTCCACTTCCAGTATTTCTAAAACCAGTCCACTTCCAGCATTTCTTAAACCAGTCCACTTCCAGGATTTCTAAAACTAGTCCACTTCTGGGGTTTCTAAAACCAGTCCACTTCTGGGGTTTCTAAAACCAGTCCACTTCTGGGATTTCTGAAACCAGTCCACTTCTGGGATTTCTGACACCAGTCCACTTCCAGGATGTCTAAAACCAGTCCACTTCCAGGATTTCTAAAACCAGTCCACTTCCAGGATTTCTGAAACCAGTCCACTTCTGGGATTTCTGACACCAGTCCACTTCCAGGATGTCTAAAACCAGTCCACTTCCAGGATTTCTAAAACCAGTCCACTTCCAGGATTTCTAAAACCAGTCCACTTCAGGGGTTTCTAAAACCAGTCCACTTCAGGGGTTTCTAAAACCAGTCCACTTCTGGGGTTTCTGAAACCAGTCCACTTCCAGTATATCTAAAACCAGTCCACTTCTGGGATTTCTAAAACTAGTCCACTTCTGGGATTTCTGAAACCAGTCCACTGCTAGGATTTCTAAAACTAGTCCACTTCTGGGGTTTCTAAAACCAGTCCACTTCTGGGGTTTCTAAAACCAGTCCACTTCAGGGGTTTCTAAAACCAGTCCACTTCCAGTATATCTAAAACCAGTCCACTTCTGGGATTTCTAAAACCAGTCCACTTCCAGGATTTCTAAAACCAGTCCACTTCCAGGATTTCTAAAACCAGTCCACTTCTGGGATTTCTAAAACCAGTCCACTTCAGGGGTTTCTAAAACCAGTCCACTTCAGGGGTTTCTAAAACCAGTCCACTTCTGGGGTTTCTAAAACCAGTCCACTTCCAGTATATCTAAAACCAGTCCACTTCTGGGGTTTCTAAAACCAGTCCACTTCCAGTATATCTAAAACTAGTCCACTTCTGGGATTTCTGAAACCAGTCCACTGCCAGGATTTCTAAAACTAGTCCACTTCTTGGGTTTCTAAAACCAGTCCACTTCTGGGGTTTCTAAAACCAGTCCACTTCAGGGGTTTCTAAAACCAGTCCACTTCCAGTATATCTAAAACCAGTCCACTTCTGGGATTTCTAAAACCAGTCCACTTCTGGGATTTCTGAAACCAGTCCACTTCCAGGATTTCTAAAACTAGTCCACTTCTGGGGTTTCTAAAACCAGTCCACTTCCAGGATTTCTAAAACAAGTCCACTTCTGGGATTTCTAAAACTAGTCCACTTCTGGGATTTCTGAAACCAGTCCACTTCTGAGATTTCTGAAACCAGTCCACTTCAGGGATTTCTGAAACCAGTCCACTTCTGAGATTTCTAAAACCAGTCCACTTCTTGGGTTTCTAAAACCAGTCCACTTCCAGGATTTCTAAAACCAGTCCACTTCTGGGGTTTCTAAAACCAGTCCACTTCCAGGATTTCTGAAACCAGTCCACTTCAGGGGTTTCTAAAACCAGTCCACTTCAGGGGTTTCTAAAACCAGTCCACTTCCAGTATATCTAAAACTAGTCCACTTCTGGGATTTCTGAAACCAGTCCACTGCCAGGATTTCTAAAACTAGTCCACTTCTGGGGTTTCTAAAACCAGTCCACTTCTGGGGTTTCTAAAACCAGTCCACTTCAGGGGTTTCTAAAACCAGTCCACTTCCAGTATATCTAAAACCAGTCCACTTCTGGGATTTCTAAAACCAGTCCACTTCTGGGATTTCTGAAACCAGTCCACTTCCAGGATTTCTAAAACTAGTCCACTTCTGGGGTTTCTAAAACCAGTCCACTTCCAGGATTTCTAAAACAAGTCCACTTCTGGGATTTCTAAAACTAGTCCACTTCTGGGATTTCTGAAACCAGTCCACTTCTGAGATTTCTGAAACCAGTCCACTTCAGGGATTTCTGAAACCAGTCCACTTCTGAGATTTCTAAAACCAGTCCACTTCTTGGGTTTCTAAAACCAGTCCACTTCCAGGATTTCTAAAACCAGTCCACTTCTGGGGTTTCTAAAACCAGTCCACTTCCAGGATTTCTGAAACCAATCCACTTCTGGGATTTCTAAAACCAGTCCACTTCTGGGATTTCTAAAACTAGTCCACTTCCAGGATTTCTAAAACCAGTCCACTTCTGGGATTTGTAAAACCAGTCCACTTCTGGGATTTCTAAAACCAGTCCACTTCCAGGATTTCTAAAACCAGTCCACTTCCAGGATTTCTAAAACCAGTCCACTTCTGGGATTTCTAAAACCAGTCCACTTCCAGGATTTCTAAAACCAGTCCACTTCCAGTATTTCTAAAACCAGTCCACTTCCAGTATTTCTAAAACCAGTCCACTTCCAGCATTTCTTAAACCAGTCCACTTCCAGGATTTCTAAAACTAGTCCACTTCTGGGGTTTCTAAAACCAGTCCACTTCTGGGGTTTCTAAAACCAGTCCACTTCTGGGATTTCTGAAACCAGTCCACTTCTGGGATTTCTGACACCAGTCCACTTCCAGGATGTCTAAAACCAGTCCACTTCCAGGATTTCTAAAACCAGTCCACTTCCAGGATTTCTGAAACCAGTCCACTTCTGGGATTTCTGACACCAGTCCACTTCCAGGATGTCTAAAACCAGTCCACTTCCAGGATTTCTAAAACCAGTCCACTTCCAGGATTTCTAAAACCAGTCCACTTCAGGGGTTTCTAAAACCAGTCCACTTCAGGGGTTTCTAAAACCAGTCCACTTCTGGGGTTTCTGAAACCAGTCCACTTCCAGTATATCTAAAACCAGTCCACTTCTGGGATTTCTAAAACTAGTCCACTTCTGGGATTTCTGAAACCAGTCCACTGCTAGGATTTCTAAAACTAGTCCACTTCTGGGGTTTCTAAAACCAGTCCACTTCTGGGGTTTCTAAAACCAGTCCACTTCAGGGGTTTCTAAAACCAGTCCACTTCCAGTATATCTAAAACCAGTCCACTTCTGGGATTTCTAAAACCAGTCCACTTCCAGGATTTCTAAAACCAGTCCACTTCCAGGATTTCTAAAACCAGTCCACTTCTGGGATTTCTAAAACCAGTCCACTTCAGGGGTTTCTAAAACCAGTCCACTTCAGGGGTTTCTAAAACCAGTCCACTTCTGGGGTTTCTAAAACCAGTCCACTTCCAGTATATCTAAAACCAGTCCACTTCTGGGGTTTCTAAAACCAGTCCACTTCCAGTATATCTAAAACTAGTCCACTTCTGGGATTTCTGAAACCAGTCCACTGCCAGGATTTCTAAAACTAGTCCACTTCTTGGGTTTCTAAAACCAGTCCACTTCTGGGGTTTCTAAAACCAGTCCACTTCAGGGGTTTCTAAAACCAGTCCACTTCCAGTATATCTAAAACCAGTCCACTTCTGGGATTTCTAAAACCAGTCCACTTCTGGGATTTCTGAAACCAGTCCACTTCCAGGATTTCTAAAACTAGTCCACTTCTGGGGTTTCTAAAACCAGTCCACTTCCAGGATTTCTAAAACAAGTCCACTTCTGGGATTTCTAAAACTAGTCCACTTCTGGGATTTCTGAAACCAGTCCACTTCTGAGATTTCTGAAACCAGTCCACTTCAGGGATGTCTAAAACCAGTCCACTTCCAGGATTTCTAAAACCAGTCCACTTCCAGGATTTCTAAAACCAGTCCACTTCAGGGGTTTCTAAAACCAGTCCACTTCAGGGGTTTCTAAAACCAGTCCACTTCTGGGGTTTCTGAAACCAGTCCACTTCCAGTATATCTAAAACCAGTCCACTTCTGGGATTTCTAAAACTAGTCCACTTCTGGGATTTCTGAAACCAGTCCACTGCTAGGATTTCTAAAACTAGTCCACTTCTGGGGTTTCTAAAACCAGTCCACTTCTGGGGTTTCTAAAACCAGTCCACTTCAGGGGTTTCTAAAACCAGTCCACTTCCAGTATATCTAAAACCAGTCCACTTCTGGGATTTCTAAAACCAGTCCACTTCTGGGATTTCTGAAACCAGTCCACTTCCAGGATTTCTAAAACTAATCCACTTCTGGGGTTTCTAAAACCAGTCCACTTCCAGGATTTCTAAAAAAAGTCCACTTCTGGGATTTCTAAAACTAGTCCACTTCTGGGATTTCTGAAACCAGTCCACTTCTGAGATTTCTGAAACCAGTCCACTTCAGGGATTTCTGAAACCAGTCCACTTCTGAGATTTCTAAAACCAGTCCACTTCCAGGATTTCTAAAACCAGTCCACTTCTGGGATTTGTAAAACCAGTCCACTTCTGGGATTTCTAAAACCAGTCCACTTCCAGGATTTCTAAAACCAGTCCACTTCCAGGATTTCTAAAACCAGTCCACTTCTGGGATTTCTAAAACCAGTCCACTTCAGGGGTTTCTAAAACCAGTCCACTTCAGGGGTTTCTAAAACCAGTCCACTTCTGGGGTTTCTAAAACCAGTCCACTTCCAGTATATCTAAAACCAGTCCACTTCTGGGGTTTCTAAAACCAGTCCACTTCCAGTATATCTAAAACTAGTCCACTTCTGGGATTTCTGAAACCAGTCCACTGCCAGGATTTCTAAAACTAGTCCACTTCTGGGGTTTCTAAAACCAGTCCACTTCTGGGGTTTCTAAAACCAGTCCACTTCAGGGGTTTCTAAAACCAGTCCACTTCCAGTATATCTAAAACCAGTCCACTTCTGGGATTTCTAAAACCAGTCCACTTCTGGGATTTCTGAAACCAGTCCACTTCCAGGATTTCTAAAACTAGTCCACTTCTGGGGTTTCTAAAACCAGTCCACTTCCAGGATTTCTAAAACAAGTCCACTTCTGGGATTTCTAAAACTAGTCCACTTCTGGGATTTCTGAAACCAGTCCACTTCTGAGATTTCTGAAACCAGTCCACTTCAGGGATTTCTGAAACCAGTCCACTTCTGAGATTTCTAAAACCAGTCCACTTCTTGGGTTTCTAAAACCAGTCCACTTCCAGGATTTCTAAAACCAGTCCACTTCTGGGGTTTCTAAAACCAGTCCACTTCCAGGATTTCTGAAACCAATCCACTTCTGGGATTTCTAAAACCAGTCCACTTCTGGGATTTCTAAAACTAGTCCACTTCCAGGATTTCTAAAACCAGTCCACTTCTGGGATTTGTAAAACCAGTCCACTTCTGGGATTTCTAAAACCAGTCCACTTCCAGGATTTCTAAAACCAGTCCACTTCCAGGATTTCTAAAACCAGTCCACTTCTGGGATTTCTAAAACCAGTCCACTTCCAGGATTTCTAAAACCAGTCCACTTCCAGTATTTCTAAAACCAGTCCACTTCCAGTATTTCTAAAACCAGTCCACTTCCAGCATTTCTTAAACCAGTCCACTTCCAGGATTTCTAAAACTAGTCCACTTCTGGGGTTTCTAAAACCAGTCCACTTCTGGGGTTTCTAAAACCAGTCCACTTCTGGGATTTCTGAAACCAGTCCACTTCTGGGATTTCTGACACCAGTCCACTTCCAGGATGTCTAAAACCAGTCCACTTCCAGGATTTCTAAAACCAGTCCACTTCCAGGATTTCTGAAACCAGTCCACTTCTGGGATTTCTGACACCAGTCCACTTCCAGGATGTCTAAAACCAGTCCACTTCCAGGATTTCTAAAACCAGTCCACTTCCAGGATTTCTAAAACCAGTCCACTTCAGGGGTTTCTAAAACCAGTCCACTTCAGGGGTTTCTAAAACCAGTCCACTTCTGGGGTTTCTGAAACCAGTCCACTTCCAGTATATCTAAAACCAGTCCACTTCTGGGATTTCTAAAACTAGTCCACTTCTGGGATTTCTGAAACCAGTCCACTGCTAGGATTTCTAAAACTAGTCCACTTCTGGGGTTTCTAAAACCAGTCCACTTCTGGGGTTTCTAAAACCAGTCCACTTCAGGGGTTTCTAAAACCAGTCCACTTCCAGTATATCTAAAACCAGTCCACTTCTGGGATTTCTAAAACCAGTCCACTTCCAGGATTTCTAAAACCAGTCCACTTCCAGGATTTCTAAAACCAGTCCACTTCTGGGATTTCTAAAACCAGTCCACTTCAGGGGTTTCTAAAACCAGTCCACTTCAGGGGTTTCTAAAACCAGTCCACTTCTGGGGTTTCTAAAACCAGTCCACTTCCAGTATATCTAAAACCAGTCCACTTCTGGGGTTTCTAAAACCAGTCCACTTCCAGTATATCTAAAACTAGTCCACTTCTGGGATTTCTGAAACCAGTCCACTGCCAGGATTTCTAAAACTAGTCCACTTCTTGGGTTTCTAAAACCAGTCCACTTCTGGGGTTTCTAAAACCAGTCCACTTCAGGGGTTTCTAAAACCAGTCCACTTCCAGTATATCTAAAACCAGTCCACTTCTGGGATTTCTAAAACCAGTCCACTTCTGGGATTTCTGAAACCAGTCCACTTCCAGGATTTCTAAAACTAGTCCACTTCTGGGGTTTCTAAAACCAGTCCACTTCCAGGATTTCTAAAACAAGTCCACTTCTGGGATTTCTAAAACTAGTCCACTTCTGGGATTTCTGAAACCAGTCCACTTCTGAGATTTCTGAAACCAGTCCACTTCAGGGATTTCTGAAACCAGTCCACTTCTGAGATTTCTAAAACCAGTCCACTTCTTGGGTTTCTAAAACCAGTCCACTTCCAGGATTTCTAAAACCAGTCCACTTCTGGGGTTTCTAAAACCAGTCCACTTCCAGGATTTCTGAAACCAATCCACTTCCGGGATTTCTAAAACCAGTCCACTTCTGGGATTTCTAAAACTAGTCCACTTCCAGGATTTCTAAAACCAGTCCACTTCTGGGATTTGTAAAACCAGTCCACTTCTGGGATTTCTAAAACCAGTCCACTTCCAGGATTTCTAAAACCAGTCCACTTCCAGGATTTCTAAAACCAGTCCACTTCTGGGATTTCTAAAACCAGTCCACTTCCAGGATTTCTAAAACCAGTCCACTTCCAGTATTTCTAAAACCAGTCCACTTCCAGTATTTCTAAAACCAGTCCACTTCCAGCATTTCTTAAACCAGTCCACTTCCAGGACTTCTAAAACCAGTCCACTTCTGGGGTTTCTGAAACCAGTCCACTCCTGGGATTTCTAAAACCAGTCCACTTCTGGGGTTTCTGAAACCAGTCCACTTCCATGATTTCTGAAACCAGTCCACTTCCAGGATGTCTAAAACCAGTCCACTTCCAGGATTTCTAAAACCAGTCCACTTCAGGGGTTTCTAAAACCAGTCCACTTCTGGGATTTCTGAAACCAGTCCGCTTCTGGGATTTCTGACACCAGTCCACTTCCAGGATGTCTAAAACCAGTCCACTTCCAGGATTTCTAAAACCAGTCCACTTCAGGGGTTTCTAAAACCAGTCCACTTCTGGGATTTCTGAAACCAGTCCACTTCTGGGATTTCTGACACCAGTCCACTTCCAGGATGTCTAAAACCAGTCCACTTCCAGGATTTCTAAAACCAGTCCACTTCAGGGGTTTCTAAAACCAGTCCACTTCTGGGATTTCTGAAACCAGTCCGCTTCTGGGATTTCTGACACCAGTCCACTTCCAGGATGTCTAAAACCAGTCCACTTCCAGGATTTCTAAAACCAGTCCACTTCCAGGATTTCTAAAACCAGTCCACTTCAGGGGTTTCTAAAACCAGTCCACTTCTGGGGTTTCTAAAACCAGTCCACTTCTGGGGTTTCTAAAACCAGTCCACTCCCAGTATATCTAAAACCAGTCCACTTCTGGGATTTCTAAAACTAGTCCACTTCTGGGATTTCTGAAACCAGTCCACTTCCAGGATTTCTAAAACTAGTCCACTTCTGGGGTTTCTAAAACCAGTCCACTTCTGGGGTTTCTAAAACCAGTCCACTTCCAGGATTTCTAAAACCAGTCCACTTCTGGGATTTCTGAAACCAGTCCACTTCTGGGATTTCTGACACCAGTCCACTTCCAGGATGTCTAAAACCAGTCCACTTCCAGGATTTCTAAAACCAGTCCACTTCCAGGATTTCTGAAACCAGTCCACTTCTGGGATTTCTGAAACCAGTCCACTTCCAGGATGTCTAAAACCAGTCCACTTCCAGGATTTCTAAAACCAGTCCACTTCCAGGATTTCTAAAACCAGTCCACTTCAGGGGTTTCTAAAACCAGTCCACTTCAGGGGTTTCTAAAACCAGTCCACTTCTGGGGTTTCTAAAACCAGTCCACTTCCAGTATATCTAAAACCAGTCCACTTCTGGGATTTCTAAAACTAGTCCACTTCTGGGATTTCTGAAACCAGTCCACTGCCAGGATTTCTAAAACTAGTCCTCTTCTGGGGTTTCTAAAACCAGTCCACTTCTGGGGTTTCTAAAACCAGTCCACTTCAGGGGTTTCTAAAACCAGTCCAATTCCAGTATATCTAAAACCAGTCCACTTCTGGGATTTCTAAAACCAGTCCACTTCAGGGATTTCTGAAACCAGTCCACTTCTGAGATTTCTAAAACCAGTCCACTTCTTGGGTTTCTAAAACCAGTCCACTTCCAGGATTTCTAAAACCAGTCCACTTCTGGGGTTTCTAAAACCAGTCCACTTCCAGGATTTCTGAAACCAATCCACTTCCGGGATTTCTAAAACCAGTCCACTTCTGGGATTTCTAAAACTAGTCCACTTCCAGGATTTCTAAAACCAGTCCACTTCTGGGATTTGTAAAACCAGTCCACTTCTGGGATTTCTAAAACCAGTCCACTTCCAGGATTTCTAAAACCAGTCCACTTCCAGGATTTCTAAAACCAGTCCACTTCTGGGATTTCTAAAACCAGTCCACTTCCAGGATTTCTAAAACCAGTCCACTTCCAGTATTTCTAAAACCAGTCCACTTCCAGTATTTCTAAAACCAGTCCACTTCCAGCATTTCTTAAACCAGTCCACTTCCAGGATTTCTAAAACCAGTCCACTTCTGGGGTTTCTGAAACCAGTCCACTTCCAGGATTTCTAAAACCAGTCCACTTCTGGGGTTTCCAAAACCAGTCCACTTCTGGGATTTCTAAAACCAGTCCACTTCTGGGGTTTCTAAAACCAGTCCACTCCTGGGATTTCTAAAACCAGTCCACTTCTGGGGTTTCTGAAACCAGTCCACTTCCATGATTTCTGAAACCAGTCCACTTCCAGGATGTCTAAAACCAGTCCACTTCCAGGATTTCTAAAACCAGTCCACTTCAGGGGTTTCTAAAACCAGTCCACTTCTGGGATTTCTGAAACCAGTCCGCTTCTGGGATTTCTGACACCAGTCCACTTCCAGGATGTCTAAAACCAGTCCACTTCCAGGATTTCTAAAACCAGTCCACTTCAGGGGTTTCTAAAACCAGTCCACTTCTGGGATTTCTGAAACCAGTCCACTTCTGGGATTTCTGACACCAGTCCACTTCCAGGATGTCTAAAACCAGTCCACTTCCAGGATTTCTAAAACCAGTCCACTTCAGGGGTTTCTAAAACCAGTCCACTTCTGGGATTTCTGAAACCAGTCCGCTTCTGGGATTTCTGACACCAGTCCACTTCCAGGATGTCTAAAACCAGTCCACTTCCAGGATTTCTAAAACCAGTCCACTTCCAGGATTTCTAAAACCAGTCCACTTCAGGGGTTTCTAAAACCAGTCCACTTCTGGGGTTTCTAAAACCAGTCCACTTCTGGGGTTTCTAAAACCAGTCCACTCCCAGTATATCTAAAACCAGTCCACTTCTGGGATTTCTAAAACTAGTCCACTTCTGGGATTTCTGAAACCAGTCCACTTCCAGGATTTCTAAAACTAGTCCACTTCTGGGGTTTCTAAAACCAGTCCACTTCTGGGGTTTCTAAAACCAGTCCACTTCCAGGATTTCTAAAACCAGTCCACTTCTGGGATTTCTGAAACCAGTCCACTTCTGGGATTTCTGACACCAGTCCACTTCCAGGATGTCTAAAACCAGTCCACTTCCAGGATTTCTAAAACCAGTCCACTTCCAGGATTTCTGAAACCAGTCCACTTCTGGGATTTCTGAAACCAGTCCACTTCCAGGATGTCTAAAACCAGTCCACTTCCAGGATTTCTAAAACCAGTCCACTTCCAGGATTTCTAAAACCAGTCCACTTCAGGGGTTTCTAAAACCAGTCCACTTCAGGGGTTTCTAAAACCAGTCCACTTCTGGGGTTTCTAAAACCAGTCCACTTCCAGTATATCTAAAACCAGTCCACTTCTGGGATTTCTAAAACTAGTCCACTTCTGGGATTTCTGAAACCAGTCCACTGCCAGGATTTCTAAAACTAGTCCTCTTCTGGGGTTTCTAAAACCAGTCCACTTCTGGGGTTTCTAAAACCAGTCCACTTCAGGGGTTTCTAAAACCAGTCCAATTCCAGTATATCTAAAACCAGTCCACTTCTGGGATTTCTAAAACCAGTCCACTTCTGGGATTTCTGAAACCAGTCCACTTCCAGGATTTCTAAAACTAGTCCACTTCTGGGGTTTCTAAAACCAGTCCACTTCCAGGATTTCTAAAACAAGTCCACTTCTGGGATTTCTAAAACTAGTCCACTTCTGGGATTTCTGAAACCAGTCCACTTCTGAGATTTCTGAAACCAGTCCACTTCAGGGATTTCTGAAACCAGTCCACTTCTGAGATTTCTAAAACCAGTCCACTTCTGGGATTTCTAAAACTAGTCCACTTCTGGGGTTTCTAAAACCAGTCCACTTCCAGGATTTCTAAAACCAGTCCACTTCTGGGGTTTCTAAAACCAGTCCACTTCCAGGATTTCTGAAACCAATCCACTTCCGGGATTTCTAAAACCAGTCCACTTCTGGGATTTCTAAAACTAGTCCACTTCCAGGATTTCTAAAACCTGTCCACTTCTGGGATTTGTAAAACCAGTCCACTTCTGGGATTTCTAAAACCAGTCCACTTCTGGGATTTCTAAAACCAGTCCACTTCCAGGATTTCTAAAACCAGTCCACTTCTGGGATTTCTAAAACCAGTCCACTTCCAGGATTTCTAAAACCAGTCCACTTCCAGTATTTCTAAAACCAGTCCACTTCCAGTATTTCTAAAACCAGTCCACTTCCAGCATTTCTTAAACCAGTCCACTTCCAGGATTTCTAAAACCAGTCCACTTCAGGGGTTTCTAAAACCAGTCCACTTCAGGGGTTTCTAAAACCAGTCCACTTCCAGGATTTCTAAAACCAGTCCACTTCTGGGATTTCTAAAACCAGTCCACTTCAGGGGTTTCTAAAACCAGTCCACTTCAGGGGTTTCTAAAACCAGTCCACTTCTGGGGTTTATAAAACCAGTCCACTTCCAGTATATCTAAAACCAGTCCACTTCTGGGATTTCTAAAACCAGTCCACTTCCAGTATATCTAAAACTAGTCCACTTCTGGGATTTCTGAAACCAGTCCACTGCCAGGATTTCTAAAACTAGTCCACTTCTGGGGTTTCTAAAACCAGTCCACTTCTGGGGTTTCTAAAACCAGTCCACTTCAGGGGTTTCTAAAACCAGTCCACTTCCAGTATATCTAAAACCAGTCCACTTCTGGGATTTCTAAAACCAGTCCACTTCTGGGATTTCTGAAACCAGTCCACTTCCAGGATTTCTAAAACTAGTCCACTTCTGGGGTTTCTAAAACCAGTCCACTTCCAGGATTTCTAAAACAAGTCCACTTCTGGGATTTCTAAAACTAGTCCACTTCTGGGATTTCTGAAACCAGTCCACTTCTGAGATTTCTGAAACCAGTCCACTTCAGGGATTTCTGAAACCAGTCCACTTCTGAGATTTCTAAAACCAGTCCACTTCTTGGGTTTCTAAAACCAGTCCACTTCCAGGATTTCTAAAACCAGTCCACTTCTGGGGTTTCTAAAACCAGTCCACTTCCAGGATTTCTGAAACCAATCCACTTCCGGGATTTCTAAAACCAGTCCACTTCTGGGATTTCTAAAACTAGTCCACTTCCAGGATTTCTAAAACCAGTCCACTTCTGGGATTTGTAAAACCAGTCCACTTCTGGGATTTCTAAAACCAGTCCACTTCCAGGATTTCTAAAACCAGTCCACTTCCAGGATTTCTAAAACCAGTCCACTTCTGGGATTTCTAAAACCAGTCCACTTCCAGGATTTCTAAAACCAGTCCACTTCCAGTATTTCTAAAACCAGTCCACTTCCAGTATTTCTAAAACCAGTCCACTTCCAGCATTTCTTAAACCAGTCCACTTCCAGGATTTCTAAAACCAGTCCACTTCTGGGGTTTCTGAAACCAGTCCACTTCCAGGATTTCTAAAACCAGTCCACTTCTGGGGTTTCCAAAACCAGTCCACTTCTGGGATTTCTAAAACCAGTCCACTTCTGGGGTTTCTAAAACCAGTCCACTCCTGGGATTTCTAAAACCAGTCCACTTCTGGGGTTTCTGAAACCAGTCCACTTCCATGATTTCTGAAACCAGTCCACTTCCAGGATGTCTAAAACCAGTCCACTTCCAGGATTTCTAAAACCAGTCCACTTCCAGGATGTCTAAAACCAGTCCACTTCCAGGATTTCTAAAACCAGTCCACTTCAGGGGTTTCTAAAACCAGTCCACTTCTGGGATTTCTGAAACCAGTCCGCTTCTGGGATTTCTGACACCAGTCCACTTCCAGGATGTCTAAAACCAGTCCACTTCCAGGATTTCTAAAACCAGTCCACTTCAGGGGTTTCTAAAACCAGTCCACTTCTGGGATTTCTGAAACCAGTCCACTTCTGGGATTTCTGACACCAGTCCACTTCCAGGATGTCTAAAACCAGTCCACTTCCAGGATTTCTAAAACCAGTCCACTTCAGGGGTTTCTAAAACCAGTCCACTTCTGGGATTTCTGAAACCAGTCCGCTTCTGGGATTTCTGACACCAGTCCACTTCCAGGATGTCTAAAACCAGTCCACTTCCAGGATTTCTAAAACCAGTCCACTTCCAGGATTTCTAAAACCAGTCCACTTCAGGGGTTTCTAAAACCAGTCCACTTCTGGGGTTTCTAAAACCAGTCCACTTCTGGGGTTTCTAAAACCAGTCCACTCCCAGTATATCTAAAACCAGTCCACTTCTGGGATTTCTAAAACTAGTCCACTTCTGGGATTTCTGAAACCAGTCCACTTCCAGGATTTCTAAAACTAGTCCACTTCTGGGGTTTCTAAAACCAGTCCACTTCTGGGGTTTCTAAAACCAGTCCACTTCCAGGATTTCTAAAACCAGTCCACTTCTGGGATTTCTGAAACCAGTCCACTTCTGGGATTTCTGACACCAGTCCACTTCCAGGATGTCTAAAACCAGTCCACTTCCAGGATTTCTAAAACCAGTCCACTTCCAGGATTTCTGAAACCAGTCCACTTCTGGGATTTCTGAAACCAGTCCACTTCCAGGATGTCTAAAACCAGTCCACTTCCAGGATTTCTAAAACCAGTCCACCTCCAGGATTTCTAAAACCAGTCCACTTCAGGGGTTTCTAAAACCAGTCCACTTCAGGGGTTTCTAAAACCAGTCCACTTCTGGGGTTTCTAAAACCAGTCCACTTCCAGTATATCTAAAACCAGTCCACTTCTGGGATTTCTAAAACTAGTCCACTTCTGGGATTTCTGAAACCAGTCCACTGCCAGGATTTCTAAAACTAGTCCTCTTCTGGGGTTTCTAAAACCAGTCCACTTCTGGGGTTTCTAAAACCAGTCCACTTCAGGGGTTTCTAAAACCAGTCCAATTCCAGTATATCTAAAACCAGTCCACTTCTGGGATTTCTAAAACCAGTCCACTTCTGGGATTTCTGAAACCAGTCCACTTCCAGGATTTCTAAAACTAGTCCACTTCTGGGGTTTCTAAAACCAGTCCACTTCCAGGATTTCTAAAACAAGTCCACTTCTGGGATTTCTAAAACTAGTCCACTTCTGGGATTTCTGAAACCAGTCCACTTCTGAGATTTCTGAAACCAGTCCACTTCAGGGATTTCTGAAACCAGTCCACTTCTGAGATTTCTAAAACCAGTCCACTTCTGGGATTTCTAAAACTAGTCCACTTCTGGGGTTTCTAAAACCAGTCCACTTCCAGGATTTCTAAAACCAGTCCACTTCTGGGGTTTCTAAAACCAGTCCACTTCCAGGATTTCTGAAACCAATCCACTTCCGGGATTTCTAAAACCAGTCCACTTCTGGGATTTCTAAAACTAGTCCACTTCCAGGATTTCTAAAACCAGTCCACTTCTGGGATTTGTAAAACCAGTCCACTTCTGGGATTTCTAAAACCAGTCCACTTCCAGGATTTCTAAAACCAGTCCACTTCCAGGATTTCTAAAACCAGTCCACTTCTGGGGTTTCTAAAACCAGTCCACTTCCAGGATTTCTGAAACCAATCCACTTCCGGGATTTCTAAAACCAGTCCACTTCTGGGATTTCTAAAACTAGTCCACTTCCAGGATTTCTAAAACCAGTCCACTTCTGGGATTTGTAAAACCAGTCCACTTCTGGGATTTCTAAAACCAGTCCACTTCCAGGATTTCTAAAACCAGTCCACTTCCAGGATTTCTAAAACCAGTCCACTTCTGGGATTTCTAAAACCAGTCCACTTCCAGGATTTCTAAAACCAGTCCACTTCCAGTATTTCTAAAACCAGTCCACTTCCAGTATTTCTAAAACCAGTCCACTTCCAGCATTTCTTAAACCAGTCCACTTCCAGGATTTCTAAAACCAGTCCACTTCTGGGGTTTCTGAAACCAGTCCACTTCCAGGATTTCTAAAACCAGTCCACTTCTGGGGTTTCCAAAACCAGTCCACTTCTGGGATTTCTAAAACCAGTCCACTTCTGGGGTTTCTAAAACCAGTCCACTCCTGGGATTTCTAAAACCAGTCCACTTCTGGGTTTTCTGAAACCAGTCCACTTCCATGATTTCTGAAACCAGTCCACTTCCAGGATGTCTAAAACCAGTCCACTTCCAGGATTTCTAAAACCAGTCCACTTCAGGGGTTTCTAAAACCAGTCCACTTCTGGGATTTCTGAAATCAGTCCGCTTCTGGGATTTCTGACACCAGTCCACTTCCAGGATGTCTAAAACCAGTCCACTTCCAGGATTTCTAAAACCAGTCCACTTCAGGGGTTTCTAAAACCAGTCCACTTCTGGGATTTCTGAAACCAGTCCACTTCTGGGATTTCTGACACCAGTCCACTTCCAGGATGTCTAAAACCAGTCCACTTCCAGGATTTCTAAAACCAGTCCACTTCAGGGGTTTCTAAAACCAGTCCACTTCTGGGATTTCTGAAACCAGTCCGCTTCTGGGATTTCTGACACCAGTCCACTTCCAGGATGTCTAAAACCAGTCCACTTCCAGGATTTCTAAAACCAGTCCACTTCCAGGATTTCTAAAACCAGTCCACTTCAGGGGTTTCTAAAACCAGTCCACTTCTGGGGTTTCTAAAACCAGTCCACTTCTGGGGTTTCTAAAACCAGTCCACTCCCAGTATATCTAAAACCAGTCCACTTCTGGGATTTCTAAAACTAGTCCACTTCTGGGATTTCTGAAACCAGTCCACTTCCAGGATTTCTAAAACTAGTCCACTTCTGGGGTTTCTAAAACCAGTCCACTTCTGGGGTTTCTAAAACCAGTCCACTTCCAGGATTTCTAAAACCAGTCCACTTCTGGGATTTCTGAAACCAGTCCACTTCTGGGATTTCTGACACCAGTCCACTTCCAGGATGTCTAAAACCAGTCCACTTCCAGGATTTCTAAAACCAGTCCACTTCCAGGATTTCTGAAACCAGTCCACTTCTGGGATTTCTGAAACCAGTCCACTTCCAGGATGTCTAAAACCAGTCCACTTCCAGGATTTCTAAAACCAGTCCACTTCCAGGATTTCTAAAACCAGTCCACTTCAGGGGTTTCTAAAACCAGTCCACTTCAGGGGTTTCTAAAACCAGTCCACTTCTGGGGTTTCTAAAACCAGTCCACTTCCAGTATATCTAAAACCAGTCCACTTCTGGGATTTCTAAAACTAGTCCACTTCTGGGATTTCTGAAACCAGTCCACTGCCAGGATTTCTAAAACTAGTCCTCTTCTGGGGTTTCTAAAACCAGTCCACTTCTGGGGTTTCTAAAACCAGTCCACTTCAGGGGTTTCTAAAACCAGTCCAATTCCAGTATATCTAAAACCAGTCCACTTCTGGGATTTCTAAAACCAGTCCACTTCTGGGATTTCTGAAACCAGTCCACTTCCAGGATTTCTAAAACTAGTCCACTTCTGGGGTTTCTAAAACCAGTCCACTTCTGGGATTTCTAAAACCAGTCCACTTCTGGGATTTCTGAAACCAGTCCACTTCCAGGATTTCTAAAACTAGTCCACTTCTGGGGTTTCTAAAACCAGTCCACTTCCAGGATTTCTAAAACAAGTCCACTTCTGGGATTTCTAAAACTAGTCCACTTCTGGGATTTCTGAAACCAGTCCACTTCTGAGATTTCTAAAACCAGTCCACTTCAGGGGTTTCTAAAACCAGTCCAATTCCAGTATATCTAAAACCAGTCCACTTCTGGGATTTCTAAAACCAGTCCACTTCTGGGATTTCTGAAACCAGTCCACTTCCAGGATTTCTAAAACTAGTCCACTTCTGGGGTTTCTAAAACCAGTCCACTTCCAGGATTTCTAAAACAAGTCCACTTCTGGGATTTCTAAAACTAGTCCACTTCTGGGATTTCTGAAACCAGTCCACTTCTGAGATTTCTGAAACCAGTCCACTTCAGGGATTTCTGAAACCAGTCCACTTCTGAGATTTCTAAAACCAGTCCACTTCTGGGATTTCTAAAACTAGTCCACTTCTGGGGTTTCTAAAACCAGTCCACTTCCAGGATTTCTAAAACCAGTCCACTTCTGGGGTTTCTAAAACCAGTCCACTTCCAGGATTTCTGAAACCAATCCACTTCCGGGATTTCTAAAACCAGTCCACTTCTGGGATTTCTAAAACTAGTCCACTTCCAGGATTTCTAAAACCAGTCCACTTCTGGGATTTGTAAAACCAGTCCACTTCTGGGATTTCTAAAACCAGTCCACTTCCAGGATTTCTAAAACCAGTCCACTTCCAGGATTTCTAAAACCAGTCCACTTCTGGGGTTTCTAAAACCAGTCCACTTCCAGGATTTCTGAAACCAATCCACTTCCGGGATTTCTAAAACCAGTCCACTTCTGGGATTTCTAAAACTAGTCCACTTCCAGGATTTCTAAAACCAGTCCACTTCTGGGATTTGTAAAACCAGTCCACTTCTGGGATTTCTAAAACCAGTCCACTTCCAGGATTTCTAAAACCAGTCCACTTCCAGGATTTCTAAAACCAGTCCACTTCTGGGATTTCTAAAACCAGTCCACTTCCAGGATTTCTAAAACCAGTCCACTTCCAGTATTTCTAAAACCAGTCCACTTCCAGTATTTCTAAAACCAGTCCACTTCCAGCATTTCTTAAACCAGTCCACTTCCAGGATTTCTAAAACCAGTCCACTTCTGGGGTTTCTGAAACCAGTCCACTTCCAGGATTTCTAAAACCAGTCCACTTCTGGGGTTTCCAAAACCAGTCCACTTCTGGGATTTCTAAAACCAGTCCACTTCTGGGGTTTCTAAAACCAGTCCACTCCTGGGATTTCTAAAACCAGTCCACTTCTGGGTTTTCTGAAACCAGTCCACTTCCATGATTTCTGAAACCAGTCCACTTCCAGGATGTCTAAAACCAGTCCACTTCCAGGATTTCTAAAACCAGTCCACTTCAGGGGTTTCTAAAACCAGTCCACTTCTGGGATTTCTGAAACCAGTCCGCTTCTGGGATTTCTGACACCAGTCCACTTCCAGGATGTCTAAAACCAGTCCACTTCCAGGATTTCTAAAACCAGTCCACTTCAGGGGTTTCTAAAACCAGTCCACTTCTGGGATTTCTGAAACCAGTCCACTTCTGGGATTTCTGACACCAGTCCACTTCCAGGATGTCTAAAACCAGTCCACTTCCAGGATTTCTAAAACCAGTCCACTTCAGGGGTTTCTAAAACCAGTCCACTTCTGGGATTTCTGAAACCAGTCCGCTTCTGGGATTTCTGACACCAGTCCACTTCCAGGATGTCTAAAACCAGTCCACTTCCAGGATTTCTAAAACCAGTCCACTTCCAGGATTTCTAAAACCAGTCCACTTCAGGGGTTTCTAAAACCAGTCCACTTCTGGGGTTTCTAAAACCAGTCCACTTCTGGGGTTTCTAAAACCAGTCCACTCCCAGTATATCTAAAACCAGTCCACTTCTGGGATTTCTAAAACTAGTCCACTTCTGGGATTTCTGAAACCAGTCCACTTCCAGGATTTCTAAAACTAGTCCACTTCTGGGGTTTCTAAAACCAGTCCACTTCTGGGGTTTCTAAAACCAGTCCACTTCCAGGATTTCTAAAACCAGTCCACTTCTGGGATTTCTGAAACCAGTCCACTTCTGGGATTTCTGACACCAGTCCACTTCCAGGATGTCTAAAACCAGTCCACTTCCAGGATTTCTAAAACCAGTCCACTTCCAGGATTTCTGAAACCAGTCCACTTCTGGGATTTCTGAAACCAGTCCACTTCCAGGATGTCTAAAACCAGTCCACTTCCAGGATTTCTAAAACCAGTCCACTTCCAGGATTTCTAAAACCAGTCCACTTCAGGGGTTTCTAAAACCAGTCCACTTCAGGGGTTTCTAAAACCAGTCCACTTCTGGGGTTTCTAAAACCAGTCCACTTCCAGTATATCTAAAACCAGTCCACTTCTGGGATTTCTAAAACTAGTCCACTTCTGGGATTTCTGAAACCAGTCCACTGCCAGGATTTCTAAAACTAGTCCTCTTCTGGGGTTTCTAAAACCAGTCCACTTCTGGGGTTTCTAAAACCAGTCCACTTCAGGGGTTTCTAAAACCAGTCCAATTCCAGTATATCTAAAACCAGTCCACTTCTGGGATTTCTAAAACCAGTCCACTTCTGGGATTTCTGAAACCAGTCCACTTCCAGGATTTCTAAAACTAGTCCACTTCTGGGGTTTCTAAAACCAGTCCACTTCCAGGATTTCTAAAACAAGTCCACTTCTGGGATTTCTAAAACTAGTCCACTTCTGGGATTTCTGAAACCAGTCCACTTCTGAGATTTCTGAAACCAGTCCACTTCAGGGATTTCTGAAACCAGTCCACTTCTGAGATTTCTAAAACCAGTCCACTTCTGGGATTTCTAAAACTAGTCCACTTCTGGGGTTTCTAAAACCAGTCCACTTCCAGGATTTCTAAAACCAGTCCACTTCTGGGGTTTCTAAAACCAGTCCACTTCCAGGATTTCTGAAACCAATCCACTTCCGGGATTTCTAAAACCAGTCCACTTCTGGGATTTCTAAAACTAGTCCACTTCCAGGATTTCTAAAACCTGTCCACTTCTGGGATTTGTAAAACCAGTCCACTTCTGGGATTTCTAAAACCAGTCCACTGCCAGGATTTCTAAAACTAGTCCACTTCTGGGGTTTCTAAAACCAGTCCACTTCTGGGGTTTCTAAAACCAGTCCACTTCAGGGGTTTCTAAAACCAGTCCACTTCCAGTATATCTAAAACCAGTCCACTTCTGGGATTTCTAAAACCAGTCCACTTCTGGGATTTCTGAAACCAGTCCACTTCCAGGATTTCTAAAACTAGTCCACTTCTGGGGTTTCTAAAACCAGTCCACTTCCAGGATTTCTAAAACAAGTCCACTTCTGGGATTTCTAAAACTAGTCCACTTCTGGGATTTCTGAAACCAGTCCACTTCTGAGATTTCTGAAACCAGTCCACTTCAGGGATTTCTGAAACCAGTCCACTTCTGAGATTTCTAAAACCAGTCCACTTCTTGGGTTTCTAAAACCAGTCCACTTCCAGGATTTCTAAAACCAGTCCACTTCTGGGGTTTCTAAAACCAGTCCACTTCCAGGATTTCTGAAACCAATCCACTTCCGGGATTTCTAAAACCAGTCCACTTCTGGGATTTCTAAAACTAGTCCACTTCCAGGATTTCTAAAACCAGTCCACTTCTGGGATTTGTAAAACCAGTCCACTTCTGGGATTTGTAAAACCAGTCCACTTCCAGGATTTCTAAAACCAGTCCACTTCCAGGATTTCTAAAACCAGTCCACTTCTGGGATTTCTAAAACCAGTCCACTTCCAGGATTTCTAAAACCAGTCCACTTCCAGTATTTCTAAAACCAGTCCACTTCCAGTATTTCTAAAACCAGTCCACTTCCAGCATTTCTTAAATCAGTCCACTTCCAGGATTTCTAAAACCAGTCCACTTCTGGGGTTTCTGAAACCAGTCCACTTCCAGGATTTCTAAAACCAGTCCACTTCTGGGGTTTCCAAAACCAGTCCACTTCTGGGATTTCTAAAACCAGTCCACTTCTGGGGTTTCTAAAACCAGTCCACTCCTGGGATTTCTAAAACCAGTCCACTTCTGGGGTTTCTGAAACCAGTCCACTTCCATGATTTCTGAAACCAGTCCACTTCCAGGATGTCTAAAACCAGTCCACTTCAGGGGTTTCTAAAACCAGTCCACTTCTGGGATTTCTGAAACCAGTCCGCTTCTGGGATTTCTGACACCAGTCCACTTCCAGGATGTCTAAAACCAGTCCACTTCCAGGATTTCTAAAACCAGTCCACTTCAGGGGTTTCTAAAACCAGTCCACTTCTGGGATTTCTGAAACCAGTCCACTTCTGGGATTTCTGACACCAGTCCACTTCCAGGATGTCTAAAACCAGTCCACTTCCAGGATTTCTAAAACCAGTCCACTTCAGGGGTTTCTAAAACCAGTCCACTTCTGGGATTTCTGAAACCAGTCCACTTCTGGGATTTCTGACACCAGTCCACTTCCAGGATGTCTAAAACCAGTCCACTTCCAGGATTTCTAAAACCAGTCCACTTCAGGGGTTTCTAAAACCAGTCCACTTCTGGGATTTCTGAAACCAGTCCGCTTCTGGGATTTCTGACACCAGTCCACTTCCAGGATGTCTAAAACCAGTCCACTTCCAGGATTTCTAAAACCAGTCCACTTCCAGGATTTCTAAAACCAGTCCACTTCAGGGGTTTCTAAAACCAGTCCACTTCTGGGGTTTCTAAAACCAGTCCACTTCTGGGGTTTCTAAAACCAGTCCACTCCCAGTATATCTAAAACCAGTCCACTTCTGGGATTTCTAAAACTAGTCCACTTCTGGGATTTCTGAAACCAGTCCACTTCCAGGATTTCTAAAACTAGTCCACTTCTGGGGTTTCTAAAACCAGTCCACTTCTGGGGTTTCTAAAACCAGTCCACTTCCAGGATTTCTAAAACCAGTCCACTTCTGGGATTTCTGAAACCAGTCCACTTCTGGGATTTCTGACACCAGTCCACTTCCAGGATGTCTAAAACCAGTCCACTTCCAGGATTTCTAAAACCAGTCCACTTCCAGGATTTCTGAAACCAGTCCACTTCTGGGATTTCTGAAACCAGTCCACTTCCAGGATGTCTAAAACCAGTCCACTTCCAGGATTTCTAAAACCAGTCCACCTCCAGGATTTCTAAAACCAGTCCACTTCAGGGGTTTCTAAAACCAGTCCACTTCAGGGGTTTCTAAAACCAGTCCACTTCTGGGGTTTCTAAAACCAGTCCACTTCCAGTATATCTAAAACCAGTCCACTTCTGGGATTTCTAAAACTAGTCCACTTCTGGGATTTCTGAAACCAGTCCACTGCCAGGATTTCTAAAACTAGTCCTCTTCTGGGGTTTCTAAAACCAGTCCACTTCTGGGGTTTCTAAAACCAGTCCACTTCAGGGGTTTCTAAAACCAGTCCAATTCCAGTATATCTAAAACCAGTCCACTTCTGGGATTTCTAAAACCAGTCCACTTCTGGGATTTCTGAAACCAGTCCACTTCCAGGATTTCTAAAACTAGTCCACTTCTGGGGTTTCTAAAACCAGTCCACTTCCAGGATTTCTAAAACAAGTCCACTTCTGGGATTTCTAAAACTAGTCCACTTCTGGGATTTCTGAAACCAGTCCACTTCTGAGATTTCTGAAACCAGTCCACTTCAGGGATTTCTGAAACCAGTCCACTTCTGAGATTTCTAAAACCAGTCCACTTCTGGGATTTCTAAAACTAGTCCACTTCTGGGGTTTCTAAAACCAGTCCACTTCCAGGATTTCTAAAACCAGTCCACTTCTGGGGTTTCTAAAACCAGTCCACTTCCAGGATTTCTGAAACCAATCCACTTCCGGGATTTCTAAAACCAGTCCACTTCTGGGATTTCTAAAACTAGTCCACTTCCAGGATTTCTAAAACCAGTCCACTTCTGGGATTTGTAAAACCAGTCCACTTCTGGGATTTCTAAAACCAGTCCACTTCCAGGATTTCTAAAACCAGTCCACTTCCTTGATTTCTAAAACCAGTCCACTTCTGGGATTTCTAAAACCAGTCCACTTCCAGGATTTCTAAAACCAGTCCACTTCCAGTATTTCTAAAACCAGTCCACTTCCAGTATTTCTAAAACCAGTCCACTTCCAGCATTTCTTAAACCAGTCCACTTCCAGGATTTCTAAAACCAGTCCACTTCTGGGGTTTCTGAAACCAGTCCACTTCCAGGATTTCTAAAACCAGTCCACTTCTGGGGTTTCCAAAACCAGTCCACTTCTGGGATTTCTAAAACCAGTCCACTTCTGGGGTTTCTAAAACCAGTCCACTCCTGGGATTTCTAAAACCAGTCCACTTCTGGGGTTTCTGAAACCAGTCCACTTCCATGATTTCTGAAACCAGTCCACTTCCAGGATTTCTGACACCAGTCCACTTCCAGGATGTCTAAAACCAGTCCACTTCCAGGATTTCTAAAACCAGTCCACTTCAGGGGTTTCTAAAAGCAGTCCACTTCTGGGATTTCTGAAACCAGTCCGCTTCTGGGATTTCTGACACCAGTCCACTTCCAGGATGTCTAAAACCAGTCCACTTCCAGGATTTCTAAAACCAGTCCACTTCAGGGGTTTCTAAAACCAGTCCACTTCTGGGATTTCTGAAACCAGTCCACTTCTGGGATTTCTGACACCAGTCCACTTCCAGGATGTCTAAAACCAGTCCACTTCCAGGATTTCTAAAACCAGTCCACTTCAGGGGTTTCTAAAACCAGTCCACTTCTGGGATTTCTGAAACCAGTCCGCTTCTGGGATTTCTGACACCAGTCCACTTCCAGGATGTCTAAAACCAGTCCACTTCTGGGGTTTCTAAAACCAGTCCACTTCCAGGATTTCTAAAACCAGTCCACTTCAGGGGTTTCTAAAACCAGTCCACTTCTGGGGTTTCTAAAACCAGTCCACTTCTGGGGTTTCTAAAACCAGTCCACTCCCAGTATATCTAAAACCAGTCCACTTCTGGGATTTCTAAAACGAGTCCACTTCTGGGATTTCTGAAACCAGTCCACTTCCAGGATTTCTAAAACTAGTCCACTTCTGGGGTTTCTAAAACCAGTCCACTTCTGGGGTTTCTAAAACCAGTCCACTTCCAGGATTTCTAAAACCAGTCCACTTCTGGGATTTCTGAAACCAGTCCACTTCTGGGATTTCTGACACCAGTCCACTTCCAGGATGTCTAAAACCAGTCCACTTCCAGGATTTCTAAAACCAGTCCACTTCCAGGATTTCTGAAACCAGTCCACTTCTGGGATTTCTGACACCAGTCCACTTCCAGGATGTCTAAAACCAGTCCACTTCCAGGATTTCTAAAACCAGTCCACTTCCAGGATTTCTAAAACCAGTCCACTTCAGGGGTTTCTAAAACCAGTCCACTTCAGGGGTTTCTAAAACCAGTCCACTTCTGGGGTTTCTGACACCAGTCCACTTCTGGGGTTTCTGACACCAGTCCACTTCCAGGATGTCTAAAACCAGTCCACTTCCAGGATTTCTAAAACCAGTCCACTTCCAGGATTTCTAAAACCAGTCCACTTCCAGGATTTCTAAAACCAGTCCACTTCAGGGGTTTCTAAAACCAGTCCACTTCTGGGGTTTCTAAAACCAGTCCACTTCTGGGGTTTCTAAAACCAGTCCACTCCCAGTATATCTAAAACCAGTCCACTTCTGGGATTTCTAAAACTAGTCCACTTCTGGGATTTCTGAAACCAGTCCACTTCCAGGATTTCTAAAACTAGTCCACTTCTGGGGTTTCTAAAACCAGTCCACTTCTGGGGTTTCTAAAACCAGTCCACTTCCAGGATTTCTAAAACCAGTCCACTTCTGGGATTTCTGAAACCAGTCCACTTCTGGGATTTCTGACACCAGTCCACTTCCAGGATGTCTAAAACCAGTCCACTTCCAGGATTTCTAAAACCAGTCCACTTCCAGGATTTCTGAAACCAGTCCACTTCTGGGATTTCTGAAACCAGTCCACTTCCAGGATGTCTAAAACCAGTCCACTTCCAGGATTTCTAAAACCAGTCCACTTCCAGGATTTCTAAAACCAGTCCACTTCAGGGGTTTCTAAAACCAGTCCACTTCAGGGGTTTCTAAAACCAGTCCACTTCTGGGGTTTCTAAAACCAGTCCACTTCCAGTATATCTAAAACCAGTCCACTTCTGGGATTTCTAAAACTAGTCCACTTCTGGGATTTCTGAAACCAGTCCACTGCCAGGATTTCTAAAACTAGTCCTCTTCTGGGGTTTCTAAAACCAGTCCACTTCTGGGGTTTCTAAAACCAGTCCACTTCAGGGGTTTCTAAAACCAGTCCAATTCCAGTATATCTAAAACCAGTCCACTTCTGGGATTTCTAAAACCAGTCCACTTCTGGGATTTCTGAAACCAGTCCACTTCCAGGATTTCTAAAACTAGTCCACTTCTGGGGTTTCTAAAACCAGTCCACTTCCAGGATTTCTAAAACAAGTCCACTTCTGGGATTTCTAAAACCAGTCCACTTCTGGGATTTCTAAAACTAGTCCACTTCCAGGATTTCTAAAACCAGTCCACTTCTGGGATTTGTAAAACCAGTCCACTTCTGGGATTTCTAAAACCAGTCCACTTCCAGGATTTCTAAAACCAGTCCACTTCCAGGATTTCTAAAACCAGTCCACTTCTGGGATTTCTAAAACCAGTCCACTTCCAGGATTTCTAAAACCAGTCCACTTCCAGTATTTCTAAAACCAGTCCACTTCCAGTATTTCTAAAACCAGTCCACTTCCAGCATTTCTTAAACCAGTCCACTTCCAGGATTTCTAAAACCAGTCCACTTCTGGGGTTTCTGAAACCAGTCCACTTCCAGGATTTCTAAAACCAGTCCACTTCTGGGGTTTCCAAAACCAGTCCACTTCTGGGATTTCTAAAACCAGTCCACTTCTGGGGTTTCTAAAACCAGTCCACTCCTGGGATTTCTAAAACCAGTCCACTTCTGGGGTTTCTGAAACCAGTCCACTTCCATGATTTCTGAAACCAGTCCACTTCCAGGATTTCTGACACCAGTCCACTTCCAGAATGTCTAAAACCAGTCCACTTCCAGGATTTCTAAAACCAGTCCACTTCAGGGGTTTCTAAAAGCAGTCCACTTCTGGGATTTCTGAAACCAGTCCGCTTCTGGGATTTCTGACACCAGTCCACTTCCAGGATGTCTAAAACCAGTCCACTTCCAGGATTTCTAAAACCAGTCCACTTCAGGGGTTTCTAAAACCAGTCCACTTCTGGGATTTCTGAAACCAGTCCACTTCTGGGATTTCTGACACCAGTCCACTTCCAGGATGTCTAAAACCAGTCCACTTCCAGGATTTCTAAAACCAGTCCACTTCAGGGGTTTCTAAAACCAGTCCACTTCTGGGATTTCTGAAACCAGTCCGCTTCTGGGATTTCTGACACCAGTCCACTTCCAGGATGTCTAAAACCAGTCCACTTCTGGGGTTTCTAAAACCAGTCCACTTCCAGGATTTCTAAAACCAGTCCACTTCAGGGGTTTCTAAAACCAGTCCACTTCTGGGGTTTCTAAAACCAGTCCACTTCTGGGGTTTCTAAAACCAGTCCACTCCCAGTATATCTAAAACCAGTCCACTTCTGGGATTTCTAAAACGAGTCCACTTCTGGGATTTCTGAAACCAGTCCACTTCCAGGATTTCTAAAACTAGTCCACTTCTGGGGTTTCTAAAACCAGTCCACTTCTGGGGTTTCTAAAACCAGTCCACTTCCAGGATTTCTAAAACCAGTCCACTTCTGGGATTTCTGAAACCAGTCCACTTCTGGGATTTCTGAAACCAGTCCACTTCAGGGATTTCTGAAACCAGTCCACTTCTGAGATTTCTAAAACCAGTCCACTTCTTGGGTTTCTAAAACCAGTCCACTTCCAGGATTTCTAAAACCAGTCCACTTCTGGGGTTTCTAAAACCAGTCCACTTCCAGGATTTCTGAAACCAATCCACTTCCGGGATTTCTAAAACCAGTCCACTTCTGGGATTTCTAAAACTAGTCCACTTCCAGGATTTCTAAAACCAGTCCACTTCTGGGATTTGTAAAACCAGTCCACTTCTGGGATTTCTAAAACCAGTCCACTTCCAGGATTTCTAAAACCAGTCCACTTCCAGGATTTCTAAAACCAGTCCACTTCTGGGATTTCTAAAACCAGTCCACTTCCAGGATTTCTAAAACCAGTCCACTTCCAGTATTTCTAAAACCAGTCCACTTCCAGTATTTCTAAAACCAGTCCACTTCCAGCATTTCTTAAACCAGTCCACTTCCAGGATTTCTAAAACCAGTCCACTTCTGGGGTTTCTGAAACCAGTCCACTTCCAGGATTTCTAAAACCAGTCCACTTCTGGGGTTTCCAAAACCAGTCCACTTCTGGGATTTCTAAAACCAGTCCACTTCTGGGGTTTCTAAAACCAGTCCACTCCTGGGATTTCTAAAACCAGTCCACTTCTGGGGTTTCTGAAACCAGTCCACTTCCATGATTTCTGAAACCAGTCCACTTCCAGGATGTCTAAAACCAGTCCACTTCCAGGATTTCTAAAACCAGTCCACTTCAGGGGTTTCTAAAACCAGTCCACTTCTGGGATTTCTGAAACCAGTCCGCTTCTGGGATTTCTGACACCAGTCCACTTCCAGGATGTCTAAAACCAGTCCACTTCCAGGATTTCTAAAACCAGTCCACTTCAGGGGTTTCTAAAACCAGTCCACTTCTGGGATTTCTGAAAGCAGTCCACTTCTGGGATTTCTGACACCAGTCCACTTCCAGGATGTCTAAAACCAGTCCACTTCCAGGATTTCTAAAACCAGTCCACTTCAGGGGTTTCTAAAACCAGTCCACTTCTGGGATTTCTGAAACCAGTCCGCTTCTGGGATTTCTGACACCAGTCCACTTCCAGGATGTCTAAAACCAGTCCACTTCCAGGATTTCTAAAACCAGTCCACTTCCAGGATTTCTAAAACCAGTCCACTTCAGGGGTTTCTAAAACCAGTCCACTTCTGGGGTTTCTAAAACCAGTCCACTTCTGGGGTTTCTAAAACCAGTCCACTCCCAGTATATCTAAAACCAGTCCACTTCTGGGATTTCTAAAACTAGTCCACTTCTGGGATTTCTGAAACCAGTCCACTTCCAGGATTTCTAAAACTAGTCCACTTCTGGGGTTTCTAAAACCAGTCCACTTCCAGGATTTCTAAAACCAGTCCACTTCTGGGATTTCTGAAACCAGTCCACTTCTGGGATTTCTGACACCAGTCCACTTCCAGGATGTCTAAAACCAGTCCACTTCCAGGATTTCTAAAACCAGTCCACTTCCAGGATTTCTGAAACCAGTCCACTTCTGGGATTTCTGAAACCAGTCCACTTCCAGGATGTCTAAAACCAGTCCACTTCCAGGATTTCTAAAACCAGTCCACTTCCAGGATTTCTAAAACCAGTCCACTTCAGGGGTTTCTAAAACCAGTCCACTTCAGGGGTTTCTAAAACCAGTCCACTTCTGGGGTTTCTAAAACCAGTCCACTTCCAGTATATCTAAAACCAGTCCACTTCTGGGATTTCTAAAACTAGTCCACTTCTGGGATTTCTGAAACCAGTCCACTGCCAGGATTTCTAAAACTAGTCCTCTTCTGGGGTTTCTAAAACCAGTCCACTTCTGGGGTTTCTAAAACCAGTCCACTTCAGGGGTTTCTAAAACCAGTCCAATTCCAGTATATCTAAAACCAGTCCACTTCTGGGATTTCTAAAACCAGTCCACTTCTGGGATTTCTGAAACCAGTCCACTTCCAGGATTTCTAAAACTAGTCCACTTCTGGGGTTTCTAAAACCAGTCCACTTCCAGGATTTCTAAAACAAGTCCACTTCTGGGATTTCTAAAACTAGTCCACTTCTGGGATTTCTGAAACCAGTCCACTTCTGAGATTTCTGAAACCAGTCCACTTCTGAGATTTCTAAAACCAGTCCACTTCTGGGATTTCTAAAACTAGTCCACTTCTGGGGTTTCTAAAACCAGTCCACTTCCAGGATTTCTAAAACCAGTCCACTTCTGGGGTTTCTAAAACCAGTCCACTTCCAGGATTTCTGAAACCAATCCACTTCCGGGATTTCTAAAACCAGTCCACTTCTGGGATTTCTAAAACTAGTCCACTTCCAGGATTTCTAAAACCAGTCCACTTCTGGGATTTGTAAAACCAGTCCACTTCTGGGATTTCTAAAACCAGTCCACTTCCAGGATTTCTAAAACCAGTCCACTTCCAGGATTTCTAAAACCAGTCCACTTCTGGGATTTCTAAAACCAGTCCACTTCCAGGATTTCTAAAACCAGTCCACTTCCAGTATTTCTAAAACCAGTCCACTTCCAGTATTTCTAAAACCAGTCCACTTCCAGGATTTCTAAAACCAGTCCACTTCTGGGATTTCTAAAACCAGTCCACTTCCAGGATTTCTAAAACCAGTCCACTTCCAGGATTTCTAAAACCAGTCCACTTCTGGGATTTCTAAAACCAGTCCACTTCCAGGATTTCTAAAACCAGTCCACTTCCAGTATTTCTAAAACCAGTCCACTTCAGGGGTTTCTAAAAGCAGTCCACTTCTGGGATTTCTGAAACCAGTCCGCTTCTGGGATTTCTGACACCAGTCCACTTCCAGGATGTCTAAAACCAGTCCACTTCCAGGATTTCTAAAACCAGTCCACTTCAGGGGTTTCTAAAACCAGTCCACTTCTGGGATTTCTGAAACCAGTCCACTTCTGGGATTTCTGACACCAGTCCACTTCCAGGATGTCTAAAACCAGTCCACTTCCAGGATTTCTAAAACCAGTCCACTTCAGGGGTTTCTAAAACCAGTCCACTTCTGGGATTTCTGAAACCAGTCCGCTTCTGGGATTTCTGACACCAGTCCACTTCCAGGATGTCTAAAACCAGTCCACTTCTGGGGTTTCTAAAACCAGTCCACTTCCAGGATTTCTAAAACCAGTCCACTTCAGGGGTTTCTAAAACCAGTCCACTTCTGGGGTTTCTAAAACCAGTCCACTTCTGGGGTTTCTAAAACCAGTCCACTCCCAGTATATCTAAAACCAGTCCACTTCTGGGATTTCTAAAACGAGTCCACTTCTGGGATTTCTGAAACCAGTCCACTTCCAGGATTTCTAAAACTAGTCCAATTCTGGGGTTTCTAAAACCAGTCCACTTCTGGGGTTTCTAAAACCAGTCCACTTCCAGGATTTCTAAAACCAGTCCACTTCTGGGATTTCTGAAACCAGTCCACTTCTGGGATTTCTGACACCAGTCCACTTCCAGGATGTCTAAAACCAGTCCACTTCCAGGATTTCTAAAACCAGTCCACTTCCAGGATTTCTGAAACCAGTCCACTTCTGGGATTTCTGACACCAGTCCACTTCCAGGATGTCTAAAACCAGTCCACTTCCAGGATTTCTAAAACCAGTCCACTTCCAGGATTTCTAAAACCAGTCCACTTCAGGGGTTTCTAAAACCAGTCCACTTCAGGGGTTTCTAAAACCAGTCCACTTCTGGGGTTTCTGACACCAGTCCACTTCCAGGATGTCTAAAACCAGTCCACTTCCAGGATTTCTAAAACCAGTCCACTTCAGGGGTTTCTAAAACCAGTCCACTTCTGGGATTTCTGAAACCAGTCCGCTTCTGGGATTTCTGACACCAGTCCACTTCCAGGATGTCTAAAACCAGTCCACTTCCAGGATTTCTAAAACCAGTCCACTTCCAGGATTTCTAAAACCAGTCCACTTCAGGGGTTTCTAAAACCAGTCCACTTCTGGGGTTTCTAAAACCAGTCCACTTCTGGGGTTTCTAAAACCAGTCCACTCCCAGTATATCTAAAACCAGTCCACTTCTGGGATTTCTAAAACTAGTCCACTTCTGGGATTTCTGAAACCAGTCCACTTCCAGGATTTCTAAAACTAGTCCACTTCTGGGGTTTCTAAAACCAGTCCACTTCTGGGGTTTCTAAAACCAGTCCACTTCCAGGATTTCTAAAACCAGTCCACTTCTGGGATTTCTGAAACCAGTCCACTTCTGGGATTTCTGACACCAGTCCACTTCCAGGATGTCTAAAACCAGTCCACTTCCAGGATTTCTAAAACCAGTCCACTTCCAGGATTTCTGAAACCAGTCCACTTCTGGGATTTCTGAAACCAGTCCACTTCCAGGATGTCTAAAACCAGTCCACTTCCAGGATTTCTAAAACCAGTCCACTTCCAGGATTTCTAAAACCAGTCCACTTCAGGGGTTTCTAAAACCAGTCCACTTCAGGGGTTTCTAAAACCAGTCCACTTCTGGGGTTTCTAAAACCAGTCCACTTCCAGTATATCTAAAACCAGTCCACTTCTGGGATTTCTAAAACTAGTCCACTTCTGGGATTTCTGAAACCAGTCCACTGCCAGGATTTCTAAAACTAGTCCTCTTCTGGGGTTTCTAAAACCAGTCCACTTCTGGGGTTTCTAAAACCAGTCCACTTCAGGGGTTTCTAAAACCAGTCCAATTCCAGTATATCTAAAACCAGTCCACTTCTGGGATTTCTAAAACCAGTCCACTTCTGGGATTTCTGAAACCAGTCCACTTCCAGGATTTCTAAAACTAGTCCACTTCTGGGGTTTCTAAAACCAGTCCACTTCCAGGATTTCTAAAACAAGTCCACTTCTGGGATTTCTAAAACCAGTCCACTTCTGGGATTTCTAAAACTAGTCCACTTCCAGGATTTCTAAAACCAGTCCACTTCTGGGATTTGTAAAACCAGTCCACTTCTGGGATTTCTAAAACCAGTCCACTTCCAGGATTTCTAAAACCAGTCCACTTCCAGGATTTCTAAAACCAGTCCACTTCTGGGATTTCTAAAACCAGTCCACTTCCAGGATTTCTAAAACCAGTCCACTTCCAGTATTTCTAAAACCAGTCCACTTCCAGTATTTCTAAAACCAGTCCACTTCCAGCATTTCTTAAACCAGTCCACTTCCAGGATTTCTAAAACCAGTCCACTTCTGGGGTTTCTGAAACCAGTCCACTTCCAGGATTTCTAAAACCAGTCCACTTCTGGGGTTTCCAAAACCAGTCCACTTCTGGGATTTCTAAAACCAGTCCACTTCTGGGGTTTCTAAAACCAGTCCACTCCTGGGATTTCTAAAACCAGTCCACTTCTGGGGTTTCTGAAACCAGTCCACTTCCATGATTTCTGAAACCAGTCCACTTCCAGGATTTCTGACACCAGTCCACTTCCAGGATGTCTAAAACCAGTCCACTTCCAGGATTTCTAAAACCAGTCCACTTCAGGGGTTTCTAAAAGCAGTCCACTTCTGGGATTTCTGAAACCAGTCCGCTTCTGGGATTTCTGACACCAGTCCACTTCCAGGATGTCTAAAACCAGTCCACTTCCAGGATTTCTAAAACCAGTCCACTTCAGGGGTTTCTAAAACCAGTCCACTTCTGGGATTTCTGAAACCAGTCCACTTCTGGGATTTCTGACACCAGTCCACTTCCAGGATGTCTAAAACCAGTCCACTTCCAGGATTTCTAAAACCAGTCCACTTCAGGGGTTTCTAAAACCAGTCCACTTCTGGGATTTCTGAAACCAGTCCGCTTCTGGGATTTCTGACACCAGTCCACTTCCAGGATGTCTAAAACCAGTCCACTTCTGGGGTTTCTAAAACCAGTCCACTTCCAGGATTTCTAAAACCAGTCCACTTCAGGGGTTTCTAAAACCAGTCCACTTCTGGGGTTTCTAAAACCAGTCCACTCCCAGTATATCTAAAACCAGTCCACTTCTGGGATTTCTAAAACGAGTCCACTTCTGGGATTTCTGAAACCAGTCCACTTCCAGGATTTCTAAAACTAGTCCACTTCTGGGGTTTCTAAAACCAGTCCACTTCTGGGGTTTCTAAAACCAGTCCACTTCCAGGATTTCTAAAACCAGTCCACTTCTGGGATTTCTGAAACCAGTCCACTTCTGGGATTTCTGACACCAGTCCACTTCCAGGATGTCTAAAACCAGTCCACTTCCAGGATTTCTAAAACCAGTCCACTTCCAGGATTTCTGAAACCAGTCCACTTCTGGGATTTCTGACACCAGTCCACTTCCAGGATGTCTAAAACCAGTCCACTTCCAGGATTTCTAAAACCAGTCCACTTCCAGGATTTCTAAAACCAGTCCACTTCAGGGGTTTCTAAAACCAGTCCACTTCAGGGGTTTCTAAAACCAGTCCACTTCTGGGGTTTCTAAAACCAGTCCACTTCCAGTATATCTAAAACAAGTCCACTTCTGGGATTTCTAAAACCAGTTCACTTCTGGGATTTCTGAAACCAGTCCACTGCCAGGATTTCTAAAACTAGTCCACTTCTGGGGTTTCTAAAACCAGTCCACTTCAGGGGTTTCTAAAACCAGTCCACTTCCAGTATATCTAAAACCAGTCCACTTCTGGCATTTCTAAAACCAGTCCACTTCTGGGATTTCTGAAACCAGTCCACTTCCAGGATTTCTAAAACTAGTCCACTTCTGGGGTTTCTAAAACCAGTCCACTTCCAGTATTTCTAAAACAAGTCCACTTCTGGGATTTCTAAAACTAGTCCACTTCCAGGATTTCTGAAACCAATCCACTTCCGGGATTTCTAAAACCAGTCCACTTCTGGGATTTCTGAAACCAATCCACTTCCGGGATTTCTAAAACCAGTCCACTTCTGGGATTTCTAAAACTAGTCCACTTCCAGGATTTCTAAAACCAGTCCACTTCTGGGATTTGTAAAACCAGTCCACTTCTGGGATTTCTAAAACCAGTCCACTTCCAGGATTTCTAAAACCAGTCCACTTCCAGGATTTCTAAAACCAGTCCACTTCTGGGATTTCTAAAACCAGTCCACTTCCAGGATTTCTAAAACCAGTCCACTTCCAGTATTTCTAAAACCAGTCCACTTCCAGGATGTCTAAAACCAGTCCACTTCCAGGATTTCTTAAACCAGTCCACTTCAGGGGTTTCTAAAACCAGTCCACTTCTGGGATTTCTGAAACCAGTCCACTTCTGGGATTTCTGACACCAGTCCACTTCCAGGATGTCTAAAACCAGTCCACTTCCAGGATTTCTAAAACCAGTCCACTTCAGGGGTTTCTAAAACCAGTCCACTTCCAGGATTTCTGAAACCAGTCCGCTTCTGGGATTTCTGACACCAGTCCACTTCCAGGATGTCTAAAACCAGTCCACTTCCAGGATTTCTAAAACCAGTCCACTTCCAGGATTTCTAAAACCAGTCCACTTCCAGGATTTCTAAAACCAGTCCACTTCAGGGGTTTCTAAAACCAGTCCACTTCAGGGGTTTCTAAAACCAGTCCACTTCTGGGGTTTCTAAAACCAGTCCACTCCCAGTATATCTAAAACCAGTCAACTTCTGGGATTTCTGAAACCAGTCCACTTCTGAGATTTCTAAAACCAGTCCACTTCTGGGATTTCTAAAACTTGTCCACTTCTTGGGTTTCTAAAACCAGTCCACTTCCAGGATTTCTAAAACCAGTCCACTTCTGGGGTTTCTAAAACCAGTCCACTTCCAGGATTTCTGAAACC
Source organism: Telmatherina bonti (assembly GCF_933228915.1). Classification (NCBI taxonomy): domain Eukaryota; kingdom Metazoa; phylum Chordata; class Actinopteri; order Atheriniformes; family Telmatherinidae; genus Telmatherina; species Telmatherina bonti. Next base: position 38,356,456 of record NC_136613.1, on the reverse strand, counting down.
AATCCACTTCCGGGATTTCTAAAACCAGTCCACTTCTGGGATTTCTAAAACTAGTCCACTTCCTGGATTTCTAAAACCAGTCCACTTCCAGGATTTCTAAAACCAGTCCACTTCCAGGATTTCTAAAACCAGTCCACTTCTGGGATTTCTAAAACCAGTCCACTTCCAGGATTTCTAAAACCAGTCCACTTCCAGGATTTCTAAAACCAGTCCACTTCCAGGATTTCTGAAACCAGTCCACTTCCAGGATTTCTGAAACCAGTCCACTTCTGGGATTTCTAAAACCAGTCCACTTCCAGGATGTCTAAAACCAGTCCACTTCCAGGATTTCTAAAACCAGTCCACTTCCCGGATTTCTAAAACCAGTCCACTTCAGGGGTTTCTAAAACCAGTCCACTTCAGGGGTTTCTAAAACCAGTCCACTTCTGGGGTTTCTAAAACCAGTCCACTTCCAGTATATCTAAAACCAGTCCACTTCTGGGATTTCTAAAACTAGTCCACTTCTGGGATTTCTGAAACCAGTCCACTTCCAGGATTTCTAAAACTACTCCACTTCTGGGGTTTCTAAAACCAGTCCTCTTCTGGTATTTCTGAAACCAGTCCACTTCTGAGATTTCTGAAACCAGTCCACTTCTGGGATTTCTGAAACCAGTCCACTTCTGAGATTTCTAAAACCAGTCCACTTCTGGGATTTCTAAAACTAGTCCACTTCTTGGGTTTCTAAAACCAGTCCACTTCCAGGATTTCTAAAACCAGTCCACTTCTGGGGTTTCTAAAACCAGTCCACTTCCAGGATTTCTGAAACCAATCCACTTCCGGGATTTCTGAAACCAGTCCACTTCTGGGATTTCTAAAACTAGTCCACTTCCAGGATTTCTAAAACCAGTCCACTTCTGGGATTTGTAAAACCAGTCCACTTCTGGGATTTCTAAAACCAGTCCACTTCCAGGATTTCTAAAACCAGTCCACTTCCAGGATTTCTAAAACCAGTCCACTTCCAGGATTTCTGAAACCAGTCCACTTCTGGGATTTCTAAAACCAGTCCACTTCCAGGATTTCTAAAACCAGTCCACCTCCAGTATTTCTAAAACCAGTCCACTTCCAGTATTTCTAAAACCAGTCCACTTCCAGGATTTCTTAAACCAGTCCACTTCCAGGATTTCTAAAACCAGTCCACTTCTGGGGTTTCTAAAACCAGTCCACTTCCAGGATTTCTGAAACCAGTCCACTTCTGGGGTTTCTAAAACCAGTCCACTTCTGGGATTTCTAAAACCAGTCCACTTCTGGGGTTTCTAAAACCAGTCCACTTCTGGGATTTCTAAAACCAGTCCACTTCTGGGGTTTCTGAAACCAGTCCACTTCCAGGATTTCTAAAACCAGTCCACTTCTGGGATTTCTGAAACCAGTCCACTTCTGGGATTTCTGACACCAGTCCACTTCCAGGATGTCTAAAACCAGTCCACTTCCAGGATTTCTAAAACCAGTCCACTTCAGGGGTTTCTAAAACCAGTCCACTTCTGGGATTTCTGAAACCAGTCCACTTCTGGGATTTCTGACACCAGTCCACTTCCAGGATGTCTAAAACCAGTCCACTTCCAGGATTTCTAAAACCAGTCCACTTCCAGGATTTCTAAAACCAGTCCACTTCAGGGGTTTCTAAAACCAGTCCACTTCAGGGGTTTCTAAAACCAGTCCACTTCTGGGGTTTCTAAAACTAGTCCACTTCCAGTATATCTAAAACCAGTCCACTTCTGGGATTTCTAAAACTAGTCCACTTCCAGGATTTCTAAAACCAGTCCACTTCCAGGATTTCTAAAACCAGTCCACTTCAGGGGTTTCTAAAACCAGTCCACTTCAGGGGTTTCTAAAACCAGTCCACTTCTGGGGTTTCTAAAACCAGTCCACTTCCAGTATATCTAAAACCAGTCCACTTCTGGGGTTTCTAAAACCAGTCCACTTCCAGTATATCTAAAACCAGTCCACTTCTGGGGTTTCTAAAACCAGTCCACTTCCAGGATTTCTAAAACCAGTCCACTTCCAGGATTTCTAAAACCAGTCCACTTCTGGGATTTCTGAAACCAGTCCACTTCCAGGATTTCTGAAACCAGTCCACTTCTGGGGTTTCTAAAACCAGTCCACTTCTGGGATTTCTAAAACCAGTCCACTTCTGGGGTTTCTGAAACCAGTCCACTTCCAGGATTTCTAAAACTAGTCCACTTCTGGGATTTCTGAAAGCAGTCCACTTCTGAGATTTCTGAAACCAGTCCATTTCAGGGATTTCTGAAACCAGTCCACTTCTGAGATTTCTAAAACCAGTCCACTTCCAGGATTTCTAAAACTAGTCCACTTCTGGGATTTCTGAAAGCAGTCCACTTCTGAGATTTCTGAAACCAGTCCATTTCAGGGATTTCTGAAACCAGTCCACTTCTGAGATTTGTAAAACCAGTCCACTTCTGGGATTTCTGAAACCAGTCCACTTCTGAGATTTGTAAAACCAGTCCACTTCTGGGATTTCTAAAACCAGTCCACTTCCAGGATTTCTAAAACCAGTCCACTTCCAGGATTTCTAAAACCAGTCCACTTCTGGGGTTTCTAAAACCAGTCCACTTCCAGGATTTCTAAAACCAGTCCACTTCCAGGATTTCTAAAACCAGTCCACTTCTGGGATTTCTGAAACCAGTCCACTTCCAGGATTTCTGAAACCAGTCCACTTCTGGGGTTTCTAAAACCAGTCCACTTCTGGGATTTCTAAAACCAGTCCACTTCTGGGGTTTCTGAAACCAGTCCACTTCCAGGATTTCTAAAACTAGTCCACTTCTGGGATTTCTGAAAGCAGTCCACTTCTGAGATTTCTGAAACCAGTCCATTTCAGGGATTTCTGAAACCAGTCCACTTCTGAGATTTCTAAAACCAGTCCACTTCTGGGATTTCTAAAACTAGTCCACTTCTTGGGTTTCTAAAACCAGTCCACTTCCAGGATTTCTAAAACCAGTCCACTTCTGGGGTTTCTAAAACCAGTCCACTTCCAGGATTTCTGAAACCAATCCACTTCCGGGATTTCTCAAACCAGTCCACTTCTGGGATTTCTAAAACTTGTCCACTTCCAGGATTTCTAAAACTAGTCCACTTCTGGGGTTTCTAAAACCAGTCCACTTCTGGGGTTTCTAAAACCAGTCCACTTCCAGTATTTCTAAAACAAGTCCACTTCTGGGATTTCTGAAACCAGTCCACTTCTGAGATTTCTGAAACCAGTCCACTTCAGGGATTTCTGAAACCAGTCCACTTCTGAGATTTTTAAAACCAGTCCACTTCTGGGATTTCTAAAACTAGTCCACTTCTTGGTTTTCTAAAACCAGTCCACTTCCAGGATTTCTAAAACCAGTCCACTTCTGGGGTTTCTAAAACCAGTCCACTTCCAGGATTTCTAAAACCAGTCCACTTCTGGGGTTTCTAAAACCAGTCCACTTCCAGGATTTCTGAAACCAATCCACTTCCGGGATTTCTAAAACCAGTCCACTTCTGGGATTTCTAAAACTAGTCCACTTCTTGGGTTTCTAAAACCAGTCCACTTCCAGGATTTCTAAAACCAGTCCACTTCTGGGGTTTCTAAAACCAGTCCACTTCCAGGATTTCTGAAACCAATCCACTTCCGGGATTTCTAAAACCAGTCCACTTCTGGGATTTCTAAAACTAGTCCACTTCCAGGATTTCTAAAACCAGTCCACTTCTGGGATTTGTAAAACCAGTCCACTTCTGGGATTTGTAAAACCAGTCCACGTCCAGGATTTCTAAAACCAGTCCACTTCCAGGATTTCTAAAACCAGTCCACTTCTGGGATTTCTAAAACCAGTCCACTTCCAGGATTTCTAAAACCAGTCCACTTCCAGGATTTCTAAAACCAGTCCACTTCCAGGATTTCTGAAACCAGTCCACTTCCAGGATTTCTGAAACCAGTCCACTTCTGGGATTTCTAAAACCAGTCCACTTCCAGGATGTCTAAAACCAGTCCACTTCCAGGATTTCTAAAACCAGTCCACTTCAGGGGTTTCTAAAACCAGTCCACTTCAGGGGTTTCTAAAACCAGTCCACTTCCAGTATATCTAAAACCAGTCCACTTCTGGGATTTCTAAAACTAGTCCACTTCTGGGATTTCTGAAACCAGTCCACTTCCAGGATTTCTAAAACTAGTCCACTTCTGGGGTTTCTAAAACCAGTCCACTTCTGGGGTTTCTAAAACCAGTCCACTTCCAGTATTTCTAAAACAAGTCCACTTCCAGGATTTCTAAAACTAGTCCACTTCTGGTATTTCTGAAACCAGTCCACTTCTGAGATTTCTGAAACCAGTCCACTTCAGGGATTTCTGAAACCAGTCCACTTCTGAGATTTCTAAAACCAGTCCACTTCTGGGATTTCTAAAACTAGTCCACTTCTTGGGTTTCTAAAACCAGTCCACTTCCAGGATTTCTAAAACCAGTCCACTTCTGGGGTTTCTAAAACCAGTCCACTTCCAGGATTTCTGAAACCAATCCACTTCCGGGATTTCTGAAACCAGTCCACTTCTGGGATTTCTAAAACTAGTCCACTTCCAGGATTTCTAAAACCAGTCCACTTCTGGGATTTGTAAAACCAGTCCACTTCTGGGATTTCTAAAACCAGTCCACTTCCAGGATTTCTAAAACCAGTCCACTTCCAGGATTTCTAAAACCAGTCCACTTCTGGGGTTTCTAAAACCAGTCCACTTCCAGGATTTCTAAAACCAGTCCACTTCTGGGGTTTCTAAAACCAGTCCACTTCCAGGATTTCTAAAACCAGTCCACTTCTGGGGTTTCTAAAACCAGTCCACTTCTGGGATTTCTAAAACCAGTCCACTTCTGGGATTTCTAAAACCAGTCCACTTCTGGGATTTCTAAAACCAGTCCACTTCTGGGGTGTCTGAAACCAGTCCACTTCCAGGATTTCTAAAACCAGTCCACTTCTGGGATTTCTGAAACAAGTCCACTTCTGGGGTGTCTGAAACCAGTCCACTTCCAGGATTTCTAAAACCAGTCCACTTCTGGGATTTCTGAAACCAGTCCACATCTGGGATTTCTGACACCAGTCCACTTCCAGGATGTCTAAAACCAGTCCACTTCTGGGATTTCTAAAACCAGTCCACTTCTGGGATTTCTGACACCAGTCCACTTCCAGGATGTCTAAAACCAGTCCACTTCCAGGATTTCTAAAACCAGTCCACTTCCAGGATTTCTGAAACCAGTCCACTTCTGGGATTTCTGACACCAGTCCACTTCCAGGATGTCTAAAACCAGTCCACTTCCAGGATTTCTAAAACCAGTCCACTTCCAGGATTTCTAAAACCAGTCCACTTCAGGGGTTTCTAAAACCAGTCCACTTCAGGGGTTTCTAAAACCAGTCCACTTCTGGGGTTTCTGAAACCAGTCCACTTCCAGTATATCTAAAACCAGTCCACTTCTGGGATTTCTAAAACTAGTCCACTTCTGGGATTTCTGAAACCAGTCCACTGCTAGGATTTCTAAAACTAGTCCACTTCTGGGGTTTCTAAAACCAGTCCACTTCTGGGGTTTCTAAAACCAGTCCACTTCAGGGGTTTCTAAAACCAGTCCACTTCCAGTATATCTAAAACCAGTCCACTTCTGGGATTTCTAAAACCAGTCCACTTCTGGGATTTCTGAAACCAGTCCACTTCCAGGATTTCTAAAACTAATCCACTTCTGGGGTTTCTAAAACCAGTCCACTTCCAGGATTTCTAAAAAAAGTCCACTTCTGGGATTTCTAAAACTAGTCCACTTCTGGGATTTCTGAAACCAGTCCACTTCTGAGATTTCTGAAACCAGTCCACTTCAGGGATTTCTGAAACCAGTCCACTTCTGAGATTTCTAAAACCAGTCCACTTCCAGGATTTCTAAAACCAGTCCACTTCTGGGATTTGTAAAACCAGTCCACTTCTGGGATTTCTAAAACCAGTCCACTTCCAGGATTTCTAAAACCAGTCCACTTCCAGGATTTCTAAAACCAGTCCACTTCTGGGATTTCTAAAACCAGTCCACTTCAGGGGTTTCTAAAACCAGTCCACTTCAGGGGTTTCTAAAACCAGTCCACTTCTGGGGTTTCTAAAACCAGTCCACTTCCAGTATATCTAAAACCAGTCCACTTCTGGGGTTTCTAAAACCAGTCCACTTCCAGTATATCTAAAACTAGTCCACTTCTGGGATTTCTGAAACCAGTCCACTGCCAGGATTTCTAAAACTAGTCCACTTCTGGGGTTTCTAAAACCAGTCCACTTCTGGGGTTTCTAAAACCAGTCCACTTCAGGGGTTTCTAAAACCAGTCCACTTCCAGTATATCTAAAACCAGTCCACTTCTGGGATTTCTAAAACCAGTCCACTTCTGGGATTTCTGAAACCAGTCCACTTCCAGGATTTCTAAAACTAGTCCACTTCTGGGGTTTCTAAAACCAGTCCACTTCCAGGATTTCTAAAACAAGTCCACTTCTGGGATTTCTAAAACTAGTCCACTTCTGGGATTTCTGAAACCAGTCCACTTCTGAGATTTCTGAAACCAGTCCACTTCAGGGATTTCTGAAACCAGTCCACTTCTGAGATTTCTAAAACCAGTCCACTTCTTGGGTTTCTAAAACCAGTCCACTTCCAGGATTTCTAAAACCAGTCCACTTCTGGGGTTTCTAAAACCAGTCCACTTCCAGGATTTCTGAAACCAATCCACTTCTGGGATTTCTAAAACCAGTCCACTTCTGGGATTTCTAAAACTAGTCCACTTCCAGGATTTCTAAAACCAGTCCACTTCTGGGATTTGTAAAACCAGTCCACTTCTGGGATTTCTAAAACCAGTCCACTTCCAGGATTTCTAAAACCAGTCCACTTCCAGGATTTCTAAAACCAGTCCACTTCTGGGATTTCTAAAACCACTCCACTTCCAGGATTTCTAAAACCAGTCCACTTCCAGTATTTCTAAAACCAGTCCACTTCCAGTATTTCTAAAACCAGTCCACTTCCAGCATTTCTTAAACCAGTCCACTTCCAGGATTTCTAAAACTAGTCCACTTCTGGGGTTTCTAAAACCAGTCCACTTCTGGGGTTTCTAAAACCAGTCCACTTCTGGGATTTCTGAAACCAGTCCACTTCTGGGATTTCTGACACCAGTCCACTTCCAGGATGTCTAAAACCAGTCCACTTCCAGGATTTCTAAAACCAGTCCACTTCCAGGATTTCTGAAACCAGTCCACTTCTGGGATTTCTGACACCAGTCCACTTCCAGGATGTCTAAAACCAGTCCACTTCCAGGATTTCTAAAACCAGTCCACTTCCAGGATTTCTAAAACCAGTCCACTTCAGGGGTTTCTAAAACCAGTCCACTTCAGGGGTTTCTAAAACCAGTCCACTTCTGGGGTTTCTGAAACCAGTCCACTTCCAGTATATCTAAAACCAGTCCACTTCTGGGATTTCTAAAACTAGTCCACTTCTGGGATTTCTGAAACCAGTCCACTGCTAGGATTTCTAAAACTAGTCCACTTCTGGGGTTTCTAAAACCAGTCCACTTCTGGGATTTCTAAAACCAGTCCACTTCTGGGATTTCTGAAACCAGTCCACTTCAGGGGTTTCTAAAACCAGTCCACTTCCAGGATTTCTAAAACTAATCCACTTCTGGGGTTTCTAAAACCAGTCCACTTCCAGGATTTCTAAAAAAAGTCCACTTCTGGGATTTCTAAAACTAGTCCACTTCTGGGATTTCTGAAACCAGTCCACTTCTGAGATTTCTGAAACCAGTCCACTTCAGGGATTTCTGAAACCAGTCCACTTCTGAGATTTCTAAAACCAGTCCACTTCCAGGATTTCTAAAACCAGTCCACTTCTGGGATTTGTAAAACCAGTCCACTTCTGGGATTTCTAAAACCAGTCCACTTCCAGGATTTCTAAAACCAGTCCACTTCCAGGATTTCTAAAACCAGTCCACTTCTGGGATTTCTAAAACCAGTCCACTTCAGGGGTTTCTAAAACCAGTCCACTTCAGGGGTTTCTAAAACCAGTCCACTTCTGGGGTTTCTAAAACCAGTCCACTTCCAGTATATCTAAAACCAGTCCACTTCTGGGGTTTCTAAAACCAGTCCACTTCCAGTATATCTAAAACTAGTCCACTTCTGGGATTTCTGAAACCAGTCCACTGCCAGGATTTCTAAAACTAGTCCACTTCTTGGGTTTCTAAAACCAGTCCACTTCTGGGGTTTCTAAAACCAGTCCACTTCAGGGGTTTCTAAAACCAGTCCACTTCCAGTATATCTAAAACCAGTCCACTTCTGGGATTTCTAAAACCAGTCCACTTCTGGGATTTCTGAAACCAGTCCACTTCCAGGATTTCTAAAACTAGTCCACTTCTGGGGTTTCTAAAACCAGTCCACTTCCAGGATTTCTAAAACAAGTCCACTTCTGGGATTTCTAAAACTAGTCCACTTCTGGGATTTCTGAAACCAGTCCACTTCTGAGATTTCTGAAACCAGTCCACTTCAGGGATTTCTGAAACCAGTCCACTTCTGAGATTTCTAAAACCAGTCCACTTCTTGGGTTTCTAAAACCAGTCCACTTCCAGGATTTCTAAAACCAGTCCACTTCTGGGGTTTCTAAAACCAGTCCACTTCCAGGATTTCTGAAACCAATCCACTTCCGGGATTTCTAAAACCAGTCCACTTCTGGGATTTCTAAAACTAGTCCACTTCCAGGATTTCTAAAACCAGTCCACTTCTGGGATTTGTAAAACCAGTCCACTTCTGGGATTTCTAAAACCAGTCCACTTCCAGGATTTCTAAAACCAGTCCACTTCCAGGATTTCTAAAACCAGTCCACTTCTGGGATTTCTAAAACCAGTCCACTTCCAGGATTTCTAAAACCAGTCCACTTCCAGTATTTCTAAAACCAGTCCACTTCCAGTATTTCTAAAACCAGTCCACTTCCAGCATTTCTTAAACCAGTCCACTTCCAGGATTTCTAAAACCAGTCCACTTCTGGGGTTTCTGAAACCAGTCCACTCCTGGGATTTCTAAAACCAGTCCACTTCTGGGGTTTCTGAAACCAGTCCACTTCCATGATTTCTGAAACCAGTCCACTTCCAGGATGTCTAAAACCAGTCCACTTCCAGGATTTCTAAAACCAGTCCACTTCAGGGGTTTCTAAAACCAGTCCACTTCTGGGATTTCTGAAACCAGTCCGCTTCTGGGATTTCTGACACCAGTCCACTTCCAGGATGTCTAAAACCAGTCCACTTCCAGGATTTCTAAAACCAGTCCACTTCAGGGGTTTCTAAAACCAGTCCACTTCTGGGATTTCTGAAACCAGTCCACTTCTGGGATTTCTGACACCAGTCCACTTCCAGGATGTCTAAAACCAGTCCACTTCCAGGATTTCTAAAACCAGTCCACTTCAGGGGTTTCTAAAACCAGTCCACTTCTGGGATTTCTGAAACCAGTCCGCTTCTGGGATTTCTGACACCAGTCCACTTCCAGGATGTCTAAAACCAGTCCACTTCCAGGATTTCTAAAACCAGTCCACTTCCAGGATTTCTAAAACCAGTCCACTTCAGGGGTTTCTAAAACCAGTCCACTTCTGGGGTTTCTGACACCAGTCCACTTCTGGGGTTTCTAAAACCAGTCCACTCCCAGTATATCTAAAACCAGTCCACTTCTGGGATTTCTAAAACTAGTCCACTTCTGGGATTTCTGAAACCAGTCCACTTCCAGGATTTCTAAAACTAGTCCACTTCTGGGGTTTCTAAAACCAGTCCACTTCTGGGGTTTCTAAAACCAGTCCACTTCCAGGATTTCTAAAACCAGTCCACTTCTGGGATTTCTGAAACCAGTCCACTTCTGGGATTTCTGACACCAGTCCACTTCCAGGATGTCTAAAACCAGTCCACTTCCAGGATTTCTAAAACCAGTCCACTTCCAGGATTTCTGAAACCAGTCCACTTCTGGGATTTCTGAAACCAGTCCACTTCCAGGATGTCTAAAACCAGTCCACTTCCAGGATTTCTAAAACCAGTCCACTTCCAGGATTTCTAAAACCAGTCCACTTCAGGGGTTTCTAAAACCAGTCCACTTCAGGGGTTTCTAAAACCAGTCCACTTCTGGGGTTTCTAAAACCAGTCCACTTCCAGTATATCTAAAACCAGTCCACTTCTGGGATTTCTAAAACTAGTCCACTTCTGGGATTTCTGAAACCAGTCCACTGCCAGGATTTCTAAAACTAGTCCTCTTCTGGGGTTTCTAAAACCAGTCCACTTCTGGGGTTTCTAAAACCAGTCCACTTCAGGGGTTTCTAAAACCAGTCCAATTCCAGTATATCTAAAACCAGTCCACTTCTGGGATTTCTAAAACCAGTCCACTTCAGGGATTTCTGAAACCAGTCCACTTCTGAGATTTCTAAAACCAGTCCACTTCTTGGGTTTCTAAAACCAGTCCACTTCCAGGATTTCTAAAACCAGTCCACTTCTGGGGTTTCTAAAACCAGTCCACTTCCAGGATTTCTGAAACCAATCCACTTCCGGGATTTCTAAAACCAGTCCACTTCTGGGATTTCTAAAACTAGTCCACTTCCAGGATTTCTAAAACCAGTCCACTTCTGGGATTTGTAAAACCAGTCCACTTCTGGGATTTCTAAAACCAGTCCACTTCCAGGATTTCTAAAACCAGTCCACTTCCAGGATTTCTAAAACCAGTCCACTTCTGGGATTTCTAAAACCAGTCCACTTCCAGGATTTCTAAAACCAGTCCACTTCCAGTATTTCTAAAACCAGTCCACTTCCAGTATTTCTAAAACCAGTCCACTTCCAGCATTTCTTAAACCAGTCCACTTCCAGGATTTCTAAAACCAGTCCACTTCTGGGGTTTCTGAAACCAGTCCACTTCCAGGATTTCTAAAACCAGTCCACTTCTGGGGTTTCCAAAACCAGTCCACTTCTGGGATTTCTAAAACCAGTCCACTTCTGGGGTTTCTAAAACCAGTCCACTCCTGGGATTTCTAAAACCAGTCCACTTCTGGGGTTTCTGAAACCAGTCCACTTCCATGATTTCTGAAACCAGTCCACTTCCAGGATGTCTAAAACCAGTCCACTTCCAGGATTTCTAAAACCAGTCCACTTCAGGGGTTTCTAAAACCAGTCCACTTCTGGGATTTCTGAAACCAGTCCGCTTCTGGGATTTCTGACACCAGTCCACTTCCAGGATGTCTAAAACCAGTCCACTTCCAGGATTTCTAAAACCAGTCCACTTCAGGGGTTTCTAAAACCAGTCCACTTCTGGGATTTCTGAAACCAGTCCACTTCTGGGATTTCTGACACCAGTCCACTTCCAGGATGTCTAAAACCAGTCCACTTCCAGGATTTCTAAAACCAGTCCACTTCAGGGGTTTCTAAAACCAGTCCACTTCTGGGATTTCTGAAACCAGTCCGCTTCTGGGATTTCTGACACCAGTCCACTTCCAGGATGTCTAAAACCAGTCCACTTCCAGGATTTCTAAAACCAGTCCACTTCCAGGATTTCTAAAACCAGTCCACTTCAGGGGTTTCTAAAACCAGTCCACTTCTGGGGTTTCTAAAACCAGTCCACTTCTGGGGTTTCTAAAACCAGTCCACTCCCAGTATATCTAAAACCAGTCCACTTCTGGGATTTCTAAAACTAGTCCACTTCTGGGATTTCTGAAACCAGTCCACTTCCAGGATTTCTAAAACTAGTCCACTTCTGGGGTTTCTAAAACCAGTCCACTTCTGGGGTTTCTAAAACCAGTCCACTTCCAGGATTTCTAAAACCAGTCCACTTCTGGGATTTCTGAAACCAGTCCACTTCTGGGATTTCTGACACCAGTCCACTTCCAGGATGTCTAAAACCAGTCCACTTCCAGGATTTCTAAAACCAGTCCACTTCCAGGATTTCTGAAACCAGTCCACTTCTGGGATTTCTGAAACCAGTCCACTTCCAGGATGTCTAAAACCAGTCCACTTCCAGGATTTCTAAAACCAGTCCACTTCCAGGATTTCTAAAACCAGTCCACTTCAGGGGTTTCTAAAACCAGTCCACTTCAGGGGTTTCTAAAACCAGTCCACTTCTGGGGTTTCTAAAACCAGTCCACTTCCAGTATATCTAAAACCAGTCCACTTCTGGGATTTCTAAAACTAGTCCACTTCTGGGATTTCTGAAACCAGTCCACTGCCAGGATTTCTAAAACTAGTCCTCTTCTGGGGTTTCTAAAACCAGTCCACTTCTGGGGTTTCTAAAACCAGTCCACTTCAGGGGTTTCTAAAACCAGTCCAATTCCAGTATATCTAAAACCAGTCCACTTCTGGGATTTCTAAAACCAGTCCACTTCTGGGATTTCTGAAACCAGTCCACTTCCAGGATTTCTAAAACTAGTCCACTTCTGGGGTTTCTAAAACCAGTCCACTTCCAGGATTTCTAAAACAAGTCCACTTCTGGGATTTCTAAAACTAGTCCACTTCTGGGATTTCTGAAACCAGTCCACTTCTGAGATTTCTGAAACCAGTCCACTTCAGGGATTTCTGAAACCAGTCCACTTCTGAGATTTCTAAAACCAGTCCACTTCTGGGATTTCTAAAACTAGTCCACTTCTGGGGTTTCTAAAACCAGTCCACTTCCAGGATTTCTAAAACCAGTCCACTTCTGGGGTTTCTAAAACCAGTCCACTTCCAGGATTTCTGAAACCAATCCACTTCCGGGATTTCTAAAACCAGTCCACTTCTGGGATTTCTAAAACTAGTCCACTTCCAGGATTTCTAAAACCTGTCCACTTCTGGGATTTGTAAAACCAGTCCACTTCTGGGATTTCTAAAACCAGTCCACTTCTGGGATTTCTAAAACCAGTCCACTTCCAGGATTTCTAAAACCAGTCCACTTCTGGGATTTCTAAAACCAGTCCACTTCCAGGATTTCTAAAACCAGTCCACTTCCAGTATTTCTAAAACCAGTCCACTTCCAATATTTCTAAAACCAGTCCACTTCCAGCATTTCTTAAACCAGTCCACTTCCAGGATTTCTAAAACCAGTCCACTTCAGGGGTTTCTAAAACCAGTCCACTTCAGGGGTTTCTAAAACCAGTCCACTTCCAGGATTTCTAAAACCAGTCCACTTCTGGGATTTCTAAAACCAGTCCACTTCAGGGGTTTCTAAAACCAGTCCACTTCAGGGGTTTCTAAAACCAGTCCACTTCTGGGGTTTATAAAACCAGTCCACTTCCAGTATATCTAAAACCAGTCCACTTCTGGGATTTCTAAAACCAGTCCACTTCCAGTATATCTAAAACTAGTCCACTTCTGGGATTTCTGAAACCAGTCCACTGCCAGGATTTCTAAAACTAGTCCACTTCTGGGGTTTCTAAAACCAGTCCACTTCTGGGGTTTCTAAAACCAGTCCACTTCAGGGGTTTCTAAAACCAGTCCACTTCCAGTATATCTAAAACCAGTCCACTTCTGGGATTTCTAAAACCAGTCCACTTCTGGGATTTCTGAAACCAGTCCACTTCCAGGATTTCTAAAACTAGTCCACTTCTGGGGTTTCTAAAACCAGTCCACTTCCAGGATTTCTAAAACAAGTCCACTTCTGGGATTTCTAAAACTAGTCCACTTCTGGGATTTCTGAAACCAGTCCACTTCTGAGATTTCTGAAACCAGTCCACTTCAGGGATTTCTGAAACCAGTCCACTTCTGAGATTTCTAAAACCAGTCCACTTCTTGGGTTTCTAAAACCAGTCCACTTCCAGGATTTCTAAAACCAGTCCACTTCTGGGGTTTCTAAAACCAGTCCACTTCCAGGATTTCTGAAACCAATCCACTTCCGGGATTTCTAAAACCAGTCCACTTCTGGGATTTCTAAAACTAGTCCACTTCCAGGATTTCTAAAACCAGTCCACTTCTGGGATTTGTAAAACCAGTCCACTTCTGGGATTTCTAAAACCAGTCCACTTCCAGGATTTCTAAAACCAGTCCACTTCCAGGATTTCTAAAACCAGTCCACTTCTGGGATTTCTAAAACCAGTCCACTTCCAGGATTTCTAAAACCAGTCCACTTCCAGTATTTCTAAAACCAGTCCACTTCCAGTATTTCTAAAACCAGTCCACTTCCAGCATGTCTTAAACCAGTCCACTTCCAGGATTTCTAAAACCAGTCCACTTCTGGGGTTTCTGAAACCAGTCCACTTCCAGGATTTCTAAAACCAGTCCACTTCTGGGGTTTCCAAAACCAGTCCACTTCTGGGATTTCTAAAACCAGTCCACTTCTGGGGTTTCTAAAACCAGTCCACTCCTGGGATTTCTAAAACCAGTCCACTTCTGGGGTTTCTGAAACCAGTCCACTTCCATGATTTCTGAAACCAGTCCACTTCCAGGATGTCTAAAACCAGTCCACTTCCAGGATTTCTAAAACCAGTCCACTTCCAGGATGTCTAAAACCAGTCCACTTCCAGGATTTCTAAAACCAGTCCACTTCAGGGGTTTCTAAAACCAGTCCACTTCTGGGATTTCTGAAACCAGTCCGCTTCTGGGATTTCTGACACCAGTCCACTTCCAGGATGTCTAAAACCAGTCCACTTCCAGGATTTCTAAAACCAGTCCACTTCAGGGGTTTCTAAAACCAGTCCACTTCTGGGATTTCTGAAACCAGTCCACTTCTGGGATTTCTGACACCAGTCCACTTCCAGGATGTCTAAAACCAGTCCACTTCCAGGATTTCTAAAACCAGTCCACTTCAGGGGTTTCTAAAACCAGTCCACTTCTGGGATTTCTGAAACCAGTCCGCTTCTGGGATTTCTGACACCAGTCCACTTCCAGGATGTCTAAAACCAGTCCACTTCCAGGATTTCTAAAACCAGTCCACTTCCAGGATTTCTAAAACCAGTCCACTTCAGGGGTTTCTAAAACCAGTCCACTTCTGGGGTTTCTAAAACCAGTCCACTTCTGGGGTTTCTAAAACCAGTCCACTCCCAGTATATCTAAAACCAGTCCACTTCTGGGATTTCTAAAACTAGTCCACTTCTGGGATTTCTGAAACCAGTCCACTTCCAGGATTTCTAAAACTAGTCCACTTCTGGGGTTTCTAAAACCAGTCCACTTCTGGGGTTTCTAAAACCAGTCCACTTCCAGGATTTCTAAAACCAGTCCACTTCTGGGATTTCTGAAACCAGTCCACTTCTGGGATTTCTGACACCAGTCCACTTCCAGGATGTCTAAAACCAGTCCACTTCCAGGATTTCTAAAACCAGTCCACTTCCAGGATTTCTGAAACCAGTCCACTTCTGGGATTTCTGAAACCAGTCCACTTCCAGGATGTCTAAAACCAGTCCACTTCCAGGATTTCTAAAACCAGTCCACCTCCAGGATTTCTAAAACCAGTCCACTTCAGGGGTTTCTAAAACCAGTCCACTTCAGGGGTTTCTAAAACCAGTCCACTTCTGGGGTTTCTAAAACCAGTCCACTTCCAGTATATCTAAAACCAGTCCACTTCTGGGATTTCTAAAACTAGTCCACTTCTGGGATTTCTGAAACCAGTCCACTGCCAGGATTTCTAAAACTAGTCCTCTTCTGGGGTTTCTAAAACCAGTCCACTTCTGGGGTTTCTAAAACCAGTCCACTTCAGGGGTTTCTAAAACCAGTCCAATTCCAGTATATCTAAAACCAGTCCACTTCTGGGATTTCTAAAACCAGTCCACTTCTGGGATTTCTGAAACCAGTCCACTTCCAGGATTTCTAAAACTAGTCCACTTCTGGGGTTTCTAAAACCAGTCCACTTCCAGGATTTCTAAAACAAGTCCACTTCTGGGATTTCTAAAACTAGTCCACTTCTGGGATTTCTGAAACCAGTCCACTTCTGAGATTTCTGAAACCAGTCCACTTCAGGGATTTCTGAAACCAGTCCACTTCTGAGATTTCTAAAACCAGTCCACTTCTGGGATTTCTAAAACTAGTCCACTTCTGGGGTTTCTAAAACCAGTCCACTTCCAGGATTTCTAAAACCAGTCCACTTCTGGGGTTTCTAAAACCAGTCCACTTCCAGGATTTCTGAAACCAATCCACTTCCGGGATTTCTAAAACCAGTCCACTTCTGGGATTTCTAAAACTAGTCCACTTCCAGGATTTCTAAAACCAGTCCACTTCTGGGATTTGTAAAACCAGTCCACTTCTGGGATTTCTAAAACCAGTCCACTTCCAGGATTTCTAAAACCAGTCCACTTCCAGGATTTCTAAAACCAGTCCACTTCTGGGGTTTCTAAAACCAGTCCACTTCCAGGATTTCTGAAACCAATCCACTTCCGGGATTTCTAAAACCAGTCCACTTCTGGGATTTCTAAAACTAGTCCACTTCCAGGATTTCTAAAACCAGTCCACTTCTGGGATTTGTAAAACCAGTCCACTTCTGGGATTTCTAAAACCAGTCCACTTCCAGGATTTCTAAAACCAGTCCACTTCCAGGATTTCTAAAACCAGTCCACTTCTGGGATTTCTAAAACCAGTCCACTTCCAGGATTTCTAAAACCAGTCCACTTCCAGTATTTCTAAAACCAGTCCACTTCCAGTATTTCTAAAACCAGTCCACTTCCAGCATTTCTTAAACCAGTCCACTTCCAGGATTTCTAAAACCAGTCCACTTCTGGGGTTTCTGAAACCAGTCCACTTCCAGGATTTCTAAAACCAGTCCACTTCTGGGGTTTCCAAAACCAGTCCACTTCTGGGATTTCTAAAACCAGTCCACTTCTGGGGTTTCTAAAACCAGTCCACTCCTGGGATTTCTAAAACCAGTCCACTTCTGGGGTTTCTGAAACCAGTCCACTTCCATGATTTCTGAAACCAGTCCACTTCCAGGATGTCTAAAACCAGTCCACTTCCAGGATTTCTAAAACCAGTCCACTTCAGGGGTTTCTAAAACCAGTCCACTTCTGGGATTTCTGAAACCAGTCCGCTTCTGGGATTTCTGACACCAGTCCACTTCCAGGATGTCTAAAACCAGTCCACTTCCAGGATTTCTAAAACCAGTCCACTTCAGGGGTTTCTAAAACCAGTCCACTTCTGGGATTTCTGAAACCAGTCCACTTCTGGGATTTCTGACACCAGTCCACTTCCAGGATGTCTAAAACCAGTCCACTTCCAGGATTTCTAAAACCAGTCCACTTCAGGGGTTTCTAAAACCAGTCCACTTCTGGGATTTCTGAAACCAGTCCGCTTCTGGGATTTCTGACACCAGTCCACTTCCAGGATGTCTAAAACCAGTCCACTTCCAGGATTTCTAAAACCAGTCCACTTCCAGGATTTCTAAAACCAGTCCACTTCAGGGGTTTCTAAAACCAGTCCACTTCTGGGGTTTCTAAAACCAGTCCACTTCTGGGGTTTCTAAAACCAGTCCACTCCCAGTATATCTAAAACCAGTCCACTTCTGGGATTTCTAAAACTAGTCCACTTCTGGGATTTCTGAAACCAGTCCACTTCCAGGATTTCTAAAACTAGTCCACTTCTGGGGTTTCTAAAACCAGTCCACTTCTGGGGTTTCTAAAACCAGTCCACTTCCAGGATTTCTAAAACCAGTCCACTTCTGGGATTTCTGAAACCAGTCCACTTCTGGGATTTCTGACACCAGTCCACTTCCAGGATGTCTAAAACCAGTCCACTTCCAGGATTTCTAAAACCAGTCCACTTCCAGGATTTCTGAAACCAGTCCACTTCTGGGATTTCTGAAACCAGTCCACTTCCAGGATGTCTAAAACCAGTCCACTTCCAGGATTTCTAAAACCAGTCCACTTCCAGGATTTCTAAAACCAGTCCACTTCAGGGGTTTCTAAAACCAGTCCACTTCAGGGGTTTCTAAAACCAGTCCACTTCTGGGGTTTCTAAAACCAGTCCACTTCCAGTATATCTAAAACCAGTCCACTTCTGGGATTTCTAAAACTAGTCCACTTCTGGGATTTCTGAAACCAGTCCACTGCCAGGATTTCTAAAACTAGTCCTCTTCTGGGGTTTCTAAAACCAGTCCACTTCTGGGGTTTCTAAAACCAGTCCACTTCAGGGGTTTCTAAAACCAGTCCAATTCCAGTATATCTAAAACCAGTCCACTTCTGGGATTTCTAAAACCAGTCCACTTCTGGGATTTCTGAAACCAGTCCACTTCCAGGATTTCTAAAACTAGTCCACTTCTGGGGTTTCTAAAACCAGTCCACTTCCAGGATTTCTAAAACAAGTCCACTTCTGGGATTTCTAAAACTAGTCCACTTCTGGGATTTCTGAAACCAGTCCACTTCTGAGATTTCTGAAACCAGTCCACTTCAGGGATTTCTGAAACCAGTCCACTTCTGAGATTTCTAAAACCAGTCCACTTCTGGGATTTCTAAAACTAGTCCACTTCTGGGGTTTCTAAAACCAGTCCACTTCCAGGATTTCTAAAACCAGTCCACTTCTGGGGTTTCTAAAACCAGTCCACTTCCAGGATTTCTGAAACCAATCCACTTCCGGGATTTCTAAAACCAGTCCACTTCTGGGATTTCTAAAACTAGTCCACTTCCAGGATTTCTAAAACCTGTCCACTTCTGGGATTTGTAAAACCAGTCCACTTCTGGGATTTCTAAAACCAGTCCACTTCCAGGATTTCTAAAACCAGTCCACTTCCAGGATTTCTAAAACCAGTCCACTTCTGGGATTTCTAAAACCAGTCCACTTCCAGGATTTCTAAAACCAGTCCACTTCCAGTATTTCTAAAACCAGTCCACTTCCAGTATTTCTAAAACCAGTCCACTTCCAGCATTTCTTAAACCAGTCCACTTCCAGGATTTCTAAAACCAGTCCACTTCAGGGGTTTCTAAAACCAGTCCACTTCAGGGGTTTCTAAAACCAGTCCACTTCCAGGATTTCTAAAACCAGTCCACTTCTGGGATTTCTAAAACCAGTCCACTTCAGGGGTTTCTAAAACCAGTCCACTTCAGGGGTTTCTAAAACCAGTCCACTTCTGGGGTTTATAAAACCAGTCCACTTCCAGTATATCTAAAACCAGTCCACTTCTGGGGTTTCTAAAACCAGTCCACTTCCAGTATATCTAAAACTAGTCCACTTCTGGGATTTCTGAAACCAGTCCACTGCCAGGATTTCTAAAACTAGTCCACTTCTGGGGTTTCTAAAACCAGTCCACTTCTGGGGTTTCTAAAACCAGTCCACTTCAGGGGTTTCTAAAACCAGTCCACTTCCAGTATATCTAAAACCAGTCCACTTCTGGGATTTCTAAAACCAGTCCACTTCTGGGATTTCTGAAACCAGTCCACTTCCAGGATTTCTAAAACAAGTCCACTTCTGGGATTTCTAAAACTAGTCCACTTCTGGGATTTCTGAAACCAGTCCACTTCTGAGATTTCTGAAACCAGTCCACTTCAGGGATTTCTGAAACCAGTCCACTTCTGAGATTTCTAAAACCAGTCCACTTCTTGGGTTTCTAAAACCAGTCCACTTCCAGGATTTCTAAAACCAGTCCACTTCTGGGGTTTCTAAAACCAGTCCACTTCCAGGATTTCTGAAACCAATCCACTTCCGGGATTTCTAAAACCAGTCCACTTCTGGGATTTCTAAAACTAGTCCACTTCCAGGATTTCTAAAACCAGTCCACTTCTGGGATTTGTAAAACCAGTCCACTTCTGGGATTTCTAAAACCAGTCCACTTCCAGGATTTCTAAAACCAGTCCACTTCCAGGATTTCTAAAACCAGTCCACTTCTGGGATTTCTAAAACCAGTCCACTTCCAGGATTTCTAAAACCAGTCCACTTCCAGTATTTCTAAAACCAGTCCACTTCCAGTATTTCTAAAACCAGTCCACTTCCAGCATTTCTTAAATCAGTCCACTTCCAGGATTTCTAAAACCAGTCCACTTCTGGGGTTTCTGAAACCAGTCCACTTCCAGGATTTCTAAAACCAGTCCACTTCTGGGGTTTCCAAAACCAGTCCACTTCTGGGATTTCTAAAACCAGTCCACTTCTGGGGTTTCTAAAACCAGTCCACTCCTGGGATTTCTAAAACCAGTCCACTTCTGGGGTTTCTGAAACCAGTCCACTTCCATGATTTCTGAAACCAGTCCACTTCCAGGATGTCTAAAACCAGTCCACTTCCAGGATTTCTAAAACCAGTCCACTTCAGGGGTTTCTAAAACCAGTCCACTTCTGGGATTTCTGAAACCAGTCCACTTCTGGGATTTCTGACACCAGTCCACTTCCAGGATGTCTAAAACCAGTCCACTTCCAGGATTTCTAAAACCAGTCCACTTCAGGGGTTTCTAAAACCAGTCCACTTCTGGGATTTCTGAAACCAGTCCGCTTCTGGGATTTCTGACACCAGTCCACTTCCAGGATGTCTAAAACCAGTCCACTTCCAGGATTTCTAAAACCAGTCCACTTCCAGGATTTCTAAAACCAGTCCACTTCAGGGGTTTCTAAAACCAGTCCACTTCTGGGGTTTCTAAAACCAGTCCACTTCTGGGGTTTCTAAAACCAGTCCACTCCCAGTATATCTAAAACCAGTCCACTTCTGGGATTTCTAAAACTAGTCCACTTCTGGGATTTCTGAAACCAGTCCACTTCCAGGATTTCTAAAACTAGTCCACTTCTGGGGTTTCTAAAACCAGTCCACTTCTGGGGTTTCTAAAACCAGTCCACTTCCAGGATTTCTAAAACCAGTCCACTTCTGGGATTTCTGAAACCAGTCCACTTCTGGGATTTCTGACACCAGTCCACTTCCAGGATGTCTAAAACCAGTCCACTTCCAGGATTTCTAAAACCAGTCCACTTCTGGGATTTCTGAAACCAGTCCACTTCTGGGATTTCTGAAACCAGTCCACTTCCAGGATGTCTAAAACCAGTCCACTTCCAGGATTTCTAAAACCAGTCCACCTCCAGGATTTCTAAAACCAGTCCACTTCAGGGGTTTCTAAAACCAGTCCACTTCAGGGGTTTCTAAAACCAGTCCACTTCTGGGGTTTCTAAAACCAGTCCACTTCCAGTATATCTAAAACCAGTCCACTTCTGGGATTTCTAAAACTAGTCCACTTCTGGGATTTCTGAAACCAGTCCACTGCCAGGATTTCTAAAACTAGTCCTCTTCTGGGGTTTCTAAAACCAGTCCACTTCTGGGGTTTCTAAAACCAGTCCACTTCAGGGGTTTCTAAAACCAGTCCAATTCCAGTATATCTAAAACCAGTCCACTTCTGGGATTTCTAAAACCAGTCCACTTCTGGGATTTCTGAAACCAGTCCACTTCCAGGATTTCTAAAACTAGTCCACTTCTGGGGTTTCTAAAACCAGTCCACTTCCAGGATTTCTAAAACAAGTCCACTTCTGGGATTTCTAAAACTAGTCCACTTCTGGGATTTCTGAAACCAGTCCACTTCTGAGATTTCTGAAACCAGTCCACTTCAGGGATTTCTGAAACCAGTCCACTTCTGAGATTTCTAAAACCAGTCCACTTCTGGGATTTCTAAAACTAGTCCACTTCTGGGGTTTCTAAAACCAGTCCACTTCCAGGATTTCTAAAACCAGTCCACTTCTGGGGTTTCTAAAACCAGTCCACTTCCAGGATTTCTGAAACCAATCCACTTCCGGGATTTCTAAAACCAGTCCACTTCTGGGATTTCTAAAACTAGTCCACTTCCAGGATTTCTAAAACCAGTCCACTTCTGGGATTTGTAAAACCAGTCCACTTCTGGGATTTCTAAAACCAGTCCACTTCCAGGATTTCTAAAACCAGTCCACTTCCTTGATTTCTAAAACCAGTCCACTTCTGGGATTTCTAAAACCAGTCCACTTCCAGGATTTCTAAAACCAGTCCACTTCCAGTATTTCTAAAACCAGTCCACTTCCAGTATTTCTAAAACCAGTCCACTTCCAGCATTTCTTAAACCAGTCCACTTCCAGGATTTCTAAAACCAGTCCACTTCTGGGGTTTCTGAAACCAGTCCACTTCCAGGATTTCTAAAACCAGTCCACTTCTGGGGTTTCCAAAACCAGTCCACTTCTGGGATTTCTAAAACCAGTCCACTTCTGGGGTTTCTAAAACCAGTCCACTCCTGGGATTTCTAAAACCAGTCCACTTCTGGGGTTTCTGAAACCAGTCCACTTCCATGATTTCTGAAACCAGTCCACTTCCAGGATTTCTGACACCAGTCCACTTCCAGGATGTCTAAAACCAGTCCACTTCCAGGATTTCTAAAACCAGTCCACTTCAGGGGTTTCTAAAACCAGTCCACTTCTGGGATTTCTGAAACCAGTCCACTTCTGGGATTTCTGACACCAGTCCACTTCCAGGATGTCTAAAACCAGTCCACTTCCAGGATTTCTAAAACCAGTCCACTTCAGGGGTTTCTAAAACCAGTCCACTTCTGGGATTTCTGAAACCAGTCCGCTTCTGGGATTTCTGACACCAGTCCACTTCCAGGATGTCTAAAACCAGTCCACTTCTGGGGTTTCTAAAACCAGTCCACTTCCAGGATTTCTAAAACCAGTCCACTTCAGGGGTTTCTAAAACCAGTCCACTTCTGGGGTTTCTAAAACCAGTCCACTTCTGGGGTTTCTAAAACCAGTCCACTCCCAGTATATCTAAAACCAGTCCACTTCTGGGATTTCTAAAACGAGTCCACTTCTGGGATTTCTGAAACCAGTCCACTTCCAGGATTTCTAAAACTAGTCCACTTCTGGGGTTTCTAAAACCAGTCCACTTCTGGGGTTTCTAAAACCAGTCCACTTCCAGGATTTCTAAAACCAGTCCACTTCTGGGATTTCTGAAACCAGTCCACTTCTGGGATTTCTGACACCAGTCCACTTCCAGGATGTCTAAAACCAGTCCACTTCCAGGATTTCTAAAACCAGTCCACTTCCAGGATTTCTGAAACCAGTCCACTTCTGGGATTTCTGACACCAGTCCACTTCCAGGATGTCTAAAACCAGTCCACTTCCAGGATTTCTAAAACCAGTCCACTTCCAGGATTTCTAAAACCAGTCCACTTCAGGGGTTTCTAAAACCAGTCCACTTCAGGGGTTTCTAAAACCAGTCCACTTCTGGGGTTTCTGACACCAGTCCACTTCTGGGGTTTCTGACACCAGTCCACTTCCAGGATGTCTAAAACCAGTCCACTTCCAGGATTTCTAAAACCAGTCCACTTCCAGGATTTCTAAAACCAGTCCACTTCCAGGATTTCTAAAACCAGTCCACTTCAGGGGTTTCTAAAACCAGTCCACTTCTGGGGTTTCTAAAACCAGTCCACTTCTGGGGTTTCTAAAACCAGTCCACTCCCAGTATATCTAAAACCAGTCCACTTCTGGGATTTCTAAAACTAGTCCACTTCTGGGATTTCTGAAACCAGTCCACTTCCAGGATTTCTAAAACTAGTCCACTTCTGGGGTTTCTAAAACCAGTCCACTTCTGGGGTTTCTAAAACCAGTCCACTTCCAGGATTTCTAAAACCAGTCCACTTCTGGGATTTCTGAAACCAGTCCACTTCTGGGATTTCTGACACCAGTCCACTTCCAGGATGTCTAAAACCAGTCCACTTCCAGGATTTCTAAAACCAGTCCACTTCCAGGATTTCTGAAACCAGTCCACTTCTGGGATTTCTGAAACCAGTCCACTTCCAGGATGTCTAAAACCAGTCCACTTCCAGGATTTCTAAAACCAGTCCACTTCCAGGATTTCTAAAACCAGTCCACTTCAGGGGTTTCTAAAACCAGTCCACTTCAGGGGTTTCTAAAACCAGTCCACTTCTGGGGTTTCTAAAACCAGTCCACTTCCAGTATATCTAAAACCAGTCCACTTCTGGGATTTCTAAAACTAGTCCACTTCTGGGATTTCTGAAACCAGTCCACTGCCAGGATTTCTAAAACTAGTCCTCTTCTGGGGTTTCTAAAACCAGTCCACTTCTGGGGTTTCTAAAACCAGTCCACTTCAGGGGTTTCTAAAACCAGTCCAATTCCAGTATATCTAAAACCAGTCCACTTCTGGGATTTCTAAAACCAGTCCACTTCTGGGATTTCTGAAACCAGTCCACTTCCAGGATTTCTAAAACTAGTCCACTTCTGGGGTTTCTAAAACCAGTCCACTTCCAGGATTTCTAAAACAAGTCCACTTCTGGGATTTCTAAAACCAGTCCACTTCTGGGATTTCTAAAACTAGTCCACTTCCAGGATTTCTAAAACCAGTCCACTTCTGGGATTTGTAAAACCAGTCCACTTCTGGGATTTCTAAAACCAGTCCACTTCCAGGATTTCTAAAACCAGTCCACTTCCAGGATTTCTAAAACCAGTCCACTTCTGGGATTTCTAAAACCAGTCCACTTCCAGGATTTCTAAAACCAGTCCACTTCCAGTATTTCTAAAACCAGTCCACTTCCAGTATTTCTAAAACCAGTCCACTTCCAGCATTTCTTAAACCAGTCCACTTCCAGGATTTCTAAAACCAGTCCACTTCTGGGGTTTCTGAAACCAGTCCACTTCCAGGATTTCTAAAACCAGTCCACTTCTGGGGTTTCCAAAACCAGTCCACTTCTGGGATTTCTAAAACCAGTCCACTTCTGGGGTTTCTAAAACCAGTCCACTCCTGGGATTTCTAAAACCAGTCCACTTCTGGGGTTTCTGAAACCAGTCCACTTCCATGATTTCTGAAACCAGTCCACTTCCAGGATTTCTGACACCAGTCCACTTCCAGAATGTCTAAAACCAGTCCACTTCCAGGATTTCTAAAACCAGTCCACTTCAGGGGTTTCTAAAAGCAGTCCACTTCTGGGATTTCTGAAACCAGTCCGCTTCTGGGATTTCTGACACCAGTCCACTTCCAGGATGTCTAAAACCAGTCCACTTCCAGGATTTCTAAAACCAGTCCACTTCAGGGGTTTCTAAAACCAGTCCACTTCTGGGATTTCTGAAACCAGTCCACTTCTGGGATTTCTGACACCAGTCCACTTCCAGGATGTCTAAAACCAGTCCACTTCCAGGATTTCTAAAACCAGTCCACTTCAGGGGTTTCTAAAACCAGTCCACTTCTGGGATTTCTGAAACCAGTCCGCTTCTGGGATTTCTGACACCAGTCCACTTCCAGGATGTCTAAAACCAGTCCACTTCTGGGGTTTCTAAAACCAGTCCACTTCCAGGATTTCTAAAACCAGTCCACTTCAGGGGTTTCTAAAACCAGTCCACTTCTGGGGTTTCTAAAACCAGTCCACTTCTGGGGTTTCTAAAACCAGTCCACTCCCAGTATATCTAAAACCAGTCCACTTCTGGGATTTCTAAAACGAGTCCACTTCTGGGATTTCTGAAACCAGTCCACTTCCAGGATTTCTAAAACTAGTCCACTTCTGGGGTTTCTAAAACCAGTCCACTTCTGGGGTTTCTAAAACCAGTCCACTTCCAGGATTTCTAAAACCAGTCCACTTCTGGGATTTCTGAAACCAGTCCACTTCTGGGATTTCTGAAACCAGTCCACTTCAGGGATTTCTGAAACCAGTCCACTTCTGAGATTTCTAAAACCAGTCCACTTCTTGGGTTTCTAAAACCAGTCCACTTCCAGGATTTCTAAAACCAGTCCACTTCTGGGGTTTCTAAAACCAGTCCACTTCCAGGATTTCTGAAACCAATCCACTTCCGGGATTTCTAAAACCAGTCCACTTCTGGGATTTCTAAAACTAGTCCACTTCCAGGATTTCTAAAACCAGTCCACTTCTGGGATTTGTAAAACCAGTCCACTTCTGGGATTTCTAAAACCAGTCCACTTCCAGGATTTCTAAAACCAGTCCACTTCCAGGATTTCTAAAACCAGTCCACTTCTGGGATTTCTAAAACCAGTCCACTTCCAGGATTTCTAAAACCAGTCCACTTCCAGTATTTCTAAAACCAGTCCACTTCCAGTATTTCTAAAACCAGTCCACTTCCAGCATTTCTTAAACCAGTCCACTTCCAGGATTTCTAAAACCAGTCCACTTCTGGGGTTTCTGAAACCAGTCCACTTCCAGGATTTCTAAAACCAGTCCACTTCTGGGGTTTCCAAAACCAGTCCACTTCTGGGATTTCTAAAACCAGTCCACTTCTGGGGTTTCTAAAACCAGTCCACTCCTGGGATTTCTAAAACCAGTCCACTTCTGGGGTTTCTGAAACCAGTCCACTTCCATGATTTCTGAAACCAGTCCACTTCCAGGATGTCTAAAACCAGTCCACTTCCAGGATTTCTAAAACCAGTCCACTTCAGGGGTTTCTAAAACCAGTCCACTTCTGGGATTTCTGAAACCAGTCCGCTTCTGGGATTTCTGACACCAGTCCACTTCCAGGATGTCTAAAACCAGTCCACTTCCAGGATTTCTAAAACCAGTCCACTTCAGGGGTTTCTAAAACCAGTCCACTTCTGGGATTTCTGAAACCAGTCCACTTCTGGGATTTCTGACACCAGTCCACTTCCAGGATGTCTAAAACCAGTCCACTTCCAGGATTTCTAAAACCAGTCCACTTCAGGGGTTTCTAAAACCAGTCCACTTCTGGGATTTCTGAAACCAGTCCGCTTCTGGGATTTCTGACACCAGTCCACTTCCAGGATGTCTAAAACCAGTCCACTTCCAGGATTTCTAAAACCAGTCCACTTCCAGGATTTCTAAAACCAGTCCACTTCAGGGGTTTCTAAAACCAGTCCACTTCTGGGGTTTCTAAAACCAGTCCACTTCTGGGGTTTCTAAAACCAGTCCACTCCCAGTATATCTAAAACCAGTCCACTTCTGGGATTTCTAAAACTAGTCCACTTCTGGGATTTCTGAAACCAGTCCACTTCCAGGATTTCTAAAACTAGTCCACTTCTGGGGTTTCTAAAACCAGTCCACTTCCAGGATTTCTAAAACCAGTCCACTTCTGGGATTTCTGAAACCAGTCCACTTCTGGGATTTCTGACACCAGTCCACTTCCAGGATGTCTAAAACCAGTCCACTTCCAGGATTTCTAAAACCAGTCCACTTCCAGGATTTCTGAAACCAGTCCACTTCTGGGATTTCTGAAACCAGTCCACTTCCAGGATGTCTAAAACCAGTCCACTTCCAGGATTTCTAAAACCAGTCCACTTCCAGGATTTCTAAAACCAGTCCACTTCAGGGGTTTCTAAAACCAGTCCACTTCAGGGGTTTCTAAAACCAGTCCACTTCTGGGGTTTCTAAAACCAGTCCACTTCCAGTATATCTAAAACCAGTCCACTTCTGGGATTTCTAAAACTAGTCCACTTCTGGGATTTCTGAAACCAGTCCACTGCCAGGATTTCTAAAACTAGTCCTCTTCTGGGGTTTCTAAAACCAGTCCACTTCTGGGGTTTCTAAAACCAGTCCACTTCAGGGGTTTCTAAAACCAGTCCAATTCCAGTATATCTAAAACCAGTCCACTTCTGGGATTTCTAAAACCAGTCCACTTCTGGGATTTCTGAAACCAGTCCACTTCCAGGATTTCTAAAACTAGTCCACTTCTGGGGTTTCTAAAACCAGTCCACTTCCAGGATTTCTAAAACAAGTCCACTTCTGGGATTTCTAAAACTAGTCCACTTCTGGGATTTCTGAAACCAGTCCACTTCTGAGATTTCTGAAACCAGTCCACTTCAGGGATTTCTGAAACCAGTCCACTTCTGAGATTTCTAAAACCAGTCCACTTCTGGGATTTCTAAAACTAGTCCACTTCTGGGGTTTCTAAAACCAGTCCACTTCCAGGATTTCTAAAACCAGTCCACTTCTGGGGTTTCTAAAACCAGTCCACTTCCAGGATTTCTGAAACCAATCCACTTCCGGGATTTCTAAAACCAGTCCACTTCTGGGATTTCTAAAACTAGTCCACTTCCAGGATTTCTAAAACCAGTCCACTTCTGGGATTTGTAAAACCAGTCCACTTCTGGGATTTCTAAAACCAGTCCACTTCCAGGATTTCTAAAACCAGTCCACTTCCAGGATTTCTAAAACCAGTCCACTTCTGGGATTTCTAAAACCAGTCCACTTCCAGGATTTCTAAAACCAGTCCACTTCCAGTATTTCTAAAACCAGTCCACTTCCAGTATTTCTAAAACCAGTCCACTTCCAGGATTTCTAAAACCAGTCCACTTCTGGGATTTCTAAAACCAGTCCACTTCCAGGATTTCTAAAACCAGTCCACTTCCAGGATTTCTAAAACCAGTCCACTTCTGGGATTTCTAAAACCAGTCCACTTCCAGGATTTCTAAAACCAGTCCACTTCCAGTATTTCTAAAACCAGTCCACTTCAGGGGTTTCTAAAAGCAGTCCACTTCTGGGATTTCTGAAACCAGTCCGCTTCTGGGATTTCTGACACCAGTCCACTTCCAGGATGTCTAAAACCAGTCCACTTCCAGGATTTCTAAAACCAGTCCACTTCAGGGGTTTCTAAAACCAGTCCACTTCTGGGATTTCTGAAACCAGTCCACTTCTGGGATTTCTGACACCAGTCCACTTCCAGGATGTCTAAAACCAGTCCACTTCCAGGATTTCTAAAACCAGTCCACTTCAGGGGTTTCTAAAACCAGTCCACTTCTGGGATTTCTGAAACCAGTCCGCTTCTGGGATTTCTGACACCAGTCCACTTCCAGGATGTCTAAAACCAGTCCACTTCTGGGGTTTCTAAAACCAGTCCACTTCCAGGATTTCTAAAACCAGTCCACTTCAGGGGTTTCTAAAACCAGTCCACTTCTGGGGTTTCTAAAACCAGTCCACTTCTGGGGTTTCTAAAACCAGTCCACTCCCAGTATATCTAAAACCAGTCCACTTCTGGGATTTCTAAAACGAGTCCACTTCTGGGATTTCTGAAACCAGTCCACTTCCAGGATTTCTAAAACTAGTCCAATTCTGGGGTTTCTAAAACCAGTCCACTTCTGGGGTTTCTAAAACCAGTCCACTTCCAGGATTTCTAAAACCAGTCCACTTCTGGGATTTCTGAAACCAGTCCACTTCTGGGATTTCTGACACCAGTCCACTTCCAGGATGTCTAAAACCAGTCCACTTCCAGGATTTCTAAAACCAGTCCACTTCCAGGATTTCTGAAACCAGTCCACTTCTGGGATTTCTGACACCAGTCCACTTCCAGGATGTCTAAAACCAGTCCACTTCCAGGATTTCTAAAACCAGTCCACTTCCAGGATTTCTAAAACCAGTCCACTTCAGGGGTTTCTAAAACCAGTCCACTTCAGGGGTTTCTAAAACCAGTCCACTTCTGGGGTTTCTGACACCAGTCCACTTCCAGGATGTCTAAAACCAGTCCACTTCCAGGATTTCTAAAACCAGTCCACTTCAGGGGTTTCTAAAACCAGTCCACTTCTGGGATTTCTGAAACCAGTCCGCTTCTGGGATTTCTGACACCAGTCCACTTCCAGGATGTCTAAAACCAGTCCACTTCCAGGATTTCTAAAACCAGTCCACTTCCAGGATTTCTAAAACCAGTCCACTTCAGGGGTTTCTAAAACCAGTCCACTTCTGGGGTTTCTAAAACCAGTCCACTTCTGGGGTTTCTAAAACCAGTCCACTCCCAGTATATCTAAAACCAGTCCACTTCTGGGATTTCTAAAACTAGTCCACTTCTGGGATTTCTGAAACCAGTCCACTT
Source organism: Telmatherina bonti (assembly GCF_933228915.1). Classification (NCBI taxonomy): domain Eukaryota; kingdom Metazoa; phylum Chordata; class Actinopteri; order Atheriniformes; family Telmatherinidae; genus Telmatherina; species Telmatherina bonti. Next base: position 38,326,807 of record NC_136613.1, on the reverse strand, counting down.
CCAGGATTTCTAAAACTAGTCCACTTCTGGGGTTTCTAAAACCAGTCCACTTCTGGGGTTTCTAAAACCAGTCCACTTCCAGGATTTCTAAAACCAGTCCACTTCTGGGATTTCTGAAACCAGTCCACTTCTGGGATTTCTGACACCAGTCCACTTCCAGGATGTCTAAAACCAGTCCACTTCCAGGATTTCTAAAACCAGTCCACTTCCAGGATTTCTGAAACCAGTCCACTTCTGGGATTTCTGAAACCAGTCCACTTCCAGGATGTCTAAAACCAGTCCACTTCCAGGATTTCTAAAACCAGTCCACTTCCAGGATTTCTAAAACCAGTCCACTTCAGGGGTTTCTAAAACCAGTCCACTTCAGGGGTTTCTAAAACCAGTCCACTTCTGGGGTTTCTAAAACCAGTCCACTTCCAGTATATCTAAAACCAGTCCACTTCTGGGATTTCTAAAACTAGTCCACTTCTGGGATTTCTGAAACCAGTCCACTGCCAGGATTTCTAAAACTAGTCCTCTTCTGGGGTTTCTAAAACCAGTCCACTTCTGGGGTTTCTAAAACCAGTCCACTTCAGGGGTTTCTAAAACCAGTCCAATTCCAGTATATCTAAAACCAGTCCACTTCTGGGATTTCTAAAACCAGTCCACTTCTGGGATTTCTGAAACCAGTCCACTTCCAGGATTTCTAAAACTAGTCCACTTCTGGGGTTTCTAAAACCAGTCCACTTCCAGGATTTCTAAAACAAGTCCACTTCTGGGATTTCTAAAACCAGTCCACTTCTGGGATTTCTAAAACTAGTCCACTTCCAGGATTTCTAAAACCAGTCCACTTCTGGGATTTGTAAAACCAGTCCACTTCTGGGATTTCTAAAACCAGTCCACTTCCAGGATTTCTAAAACCAGTCCACTTCCAGGATTTCTAAAACCAGTCCACTTCTGGGATTTCTAAAACCAGTCCACTTCCAGGATTTCTAAAACCAGTCCACTTCCAGTATTTCTAAAACCAGTCCACTTCCAGTATTTCTAAAACCAGTCCACTTCCAGCATTTCTTAAACCAGTCCACTTCCAGGATTTCTAAAACCAGTCCACTTCTGGGGTTTCTGAAACCAGTCCACTTCCAGGATTTCTAAAACCAGTCCACTTCTGGGGTTTCCAAAACCAGTCCACTTCTGGGATTTCTAAAACCAGTCCACTTCTGGGGTTTCTAAAACCAGTCCACTCCTGGGATTTCTAAAACCAGTCCACTTCTGGGGTTTCTGAAACCAGTCCACTTCCATGATTTCTGAAACCAGTCCACTTCCAGGATTTCTGACACCAGTCCACTTCCAGGATGTCTAAAACCAGTCCACTTCCAGGATTTCTAAAACCAGTCCACTTCAGGGGTTTCTAAAAGCAGTCCACTTCTGGGATTTCTGAAACCAGTCCGCTTCTGGGATTTCTGACACCAGTCCACTTCCAGGATGTCTAAAACCAGTCCACTTCCAGGATTTCTAAAACCAGTCCACTTCAGGGGTTTCTAAAACCAGTCCACTTCTGGGATTTCTGAAACCAGTCCACTTCTGGGATTTCTGACACCAGTCCACTTCCAGGATGTCTAAAACCAGTCCACTTCCAGGATTTCTAAAACCAGTCCACTTCAGGGGTTTCTAAAACCAGTCCACTTCTGGGATTTCTGAAACCAGTCCGCTTCTGGGATTTCTGACACCAGTCCACTTCCAGGATGTCTAAAACCAGTCCACTTCTGGGGTTTCTAAAACCAGTCCACTTCCAGGATTTCTAAAACCAGTCCACTTCAGGGGTTTCTAAAACCAGTCCACTTCTGGGGTTTCTAAAACCAGTCCACTTCTGGGGTTTCTAAAACCAGTCCACTCCCAGTATATCTAAAACCAGTCCACTTCTGGGATTTCTAAAACGAGTCCACTTCTGGGATTTCTGAAACCAGTCCACTTCCAGGATTTCTAAAACTAGTCCACTTCTGGGGTTTCTAAAACCAGTCCACTTCTGGGGTTTCTAAAACCAGTCCACTTCCAGGATTTCTAAAACCAGTCCACTTCTGGGATTTCTGAAACCAGTCCACTTCTGGGATTTCTGACACCAGTCCACTTCCAGGATGTCTAAAACCAGTCCACTTCCAGGATTTCTAAAACCAGTCCACTTCCAGGATTTCTGAAACCAGTCCACTTCTGGGATTTCTGACACCAGTCCACTTCCAGGATGTCTAAAACCAGTCCACTTCCAGGATTTCTAAAACCAGTCCACTTCCAGGATTTCTAAAACCAGTCCACTTCAGGGGTTTCTAAAACCAGTCCACTTCAGGGGTTTCTAAAACCAGTCCACTTCTGGGGTTTCTAAAACCAGTCCACTTCCAGTATATCTAAAACAAGTCCACTTCTGGGATTTCTAAAACCAGTTCACTTCTGGGATTTCTGAAACCAGTCCACTGCCAGGATTTCTAAAACTAGTCCACTTCTGGGGTTTCTAAAACCAGTCCACTTCAGGGGTTTCTAAAACCAGTCCACTTCCAGTATATCTAAAACCAGTCCACTTCTGGCATTTCTAAAACCAGTCCACTTCTGGGATTTCTGAAACCAGTCCACTTCCAGGATTTCTAAAACTAGTCCACTTCTGGGGTTTCTAAAACCAGTCCACTTCCAGTATTTCTAAAACAAGTCCACTTCTGGGATTTCTAAAACTAGTCCACTTCCAGGATTTCTGAAACCAATCCACTTCCGGGATTTCTAAAACCAGTCCACTTCTGGGATTTCTGAAACCAATCCACTTCCGGGATTTCTAAAACCAGTCCACTTCTGGGATTTCTAAAACTAGTCCACTTCCAGGATTTCTAAAACCAGTCCACTTCTGGGATTTGTAAAACCAGTCCACTTCTGGGATTTCTAAAACCAGTCCACTTCCAGGATTTCTAAAACCAGTCCACTTCCAGGATTTCTAAAACCAGTCCACTTCTGGGATTTCTAAAACCAGTCCACTTCCAGGATTTCTAAAACCAGTCCACTTCCAGTATTTCTAAAACCAGTCCACTTCCAGGATGTCTAAAACCAGTCCACTTCCAGGATTTCTTAAACCAGTCCACTTCAGGGGTTTCTAAAACCAGTCCACTTCTGGGATTTCTGAAACCAGTCCACTTCTGGGATTTCTGACACCAGTCCACTTCCAGGATGTCTAAAACCAGTCCACTTCCAGGATTTCTAAAACCAGTCCACTTCAGGGGTTTCTAAAACCAGTCCACTTCCAGGATTTCTGAAACCAGTCCGCTTCTGGGATTTCTGACACCAGTCCACTTCCAGGATGTCTAAAACCAGTCCACTTCCAGGATTTCTAAAACCAGTCCACTTCCAGGATTTCTAAAACCAGTCCACTTCCAGGATTTCTAAAACCAGTCCACTTCAGGGGTTTCTAAAACCAGTCCACTTCAGGGGTTTCTAAAACCAGTCCACTTCTGGGGTTTCTAAAACCAGTCCACTCCCAGTATATCTAAAACCAGTCCACTTCTGGGATTTCTGAAACCAGTCCACTTCTGAGATTTCTAAAACCAGTCCACTTCTGGGATTTCTAAAACTTGTCCACTTCTTGGGTTTCTAAAACCAGTCCACTTCCAGGATTTCTAAAACCAGTCCACTTCTGGGGTTTCTAAAACCAGTCCACTTCCAGGATGTCTGAAACCAATCCACTTCCGGGATTTCTAAAACCAGTCCACTTCTGGGATTTCTAAAACTAGTCCACTTCCTGGATTTCTAAAACCAGTCCACTTCTGGGATTTGTAAAACCAGTCCACTTCTGGGATTTCTAAAACCAGTCCACTTCCAGGATTTCTAAAACCAGTCCACTTCCAGGATTTCTAAAACCAGTCCACTTCTGGGATTTCTAAAACCAGTCCACTTCCAGGATTTCTAAAACCAGTCCACTTCCAGGATTTCTAAAACCAGTCCACTTCCAGGATTTCTGAAACCAGTCCACTTCCAGGATTTCTGAAACCAGTCCACTTCTGGGATTTCTAAAACCAGTCCACTTCCAGGATGTCTAAAACCAGTCCACTTCCAGGATTTCTAAAACCAGTCCACTTCCCGGATTTCTAAAACCAGTCCACTTCAGGGGTTTCTAAAACCAGTCCACTTCAGGGGTTTCTAAAACCAGTCCACTTCTGGGGTTTCTAAAACCAGTCCACTTCCAGTATATCTAAAACCAGTCCACTTCTGGGATTTCTAAAACTAGTCCACTTCTGGGATTTCTGAAACCAGTCCACTTCCAGGATTTCTAAAACTACTCCACTTCTGGGGTTTCTAAAACCAGTCCTCTTCTGGTATTTCTGAAACCAGTCCACTTCTGAGATTTCTGAAACCAGTCCACTTCTGGGATTTCTGAAACCAGTCCACTTCTGAGATTTCTAAAACCAGTCCACTTCTGGGATTTCTAAAACTAGTCCACTTCTTGGGTTTCTAAAACCAGTCCACTTCCAGGATTTCTAAAACCAGTCCACTTCTGGGGTTTCTAAAACCAGTCCACTTCCAGGATTTCTGAAACCAATCCACTTCCGGGATTTCTGAAACCAGTCCACTTCTGGGATTTCTAAAACTAGTCCACTTCCAGGATTTCTAAAACCAGTCCACTTCTGGGATTTGTAAAACCAGTCCACTTCTGGGATTTCTAAAACCAGTCCACTTCCAGGATTTCTAAAACCAGTCCACTTCCAGGATTTCTAAAACCAGTCCACTTCCAGGATTTCTGAAACCAGTCCACTTCTGGGATTTCTAAAACCAGTCCACTTCCAGGATTTCTAAAACCAGTCCACCTCCAGTATTTCTAAAACCAGTCCACTTCCAGTATTTCTAAAACCAGTCCACTTCCAGGATTTCTTAAACCAGTCCACTTCCAGGATTTCTAAAACCAGTCCACTTCTGGGGTTTCTAAAACCAGTCCACTTCCAGGATTTCTGAAACCAGTCCACTTCTGGGGTTTCTAAAACCAGTCCACTTCTGGGATTTCTAAAACCAGTCCACTTCTGGGGTTTCTAAAACCAGTCCACTTCTGGGATTTCTAAAACCAGTCCACTTCTGGGGTTTCTGAAACCAGTCCACTTCCAGGATTTCTAAAACCAGTCCACTTCTGGGATTTCTGAAACCAGTCCACTTCTGGGATTTCTGACACCAGTCCACTTCCAGGATGTCTAAAACCAGTCCACTTCCAGGATTTCTAAAACCAGTCCACTTCAGGGGTTTCTAAAACCAGTCCACTTCTGGGATTTCTGAAACCAGTCCACTTCTGGGATTTCTGACACCAGTCCACTTCCAGGATGTCTAAAACCAGTCCACTTCCAGGATTTCTAAAACCAGTCCACTTCCAGGATTTCTAAAACCAGTCCACTTCAGGGGTTTCTAAAACCAGTCCACTTCAGGGGTTTCTAAAACCAGTCCACTTCTGGGGTTTCTAAAACTAGTCCACTTCCAGTATATCTAAAACCAGTCCACTTCTGGGATTTCTAAAACTAGTCCACTTCCAGGATTTCTAAAACCAGTCCACTTCCAGGATTTCTAAAACCAGTCCACTTCAGGGGTTTCTAAAACCAGTCCACTTCAGGGGTTTCTAAAACCAGTCCACTTCTGGGGTTTCTAAAACCAGTCCACTTCCAGTATATCTAAAACCAGTCCACTTCTGGGGTTTCTAAAACCAGTCCACTTCCAGTATATCTAAAACCAGTCCACTTCTGGGGTTTCTAAAACCAGTCCACTTCCAGGATTTCTAAAACCAGTCCACTTCCAGGATTTCTAAAACCAGTCCACTTCTGGGATTTCTGAAACCAGTCCACTTCCAGGATTTCTGAAACCAGTCCACTTCTGGGGTTTCTAAAACCAGTCCACTTCTGGGATTTCTAAAACCAGTCCACTTCTGGGGTTTCTGAAACCAGTCCACTTCCAGGATTTCTAAAACTAGTCCACTTCTGGGATTTCTGAAAGCAGTCCACTTCTGAGATTTCTGAAACCAGTCCATTTCAGGGATTTCTGAAACCAGTCCACTTCTGAGATTTCTAAAACCAGTCCACTTCCAGGATTTCTAAAACTAGTCCACTTCTGGGATTTCTGAAAGCAGTCCACTTCTGAGATTTCTGAAACCAGTCCATTTCAGGGATTTCTGAAACCAGTCCACTTCTGAGATTTGTAAAACCAGTCCACTTCTGGGATTTCTGAAACCAGTCCACTTCTGAGATTTGTAAAACCAGTCCACTTCTGGGATTTCTAAAACCAGTCCACTTCCAGGATTTCTAAAACCAGTCCACTTCCAGGATTTCTAAAACCAGTCCACTTCTGGGGTTTCTAAAACCAGTCCACTTCCAGGATTTCTAAAACCAGTCCACTTCCAGGATTTCTAAAACCAGTCCACTTCTGGGATTTCTGAAACCAGTCCACTTCCAGGATTTCTGAAACCAGTCCACTTCTGGGGTTTCTAAAACCAGTCCACTTCTGGGATTTCTAAAACCAGTCCACTTCTGGGGTTTCTGAAACCAGTCCACTTCCAGGATTTCTAAAACTAGTCCACTTCTGGGATTTCTGAAAGCAGTCCACTTCTGAGATTTCTGAAACCAGTCCATTTCAGGGATTTCTGAAACCAGTCCACTTCTGAGATTTCTAAAACCAGTCCACTTCTGGGATTTCTAAAACTAGTCCACTTCTTGGGTTTCTAAAACCAGTCCACTTCCAGGATTTCTAAAACCAGTCCACTTCTGGGGTTTCTAAAACCAGTCCACTTCCAGGATTTCTGAAACCAATCCACTTCCGGGATTTCTCAAACCAGTCCACTTCTGGGATTTCTAAAACTTGTCCACTTCCAGGATTTCTAAAACTAGTCCACTTCTGGGGTTTCTAAAACCAGTCCACTTCTGGGGTTTCTAAAACCAGTCCACTTCCAGTATTTCTAAAACAAGTCCACTTCTGGGATTTCTGAAACCAGTCCACTTCTGAGATTTCTGAAACCAGTCCACTTCAGGGATTTCTGAAACCAGTCCACTTCTGAGATTTTTAAAACCAGTCCACTTCTGGGATTTCTAAAACTAGTCCACTTCTTGGTTTTCTAAAACCAGTCCACTTCCAGGATTTCTAAAACCAGTCCACTTCTGGGGTTTCTAAAACCAGTCCACTTCCAGGATTTCTAAAACCAGTCCACTTCTGGGGTTTCTAAAACCAGTCCACTTCCAGGATTTCTGAAACCAATCCACTTCCGGGATTTCTAAAACCAGTCCACTTCTGGGATTTCTAAAACTAGTCCACTTCTTGGGTTTCTAAAACCAGTCCACTTCCAGGATTTCTAAAACCAGTCCACTTCTGGGGTTTCTAAAACCAGTCCACTTCCAGGATTTCTGAAACCAATCCACTTCCGGGATTTCTAAAACCAGTCCACTTCTGGGATTTCTAAAACTAGTCCACTTCCAGGATTTCTAAAACCAGTCCACTTCTGGGATTTGTAAAACCAGTCCACTTCTGGGATTTGTAAAACCAGTCCACGTCCAGGATTTCTAAAACCAGTCCACTTCCAGGATTTCTAAAACCAGTCCACTTCTGGGATTTCTAAAACCAGTCCACTTCCAGGATTTCTAAAACCAGTCCACTTCCAGGATTTCTAAAACCAGTCCACTTCCAGGATTTCTGAAACCAGTCCACTTCCAGGATTTCTGAAACCAGTCCACTTCTGGGATTTCTAAAACCAGTCCACTTCCAGGATGTCTAAAACCAGTCCACTTCCAGGATTTCTAAAACCAGTCCACTTCAGGGGTTTCTAAAACCAGTCCACTTCAGGGGTTTCTAAAACCAGTCCACTTCCAGTATATCTAAAACCAGTCCACTTCTGGGATTTCTAAAACTAGTCCACTTCTGGGATTTCTGAAACCAGTCCACTTCCAGGATTTCTAAAACTAGTCCACTTCTGGGGTTTCTAAAACCAGTCCACTTCTGGGGTTTCTAAAACCAGTCCACTTCCAGTATTTCTAAAACAAGTCCACTTCCAGGATTTCTAAAACTAGTCCACTTCTGGTATTTCTGAAACCAGTCCACTTCTGAGATTTCTGAAACCAGTCCACTTCAGGGATTTCTGAAACCAGTCCACTTCTGAGATTTCTAAAACCAGTCCACTTCTGGGATTTCTAAAACTAGTCCACTTCTTGGGTTTCTAAAACCAGTCCACTTCCAGGATTTCTAAAACCAGTCCACTTCTGGGGTTTCTAAAACCAGTCCACTTCCAGGATTTCTGAAACCAATCCACTTCCGGGATTTCTGAAACCAGTCCACTTCTGGGATTTCTAAAACTAGTCCACTTCCAGGATTTCTAAAACCAGTCCACTTCTGGGATTTGTAAAACCAGTCCACTTCTGGGATTTCTAAAACCAGTCCACTTCCAGGATTTCTAAAACCAGTCCACTTCCAGGATTTCTAAAACCAGTCCACTTCTGGGGTTTCTAAAACCAGTCCACTTCCAGGATTTCTAAAACCAGTCCACTTCTGGGGTTTCTAAAACCAGTCCACTTCCAGGATTTCTAAAACCAGTCCACTTCTGGGGTTTCTAAAACCAGTCCACTTCTGGGATTTCTAAAACCAGTCCACTTCTGGGATTTCTAAAACCAGTCCACTTCTGGGATTTCTAAAACCAGTCCACTTCTGGGGTGTCTGAAACCAGTCCACTTCCAGGATTTCTAAAACCAGTCCACTTCTGGGATTTCTGAAACAAGTCCACTTCTGGGGTGTCTGAAACCAGTCCACTTCCAGGATTTCTAAAACCAGTCCACTTCTGGGATTTCTGAAACCAGTCCACATCTGGGATTTCTGACACCAGTCCACTTCCAGGATGTCTAAAACCAGTCCACTTCTGGGATTTCTAAAACCAGTCCACTTCTGGGATTTCTGACACCAGTCCACTTCCAGGATGTCTAAAACCAGTCCACTTCCAGGATTTCTAAAACCAGTCCACTTCCAGGATTTCTAAAACCAGTCCACTTCAGGGGTTTCTAAAACCAGTCCACTTCTGGGATTTCTGAAACCAGTCCACTTCTGAGATTTCTAAAACTAGTCCACTTCTTGGTTTTCTAAAACCAGTCCACTTCCAGGATTTCTAAAACCAGTCCACTTCTGGGGTTTCTAAAACCAGTCCACTTCCAGGATTTCTAAAACCAGTCCACTTCTGGGGTTTCTAAAACCAGTCCACTTCCAGGATTTCTGAAACCAATCCACTTCCGGGATTTCTAAAACCAGTCCACTTCTGGGATTTCTAAAACTAGTCCACTTCTTGGGTTTCTAAAACCAGTCCACTTCCAGGATTTCTAAAACCAGTCCACTTCTGGGGTTTCTAAAACCAGTCCACTTCCAGGATTTCTGAAACCAATCCACTTCCGGGATTTCTAAAACCAGTCCACTTCTGGGATTTCTAAAACTAGTCCACTTCCAGGATTTCTAAAACCAGTCCACTTCTGGGATTTGTAAAACCAGTCCACTTCTGGGATTTCTAAAACCAGTCCACGTCCAGGATTTCTAAAACCAGTCCACTTCCAGGATTTCTAAAACCAGTCCACTTCTGGGATTTCTAAAACCAGTCCACTTCCAGGATTTCTAAAACCAGTCCACTTCCAGGATTTCTAAAACCAGTCCACTTCCAGGATTTCTGAATCCAGTCCACTTCCAGGATTTCTGAAACCAGTCCACTTCTGGGATTTCTAAAACCAGTCCACTTCCAGGATGTCTAAAACCAGTCCACTTCCAGGATTTCTAAAACAGTCCACTTCAGGGGTTTCTAAAACCAGTCCACTTCAGGGGTTTCTAAAACCAGTCCACTTCAAGTATATCTAAAACCAGTCCACTTCTGGGATTTCTAAAACTAGTCCACTTCTGGGATTTCTGAAACCAGTCCACTTCCAGGATTTCTAAAACTAGTCCACTTCTGGGGTTTCTAAAACCAGTCCACTTCTGGGGTTTCTAAAACCAGTCCACTTCCAGTATTTCTAAAACAAGTCCACTTCCAGGATTTCTAAAACTAGTCCACTTCTGGTATTTCTGAAACCAGTCCACTTCTGAGATTTCTGAAACCAGTCCACTTCAGGGATTTCTGAAACCAGTCCACTTCTGAGATTTCTAAAACCAGTCCACTTCTGGGATTTCTAAAACTAGTCCACTTCTTGGGTTTCTAAAACCAGTCCACTTCCAGGATTTCTAAAACCAGTCCACTTCTGGGGTTTCTAAAACCAGTCCACTTCCAGGATTTCTGAAACCAATCCACTTCCGGGATTTCTGAAACCAGTCCACTTCTGGGATTTCTAAAACTAGTCCACTTCCAGGATTTCTAAAACCAGTCCACTTCTGGGATTTGTAAAACCAGTCCACTTCTGGGATTTCTAAAACCAGTCCACTTCCAGGATTTCTAAAACCAGTCCACTTCCAGGATTTCTAAAACCAGTCCACTTCTGGGATTTCTAAAACCAGTCCACTTCTTGGGTTTCTAAAACCAGTCCACTTCCAGGATTTCTAAAACCAGTCCACTTCTGGGGTTTCTAAAACCAGTCCACTTCCAGGATTTCTGAAACCAATCCACTTCCGGGATTACTAAAACCAGTCCACTTCTGGGATTTCTAAAACTAGTCCACTTCCAGGATTTCTAAAACCAGTCCACTTCTGGGATTTGTAAAACCAGTCCACTTCTGGGATTTCTAAAACCAGTCCACGTCCAGGATTTCTAAAACCAGTCCACTTCCAGGATTTCTAAAACCAGTCCACTTCTGGGATTTCTAAAACCAGTCCACTTCCAGGATTTCTAAAACCAGTCCACTTCCAGGATTTCTAAAACCAGTCCACTTCCAGGATTTCTGAAACCAGTCCACTTCCAGGATTTCTGAAACCAGTCCACTTCTGGGATTTCTAAAACCAGTCCACTTCCAGGATGTCTAAAACCAGTCCACTTCCAGGATTTCTAAAACCAGTCCACTTCAGGGGTTTCTAAAACCAGTCCACTTCAGGGGTTTCTAAAACCAGTCCACTTCCAGTATATCTAAAACCAGTCCACTTCTGGGATTTCTAAAACTAGTCCACTTCTGGGATTTCTGAAACCAGTCCACTTCCAGGATTTCTAAAACTAGTCCACTTCTGGGGTTTCTAAAACCAGTCCACTTCTGGGGTTTCTAAAACCAGTCCACTTCCAGTATTTCTAAAACAAGTCCACTTCCAGGATTTCTAAAACTAGTCCACTTCTGGTATTTCTGAAACCAGTCCACTTCTGAGATTTCTGAAACCAGTCCACTTCAGGGATTTCTGAAACCAGTCCACTTCTGAGATTTCTAAAACCAGTCCACTTCTGGGATTTCTAAAACTAGTCCACTTCTTGGGTTTCTAAAACCAGTCCACTTCCAGGATTTCTAAAACCAGTCCACTTCTGGGGTTTCTAAAACCAGTCCACTTCCAGGATTTCTGAAACCAATCCACTTCCGGGATTTCTGAAACCAGTCCACTTCTGGGATTTCTAAAACTAGTCCACTTCCAGGATTTCTAAAACCAGTCCACTTCTGGGATTTGTAAAACCAGTCCACTTCTGGGATTTCTAAAACCAGTCCACTTCCAGGATTTCTAAAACCAGTCCACTTCCAGGATTTCTAAAACCAGTCCACTTCTGGGATTTCTAAAACCAGTCCACTTCCAGTATTTCTAAAACCAGTCCACTTCCAGTATTTCTAAAACCAGTCCACTTCCAGGATTTCTTAAACCAGTCCACTTCCAGGATTTCTAAAACCAGTCCACTTCTGGGGTTTCTAAAACCAGTCCACTTCCAGGATTTCTAAAACCAGTCCACTTCTGGGGTTTCTAAAACCAGTCCACTTCCAGGATTTCTAAAACCAGTCCACTTCTGGGGTTTCTAAAACCAGTCCACTTCTGGGATTTCTAAAACCAGTCCACTTCTGGGATTTCTAAAACCAGTCCACTTCTGGGATTTCTAAAACCAGTCCACTTCTGGGGTGTCTGAAACCAGTCCACTTCCAGGATTTCTAAAACCAGTCCACTTCTGGGATTTCTGAAACCAGTCCACTTCTGGGGTGTCTGAAACCAGTCCACTTCCAGGATTTCTAAAACCAGTCCACTTCTGGGATTTCTGAAACCAGTCCACATCTGGGATTTCTGACACCAGTCCACTTCCAGGATGTCTAAAACCAGTCCACTTCTGGGATTTCTAAAACCAGTCCACTTCTGGGATTTCTGACACCAGTCCACTTCCAGGATGTCTAAAACCAGTCCACTTCCAGGATTTCTAAAACCAGTCCACTTCCAGGATTTCTAAAACCAGTCCACTTCAGGGGTTTCTAAAACCAGTCCACTTCTGGGATTTCTAAAACCAGTCCACTTCTGGGGTTTCTAAAACCAGTCCACTTCCAGGATTTCTGAAACCAATCCACTTCCGGGATTTCTGAAACCAGTCCACTTCTGGGATTTCTAAAACTAGTCCACTTCCAGGATTTCTAAAACCAGTCCACTTCTGGGATTTGTAAAACCAGTCCACTTCTGGGATTTCTAAAACCAGTCCACTTCCAGGATTTCTAAAACCAGTCCACTTCCAGGATTTCTAAAACCAGTCCACTTCTGGGATTTCTAAAACCAGTCCACTTCCAGGATTTCTAAAACCAGTCCACTTCCAGTATTTCTAAAACCAGTCCACTTCCAGTATTTCTAAAACCAGTCCACTTCCAGGATTTCTTAAACCAGTCCACTTCCAGGATTTCTAAAACCAGTCCACTTCTGGGGTTTCTAAAACCAGTCCACTTCCAGGATTTCTAAAACCAGTCCACTTCTGGGGTTTCTAAAACCAGTCCACTTCCAGGATTTCTAAAACCAGTCCACTTCTGGGGTTTCTAAAACCAGTCCACTTCTGGGATTTCTAAAACCAGTCCACTTCTGGGATTTCTAAAACCAGTCCACTTCTGGGATTTCTAAAACCAGTCCACTTCTGGGGTGTCTGAAACCAGTCCACTTCCAGGATTTCTAAAACCAGTCCACTTCTGGGATTTCTGAAACCAGTCCACGTCCAGGATTTCTAAAACCAGTCCACTTCCAGGATTTCTAAAACCAGTCCACTTCTGGGATTTCTAAAACCAGTCCACTTCCAGGATTTCTAAAACCAGTCCACTTCCAGGATTTCTAAAACCAGTCCACTTCCAGGATTTCTGAAACCAGTCCACTTCCAGGATTTCTGAAACCAGTCCACTTCTGGGATTTCTAAAACCAGTCCACTTCCAGGATGTCTAAAACCAGTCCACTTCCAGGATTTCTAAAACCAGTCCACTTCAGGGGTTTCTAAAACCAGTCCACTTCAGGGGTTTCTAAAACCAGTCCACTTCCAGTATATCTAAAACCAGTCCACTTCTGGGATTTCTAAAACTAGTCCACTTCTGGGATTTCTGAAACCAGTCCACTTCCAGGATTTCTAAAACTAGTCCACTTCTGGGGTTTCTAAAACCAGTCCACTTCTGGGGTTTCTAAAACCAGTCCACTTCCAGTATTTCTAAAACAAGTCCACTTCCAGGATTTCTAAAACTAGTCCACTTCTGGTATTTCTGAAACCAGTCCACTTCAGGGATTTCTGAAACCAGTCCACTTCTGAGATTTCTAAAACCAGTCCACTTCTGGGATTTCTAAAACTAGTCCACTTCTTGGGTTTCTAAAACCAGTCCACTTCCAGGATTTCTAAAACCAGTCCACTTCTGGGGTTTCTAAAACCAGTCCACTTCCAGGATTTCTGAAACCAATCCACTTCCGGGATTTCTGAAACCAGTCCACTTCTGGGATTTCTAAAACTAGTCCACTTCCAGGATTTCTAAAACCAGTCCACTTCTGGGATTTGTAAAACCAGTCCACTTCTGGGATTTCTAAAACCAGTCCACTTCCAGGATTTCTAAAACCAGTCCACTTCCAGGATTTCTAAAACCAGTCCACTTCTGGGGTTTCTAAAACCAGTCCACTTCCAGGATTTCTAAAACCAGTCCACTTCTGGGGTTTCTAAAACCAGTCCACTTCCAGGATTTCTAAAACCAGTCCACTTCTGGGGTTTCTAAAACCAGTCCACTTCTGGGATTTCTAAAACCAGTCCACTTCTGGGATTTCTAAAACCAGTCCACTTCTGGGATTTCTAAAACCAGTCCACTTCTGGGATTTCTAAAACCAGTCCACTTCTGGGGTGTCTGAAACCAGTCCACTTCCAGGATTTCTAAAACCAGTCCACTTCTGGGATTTCTGAAACCAGTCCACTTCTGGGGTGTCTGAAACCAGTCCACTTCCAGGATTTCTAAAACCAGTCCACTTCTGGGATTTCTGAAACCAGTCCACATCTGGGATTTCTGACACCAGTCCACTTCCAGGATGTCTAAAACCAGTCCACTTCTGGGATTTCTAAAACCAGTCCACTTCTGGGATTTCTGACACCAGTCCACTTCCAGGATGTCTAAAACCAGTCCACTTCCAGGATTTCTAAAACCAGTCCACTTCCAGGATTTCTAAAACCAGTCCACTTCAGGGGTTTCTAAAACCAGTCCACTTCTGGGATTTCTGAAACCAGTCCACTTCTGAGATTTCTAAAACTAGTCCACTTCTTGGTTTTCTAAAACCAGTCCACTTCCAGGATTTCTAAAACCAGTCCACTTCTGGGGTTTCTAAAACCAGTCCACTTCCAGGATTTCTAAAACCAGTCCACTTCTGGGGTTTCTAAAACCAGTCCACTTCCAGGATTTCTGAAACCAATCCACTTCCGGGATTTCTAAAACCAGTCCATTTCTGGGATTTCTAAAACTAGTCCACTTCTTGGGTTTCTAAAACCAGTCCACTTCCAGGATTTCTAAAACCAGTCCACTTCTGGGGTTTCTAAAACCAGTCCACTTCCAGGATTTCTGAAACCAATCCACTTCCGGGATTTCTAAAACCAGTCCACTTCTGGGATTTCTAAAACTAGTCCACTTCCAGGATTTCTAAAACCAGTCCACTTCTGGGATTTGTAAAACCAGTCCACTTCTGGGATTTCTAAAACCAGTCCACGTCCAGGATTTCTAAAACCAGTCCACTTCCAGGATTTCTAAAACCAGTCCACTTCTGGGATTTCTAAAACCAGTCCACTTCCAGGATTTCTAAAACCAGTCCACTTCCAGGATTTCTAAAACCAGTCCACTTCCAGGATTTCTGAAACCAGTCCACTTCCAGGATTTCTGAAACCAGTCCACTTCTGGGATTTCTAAAACCAGTCCACTTCCAGGATGTCTAAAACCAGTCCACTTCCAGGATTTCTAAAACCAGTCCACTTCAGGGGTTTCTAAAACCAGTCCACTTCAGGGGTTTCTAAAACCAGTCCACTTCCAGTATATCTAAAACCAGTCCACTTCTGGGATTTCTAAAACTAGTCCACTTCTGGGATTTCTGAAACCAGTCCACTTCCAGGATTTCTAAAACTAGTCCACTTCTGGGGTTTCTAAAACCAGTCCACTTCTGGGGTTTCTAAAACCAGTCCACTTCCAGTATTTCTAAAACAAGTCCACTTCCAGGATTTCTAAAACTAGTCCACTTCTGGTATTTCTGAAACCAGTCCACTTCTGAGATTTCTGAAACCAGTCCACTTCAGGGATTTCTGAAACCAGTCCACTTCTGAGATTTCTAAAACCAGTCCACTTCTGGGGTTTCTAAAACCAGTCCACTTCCAGGATTTCTGAAACCAATCCACTTCCGGGATTTCTGAAACCAGTCCACCTCTGGGATTTCTAAAACTAGTCCACTTCCAGGATTTCTAAAACCAGTCCACTTCTGGGATTTGTAAAACCAGTCCACTTCTGGGATTTCTAAAACCAGTCCACTTCCAGGATTTCTAAAACCAGTCCACTTCCAGGATTTCTAAAACCAGTCCACTTCTGGGATTTCTAAAACCAGTCCACTTCTTGGGTTTCTAAAACCAGTCCACTTCCAGGATTTCTAAAACCAGTCCACTTCTGGGGTTTCTAAAACCAGTCCACTTCCAGGATTTCTGAAACCAATCCACTTCCGGGATTTCTAAAACCAGTCCACTTCTGGGATTTCTAAAACTAGTCCACTTCCAGGATTTCTAAAACCAGTCCACTTCTGGGATTTGTAAAACCAGTCCACTTCTGGGATTTCTAAAACCAGTCCACGTCCAGGATTTCTAAAACCAGTCCACTTCCAGGATTTCTAAAACCAGTCCACTTCTGGGATTTCTAAAACCAGTCCACTTCCAGGATTTCTAAAACCAGTCCACTTCCAGGATTTCTAAAACCAGTCCACTTCAAGGATTTCTGAAACCAGTCCACTTCCAGGATTTCTGAAACCAGTCCACTTCTGGGATTTCTAAAACCAGTCCACTTCCAGGATGTCTAAAACCAGTCCACTTCCAGGATTTCTAAAACCAGTCCACTTCAGGGGTTTCTAAAACCAGTCCACTTCAGGGGTTTCTAAAACCAGTCCACTTCCAGTATATCTAAAACCAGTCCACTTCTGGGATTTCTAAAACTAGTCCACTTCTGGGATTTCTGAAACCAGTCCACTTCCAGGATTTCTAAAACTAGTCCACTTCTGGGGTTTCTAAAACCAGTCCACTTCTGGGGTTTCTAAAACCAGTCCACTTCCAGTATTTCTAAAACAAGTCCACTTCCAGGATTTCTAAAACTAGTCCACTTCTGGTATTTCTGAAACCAGTCCACTTCTGAGATTTCTGAAACCAGTCCACTTCAGGGATTTCTGAAACCAGTCCACTTCTGAGATTTCTAAAACCAGTCCACTTCTGGGATTTCTAAAACCAGTCCACTTCTTGGGTTTCTAAAACCAGTCCACTTCCAGGATTTCTAAAACCAGTCCACTTCTGGGGTTTCTAAAACCAGTCCACTTCCAGGATTTCTGAAACCAATCCACTTCCGGGATTTCTGAAACCAGTCCACTTCTGGGATTTCTAAAACTAGTCCACTTCCAGGATTTCTAAAACCAGTCCACTTCCAGGATTTCTAAAACCAGTCCACTTCTGGGATTTCTAAAACCAGTCCACTTCCAGGATTTCTAAAAGCAGTCCACTTCCAGTATTTCTAAAACCAGTCCACTTCCAGTATTTCTAAAACCAGTCCACTTCCAGGATTTCTTAAACCAGTCCACTTTCAGGATTTCTAAAACCAGTCCACTTCTGGGGTTTCTAAAACCAGTCCACTTCCAGGATTTCTAAAACCAGTCCACTTCTGGGGTTTCTAAAACCAGTCCACTTCCAGGATTTCTAAAACCAGTCCACTTCTGGGGTTTCTAAAACCAGTCCACTTCTGGGAGTCCTAAAACCAGTCCACTTCTGGGATTTCTAAAACCAGTCCACTTCTGGGATTTCTAAAACCAGTCCACTTCTGGGGTGTCTGAAACCAGTCCACTTCCAGGATTTCTAAAACCAGTCCACTTCTGGGATTTCTGAAACCAGTCCACGTCCAGGATTTTTAAAACCAGTCCACTTCCAGGATTTCTAAAACCAGTCCACTTCTGGGATTTCTAAAACCAGTCCACTTCCAGGATTTCTAAAACCAGTCCACTTCCAGGATTTCTAAAACCAGTCCACTTCCAGGATTTCTGAAACCAGTCCACTTCCAGGATTTCTGAAACCAGTCCACTTCTGGGATTTCTAAAACCAGTCCACTTCCAGGATGTCTAAAACCAGTCCACTTCCAGGATTTCTAAAACCAGTCCACTTCAGGGGTTTCTAAAACCAGTCCACTTCAGGGGTTTCTAAAACCAGTCCACTTCCAGTATATCTAAAACCAGTCCACTTCTGGGATTTCTAAAACTAGTCCACTTCTGGGATTTCTGAAACCAGTCCACTTCCAGGATTTCTAAAACTAGTCCACTTCTGGGGTTTCTAAAACCAGTCCACTTCTGGGGTTTCTAAAACCAGTCCACTTCCAGTATTTCTAAAACAAGTCCACTTCCAGGATTTCTAAAACTAGTCCACTTCTGGTATTTCTGAAACCAGTCCACTTCAGGGATTTCTGAAACCAGTCCACTTCTGAGATTTCTAAAACCAGTCCACTTCTGGGATTTCTAAAACTAGTCCACTTCTTGGGTTTCTAAAACCAGTCCACTTCCAGGATTTCTAAAACCAGTCCACTTCTGGGGTTTCTAAAACCAGTCCACTTCCAGGATTTCTGAAACCAATCCACTTCCGGGATTTCTGAAACCAGTCCACTTCTGGGATTTCTAAAACTAGTCCACTTCCAGGATTTCTAAAACCAGTCCACTTCTGGGATTTGTAAAACCAGTCCACTTCTGGGATTTCTAAAACCAGTCCACTTCCAGGATTTCTAAAACCAGTCCACTTCCAGGATTTCTAAAACCAGTCCACTTCTGGGGTTTCTAAAACCAGTCCACTTCCAGGATTTCTAAAACCAGTCCACTTCTGGGGTTTCTAAAACCAGTCCACTTCCAGGATTTCTAAAACCAGTCCACTTCTGGGGTTTCTAAAACCAGTCCACTTCTGGGATTTCTAAAACCAGTCCACTTCTGGGATTTCTAAAGCCAGTCCACTTCTGGGATTTCTAAAACCAGTCCACTTCTGGGGTGTCTGAAACCAGTCCACTTCCAGGATTTCTAAAACCAGTCCACTTCTGGGATTTCTGAAACCAGTCCACTTCTGGGGTGTCTGAAACCAGTCCACCTCCAGGATTTCTAAAACCAGTCCACTTCTGGGATTTCTGAAACCAGTCCACATCTGGGATTTCTGACACCAGTCCACTTCCAGGATGTCTAAAACCAGTCCACTTCTGGGATTTCTAAAACCAGTCCACTTCTGGGATTTCTGACACCAGTCCACTTCCAGGATGTCTAAAACCAGTCCACTTCCAGGATTTCTAAAACCAGTCCACTTCCAGGATTTCTAAAACCAGTCCACTTCAGGGGTTTCTAAAACCAGTCCACTTCTGGGATTTCTGAAACCAGTCCACTTCTGAGATTTCTAAAACTAGTCCACTTCTTGGTTTTCTAAAACCAGTCCACTTCCAGGATTTCTAAAACCAGTCCACTTCTGGGGTTTCTAAAACCAGTCCACTTCCAGGATTTCTAAAACCAGTCCACTTCTGGGGTTTCTAAAACCAGTCCACTTCCAGGATTTCTGAAACCAATCCACTTCCGGGATTTCTAAAACCAGTCCACTTCTGGGATTTCTAAAACTAGTCCACTTCTTGGGTTTCTAAAACCAGTCCACTTCCAGGATTTCTAAAACCAGTCCACTTCTGGGGTTTCTAAAACCAGTCCACTTCCAGGATTTCTGAAACCAATCCACTTCCGGGATTTCTAAAACCAGTCCACTTCTGGGATTTCTAAAACTAGTCCACTTCCAGGATTTCTAAAACCAGTCCACTTCTGGGATTTGTAAAACCAGTCCACTTCTGGGATTTCTAAAACCAGTCCACGTCCAGGATTTCTAAAACCAGTCCACTTCCAGGATTTCTAAAACCAGTCCACTTCTGGGATTTCTAAAACCAGTCCACTTCCAGGATTTCTAAAACCAGTCCACTTCCAGGATTTCTAAAACCAGTCCACTTCCAGGATTTCTGAAACCAGTCCACTTCCAGGATTTCTGAAACCAGTCCACTTCTGGGATTTCTAAAACCAGTCCACTTCCAGGATGTCTAAAACCAGTCCACTTCCAGGATTTCTAAAACCAGTCCACTTCAGGGGTTTCTAAAACCAGTCCACTTCAGGGGTTTCTAAAACCAGTCCACTTCCAGTATATCTAAAACCAGTCCACTTCTGGGATTTCTAAAACTAGTCCACTTCTGGGATTTCTGAAACCAGTCCACTTCCAGGATTTCTAAAACTAGTCCACTTCTGGGGTTTCTAAAACCAGTCCACTTCTGGGGTTTCTAAAACCAGTCCACTTCCAGTATTTCTAAAACAAGTCCACTTCCAGGATTTCTAAAACTAGTCCACTTCTGGTATTTCTGAAACCAGTCCACTTCTGAGATTTCTGAAACCAGTCCACTTCAGGGATTTCTGAAACCAGTCCACTTCTGAGATTTCTAAAACCAGTCCACTTCTGGGATTTCTAAAACTAGTCCACTTCTTGGGTTTCTAAAACCAGTCCACTTCCAGGATTTCTAAAACCAGTCCACTTCTGGGGTTTCTAAAACCAGTCCACTTCCAGGATTTCTGAAACCAATCCACTTCCGGGATTTCTGAAACCAGTCCACTTCTGGGATTTCTAAAACTAGTCCACTTCCAGGATTTCTAAAACCAGTCCACTTCTGGGATTTGTAAAACCAGTCCACTTCTGGGATTTCTAAAACCAGTCCACTTCCAGGATTTCTAAAACCAGTCCACTTCCAGGATTTCTAAAACCAGTCCACTTCTGGGATTTCTAAAACCAGTCCACTTCTTGGGTTTCTAAAACCAGTCCACTTCCAGGATTTCTAAAACCAGTCCACTTCTGGGGTTTCTAAAACCAGTCCACTTCCAGGATTTCTGAAACCAATCCACTTCCGGGATTTCTAAAACCAGTCCACTTCTGGGATTTCTAAAACTAGTCCACTTCCAGGATTTCTAAAACCAGTCCACTTCTGGGATTTGTAAAACCAGTCCACTTCTGGGATTTCTAAAACCAGTCCACGTCCAGGATTTCTAAAACCAGTCCACTTCCAGGATTTCTAAAACCAGTCCACTTCTGGGATTTCTAAAACCAGTCCACTTCCAGGATTTCTAAAACCAGTCCACTTCCAGGATTTCTAAAACCAGTCCACTTCAAGGATTTCTGAAACCAGTCCACTTCCAGGATTTCTGAAACCAGTCCACTTCTGGGATTTCTAAAACCAGTCCACTTCCAGGATGTCTAAAACCAGTCCACTTCCAGGATTTCTAAAACCAGTCCACTTCAGGGGTTTCTAAAACCAGTCCACTTCAGGGGTTTCTAAAACCAGTCCACTTCCAGTATATCTAAAACCAGTCCACTTCTGGGATTTCTAAAACTAGTCCACTTCTGGGATTTCTGAAACCAGTCCACTTCCAGGATTTCTAAAACTAGTCCACTTCTGGGGTTTCTAAAACCAGTCCACTTCTGGGGTTTCTAAAACCAGTCCACTTCCAGTATTTCTAAAACAAGTCCACTTCCAGGATTTCTAAAACTAGTCCACTTCTGGTATTTCTGAAACCAGTCCACTTCTGAGATTTCTGAAACCAGTCCACTTCAGGGATTTCTGAAACCAGTCCACTTCTGAGATTTCTAAAACCAGTCCACTTCTGGGATTTCTAAAACTAGTCCACTTCTTGGGTTTCTAAAACCAGTCCACTTCCAGGATTTCTAAAACCAGTCCACTTCTGGGGTTTCTAAAACCAGTCCACTTCCAGGATTTCTGAAACCAATCCACTTCCGGGATTTCTGAAACCAGTCCACTTCTGGGATTTCTAAAACTAGTCCACTTCCAGGATTTCTAAAACCAGTCCACTTCTGGGATTTGTAAAACCAGTCCACTTCTGGGATTTCTAAAACCAGTCCACTTCCAGGATTTCTAAAACCAGTCCACTTCCAGGATTTCTAAAACCAGTCCACTTCTGGGATTTCTAAAACCAGTCCACTTCCAGTATTTCTAAAACCAGTCCACTTCCAGTATTTCTAAAACCAGTCCACTTCCAGGATTTCTTAAACCAGTCCACTTCCAGGATTTCTAAAACCAGTCCACTTCTGGGGTTTCTAAAACCAGTCCACTTCCAGGATTTCTAAAACCAGTCCACTTCTGGGGTTTCTAAAACCAGTCCACTTCCAGGATTTCTAAAACCAGTCCACTTCTGGGGTTTCTAAAACCAGTCCACTTCTGGGATTTCTAAAACCAGTCCACTTCTGGGATTTCTAAAACCAGTCCACTTCTGGGATTTCTAAAACCAGTCCACTTCTGGGGTGTCTGAAACCAGTCCACTTCCAGGATTTCTAAAACCAGTCCACTTCTGGGATTTCTGAAACCAGTCCACTTCTGGGGTGTCTGAAACCAGTCCACTTCCAGGATTTCTAAAACCAGTCCACTTCTGGGATTTCTGAAACCAGTCCACATCTGGGATTTCTGACACCAGTCCACTTCCAGGATGTCTAAAACCAGTCCACTTCTGGGATTTCTAAAACCAGTCCACTTCTGGGATTTCTGACACCAGTCCACTTCCAGGATGTCTAAAACCAGTCCACTTCCAGGATTTCTAAAACCAGTCCACTTCCAGGATTTCTAAAACCAGTCCACTTCAGGGGTTTCTAAAACCAGTCCACTTCTGGGATTTCTGAAACCAGTCCACTTCTGAGATTTCTAAAACCAGTCCACTTCTGGGATTTCTAAAACTAGTCCACTTCTGGGGTTTCTAAAACCAGTCCACTTCTGGGGTTTCTAAAACCAGTCCACTTCCAGTATTTCTAAAACAAGTCCACTTCCAGTATTTCTAAAACAAGTCCACTTCCAGGATTTCTAAAACTAGTCCACTTCTGGTATTTCTGAAACCAGTCCACTTCTGAGATTTCTGAAACCAGTCCACTTCAGGGATTTCTGAAACCAGTCCACTTCTGAGATTTCTAAAACCAGTCCACTTCTGGGATTTCTAAAACTAGTCCACTTCTTGGGTTTCTAAAACCAGTCCACTTCCAGGATTTCTAAAACCAGTCCACTTCTGGGGTTTCTAAAACCAGTCCACTTCCAGGATTTCTGAAACCAATCCACTTCCGGGATTTCTGAAACCAGTCCACTTCTGGGATTTCTAAAACTAGTCCACTTCCAGGATTTCTAAAACCAGTCCACTTCTGGGATTTCTAAAACCAGTCCACTTCCAGGATTTCTAAAACCAGTCCACTTCCAGGATTTCTAAAACCAGTCCACTTCAAGGATTTCTGAAACCAGTCCACTTCCAGGATTTCTGAAACCAGTCCACTTCTGGGATTTCTAAAACCAGTCCACTTCCAGGATGTCTAAAACCAGTCCACTTCCAGGATTTCTAAAACCAGTCCACTTCAGGGGTTTCTAAAACCAGTCCACATCTGGGATTTCTGACACCAGTCCACTTCCAGGATTTCTAAAACTAGTCCACTTCTGGTATTTCTGAAACCAGTCCACTTCTGAGATTTCTGAAACCAGTCCACTTCAGGGATTTCTGAAACCAGTCCACTTCTGAGATTTCTAAAACCAGTCCACTTCTGGGATTTCTAAAACTAGTCCACTTCTGGGGTTTCTAAAACCAGTCCACTTCCAGGATTTCTAAAACCAGTCCACTTCTGGGGTTTCTAAAACCAGTCCACTTCCAGGATTTCTGAAACCAATCCACTTCCGGGATTTCTGAAACCAGTCCACTTCTGGGATTTCTAAAACTAGTCCACTTCCAGGATTTCTAAAACCAGTCCACTTCTGGGATTTGTAAAACCAGTCCACTTCTGGGATTTCTAAAACCAGTCCACTTCCAGGATTTCTAAAACCAGTCCACTTCCAGGATTTCTAAAACCAGTCCACTTCTGGGATTTCTAAAACCAGTCCACTTCTTGGGTTTCTAAAACCAGTCCACTTCCAGGATTTCAAAAACCAGTCCACTTCTGGGGTTTCTAAAACCAGTCCACTTCCAGGATTTCTGAAACCAATCCACTTCCGGGATTTCTAAAACCAGTCCACTTCTGGGATTTCTAAAACTAGTCCACTTCCAGGATTTCTAAAACCAGTCCACTTCTGGGATTTGTAAAACCAGTCCACTTCTGGGATTTCTAAAACCAGTCCACGTCCAGGATTTCTAAAACCAGTCCACTTCCAGGATTTCTAAAACCAGTCCACTTCTGGGATTTCTAAAACCAGTCCACTTCCAGGATTTCTAAAACCAGTCCACTTCCAGGATTTCTAAAACCAGTCCACTTCAAGGATTTCTGAAACCAGTCCACTTCCAGGATTTCTGAAACCAGTCCACTTCTGGGATTTCTAAAACCAGTCCACTTCCAGGATGTCTAAAACCAGTCCACTTCCAGGATTTCTAAAACCAGTCCACTTCAGGGGTTTCTAAAACCAGTCCACTTCAGGGGTTTCTAAAACCAGTCCACTTCCAGTATATCTAAAACCAGTCCACTTCTGGGATTTCTAAAACTAGTCCACTTCTGGGATTTCTGAAACCAGTCCACTTCCAGGATTTCTAAAACTAGTCCACTTCTGGGGTTTCTAAAACCAGTCCACTTCTGGGGTTTCTAAAACCAGTCCACTTCCAGTATTTCTAAAACAAGTCCACTTCCAGGATTTCTAAAACTAGTCCACTTCTGGTATTTCTGAAACCAGTCCACTTCTGAGATTTCTGAAACCAGTCCACTTCAGGGATTTCTGAAACCAGTCCACTTCTGAGATTTCTAAAACCAGTCCACTTCTGGGATTTCTAAAACTAGTCCACTTCTTGGGTTTCTAAAACCAGTCCACTTCCAGGATTTCTAAAACCAGTCCACTTCTGGGGTTTCTAAAACCAGTCCACTTCCAGGATTTCTGAAACCAATCCACTTCCGGGATTTCTGAAACCAGTCCACTTCTGGGATTTCTAAAACTAGTCCACTTCCAGGATTTCTAAAACCAGTCCACTTCTGGGATTTGTAAAACCAGTCCACTTCTGGGATTTCTAAAACCAGTCCACTTCCAGGATTTCTAAAACCAGTCCACTTCCAGGATTTCTAAAACCAGTCCACTTCTGGGATTTCTAAAACCAGTCCACTTCCAGTATTTCTAAAACCAGTCCACTTCCAGTATTTCTAAAACCAGTCCACTTCCAGGATTTCTTAAACCAGTCCACTTCCAGGATTTCTAAAACCAGTCCACTTCTGGGGTTTCTAAAACCAGTCCACTTCCAGGATTTCTAAAACCAGTCCACTTCTGGGGTTTCTAAAACCAGTCCACTTCCAGGATTTCTAAAACCAGTCCACTTCTGGGGTTTCTAAAACCAGTCCACTTCTGGGATTTCTAAAACCAGTCCACTTCTGGGATTTCTAAAACCAGTCCACTTCTGGGATTTCTAAAACCAGTCCACTTCTGGGGTGTCTGAAACCAGTCCACTTCCAGGATTTCTAAAACCAGTCCACTTCTGGGATTTCTGAAACCAGTCCACTTCCAGGATTTCTAAAACTAGTCCACTTCTGGGGTTTCTAAAACCAGTCCACTTCTGGGGTTTCTAAAACCAGTCCACTTCCAGTATTTCTAAAACAAGTCCACTTCCAGGATTTCTAAAACTAGTCCACTTCTGGTATTTCTGAAACCAGTCCACTTCTGAGATTTCTGAAACCAGTCCACTTCAGGGATTTCTGAAACCAGTCCACTTCTGAGATTTCTAAAACCAGTCCACTTCTGGGATTTCTAAAACTAGTCCACTTCTTGGGTTTCTAAAACCAGTCCACTTCCAGGATTTCTAAAACCAGTCCACTTCTGGGGTTTCTAAAAACCAGTCCACTTCCAGGATTTCTGAAACCAATCCACTTCCGGGATTTCTGAAACCAGTCCACTTCTGGGATTTCTAAAACTAGTCCACTTCCAGGATTTCTAAAACCAGTCCACTTCTGGGATTTGTAAAACCAGTCCACTTCTGGGATTTCTAAAACCAGTCCACTTCCAGGATTTCTAAAACCAGTCCACTTCCAGGATTTCTAAAACCAGTCCACTTCTGGGATTTCTAAAACCAGTCCACTTCCAGTATTTCTAAAACCAGTCCACTTCCAGTATTTCTAAAACCAGTCCACTTCCAGGATTTCTTAAACCAGTCCACTTCCAGGATTTCTAAAACCAGTCCACTTCTGGGGTTTCTAAAACCAGTCCACTTCCAGGATTTCTAAAACCAGTCCACTTCTGGGGTTTCTAAAACCAGTCCACTTCCAGGATTTCTAAAACTAGTCCACTTCTGGGGTTTCTAAAACCAGTCCACTTCTGGGGTTTCTAAAACCAGTCCACTTCCAGTATTTCTAAAACAAGTCCACTTCCAGGATTTCTAAAACTAGTCCACTTCTGGTATTTCTGAAACCAGTCCACTTCTGAGATTTCTGAAACCAGTCCACTTCAGGGATTTCTGAAACCAGTCCACTTCTGAGATTTCTAAAACCAGTCCACTTCTGGGATTTCTAAAACTAGTCCACTTCTTGGGTTTCTAAAACCAGTCCACTTCCAGGATTTCTAAAACCAGTCCACTTCTGGGGTTTCTAAAACCAGTCCACTTCCAGGATTTCTGAAACCAATCCACTTCCGGGATTTCTGAAACCAGTCCACTTCTGGGATTTCTAAAACTAGTCCACTTCCAGGATTTCTAAAACCAGTCCACTTCTGGGATTTGTAAAACCAGTCCACTTCTGGGATTTCTAAAACCAGTCCACTTCCAGGATTTCTAAAACCAGTCCACTTCCAGGATTTCTAAAACCAGTCCACTTCTGGGATTTCTAAAACCAGTCCACTTCCAGTATTTCTAAAACCAGTCCACTTCCAGTATTTCTAAAACCAGTCCACTTCCAGGATTTCTTAAACCAGTCCACTTCCAGGATTTCTAAAACCAGTCCACTTCTGGGGTTTCTAAAACCAGTCCACTTCCAGGATTTCTAAAACCAGTCCACTTCTGGGGTTTCTAAAACCAGTCCACTTCCAGGATTTCTA
The DNA here is from genome assembly GCF_933228915.1 of Telmatherina bonti. Taxonomy (NCBI): domain Eukaryota; kingdom Metazoa; phylum Chordata; class Actinopteri; order Atheriniformes; family Telmatherinidae; genus Telmatherina; species Telmatherina bonti. The sequence continues at coordinate 38,300,171 of NC_136613.1, read as the reverse complement.
AAACCAGTCCACTTCTGGGGTTTCTAAAACCAGTCCACTTCTGGGATTTCTAAAACCAGTCCACTTCTGGGATTTCTAAAACCAGTCCACTTCTGGGATTTCTAAAACCAGTCCACTTCTGGGGTGTCTGAAACCAGTCCACTTCCAGGATTTCTAAAACCAGTCCACTTCTGGGATTTCTGAAACCAGTCCACTTCCAGGATTTCTAAAACTAGTCCACTTCTGGGGTTTCTAAAACCAGTCCACTTCTGGGGTTTCTAAAACCAGTCCACTTCCAGTATTTCTAAAACAAGTCCACTTCCAGGATTTCTAAAACTAGTCCACTTCTGGTATTTCTGAAACCAGTCCACTTCTGAGATTTCTGAAACCAGTCCACTTCAGGGATTTCTGAAACCAGTCCACTTCTGAGATTTCTAAAACCAGTCCACTTCTGGGATTTCTAAAACTAGTCCACTTCTTGGGTTTCTAAAACCAGTCCACTTCCAGGATTTCTAAAACCAGTCCACTTCTGGGGTTTCTAAAAACCAGTCCACTTCCAGGATTTCTGAAACCAATCCACTTCCGGGATTTCTGAAACCAGTCCACTTCTGGGATTTCTAAAACTAGTCCACTTCCAGGATTTCTAAAACCAGTCCACTTCTGGGATTTGTAAAACCAGTCCACTTCTGGGATTTCTAAAACCAGTCCACTTCCAGGATTTCTAAAACCAGTCCACTTCCAGGATTTCTAAAACCAGTCCACTTCTGGGATTTCTAAAACCAGTCCACTTCCAGTATTTCTAAAACCAGTCCACTTCCAGTATTTCTAAAACCAGTCCACTTCCAGGATTTCTTAAACCAGTCCACTTCCAGGATTTCTAAAACCAGTCCACTTCTGGGGTTTCTAAAACCAGTCCACTTCCAGGATTTCTAAAACCAGTCCACTTCTGGGGTTTCTAAAACCAGTCCACTTCCAGGATTTCTAAAACCAGTCCACTTCTGGGGTTTCTAAAACCAGTCCACTTCTGGGATTTCTAAAACCAGTCCACTTCTGGGATTTCTAAAACCAGTCCACTTCTGGGATTTCTAAAACCAGTCCACTTCTGGGGTGTCTGAAACCAGTCCACTTCCAGGATTTCTAAAACCAGTCCACTTCTGGGATTTCTGAAACCAGTCCACTTCTGGGGTGTCTGAAACCAGTCCACTTCCAGGATTTCTAAAACCAGTCCACTTCTGGGATTTCTGAAACCAGTCCACATCTGGGATTTCTGACACCAGTCCACTTCCAGGATGTCTAAAACCAGTCCACTTCTGGGATTTCTAAAACCAGTCCACTTCTGGGATTTCTGACACCAGTCCACTTCCAGGATGTCTAAAACCAGTCCACTTCCAGGATTTCTAAAACCAGTCCACTTCCAGGATTTCTAAAACCAGTCCACTTCAGGGGTTTCTAAAACCAGTCCACTTCTGGGATTTCTGAAACCAGTCCACTTCTGAGATTTCTAAAACCAGTCCACTTCTGGGATTTCTAAAACTAGTCCACTTCTTGGGTTTCTAAAACCAGTCCACTTCCAGGATTTCTAAAACCAGTCCACTTCTGGGGTTTCTAAAACCAGTCCACTTCCAGGATTTCTGAAACCAATCCACTTCCGGGATTTCTGAAACCAGTCCACTTCTGGGATTTCTAAAACTAGTCCACTTCCAGGATTTCTAAAACCAGTCCACTTCTGGGATTTGTAAAACCAGTCCACTTCTGGGATTTCTAAAACCAGTCCACTTCTGGGATTTCTAAAACCAGTCCACTTCTGGGATTTCTAAAACCAGTCCACTTCTGGGGTGTCTGAAACCAGTCCACTTCCAGGATTTCTAAAACCAGTCCACTTCTGGGATTTCTGAAACCAGTCCACTTCTGGGGTGTCTGAAACCAGTCCACTTCCAGGATTTCTAAAACCAGTCCACTTCTGGGATTTCTGAAACCAGTCCACATCTGGGATTTCTGACACCAGTCCACTTCCAGGATGTCTAAAACCAGTCCACTTCTGGGATTTCTAAAACCAGTCCACTTCTGGGATTTCTGACACCAGTCCACTTCCAGGATGTCTAAAACCAGTCCACTTCCAGGATTTCTAAAACCAGTCCACTTCCAGGATTTCTAAAACCAGTCCACTTCAGGGGTTTCTAAAACCAGTCCACTTCAGGGGTTTCTAAAACCAGTCCACTTCTGGGGTTTCTAAAACCAGTCCACTTCCAGTATATCTAAAACCAGTCCACTTCTGGGATTTCTAAAACTAGTCCACTTCTGGGATTTCTGAAACCAGTCCACTTCCAGGATTTCTAAAACTAGTCCACTTCTGGGGTTTCTAAAACCAGTCCACTTCTGGGGTTTCTAAAACCAGTCCACTTCCAGTATTTCTAAAACAAGTCCACTTCCAGGATTTCTAAAACTAGTCCACTTCTGGTATTTCTGAAACCAGTCCACTTCTGAGATTTCTGAAACCAGTCCACTTCAGGGATTTCTGAAACCAGTCCACTTCTGAGATTTCTAAAACCAGTCCACTTCTGGGATTTGTAAAAACCAGTCCACTTCTGGGATTTCTAAAACCAGTCCACTTCCAGGATTTCTAAAACCAGTCCACTTCCAGGATTTCTAAAACCAGTCCACTTCTGGGATTTCTAAAACCAGTCCACTTCCAGGATTTCTAAAACCAGTCCACTTCCAGTATTTCTAAAACCAGTCCACTTCCAGTATTTCTAAAACCAGTCCACTTCCAGGATTTCTTAAACCAGTCCACTTCCAGGATTTCTAAAACCAGTCCACTTCTGGGGTTTCTGAAACCAGTCCACTTCCAGGATTTCTAAAACCAGTCCACTTCTGGGGTTTCTAAAACCAGTCCACTTCCAGGATTTCTTAAACCAGTCCACTTCCAGGATTTCTAAAACCAGTCCACTTCTGGGGTTTCTAAAACCAGTCCACTTCCAGGATTTCTAAAACCAGTCCACTTCTGGGGTTTCTAAAACCAGTCCACTTCTGGGATTTCTAAAACCAGTCCACTTCTGGGGTTTCTAAAACCAGTCCACTTCTGGGATTTCTAAAACCAGTCCACTTCTGGGATTTCTAAAACCAGTCCACTTCTGGGATTTCTAAAACCAGTCCACTTCTGGGGTTTCTGAAACCAGTCCACTTCCAGGATTTCTAAAACCAGTCCACTTCTGGGATTTCTGAAACCAGTCCACTTCTGGGATTTCTGACACCAGTCCACTTCCAGGATGTCTAAAACCAGTCCACTTCCAGGATTTCTAAAACCAGTCCACTTCTGGGGTTTCTAAAACCAGTCCACTTCTGGGATTTCTGAAACCAGTCCACTTCTGGGATTTCTGACACCAGTCCACTTCCAGGATGTCTAAAACCAGTCCACTTCCAGGATTTCTAAAACCAGTCCACTTCCAGGATTTCTAAAACCAGTCCACTTCAGGGGTGTCTACAACCAGTCCACTTCAGGGGTTTCTAAAACCAGTCCACTTCTGGGGTTTCTAAAACCAGTCCACTTCCAGTATATCTAAAACCAGTCCACTTCTGGGATTTCTAAAACTAGTCCACTTCTGGGATTTCTGAAACCAGTCCACTTCCAGTATTTCTAAAACAAGTCCACTTCTGGGATTTCTGAAACCAGTCCACTTCTGAGATTTCTGAAACCAGTCCACTTCAGGGATTTCTGAAACCAGTCCACTTCTGAGATTTCTAAAACCAGTCCACTTCTGGGATTTCTAAAACTAGTCCACTTCTTGGGTTTCTAAAACCAGTCCACTTCCAGGATTTCTAAAACCAGTCCACTTCTGGGGTTTCTAAAACCAGTCCACTTCCAGGATTTCTGAAACCAATCCACTTCCGGGATTTCTAAAACCAGTCCACTTCTGGGATTTCTAAAACTAGTCCACTTCCAGGATTTCTAAAACCAGTCCACTTCTGGGATTTGTAAAACCAGTCCACTTCTGGGATTTCTAAAACCAGTCCACTTCCAGGATTTCTAAAACCAGTCCACTTCCAGGATTTCTAAAACCAGTCCACTTCTGGGGTTTCTAAAACCAGTCCACTTCCAGGATTTCTAAAACCAGTCCACTTCCAGGATTTCTAAAACCAGTCCACTTCCAGGATTTCTGAAACCAGTCCACTTCCAGGATTTCTGAAACCAGTCCACTTCTGGGGTTTCTAAAACCAGTCCACTTCTGGGATTTCTAAAACCAGTCCACTTCTGGGGTTTCTAAAACCAGTCCACTTCTGGGGTTTCTGAAACCAGTCCACTTCAGGGATTTCTGAAACCAGTCCACTTCTGAGATTTCTAAAACCAGTCCACTTCTGGGATTTCTGAAACCAGTCCACTTCTGAGATTTGTAAAACCAGTCCACTTCTGGGATTTCTGAAACCAGTCCACTTCCAGGATTTCTAAAACCAGTCCACTTCCAGTATATCTAAAACCAGTCCACTTCTGGGATTTCTAAAACTAGTCCACTTCTGGGATTTCTGAAACCAGTCCACTTCCAGTATTTCTAAAACAAGTCCACTTCTGGGATTTCTGAAACCAGTCCACTTCTGAGATTTCTGAAACCAGTCCACTTCAGGGATTTCTGAAACCAGTCCACTTCTGAGATTTCTAAAACCAGTCCACTTCTGGGATTTCTAAAACTAGTCCACTTCTTGGGTTTCTAAAACCAGTCCACTTCCAGGATTTCTAAAACCAGTCCACTTCTGGGGTTTCTAAAACCAGTCCACTTCCAGGATTTCTGAAACCAATCCACTTCCGGGATTTCTAAAACCAGTCCACTTCTGGGATTTCTAAAACTAGTCCACTTCCAGGATTTCTAAAACCAGTCCACTTCTGGGATTTGTAAAACCAGTCCACTTCTGGGATTTCTAAAACCAGTCCACTTCCAGGATTTCTAAAACCAGTCCACTTCCAGGATTTCTAAAACCAGTCCACTTCTGGGGTTTCTAAAACCAGTCCACTTCCAGGATTTCTAAAACCAGTCCACTTCCAGGATTTCTAAAACCAGTCCACTTCCAGGATTTCTGAAACCAGTCCACTTCCAGGATTTCTGAAACCAGTCCACTTCTGGGGTTTCTAAAACCAGTCCACTTCTGGGATTTCTAAAACCAGTCCACTTCTGGGGTTTCTAAAACCAGTCCACTTCTGGGGTTTCTGAAACCAGTCCACTTCAGGGATTTCTGAAACCAGTCCACTTCTGAGATTTCTAAAACCAGTCCACTTCTGGGATTTCTGAAACCAGTCCACTTCCAGGATTTCTAAAACCAGTCCACTTCCAGGATTTCTGAAACCAGTCCACTTCCAGGATTTCTGAAACCAGTCCACTTCTGGGGTTTCTAAAACCAGTCCACTTCTGGGATTTCTAAAACCAGTCCACTTCTGGGGTTTCTAAAACCAGTCCACTTCTGGGGTTTCTGAAACCAGTCCACTTCTGGGATTTCTGAAACCAGTCCACTTCTGAGATTTCTAAAACCAGTCCACTTCTGGGATTTCTGAAACCAGTCCACTTCTGAGATTTGTAAAACCAGTCCACTTCTGGGATTTCTAAAACCAGTCCACTTCCAGGATTTCTAAAACCAGTCCACTTCCAGGAGTTCTAAAACCAGTCCACTTCTGGGGTTTCTAAAACCAGTCCACTTCCAGGATTTCTAAAACCAGTCCACTTCCAGGATTTCTAAAACCAGTCCACTTCCAGGATTTCTGAAACCAGTCCACTTCCAGGATTTCTGAACCCAGTCCACTTCTGGGGTTTCTAAAACCAGTCCACTTCCAGGATTTCTAAAACCAGTCCACTTCCAGGATTTCTAAAACCAGTCCACTTCCAGGATTTCTGAAACCAGTCCACTTCCAGGATTTCTGAACCCAGTCCACTTCTGGGGTTTCTAAAACCAGTCCACTTCTGGGATTTCTAAAACCAGTCCACTTCTGGGGTTTCTAAAACCAGTCCACTTCTGGGGTTTCTGAAACCAATCCACGTCCGGGATTTCTAAAACCAGTCCACTTCTGGGATTTCTAAAACTAGTCCACTTCCAGGATTTCTAAAACCAGTCCACTTCTGGGATTTGTAAAACCAGTCCACTTCTGGGATTTCTAAAACCAGTCCACTTCCAGGATTTCTAAAACCAGTCCACTTCCAGGATTTCTAAAACCAGTCCACTTCTGGGATTTCTAAAACCAGTCCACTTCCAAGATTTCTAAAACCAGTCCACTTCCAGTATTTCTAAAACCAGTCCACTTCCAGTATTTCTAAAACCAGTCCACTTCCAGGATTTCTTAAACCAGTCCACTTCCAGGATTTCTAAAACCTGTCCACTTCCAGGATTTCTAAAACCAGTCCACTTCAGGGGTTTCTAAAACCAGTCCACTTCAGGGGTTTCTAAAACCAGTCCACTTCTGGGGTTTCTAAAACCAGTCCACTTCCAGTATATCTAAAACCAGTCCACTTCTGGGATTTCTAAAACTAGTCCACTTCTGGGATTTCTGAAACCAGTCCACTTCCAGGATTTCTAAAACTAGTCCACTTCTGGGGTTTCTAAAACCAGTCCACTTCTGGGATTTCTGAAACCAGTCCACTTCTGAGATTTCTGAAACCAGTCCACTTCAGGGATTTCTGAAACCAGTCCACTTCTGAGATTTCTAAAACCAGTCCACTTCTGGGATTTCTAAAACTAGTCCACTTCTTGGGTTTCTAAAACCAGTCCACTTCCAGGATTTCTAAAACCAGTCCACTTCTGGGGTTTCTAAAACCAGTCCACTTCCAGGATTTCTGAAACCAATCCACTTCCGGGATTTCTAAAACCAGTCCACTTCTGGGATTTCTAAAACTAGTCCACTTCCAGGATTTCTAAAACCAGTCCACTTCTGGGATTTGTAAAACCAGTCCACTTCTGGGATTTCTAAAACCAGTCCACTTCCAGGATTTCTAAAACCAGTCCACTTCCAGGATTTCTAAAACCAGTCCACTTCTGGGGTTTCTAAAACCAGTCCACTTCCAGGATTTCTAAAACCAGTCCACTTCCAGGATTTCTAAAACCAGTCCACTTCCAGGATTTCTGAAACCAGTCCACTTCCAGGATTTCTGAAACCAGTCCACTTCTGGGGTTTCTAAAACCAGTCCACTTCTGGGATTTCTAAAACCAGTCCACTTCTGGGGTTTCTAAAACCAGTCCACTTCTGGGGTTTCTAAAACCAGTCCACTTCCAGTATTTCTAAAACAAGTCCACTTCCAGGATTTCTAAAACTAGTCCACTTCTGGGATTTCTGAAACCAGTCCACTTCTGAGATTTCTGAAACCAGTCCACTTCAGGGATTTCTTAAACCAGTCCACTTCTTGGGTTTCTAAAACCAGTCCACTTCCAGGATTTCTAAAACCAGTCCACTTCTGGGGTTTCTAAAACCAGTCCACTTCCAGGATTTCTGAAACCAATCCACTTCCGGGATTTCTAAAACCAGTCCACTTCTGGGATTTCTAAAACTAGTCCACTTCCAGGATTTCTAAAACCAGTCCACTTCTGGGATTTGTAAAACCAGTCCACTTCTGGGATTTCTAAAACCAGTCCACTTCCAGGATTTCTAAAACCAGTCCACTTCCAGGATTTCTAAAACCAGTCCACTTCTGGGATTTCTAAAACCAGTCCACTTCCAGGATTTCTAAAACCAGTCCACTTCCAGTATTTCTAAAACCAGTCCACTTCCAGTATTTCTAAAACCAGTCCACTTCCAGGATTTCTTAAACCAGTCCACTTCCAGGATTTCTAAAACCAGTCCACTTCTGGGGTTTCTGAAACCAGTCCACTTCCAGGATTTCTAAAACCAGTCCACTTCTGGGGTTTCTAAAACCAGTCCACTTCTGGGATTTCTAAAACCAGTCCACTTCTGGGGTTTCTAAAACCAGTCCACTTCTGGGGTTTCTGAAACCAGTCCACTTCCAGGATTTCTAAAACCAGTCCACTTCTGGGGCTTCTAAAACCAGTCCACTTCTGGGATTTCTAAAACCAGTCCACTTCTGGGGTTTCTAAAACCAGTCCACTTCTGGGATTTCTAAAACCAGTCCACTTCTGGGGTTTCTAAAACCAGTCCACTTCTGGGGTTTCTAAAACCAGTCCACTTCCAGTATATCTAAAACCAGTCCACTTCTGGGATTTCTAAAACCAGTCCACTTCTGGGATTTCTGGAACCAGTCCACTTCTGGGATTTCTGACACCAGTCCACTTCCAGGATGTCTAAAACCAGTCCACTTCCAGGATTTCTAAAACCAGTCCACTTCAGGGGTTTCTAAAACCAGTCCACTTCTGGGATTTCTGACACCAGTCCACTTCCAGGCTGTCTAAAACCAGTCCACTTCCAGGATTTCTAAAACCAGTCCACTTCAGGGGTTTCTAAAACCAGTCCACTTCAGGGGTTTCTAAAACCAGTCCACTTCTGGGGTTTCTAAAACCAGTCCACTTACAGTATATCTAAAACCAGTCCACTTCTGGGATTTCTAAAACTAGTCCACTTCTGGGATTTCTGAAACCAGTCCACTTCCAGGATTTCTAAAACTAGTCCACTTCTGGGGTTTCTAAAACCAGTCCACTTCTGGGGTTTCTAAAACCAGTCCACTTCCAGTATTTCTAAAACAAGTCCACTTCTGGGATTTCTGAAACCAGTCCACTTCTGAGATTTCTGAAACCAGTCCACTTCAGGGATTTGTGAAACCAGTCCACTTCTGAGATTTCTAAAACCAGTCCACTTCTGGGATTTCTAAAACTAGTCCACTTCTTGGGTTTCTAAAACCAGTCCACTTCCAGGATTTCTAAAACCAGTCCACTTCTGGGGTTTCTAAAACCAGTCCACTTCCAGGATTTCTGAAACCAATCCACTTCCGGGATTTCTAAAACCAGTCCACTTCTGGGATTTGTAAAACCAGTCCACTTCTGGGATTTGTAAAACCAGTCCACTTCCAGGATTTCTAAAACCAGTCCACTTCCAGGATTTCTAAAACCAGTCCACTTCTGGGATTTCTAAAACCAGTCAACTTCCAGGATTTCTAAAACCAGTCCACTTCCAGGATTTCTAAAACCAGTCCACTTCCAGGATTTCTGAAACCAGTCCACTTCCAGGATTTCTGAAACCAGTCCACTTCTGGGATTTCTAAAACCAGTCCACTTCCAGGATGTCTAAAACCAGTCCACTTCAAGGATTTCTAAAACCAGTCCACTTCAGGGATTTCTGAAACCAGTCCACTTCTGGGATTTCTAAAACCAGTCCACTTCTGGGGTTTCTAAAACCAGTCCACTTCTGGGGTTTCTAAAACCAGTCCACTTCCAGTATTTCTAAAACAAGTCCACTTCCAGGATTTCTAAAACTAGTCCACTTCTGGGATTTCTGAAACCAGTCCACTTCTGAGATTTCTGAAACCAGTCCACTTCAGGGATTTCTTAAACCAGTCCACTTCTGAGATTTCTAAAACCAGTCCACTTCTGGGATTTCTAAAACCAGTCCACTTCTTGGGTTTCTAAAACCAGTCCACTTCCAGGATTTCTAAAACCAGTCCACTTCTGGGGTTTCTAAAACCAGTCCACTTCCAGGATTTCTGAAACCAATCCACTTCCGGGATTTCTAAAACCAGTCCACTTCTGGGATTTCTAAAACTAGTCCACTTCCAGGATTTCTAAAACCAGTCCACTTCTGGGATTTGTAAAACCAGTCCACTTCTGGGATTTCTAAAACCAGTCCACTTCCAGGATTTCTAAAACCAGTCCACTTCCAGGATTTCTAAAACCAGTCCACTTCTGGGATTTCTAAAACCAGTCCACTTCCAGGATTTCTAAAACCAGTCCACTTCCAGTATTTCTAAAACCAGTCCACTTCCAGTATTTCTAAAACCAGTCCACTTCCAGGATTTCTTAAACCAGTCCACTTCCAGGATTTCTAAAACCAGTCCACTTCTGGGGTTTCTGAAACCAGTCCACTTCCAGGATTTCTAAAACCAGTCCACTTCTGGGGTTTCTAAAACCAGTCCACTTCTGGGATTTCTAAAACCAGTCCACTTCTGGGGTTTCTAAAACCAGTCCACTTCTGGGGTTTCTGAAACCAGTCCACTTCCAGGATTTCTAAAACCAGTCCACTTCTGGGGCTTCTAAAACCAGTCCACTTCTGGGATTTCTAAAACCAGTCCACTTCTGGGGTTTCTAAAACCAGTCCACTTCTGGGGTTTCTAAAACCAGTCCACTTCCAGTATATCTAAAACCAGTCCACTTCTGGGATTTCTAAAACCAGTCCACTTCTGGGATTTCTGGAACCAGTCCACTTCTGGGATTTCTGACACCAGTCCACTTCCAGGATGTCTAAAACCAGTCCACTTCCAGGATTTCTAAAACCAGTCCACTTCAGGGGTTTCTAAAACCAGTCCACTTCTGGGATTTCTGACACCAGTCCACTTCCAGGCTGTCTAAAACCAGTCCACTTCCAGGATTTCTAAAACCAGTCCACTTCAGGGGTTTCTAAAACCAGTCCACTTCAGGGGTTTCTAAAACCAGTCCACTTCTGGGGTTTCTAAAACCAGTCCACTTACAGTATATCTAAAACCAGTCCACTTCTGGGATTTCTAAAACTAGTCCACTTCTGGGATTTCTGAAACCAGTCCACTTCCAGGATTTCTAAAACTAGTCCACTTCTGGGGTTTCTAAAACCAGTCCACTTCTGGGGTTTCTAAAACCAGTCCACTTCCAGTATTTCTAAAACAAGTCCACTTCTGGGATTTCTGAAACCAGTCCACTTCTGAGATTTCTGAAACCAGTCCACTTCAGGGATTTGTGAAACCAGTCCACTTCTGAGATTTCTAAAACCAGTCCACTTCTGGGATTTCTAAAACTAGTCCACTTCTTGGGTTTCTAAAACCAGTCCACTTCCAGGATTTCTAAAACCAGTCCACTTCTGGGGTTTCTAAAACCAGTCCACTTCCAGGATTTCTGAAACCAATCCACTTCCGGGATTTCTAAAACCAGTCCACTTCTGGGATTTGTAAAACCAGTCCACTTCTGGGATTTGTAAAACCAGTCCACTTCCAGGATTTCTAAAACCAGTCCACTTCCAGGATTTCTAAAACCAGTCCACTTCTGGGATTTCTAAAACCAGTCAACTTCCAGGATTTCTAAAACCAGTCCACTTCCAGGATTTCTAAAACCAGTCCACTTCCAGGATTTCTGAAACCAGTCCACTTCCAGGATTTCTGAAACCAGTCCACTTCTGGGATTTCTAAAACCAGTCCACTTCCAGGATGTCTAAAACCAGTCCACTTCAAGGATTTCTAAAACCAGTCCACTTCTGGGATTTCTGAAACCAGTCCACTTCTGAGATTTCTAAAACCAGTCCACTTCTGGGATTTCTAAAACTAGTCCACTTCTTGGGTTTCTAAAACCAGTCCACTTCTGGGGTTTCTAAAACCAGTCCGCTTCCAGGATTTCTGAAACCAATCCACTTCCGGGATTTCTAAAACCAGTCCACTTCTGGGATTTGTAAAACCAGTCCACTTCTGGGGTTTCTAAAACCAGTCCACTTCCAGGATTTCTGAAACCAATCCACTTCCGGGATTTCTAAAACCAGTCCACTTCCGGGATTTCTAAAACCAGTCCACTTCTGGGATTTGTAAAACCAGTCCACTTCCAGGATTTCTAAAACCAGCCCACTTCCAGTATTTCTAAAACCAGTCCACTTCCAGTATTTCTAAAACCAGTCCACTTCCAGGATTTCTTAAACCAGTCCACTTCCAGGATTTCTAAAACCAGTCCACTTCTGGGGTTTCTAAAACCAGTCCACTTCCAGGATTTCTAAAACCAGTCCACTTCTGGGGTTTCTGAAACCAGTCCACTTCCAGGATTTCTAAAACCAGTCCACTTCTGGGATTTCTGAAACCAGTCCACTTCTGGGATTTCTAAAACCAGTCCACTTCTGGGGTTTCTAAAACCAGTCCACTTCTGGGATTTCTAAAACCAGTCCACTTCTGGGGTTTCGAAAACCAGTCCACTTCTGGGATTTCTAAAACCAGTCCACTTCTGGGGTTTCTGAAACCAGTCCACTTCCAGGATTTCTAAAACCAGTCCACTTCTGGGATTTCTGAAACCAGTCCACTTCTGGGATTTCTGACACCAGTCCACTTCCAGGATTTCTAAAACCAGTCCACTTCTGGGGTTTCTAAAACCAGTCCACTTCTGGGATTTCTAAAACCAGTCCACTTCTGGGGTTTCTAAAACCAGTCCACTTCTGGGGTTTCTAAAACCAGTCCACTTCTGGGATTTCTGAAACCAGTCCACTTCCAGGATTTCTAAAACTAGTCCACTTCTGGGGTTTCTAAAACCAGTCCACTTCTGGGGTTTCTAAAACCAGTCCACTTCTGGGATTTCTAAAACCAGTCCACTTCTGGGGTTTCTAAAACCAGTCCACTTCTGGGGTTTCTAAAACCAGTCCACTTCCAGTATATCTAAAACCAGTCCACTTCTGGGATTTCTAAAACCAGTCCACTTCTGGGATTTCTGAAACCAGTCCACTTCTGGGATTTCTGACACCAGTCCACTTCCAGGATGTCTAAAACCAGTCCACTTCCAGGATTTCTAAAACCAGTCCACTTCAGGGGTTTCTAAAACCAGTCCACTTCTGGGATTTCTGAAACCAGTCCACTTCTGGGATTTCTGACACCAGTCCACTTCCAGGCTGTCTAAAACCAGTCCACTTCCAGGATTTCTAAAACCAGTCCACTTCAGGGGTTTCTAAAACCAGTCCACTTCAGGGGTTTCTAAAACCAGTCCACTTCTGGGGTTTCTAAAACCAGTCCACTTCTGGGGTTTCTAAAACCAGTCCACTTCCAGTATATCTAAAACCAGTCCACTTCCAGGATTTCTAAAACTAGTCCACTTCTGGGGTTTCTAAAACCAGTCCACTTCTGGGGTTTCTAAAACCAGTCCACTTCCAGGATTTCTAAAACAAGTCCACTTCTGGGATTTCTGAAACCAGTCCACTTCTGAGATTTCTGAAACCAGTCCACTTCAGGGATTTCTGAAACCAGTCCACTTCTGAGATTTCTAAAACCAGTCCACTTCTGGGATTTCTAAAACTAGTCCACTTCTGGGATTTCTGAAACCAGTCCACTTCTGGGATTTCTGACACCAGTCCACTTCCAGGCTGTCTAAAACCAGTCCACTTCCAGGATTTCTAAAACCAGTCCACTTCAGGGGTTTCTAAAACCAGTCCACTTCAGGGGTTTCTAAAACCAGTCCACTTCTGGGGTTTCTAAAACCAGTCCACTTCTGGGGTTTCTAAAACCAGTCCACTTCCAGTATATCTAAAACCAGTCCACTTCTGGGATTTCTAAAACTAGTCCACTTCTGGGATTTCTGAAACCAGTCCACTTCCAGGATTTCTAAAACTAGTCCACTTCTGGGGTTTCTAAAACCAGTCCACTTCTGGGGTTTCTAAAACCAGTCCACTTCCAGTATTTCTAAAACAAGTCCACTTCTGGGATTTCTGAAACCAGTCCACTTCTGAGATTTCTGAAACCAGTCCACTTCAGGGATTTCTGAAACCAGTCCACTTCTGAGATTTCTAAAACCAGTCCACTTCTGGGATTTCTAAAACTAGTCCACTTCTTGGGTTTCTAAAACCAGTCCACTTCCAGGATTTCTAAAACCAGTCCACTTCTGGGGTTTCTAAAACCAGTCCACTTCCAGGATTTCTGAAACCAATCCACTTCCGGGATTTCTAAAACCAGTCCACTTCTGGGATTTCTAAAACCAGTCCACTTCTGGGATTTGTAAAACCAGTCCACTTCTGGGATTTCTAAAACCAGTCCACTTCCAGGATTTCTAAAACCAGTCCACTTCCAGGATTTCTAAAACCAGTCCACTTCTGGGATTTCTAAAACCAGTCCACTTCCAGGATTTCTAAAACCAGTCCACTTCCAGGATTTCTAAAACCAGTCCACTTCCAGGATTTCTGAAACCAGTCCACTTCCAGGATTTCTGAAACCAGTCCACTTCTGGGATTTCTAAAACCAGTCCACTTCCAGGATGTCTAAAACCAGTCCACTTCCAGGATTTCTAAAACCAGTCCACTTCCAGGATTTCTAAAACCAGTCCACTTCAGGGGTTTCTAAAACCAGTCCACTTCAGGGGTTTCTAAAACCAGTCCACTTCTGGGGTTTCTAAAACCAGTCCACTTCCAGTATATCTAAAACCAGTCCACTTCTGGGATTTCTAAAACTAGTCCACTTCTGGGATTTCTGAAACCAGTCCACTTCCAGGATTTCTAAAACTAGTCCACTTCTGGGATTTCTAAAACCAGTCCACTTCTGAGATTTCTGAAACCAGTCCACTTCAGGGATTTCTGAAACCAGTCCACTTCTGAGATTTCTAAAACCAGTCCACTTCTGGGATTTCTAAAACCAGTCCACTTCTTGGGTTTCTAAAACCAGTCCACTTCCAGGATTTCTAAAACCAGTCCACTTCTGGGGTTTCTAAAACCAGTCCACTTCCAGGATTTCTGAAACCAATCCACTTCCGGGATTTCTAAAACCAGTCCACTTCTGGGATTTCTAAAACTAGTCCACTTCCAGGATTTCTAAAACCAGTCCACTTCTGGGATTTGTAAAACCAGTCCACTTCTGGGATTTGTAAAACCAGTCCACTTCCAGGATTTCTAAAACCAGTCCACTTCCGGGATTTCTAAAACCAGTCCACTTCTGGGATTTCTAAAACCAGTCCACTTCCAGGATTTCTAAAACCAGTCCACTTCCAGTATTTCTAAAACCAGTCCACTTCCAGTATTTCTAAAACCAGTCCACTTCCAGGATTTCTTAAACCAGTCCACTTCCAGGATTTCTAAAACCAGTCCACTTCTGGGGTTTCTAAAACCAGTCCACTTCCAGGATTTCTAAAACCAGTCCACTTCTGGGGTTTCTAAAACCAGTCCACTTCTGGGATTTCTAAAACCAGTCCACTTCTGGGGTTTCGAAAACCAGTCCACTTCTGGGATTTCTAAAACCAGTCCACTTCTGGGGTTTCTGAAACCAGTCCACTTCCAGGATTTCTAAAACCAGTCCACTTCTGGGATTTCTGAAACCAGTCCACTTCTGGGATTTCTGACACCAGTCCACTTCCAGGATGTCTAAAACCAGTCCACTTCCAGGATTTCTAAAACCAGTCCACTTCAGGGGTTTCTAAAACCAGTCCACTTCTGGGATTTCTTAAACCAGTCCACTTCTGGGATTTCTGACACCAGTCCACTTCCAGGATGTCTAAAACCAGTCCACTTCCAGGATTTCTAAAACCAGTCCACTTCCAGGATTTCTAAAACCAGTCCACTTCAGGGGTTTCTAAAACCAGTCCACTTCAGGGGTTTCTAAAACCAGTCCACTTCTGGGGTTTCTAAAACCAGTCCACTTCCAGTATATCTAAAACCAGTCCACTTCTGGGATTTCTAAAACTAGTCCACTTCTGGGATTTCTGAAACCAGTCCACTTCCAGGATTTCTAAAACTAGTCCACTTCTGGGGTTTTTAAAACCAGTCCACTTCTGGGGTTTCTAAAACCAGTCCACTTCCAGTATTTCTAAAACAAGTCCACTTCTGGGATTTCTGAAACCAATCCACTTCTGAGATTTCTGAAACCAGTCCACTTCAGGGATTTCTGAAACCAGTCCACTTCTGAGATTTCTAAAACCAGTCCACTTCTGGGATTTCTAAAACTAGTCCACTTCTTGGGTTTCTAAAACCAGTCCACTTCCAGGATTTCTAAAACCAGTCCACTTCTGGGGTTTCTAAAACCAGTCCACTTCCAGGATTTCTGAAACCAATCCACTTCCAGGATTTCTAAAACCAGTCCACTTCTGGGATTTCTAAAACTAGTCCACTTCCAGGATTTCTAAAACCAGTCCACTTCTGGGATTTGTAAAACCAGTCCACCTCTGGGATTTCTAAAACCAGTCCACTTCTGGGATTTCTAAAACCAGTCCACTTCCAGGATTTCTAAAACCAGTCCACTTCTGGGGTTTCTAAAACCAGTCCACTTCCAGGATTTCTAAAACCAGTCCACTTCCAGGATTTCTAAAACCAGTCCACTTCCAGGATTTCTAAAACCAGTCCACTTCCAGGATTTCTAAAACTAGTCCAATTCTGGTATTTCTGAAACCAGTCCACTTCCAGGATTTCTAAAACCAGTCCACTTCAGGGGTTTCTAAAACCAGTCCACTTCTGGGGTTTCTAAAACCAGTCCACTTCCAGGATTTCTAAAACTAGTCCACTTCTGGGATTTCTGAAACCAGTCCACTTCTGGGGTTTCTAAAACCAGTCCACTTCTGGGGTTTCTGAAACCAGTCCACTTCTGGGATTTCTAAAACCAGTCCACTTCCAGGATTTCTAAAACCAGTCCACTTCTGGGTTTTCTAAAACCAGTCCACTTCTGGGGTTTCTGAAACCAGTCCACTTCCAGGATTTCTAAAACTAGTCCAATTCTGGTATTTCTGAAACCAGTCCACTTCCAGGATTTCTAAAACCAGTCCACTTCAGGGGTTTCTAAAACCAGTCCACTTCTGGGGTTTCTAAAACCAGTCCACTTCTGGGATTTCTGACACCAGTCCACTTCAGGGGTTTCTAAAACCAGTCCACTTCTGGGATTTCTTAAACCAGTCCACTTCTGGGATTTCTGACACCAGTCCACTTCCAGGATGTCTAAAACCAGTCCACTTCCAGGATTTCTAAAACCAGTCCACTTCCAGGATTTCTAAAACCAGTCCACTTCAGGGGTTTCTAAAATCAGTCCACTTCAGGGGTTTCTAAAACCAGTCCACTTCTGGGGTTTCTAAAACCAGTCCACTTCCAGTATATCTAAAACCAGTCCACTTCTGGGATTTCTAAAACCAGTCCACTTCTGGGGTTTCTAAAACCAGTCCACTTCCAGGATTTCTAAAACTAGTCCACTTCTGGGATTTCTGAAACCAGTCCACTTCTGGGGTTTCTAAAACCAGTCCACTTCTGGGGTTTCTGAAACCAGTCCACTTCTGGGATTTCTAAAACCAGTCCACTTCCAGGATTTCTAAAACCAGTCCACTTCTGGGTTTTCTAAAACCAGTCCACTTCTGGGGTTTCTGAAACCAGTCCACTTCCAGGATTTCTAAAACTAGTCCAATTCTGGTATTTCTGAAACCAGTCCACTTCCAGGATTTCTAAAACCAGTCCACTTCAGGGGTTTCTAAAACCAGTCCACTTCTGGGGTTTCTAAAACCAGTCCACTTCTGGGATTTCTAAAACCAGTCCACTTCTGGGGTTTCTGAAACCAGTCCACTTCCAGGATGTCTAAAACCAGTCCACTTCCAGGATTTCTAAAACCAGTCCACTTCCAGGATTTCTAAAACCAGTCCACTTCCAGGATTTCTAAAACTAGTCCACTTCTGGTATTTCTGAAACCAGTCCACTTCTGGGGTTTCTAAAACCAGTCCACTTCAGGGGTTTCTAAAACCTCTCCACTTCAGGGGTTTCTAAAACCAGTCCACTTCTGGGGTTTCTAAAACCAGTCCACTTCCAGTATATCTAAAACCAGTCCACTTCTGGGATTTCTAAAACTAGTCCACTTCTGGGATTTCTGAAACCAGTCCACTTGCTGGATTTCTAAAACTAGTCCACTTCCAGGATTTCTAAAACCAGTCCACTTCTGGGATTTCTGAAACCAGTCCACTTCTGAGATTTCTGAAACCAGTCCACTTCAGGGATTTCTGAAACCAGTCCACTTCTGAGATTTCTAAAACCAGTCCACTTCTGGGATTTCTAAAACTAGTCCACTTCTGGGGTTTCTAAAACCAGTCCACTTCCAGGATTTCTGAAACCAATCCACTTCCGGGATTTCTAAAACCAGTCCACTTCTGGGATTTCTAAAACTAGTGCACTTCCAGGATTTCTAAAACCAGTCCACTTCCAGGATTTCTAAAACCAGTCCACTTCTGGGATTTCTAAAACCAGTCCACTTCCAGGATTTCAAAAAACCAGTCCACTTCCAGGATTTCTAAAACCAGTCCACTTCCAGGATTTCTGAAACCAGTCCACTTCCAGGATTTCTGAAACCAGTCCACTTCTGGGGTTTCTAAAACCAGTCCACTTCTGGGATTTCTAAAACCAGTCCACTTCTGGGGTTTCTAAAACCAGTCCACTTCTGGGGATTCTAAAACCAGTCCACTTCTGGGATTTCTAAAACCAGTCCACTTCTGGGGTTTCTAAAACCAGTCCACTTCCAGGATTTCTAAAACCAGTCCACTTCCAGGATTTCTAAAACCAGTCCACTTCTGGGGTTTCTAAAACCAGTCCACTTCTGGGATTTCTAAAACCAGTCCACTTCTGGGGTTTCTAAAACCAGTCCACTTCCAGGATTTCTAAAACCAGTCCACTTCTGGGGTTTCTAAAACCAGTCCACTTCCAGGATTTCCAAAACCAGTCCACTTCTGGGGTTTCTGAAACCAGTCCACTTCCAGGATTTCTAAAACCAGTCCACTTCTGGGATTTCTGAAACCAGTCCACTTCTGGGATTTCTGAAACCAGTCCACTTCTGGGATTTCTGAAACCAGTCCACTTCAAGGATTTCTAAAAACCAGTCCACTTCCAGGATTTCTAAAACCAGTCCACTTCCAGGATTTCTAAAACTAGTCCAATTCTGGTATTTCTGAAACCAGTCCACTTCCAGGATTTCTAAAACCAGTCCACTTCAGGGGTTTCTAAAACCAGTCCACTTCAGGGGTTTCTAAAACCAGTCCACTTCTGGGGTTTCTAAAACCAGTCCACTTCCAGTATATCTAAAACCAGTCCACTTCTGGGATTTCTAAAACTAGTCCAATTCAGGGATTTCTGAAACCAGTCCACTTCCAGGATTTCTAAAACCAGTCCACTTCTGGGGTTTCTAAAACCAGTCCACTTCCAGGATTTCTGAAACCAATCCACTTCCGGGATTTCTAAAACCAGTCCACTTCTGGGATTTCTAAAACCAGTCCACTTCTGGGGTTTCTAAAACCAGTCCACTTCCAGTATTTCTAAAACAAGTCCACTTCCAGGATTTCTAAAACTAGTCCACTTCAGGGATTTCTGAAACCAGTCCACTTCCAGTATTTCTAAAATAAGTCCACTTCCAGGATTTCTAAAACTAGTCCACTTCAGGGATTTCTGAAACCAGTCCACTTCTGAGATTTCTGAAACCAGTCCACTTCAGGGGTTTCTAAAACCAGTCCACTTCTGGGATTTCTAAAATCAGTCCACTTCCAGGATTTCTAAAACCAGTCCACTTCCAGTATTTCTAAAACCAGTCCACTTCTGGGGTTTCTAAAACCAGTCCACTTCCAGGATTTCTAAAACTAGTCCACTTCTGGGATTTCTGAAAACAGTCCACTGCTGGGGTTTCTAAAACCAGTCCACTTCTGGGGTTTCTAAAAACCAGTCCACTTCGGGGGTTTCTAAAACCAGTCCACTTCCAGTATTTCTAAAACAAGTCCACTTCCAGGATTTCTAAAACAAGTCCACTTCAGGGATTTCTGAAACCAGTCCACTTCTGGGGTTTCTGAAACCAGTCCACTTCCAGTATTTCTAAAACTAGTCCACTTCTGGGATTTCTGAAACCAGTCCACTTCTGGGGTTTCTAAAACCAGTCCACTTCTGGGGTTTCTGAAACCAGTCCACTTCTGGGATTTCTAAAACCAGTCCACTTCCAGGATTTCTAAAACCAGTCCACTTCTGGGTTTTCTAAAACCAGTCCACTTCTGGGGTTTCTGAAACCAGTCCACTTCCAGGATTTCTAAAACTAGTCCAATTCTGGTATTTCTGAAACCAGTCCACTTCCAGGATTTCTAAAACCAGTCCACTTCAGGGGTTTCTAAAACCAGTCCACTTCTGGGGTTTCTAAAACCAGTCCACTTCTGGGATTTCTAAAACCAGTCCACTTCTGGGGTTTCTGAAACCAGTCCACTTCCAGGATGTCTAAAACCAGTCCACTTCCAGGATTTCTAAAACCAGTCCACTTCCAGGATTTCTAAAACCAGTCCACTTCCAGGATTTATAAAACTAGTCCACTTCTGGTATTTCTGAAACCAGTCCACTTCTGGGGTTTCTAAAACCAGTCCACTTCAGGGGTTTCTAAAACCTCTCCACTTCAGGGGTTTCTAAAACCAGTCCACTTCTGGGGTTTCTAAAACCAGTCCACTTCCAGTATATCTAAAACCAGTCCACTTCTGGGATTTCTAAAACTAGTCCACTTCTGGGATTTCTGAAACCAGTCCACTTGCTGGATTTCTAAAACTAGTCCACTTCCAGGATTTCTAAAACCAGTCCACTTCTGGGATTTCTGAAACCAGTCCACTTCTGAGATTTCTGAAACCAGTCCACTTCAGGGATTTCTGAAACCAGTCCACTTCTGAGATTTCTAAAACCAGTCCACTTCTGGGATTTCTAAAACTAGTCCACTTCTGGGGTTTCTAAAACCAGTCCACTTCCAGGATTTCTGAAACCAATCCACTTCCGGGATTTCTAAAACCAGTCCACTTCTGGGATTTCTAAAACTAGTGCACTTCCAGGATTTCTAAAACCAGTCCACTTCCAGGATTTCTAAAACCAGTCCACTTCTGGGATTTCTAAAACCAGTCCACTTCCAGGATTTCAAAAAACCAGTCCACTTCCAGGATTTCTAAAACCAGTCCACTTCCAGGATTTCTGAAACCAGTCCACTTCCAGGATTTCTGAAACCAGTCCACTTCTGGGGTTTCTAAAACCAGTCCACTTCTGGGATTTCTAAAACCAGTCCACTTCTGGGGTTTCTAAAACCAGTCCACTTCTGGGGATTCTAAAACCAGTCCACTTCTGGGATTTCTAAAACCAGTCCACTTCTGGGGTTTCTAAAACCAGTCCACTTCCAGGATTTCTAAAACCAGTCCACTTCCAGGATTTCTAAAACCAGTCCACTTCTGGGGTTTCTAAAACCAGTCCACTTCTGGGATTTCTAAAACCAGTCCACTTCTGGGGTTTCTAAAACCAGTCCACTTCCAGGATTTCTAAAACCAGTCCACTTCTGGGGTTTCTAAAACCAGTCCACTTCCAGGATTTCCAAAACCAGTCCACTTCTGGGGTTTCTGAAACCAGTCCACTTCCAGGATTTCTAAAACCAGTCCACTTCTGGGATTTCTGAAACCAGTCCACTTCTGGGATTTCTGAAACCAGTCCACTTCTGGGATTTCTGAAACCAGTCCACTTCAAGGATTTCTAAAAACCAGTCCACTTCCAGGATTTCTAAAACCAGTCCACTTCCAGGATTTCTAAAACTAGTCCAATTCTGGTATTTCTGAAACCAGTCCACTTCCAGGATTTCTAAAACCAGTCCACTTCAGGGGTTTCTAAAACCAGTCCACTTCAGGGGTTTCTAAAACCAGTCCACTTCTGGGGTTTCTAAAACCAGTCCACTTCCAGTATATCTAAAACCAGTCCACTTCTGGGATTTCTAAAACTAGTCCAATTCAGGGATTTCTGAAACCAGTCCACTTCCAGGATTTCTAAAACCAGTCCACTTCTGGGGTTTCTAAAACCAGTCCACTTCCAGGATTTCTGAAACCAATCCACTTCCGGGATTTCTAAAACCAGTCCACTTCTGGGATTTCTAAAACCAGTCCACTTCTGGGGTTTCTAAAACCAGTCCACTTCCAGTATTTCTAAAACAAGTCCACTTCCAGGATTTCTAAAACTAGTCCACTTCAGGGATTTCTGAAACCAGTCCACTTCCAGTATTTCTAAAATAAGTCCACTTCCAGGATTTCTAAAACTAGTCCACTTCAGGGATTTCTGAAACCAGTCCACTTCTGAGATTTCTGAAACCAGTCCACTTCAGGGGTTTCTAAAACCAGTCCACTTCTGGGATTTCTAAAATCAGTCCACTTCCAGGATTTCTAAAACCAGTCCACTTCCAGTATTTCTAAAACCAGTCCACTTCTGGGGTTTCTAAAACCAGTCCACTTCCAGGATTTCTAAAACTAGTCCACTTCTGGGATTTCTGAAAACAGTCCACTGCTGGGGTTTCTAAAACCAGTCCACTTCTGGGGTTTCTAAAAACCAGTCCACTTCGGGGGTTTCTAAAACCAGTCCACTTCCAGTATTTCTAAAACAAGTCCACTTCCAGGATTTCTAAAACAAGTCCACTTCAGGGATTTCTGAAACCAGTCCACTTCTGGGGTTTCTGAAACCAGTCCACTTCCAGTATTTCTAAAACAAGTCCACTTCCAGGATTTCTAAAACCAGTCCACTTCTGGGATTTCTGAAACCAGTCCACTTCTGAGATTTCTGAAACCAGTCCACTTCTGGGATTTCTGAAACCAGTCCACTTCAGGGATTTCTGAAACAAGTCCACTTCCAGTATTTCTAAAACAAGTCCACTTCTGGGGTTTCTAAAAACAGTCCACTTCCAGGATTTCTAAAACCAGTCCACTTCTGGGATTGCTGAAACGAGTCCACTTCTGGGGTTTCTAAAACCAGTCCACTTCAGGGATTTCTGAAACCAGTCCACTTCCAGGATTTCTAAAACAAGTCCACTTCCAGGATTTCTAAAACCAGTCCACTTCTGGGGTTTCTAAAACCAGTCCACTTCTGGGATTTCTAAAACCAGTCCACTTCTGGGGTTTCTAAAACCAGTCCACTTCTGGGATTTCTAAAACCAGTCCACTTCCAGGATTTCTAAAACCAGTCCACTTCTGGGATTTCTAAAACCAGTCCACTTCCGGGATTTCTAAAACCAGTCCACTTCAGGGGTTTCTAAAACTAGTCCACTTCTGGGATTTCTAAAACTAGTCCACTTCTGGGGTTTCTAAGACCAGTCCACTTCCAGGATTTCTAAAACCAGTCCACTTCTGGGGTTTCTAAAACCAGTCCACTTCCAGGATTTCTGAAACCAGTCCACTTCCGGGATTTCTAAAACCAGTCCACTTCTGGGGTTTCTAAAACCAGTCCACTTCCAGGATTTCTAAAACCAGTCCACTTCTGGGATTTCTAAAACGAGTCCACTTCTGGGGTTTCTAAAACCAGTCCACTTCAGGGTTTTCTGAAACCAGTCCACTTCCAGGATTTCTAAGACAAGTCCACTTCCAGGATTTCTAAAACAAGTCCACTTCAGGGATTTCTGAAACCAGTCCACTTCTGGGGTTTCTGAAACCAGTCCACTTCTGGGGTTTCTAAAACCAGTCCACTTCTGGGATTTCTAAAACCAGTCCACTTCCAGGATTTCTAAAACCAGTCCACTTCTGGGATTTCTAAAACCAGTCCACTTCCGGGATTTCTAAAACCAGTCCACTTCTGGGGTTTCTAAAACTAGTCCACTTCTGGGATTTCTAAAACTAGTCCACTTCTGGGGTTTCTAAAACCAGTCCACTTCCAGGATTTCTAAAACCAGTCCACTTCTGGGGTTTCTAAAACCAGTCCACTTCCAGGATGTCTGAAACCAGTCCGCTTCTGGGATTTCTAAAACGAGTCCACTTCTGAGATTTCTGAAACCAGTCCACTTCTGGGATTTCTGAAACCAGTCCACTTCAGGGATTTCTGAAACAAGTCCACTTCCAGTATTTCTAAAACAAGTCCACTTCCAGGATTTCTAAAACCAGTCCACTTCCAGGATTTCTGAAACCAGTCCACTTCTGAGATTTCTGAAACCAGTCCACTTCTGGGATTTCTAAAACCAGTCCACTTCCAGGATTTCTAAAACCAGTCCACTTCTGGGATTTCTAAAACCAGTCCATTTCCGGGATTTCTAAAACCAGTCCACTTCTGGGGTTTCTAAAACTAGTCCACTTCTTGGATTTCTAAAACTAGTCCACTTCTGGGGTTTCTAAAACCAGTCCACTTCCAGGATTTCTAAAACCAGTCCACTTCTGGGGTTTCTAAAACCAGTCCACTTCCAGGATGTCTGAAACCAGTCCGCTTCTGGGATTTCTAAAACGAGTCCACTTCTGAGATTTCTGAAACCAGTCCACTTCTGAGATTTCTGAAACCAGTCCACTTCAGGGATTTCTGAAACAAGTCCACTTCCAGTATTTCTAAAACAAGTCCACTTCCAGGATTTCTAAAACCAGTCCACTTCCAGGATTTCTGAAACCAGTCCACTTCTGAGATTTCTGAAACCAGTCCACTTCTGGGATTTCTGAAACCAGTCCACTTCTGGGGTTTCTAAAACCAGTCCACTTCCAGGATTTCTAAAACCAGTCCACTTCTGGGATTTCTAAAACGAGTCCACTTCTGCGGTTTCTAAAACCAGTCCACTTCAGGGATTTCTGAAACCAGTCCACTTCCAGGATTTCTAAAACAAGTCCACTTCTGGGGTTTCTAAAACCAGTCCACTTCTGGGATTTCTAAAACCAGTCCACTTCTGCGGTTTCAAAAACCAGTCCACTTCTGGGATTTCTAAAACCAGTCCACTTCTGGGATTTCTAAAACCAGTCCACTTCCAGGATTTCTAAAACCAGTCCACTTCTGAGATTTCTGAAACCAGTCCACTTCAGGGGTTTCTAAAACCAGTCCACTTCTGAGATTTCTGAAACCAGTCCACTTCAGGGATTTCTGAAACAAGTCCACTTCCAGTATTTCTAAAACAAGTCCACTTCCAGGATTTCTGAAACCAGTCCACTTCTGAGATTTCTGAAACCAGTCCACTTCTGGGATTTCTGAAACCAGTCCACTTCTGGGGTTTCTAAAACCAGTCCACTTCCAGGATTTCTAAAACCAGTCCACTTCTGGGATTTCTAAAACCAGTCCACTTCCGGGATTTCTAAAACCAGTCCACTTCAGGGGTTTCTAAAACTAGTCCACTTCTGGGATTTCTAAAACTAGTCCACTTCTGGGGTTTCTAAAACCAGTCCACTTCCAGGATTTCTAAAACCAGTCCACTTCTGGGGTTTCTAAAACCAGTCCACTTCGAGGATTTCTGAAACCAGTCCACTTCCGGGATTTCTAAAACTAGTCCACTTCTGGGATTTCTAAAACTAGTCCACTTCCAGGATTTCTAAAACTAGTCCACTTCTGGGATTTCTAAAACGAGTCCACTTCCAGGATTTCTAAAACCAGTCCACTTCTGGGGTTTCTAAAACCAGTCCACTTCCAGGATTTCTAAAACCAGTCCACTTCTGGGATTTCTAAAACGAGTCCACTTCTGCGGTTTCTAAAACCAGTCCACTTCAGGGATTTCTGAAACCAGTCCACTTCCAGGATTTCTAAAACAAGTCCACTTCTGGGGTTTCTAAAACCAGTCCACTTCTGGGATTTCTAAAACCAGTCCACTTCTGCGGTTTCAAAAACCAGTCCACTTCTGGGATTTCTAAAACCAGTCCACTTCCAGGATTTCTAAAACCAGTCCACTTCTGAGATTTCTGAAACCAGTCCACTTCAGGGATTTCTGAAACAAGTCCACTTCCAGTATTTCTAAAACAAGTCCACTTCCAGGATTTCAAAAACCAGTCCACTTCCAGGATTTCTGAAACCAGTCCACTTCTGAGATTTCTGAAACCAGTCCACTTCTGGGATTTCTGAAACCAGTCCACTTCTGGGGTTTCTAAAACCAGTCCACTTCCAGGATTTCTAAAACCAGTCCACTTCTGGGATTTCTAAAACCAGTCCACTTCCGGGATTTCTAAAACCAGTCCACTTCAGGGGTTTCTAAAACTAGTCCACTTCTGGGATTTCTAAAACTAGTCCACTTCTGGGGTTTCTAAAACCAGTCCACTTCCAGGATTTCTAAAACCAGTCCACTTCTGGGGTTTCTAAAACCAGTCCACTTCGAGGATTTCTGAAACCAGTCCACTTCCGGGATTTCTAAAACTAGTCCACTTCTGGGATTTCTAAAACTAGTCCACTTCCAGGATTTCTAAAACTAGTCCACTTCTGGGATTTCTAAAACTAGTCCACTTCCAGGATTTCTAAAACCAGTCCACTTCTGGGGTTTCTAAAACCAGTCCACTTCGAGGATTTCTGAAACCAGTCCACTTCCGGGATTTCTAAAACTAGTCCACTTCTGGGATTTCTAAAACTAGTCCACTTCCAGGATTTCTAAAACTAGTCCACTTCTGGGATTTCTAAAACTAGTCCACTTCCAGGATTTCTAAAACCAGTCCACTTCTGGGGTTTCTAAAACCAGTCCACTTCCAGGATTTCTAAAACCAGTCCACTTCTGGGATTTCTAAAACGAGTCCACTTCTGGGGTTTCTAAAACCAGTCCACTTCAGGGTTTTCTGAAACCAGTCCACTTCCAGGATTTCTAAAACAAGTCCACTTCCAGGATTTCTAAAACAAGTCCACTTCAGGGATTTTTGAAACCAGTCCACTTCTGGGGTTTCTGAAACCAGTCCACTTCTGGGGTTTCTAAAACCAGTCCACTTCTGGGATTTCTAAAACCAGTCCACTTCCAGGATTTCTAAAACCAGTCCACTTCTGGGATTTCTAAAACCAGTCCACTTCCGGGATTTCTAAAACCAGTCCACTTCTGGGGTTTCTAAAACTAGTCCACTTCTGGGATTTCTAAAACTAGTCCACTTCTGGGGTTTCTAAAACCAGTCCACTTCCAGGATTTCTAAAACCAGTCCACTTCTGGGGTTTCTAAAACCAGTCCACTTCCAGGATGTCTGAAACCAGTCTACTTCTGAGATTTCTGAAACCAGTCCACTTCAGGGATTTCTGAAACAAGTCCACTTCCAGTATTTCTAAAACAAGTCCACTTCCAGGATTTCTAAAACCAGTCCACTTCCAGGATTTCTGAAACCAGTCCACTTCTGAGATTTCTGAAACCAGTCCACTTCTGGGATTTCTGAAACCAGTCCACTTCTGGGGTTTCTAAAACCAGTCCACTTCCAGGATTTCTAAAACCAGTCCACTTCTGGGATTTCTAAAACGAGTCCACTTCTGGGGTTTCTAAAACCAGTCCACTTCAGGGATTTCTGAAACCAGTCCACTTCCAGGATTTCTAAAACAAGTCCACTTCTGGGGTTTCTAAAACCAGTCCACTTCTGGGATTTCTAAAACCAGTCCACTTCTGGGGTTTCAAAAACCAGTCCACTTCTGGGATTTCTAAAACCAGTCCACTTCCAGGATTTCTAAAACCAGTCCACTTCTGAGATTTCTGAAACCAGTCCACTTCAGGGATTTCTGAAACAAGTCCACTTCCAGTATTTCTAAAACAAGTCCACTTCCAGGATTTCAAAAACCAGTCCACTTCCAGGATTTCTGAAACCAGTCCACTTCTGAGATTTCTGAAACCAGTCCACTTCTGGGATTTCTGAAACCAGTCCACTTCTGGGGTTTCTAAAACCAGTCCACTTCCAGGATTTCTAAAACCAGTCCACTTCTGGGATTTCTAAAACGAGTCCACTTCTGGGGTTTCTAAAACCAGTCCACTTCAGGGATTTCTGAAACCAGTCCACTTCCAGGATTTCTAAAACCAGTCCACTTCTGGGGTTTCTAAAACCAGTCCACTTCTGGGATTTCTAAAACCAGTCCACTTCTGGGGTTTCAAAAACCAGTCCACTTCAGGGATTTCTGAAACCAGTCCACTTCCAGGATTTCTAAAACAAGTCCACTTCTGGGGTTTCTAAAACCAGTCCACTTCTGGGATTTCTAAAACCAGTCCACTTCTGGGGTTTCAAAAACCAGTCCACTTCTGGGATTTCTAAAACCAGTCCACTTCCAGGATTTCTAAAACCAGTCCACTTCTGAGATTTCTGAAACCAGTCCACTTCAGGGATTTCTGAAACAAGTCCACTTCCAGTATTTCTAAAACAAGTCCACTTCCAGGATTTCAAAAACCAGTCCACTTCCAGGATTTCTGAAACCAGTCCACTTCTGAGATTTCTGAAACCAGTCCACTTCTGGGATTTCTGAAACCAGTCCACTTCTGGGGTTTCTAAAACCAGTCCACTTCCAGGATTTCTAAAACCAGTCCACTTCTGGGATTTCTAAAACGAGTCCACTTCTGGGGTTTCTAAAACCAGTCCACTTCAGGGATTTCTGAAACCAGTCCACTTCCAGGATTTCTAAAACCAGTCCACTTCTGGGGTTTCTAAAACTAGTCCACTTCCAGGATTTCTAAAACCAGTCCACTTCTGGGGTTTCTAAAACCAGTCCACTTCGAGGATTTCTGAAACCAGTCCACTTCCGGGATTTCTAAAACTAGTCCACTTCTGGGATTTCTAAAACTAGTCCACTTCCAGGATTTCTAAAACTAGTCCACTTCTGGGATTTCTAAAACTAGTCCACTTCCAGGATTTCTAAAACCAGTCCACTTCTGGGGTTTCTAAAACCAGTCCACTTCCAGGATTTCTAAAACCAGTCCACTTCTGGGATTTCTAAAACGAGTCCACTTCTGGGGTTTCTAAAACCAGTCCACTTCAGGGTTTTCTGAAACCAGTCCACTTCCAGGATTTCTAAAACAAGTCCACTTCCAGGATTTCTAAAACAAGTCCACTTCAGGGATTTTTGAAACCAGTCCACTTCTGGGGTTTCTGAAACCAGTCCACTTCTGGGGTTTCTAAAACCAGTCCACTTCTGGGATTTCTAAAACCAGTCCACTTCCAGGATTTCTAAAACCAGTCCACTTCTGGGATTTCTAAAACCAGTCCACTTCCGGGATTTCTAAAACCAGTCCACTTCTGGGGTTTCTAAAACTAGTCCACTTCTGGGATTTCTAAAACTAGTCCACTTCTGGGGTTTCTAAAACCAGTCCACTTCCAGGATTTCTAAAACCAGTCCACTTCTGGGGTTTCTAAAACCAGTCCACTTCCAGGATGTCTGAAACCAGTCTACTTCTGAGATTTCTGAAACCAGTCCACTTCAGGGATTTCTGAAACAAGTCCACTTCCAGTATTTCTAAAACAAGTCCACTTCCAGGATTTCTAAAACCAGTCCACTTCCAGGATTTCTGAAACCAGTCCACTTCTGAGATTTCTGAAACCAGTCCACTTCTGGGATTTCTGAAACCAGTCCACTTCTGGGGTTTCTAAAACCAGTCCACTTCCAGGATTTCTAAAACCAGTCCACTTCTGGGATTTCTAAAACGAGTCCACTTCTGGGGTTTCTAAAACCAGTCCACTTCAGGGATTTCTGAAACCAGTCCACTTCCAGGATTTCTAAAACAAGTCCACTTCTGGGGTTTCTAAAACCAGTCCACTTCTGGGATTTCTAAAACCAGTCCACTTCTGGGGTTTCAAAAACCAGTCCACTTCTGGGATTTCTAAAACCAGTCCACTTCCAGGATTTCTAAAACCAGTCCACTTCTGAGATTTCTGAAACCAGTCCACTTCAGGGATTTCTGAAACAAGTCCACTTCCAGTATTTCTAAAACAAGTCCACTTCCAGGATTTCAAAAACCAGTCCACTTCCAGGATTTCTGAAACCAGTCCACTTCTGAGATTTCTGAAACCAGTCCACTTCTGGGATTTCTGAAACCAGTCCACTTCTGGGGTTTCTAAAACCAGTCCACTTCCAGGATTTCTAAAACCAGTCCACTTCTGGGATTTCTAAAACGAGTCCACTTCTGGGGTTTCTAAAACCAGTCCACTTCAGGGATTTCTGAAACCAGTCCACTTCCAGGATTTCTAAAACCAGTCCACTTCTGGGGTTTCTAAAACTAGTCCACTTCCAGGATTTCTAAAACCAGTCCACTTCTGGGGTTTCTAAAACCAGTCCACTTCGAGGATTTCTGAAACCAGTCCACTTCCGGGATTTCTAAAACTAGTCCACTTCTGGGATTTCTAAAACTAGTCCACTTCCAGGATTTCTAAAACTAGTCCACTTCTGGGATTTCTAAAACTAGTCCACTTCCAGGATTTCTGAAACCAGTCCACTTCTGGGGTTTCTAAAACCAGTCCACTTCCAGGATTTCTAAAACCAGTCCACTTCTGGGATTTCTAAAACGAGTCCACTTCTGGGGTTTCTAAAACCAGTCCACTTCAGGGTTTTCTGAAACCAGTCCACTTCCAGGATTTCTAAAACAAGTCCACTTCCAGGATTTCTAAAACAAGTCCACTTCAGGGATTTTTGAAACCAGTCCACTTCTGGGGTTTCTGAAACCAGTCCACTTCTGGGGTTTCTAAAACCAGTCCACTTCTGGGATTTCTAAAACCAGTCCACTTCCAGGATTTCTAAAACCAGTCCACTTCTGGGATTTCTAAAACCAGTCCACTTCCGGGATTTCTAAAACCAGTCCACTTCTGGGGTTTCTAAAACTAGTCCACTTCTGGGATTTCTAAAACTAGTCCACTTCTGGGGTTTCTAAAACCAGTCCACTTCCAGGATTTCTAAAACCAGTCCACTTCTGGGGTTTCTAAAACCAGTCCACTTCCAGGATGTCTGAAACCAGTCTACTTCTGAGATTTCTGAAACCAGTCCACTTCAGGGATTTCTGAAACAAGTCCACTTCCAGTATTTCTAAAACAAGTCCACTTCCAGGATTTCTAAAACCAGTCCACTTCCAGGATTTCTGAAACCAGTCCACTTCTGAGATTTCTGAAACCAGTCCACTTCTGGGATTTCTGAAACCAGTCCACTTCTGGGGTTTCTAAAACCAGTCCACTTCCAGGATTTCTAAAACCAGTCCACTTCTGGGATTTCTAAAACGAGTCCACTTCTGGGGTTTCTAAAACCAGTCCACTTCAGGGATTTCTGAAACCAGTCCACTTCCAGGATTTCTAAAACAAGTCCACTTCTGGGGTTTCTAAAACCAGTCCACTTCTGGGATTTCTAAAACCAGTCCACTTCTGGGGTTTCAAAAACCAGTCCACTTCTGGGATTTCTAAAACCAGTCCACTTCCAGGATTTCTAAAACCAGTCCACTTCTGAGATTTCTGAAACCAGTCCACTTCAGGGATTTCTGAAACAAGTCCACTTCCAGTATTTCTAAAACAAGTCCACTTCCAGGATTTCAAAAACCAGTCCACTTCCAGGATTTCTGAAACCAGTCCACTTCTGAGATTTCTGAAACCAGTCCACTTCTGGGATTTCTGAAACCAGTCCACTTCTGGGGTTTCTAAAACCAGTCCACTTCCAGGATTTCTAAAACCAGTCCACTTCTGGGATTTCTAAAACGAGTCCACTTCTGGGGTTTCTAAAACCAGTCCACTTCAGGGATTTCTGAAACCAGTCCACTTCCAGGATTTCTAAAACCAGTCCACTTCTGGGGTTTCTAAAACCAGTCCACTTCTGGGATTTCTAAAACCAGTCCACTTCTGGGGTTTCAAAAACCAGTCCACTTCAGGGATTTCTGAAACCAGTCCACTTCCAGGATTTCTAAAACAAGTCCACTTCTGGGGTTTCTAAAACCAGTCCACTTCTGGGATTTCTAAAACCAGTCCACTTCTGGGGTTTCAAAAACCAGTCCACTTCTGGGATTTCTAAAACCAGTCCACTTCCAGGATTTCTAAAACCAGTCCACTTCTGAGATTTCTGAAACCAGTCCACTTCAGGGATTTCTGAAACAAGTCCACTTCCAGTATTTCTAAAACAAGTCCACTTCCAGGATTTCAAAAACCAGTCCACTTCCAGGATTTCTGAAACCAGTCCACTTCTGAGATTTCTGAAACCAGTCCACTTCTGGGATTTCTGAAACCAGTCCACTTCTGGGGTTTCTAAAACCAGTCCACTTCCAGGATTTCTAAAACCAGTCCACTTCTGGGATTTCTAAAACGAGTCCACTTCTGGGGTTTCTAAAACCAGTCCACTTCAGGGATTTCTGAAACCAGTCCACTTCCAGGATTTCTAAAACCAGTCCACTTCTGGGGTTTCTAAAACCAGTCCACTTCTGGGATTTCTAAAACCAGTCCACTTCTGGGGTTTCAAAAACCAGTCCACTTCTGGGATTTCTAAAACCAGTCCACTTCCAGGATTTCTAAAAGCAGTCCACTTCTGGGATTTCTAAAACCAGTCCACTTCCGGGATTTCTAAAACCAGTCCACTTCTGGGGTTTCTAAAACTAGTCCACTTCTGGGATTTCTAAAACTAGTCCACTTCTGGGGTTTCTAAAACCAGTCCACTTCCAGGATTTCTAAAACCAGTCCACTTCTGGGGTTTCTAAAACCAGTCCACTTCCAGGATTTCTGAAACCAGTCCACTTCCGGGATTTCTAAAACTAGTCCACTTCTGGGATTTCTAAAACTAGTCCACTTCCAGGATTTCTAAAACCAGTCCACTTCTGGGGTTTCTAAAACCAGTCCACTTCCAGGATTTCTAAAACCAGTCCACTTCTGGGATTTCTAAAACGAGTCCACTTCTGGGGTTTCTAAAACCAGTCCACTTCAGGGATTTCTGAAACCAGTCCACTTCCAGGATTTCTAAAACAAGTCCACTTCCAGGATTTCTAAAACCAGTCCACTTCTGGGGTTTCTAAAACCAGTCCACTTCTGGGATTTCTAAAACCAGTCTACTTCTGGGGTTTCTAAAACCAGTCCACTTCTGGGATTTCTAAAACCAGTCCACTTCCAGGATTTCTAAAACCAGTCCACTTCTGGGATTTCTAAAACCAGTCCACTTCCGGGATTTCTAAAACCAGTCCACTTCTGGGGTTTCTAAAACTAGTCCACTTCTGGGATTTCTAAAACTAGTCCACTTCTGGGGTTTCTAAAACCAGTCCACTTCCAGGATTTCTAAAACCAGTCCACTTCTGGGGTTTCTAAAACCAGTCCACTTCCAGGATTTCTGAAACCAGTCCAATTCCGGGATTTCTAAAACTAGTCCACTTCTGGGATTTCTAAAACTAGTCCACTTCCAGGATTTCTAAAACCACTACACTTCTGGGATTTCTAAAACCACTCCACTTCTGGGATTTCTAAAACCAGTCCACTTCTGGGGTTTCTAAAACCAGTCCACTTCCAGGATTTCTAAAACCAGTCCACTTCTGGGGTTTCTAAAACCAGTCCACTTCTGGGATTTCTAAAACCAGTCCACTTCTGTGGTTTCTAAAACCAGTCCACTTCCAGGATTTCTAAAACCAGTCCACTTCTGGGGTTTCTGAAACCAGTCCACTTCCAGGATTTCTAAAACAAGTCCACTTCCAGGATTTCTAAAACCAGTCCACTTCTGGGGTTTCTAAAACCAGTCCACTTCTGGGATTTCTAAAACCAGTCCACATCTGGGGTTTCAAAAACCAGTCCACTTCTGGGATTTCTAAAACCAGTCCACTTCCAGGATTTCAAAAACCAGTCCACTTCTGGGATTTCTAAAACCAGTCCACTTCCGGTATTTCTAAAACCAGTCCACTTCTGGGATTTCTAAAACCAGTCCACTTCTGGGATTTCTAAAACTAGTCCACTTTTGGGGTTTCTAAAACCAGTCCACTTCCAGGATTTCTAAAACCAGTCCACTTCTGGGGTTTCTAAAACCAGTCCACTTCCAGGATTTCTGAAACCAGTCCACTTCCGGGATTTCTAAAACTAGTCCACTTCTGGGATTTCTAAAACTAGTCCACTTCCAGGATTTCTAAAACCAGTCCACTTCTGGGGTTTCTAAAACCAGTCCACTTCCAGGATTTCTAAAACCAGTCCACTTCTGGGATTTCTAAAACGAGTCCACTTCTGGGGTTTCTAAAACCAGTCCACTTCAGGGATTTCTAAAACCAGTCCACTTCCAGGATTTCTAAAACATGTCCACTTCCAGGATTTCTAAAACCAGTCCACTTCTGGGATTTCTAAAACCAGTCTACTTCTGGGGTTTCTAAAACCAGTCCACTTCAGGAATTTCTAAAACCAGTCCACTTCCAGGATTTCTAAAACCAGTCCACTTCTGGGATTTCTAAAACCAGTCCACTTCTGGGATTTCTAAAACCAGTCCACTTCCAGGATTTCTAAAACCAGTCCACTTCCAGGATTTCTAAAACCAGTCCACTTCCAGGATTTCTAAAACTAGTCCAATTCTGGTATTTCTGAAACCAGTCCACTTCCAGGATTTCTAAAACCAGTCCACTTCCAGGATTTCTAAAACCAGTCCACTTCCAGGATTTCTAAAACTAGTCCACTTCTGGTATTTCTGAAACCAGTCCACTTCCAAGATTTCTAAAACCAGTCCACTTCAGGGGTTTCTAAAACCAGTCCACTTCAGGGGTTTCTAAAACCAGTCCACTTCTGGGGTTTCTAAAACCAGTCCACTTCCAGTATATCTAAAACCAGTCCACTTCTGGGATTTCTAAAACTAGTCCACTTCTGGGATTTCTGAAACCAGTCCACTTCCTGGATTTCTAAAACTAGTCCACTTCTGGGGTTTCTAAAACCAGTCCACTTCTGGGGTTTCAAAAACCAGTCCACTTCTGGGATTTCTAAAACCAGTCCACTTCCAGGATTTCTAAAAGCAGTCCACTTCTGGGATTTCTAAAACCAGTCCACTTCCGGGATTTCTAAAACCAGTCCACTTCTGGGGTTTCTAAAACTAGTCCACTTCTGGGATTTCTAAAACTAGTCCACTTCTGGGGTTTCTAAAACCAGTCCACTTCCAGGATTTCTAAAACCAGTCCACTTCTGGGGTTTCTAAAACCAGTCCACTTCCAGGATTTCTGAAACCAGTCCACTTCCGGGATTTCTAAAACTAGTCCACTTCTGGGATTTCTAAAACTAGTCCACTTCCAGGATTTCTAAAACCAGTCCACTTCTGGGGTTTCTAAAACTAGTCCACTTCCAGGATTTCTAAAACCAGTCCACTTCTGGGGTTTCTAAAACCAGTCCACTTCCAGGATTTCTAAAACCAGTCCACTTCTGGGATTTCTAAAACGAGTCCACTTCTGGGGTTTCTAAAACCAGTCCACTTCAGGGATTTCTGAAACCAGTCCACTTCCAGGATTTCTAAAACAAGTCCACTTCCAGGATTTCTAAAACCAGTCCACTTCTGGGGTTTCTAAAACCAGTCCACTTCTGGGATTTCTAAAACCAGTCTACTTCTGGGGTTTCTAAAACCAGTCCACTTCTGGGATTTCTAAAACCAGTCCACTTCCAGGATTTCTAAAACCAGTCCACTTCTGGGATTTCTAAAACCAGTCCACTTCCGGGATTTCTAAAACCAGTCCACTTCTGGGGTTTCTAAAACTAGTCCACTTCTGGGATTTCTAAAACTAGTCCACTTCTGGGGTTTCTAAAACCAGTCCACTTCCAGGATTTCTAAAACCAGTCCACTTCTGGGGTTTCTAAAACCAGTCCACTTCCAGGATTTCTGAAACCAGTCCACTTCCGGGATTTCTAAAACTAGTCCACTTCTGGGATTTCTAAAACTAGTCCACTTCCAGGATTTCTAAAACCACTCCACTTCTGGGATTTCTAAAACCACTCCACTTCTGGGATTTCTAAAACCAGTCCACTTCTGGGGTTTCTAAAACCAGTCCACTTCCAGGATTTCTAAAACCAGTCCACTTCTGGGGTTTCTAAAACCAGTCCACTTCTGGGATTTCTAAAACCAGTCCACTTCTGGGGTTTCTAAAACCAGTCCACTTCCAGGATTTCTAAAACCAGTCCACTTCTGGGGTTTCTGAAACCAGTCCACTTCCAGGATTTCTAAAACAAGTCCACTTCCAGGATTTCTAAAACCAGTCCACATCTGGGGTTTCAAAAACCAGTCCACTTCTGGGATTTCTAAAACCAGTCCACTTCCAGGATTTCTAAAACCAGTCCACTTCTGGGATTTCTAAAACCAGTCCACTTCCGGTATTTCTAAAACCAGTCCACTTCTGGGGTTTCTAAAACTAGTCCACTTCTGGGATTTCTAAAACTAGTCCACTTCTGGGGTTTCTAAAACCAGTCCACTTCCAGGATTTCTAAAACCAGTCCACTTCTGGGGTTTCTAAAACCAGTCCACTTCCAGGATTTCTGAAACCAGTCCACTTCCGGGATTTCTAAAACTAGTCCACTTCTGGGATTTCTAAAACTAGTCCACTTCCAGGATTTCTAAAACCAGTCCACTTCTGGGGTTTCTAAAACCAGTCCACTTCCAGGATTTCTAAAACCAGTCCACGTCTGGGATTTCTAAAACCAGTCCACTTCTGGGGTTTCTAAAACCAGTCCACTTCAGGGATTTCTAAAACCAGTCCACTTCCAGGATTTCTAAAACAAGTCCACTTCCAGGATTTCTAAAACCAGTCCACTTCTGGGATTTCTAAAACCAGTCTACTTCTGGGGTTTCTAAAACCAGTCCACTTCAGGAATTTCTAAAACCAGTCCACTTCCAGGATTTCTAAAACCAGTCCACTTCTGGGATTTCTAAAACCAGTCCACTTCTGGGGTTTCTAAAACCAGTCCACTTCTGGGGTTTCTAAAACTAGTCCACTTCTGGGATTTCTAAAACTAGTCCACTTCTGGGGTTTCTAAAACCAGTCCACTTCCAGGATTTCTAAAACCAGTCCACTTCTGGGATTTCTAAAACCAGTCCACTTCCAGGATTTCTGAAACCAGTCCACTTCCGGGATTTCTAAAACTAGTCCACTTCTGGGATTTCTAAAACTAGTCCACTTCCAGGATTTCTAAAACCACTCCACTTCTGGGATTTCTAAAACCACTCCACTTCTGGGATTTCTAAAACCAGTCCACTTCTGGGGTTTCTAAAACTAGTCCACTTCTGGGATTTCTAAAACTAGTCCACTTCTGGGGTTTCTAAAACCAGTCCACTTCCAGGATTTCTAAAACCAGTCCACTTCTGGGGTTTCTAAAACCAGTCCACTTCCAGGATTTCTGAAACCAGTCCACTTCCGGGATTTCTAAAACTAGTCCACTTCTGGGATTTCTAAAACTAGTCCACTTCCAGGATTTCTAAAACCAGTCCACTTCCAGGATTTCTAAAACCAGTCCACTTCCAGGATTTCTAAAACCAGTCCACTTCTGGGATTTCTAAAACCAGTCTACTTCTGGGGTTTCTAAAACCAGTCCACTTCAGGAATTTCTAAAACCAGTCCACTTCCAGGATTTCTAAAACCAGTCCACTTCTGGGATTTCTAAAACCAGTCCACTTCTGGGGTTTCTAAAACCAGTCCACTTCTGGGGTTTCTAAAACTAGTCCACTTCTGGGATTTCTAAAACTAGTCCACTTCTGGGGTTTCTAAAACCAGTCCACTTCCAGGATTTCTAAAACCAGTCCACTTCTGGGATTTCTAAAACCAGTCCACTTCCAGGATTTCTGAAACCAGTCCACTTCCGGGATTTCTAAAACTAGTCCACTTCTGGGATTTCTAAAACTAGTCCACTTCCAGGATTTCTAAAACCACTCCACTTCTGGGATTTCTAAAACCACTCCACTTCTGGGATTTCTAAAACCAGTCCACTTCTGGGGTTTCTAAAACTAGTCCACTTCTGGGATTTCTAAAACTAGTCCACTTCTGGGGTTTCTAAAACCAGTCCACTTCCAGGATTTCTAAAACCAGTCCACTTCTGGGGTTTCTAAAACCAGTCCACTTCCAGGATTTCTGAAACCAGTCCACTTCCGGGATTTCTAAAACTAGTCCACTTCTGGGATTTCTAAAACTAGTCCACTTCCAGGATTTCTAAAACCAGTCCACTTCCAGGATTTCTAAAACCAGTCCACTTCCAGGATTTCTAAAACTAGTCCAATTCTGGTATTTCTGAAACCAGTCCACTTCCAGGATTTCTAAAACCAGTCCACTTCCAGGATTTCTAAAACCAGTCCACTTCCAGGATTTCTAAAACTAGTCCACTTCTGGTATTTCTGAAACCAGTCCACTTCCAAGATTTCTAAAACCAGTCCACTTCAGGGGTTTCTAAAACCAGTCCACTTCAGGGGTTTCTAAAACCAGTCCACTTCTGGGGTTTCTAAAACCAGTCCACTTCCAGTATATCTAAAACCAGTCCACTTCTGGGATTTCTAAAACTAGTCCACTTCTGGGATTTCTGAAACCAGTCCACTTCCTGGATTTCTAAAACTAGTCCACTTCTGGGGTTTCTAAAACCAGTCCACTTCTGGGGTTTCTAAAACTAGTCTACTTCTGGGATTTCTAAAACTAGTCCACTTCTGGGGTTTCTAAAACCAGTCCACTTCTGGGGTTTCTAAAACCAGTCCACTTCCAGGATTTCTGAAACCAGTCCACTTCCGGGATTTCTAAAACTAGTCCACTTCTGGGATTTCTAAAACTAGTCCACTTCCAGGATTTCTAAAACCAGTCCACTTCTGGGGTTTCTAAAACCAGTCCACTTCCAGGATTTCTCAAACCAGTCCACTTCTGGGATTTCTAAAACGAGTCCACTTCTGGGGTTTCTAAAACCAGTCCACTTCAGGGATTTCTGAAACCAGTCCACTTCCAGGATTTCTAAAACAAGTCCACTTCCAGGATTTCTAAAACCAGTCCACTTCTGGGGTTTCTAAAACCAGTCCACTTCTGGGATTTCTAAAACCAGTCTACTTCTGGGGTTTCTAAAACCAGTCCACTTCTGGGATTTCTAAAACCAGTCCACTTCCAGGATTTCTAAAACCAGTCCACTTCTGGGATTTCTAAAACAAGTCCACTTCCAGGATTTCTGAAACCAGTCCACTTCCGGGATTGCTAAAACTAGTCCACTTCTGGGATTTCTAAAACTAGTCCACTTTCAGGATTTCTAAAACCACTCCACTTCTGGGATTTCTAAAACCACTCCACTTCTGGGATTTCTAAAACCAGTCCACTTCTGGGGTTTCTAAAACCAGTCCACTTTCAGGATTTCTAAAACCACTCCACTTCTGGGATTTCTAAAACCACTCCACTTCTGGGATTTCTAAAACCAGTCCACTTCTGGGGTTTCTAAAACCAGTCCACTTCCAGGATTTCTAAAACCAGTCCACTTCTGGGGTTTCTAAAACCAGTCCACTTCTGGGATTTCTAAAACCAGTCCACTTCCAGCATTTCTAAAACCAGTCCACTTCCAGGATTTCTAAAACAAGTCCACTTCCAGGATTTCTAAAACCAGTCCACTTCTGGGATTTCTGAAACCAGTCCACATCTGAGATTTCTGAAACCAGTCCACTTCAGGGATTTCTGAAACCAGTCCACTTCTGAGATTTCTAAAACCAGTCCACTTCTGGGATTTCTAAAACTAGTCCACTTCTGGGGTTTCTAAAACCAGTCCACTTCCAGGATTTCTGAAACCAATCCACTTCCGGGATTTCTAAAACCAGTCCACTTCTGGGATTTCTAAAACTAGTGCACTTCCAGGATTTCTAAAACCAGTCCACTTCCAGGATTTCTAAAAGCAGTCCACTTCTGGGATTTCTAAAACCAGTCCACTTCCAGGATTTCTAAAAACCAGTCCACTTCCAGGATTTCTAAAACCAGTCCACTTCCAGGATTTCTGAAACCAGTCCACTTCCAGGATTTCTGAAACCAGTCCACTTCTGGGGTTTCTAAAACCAGTCCACTTCTGGGATTTCTAAAACCAGTCCACTTCTGGGGTTTCTAACACCAGTCCACTTCTGGGGTTTCTAAAACCAGTCCACTTCTGGGATTTCTAAAACCAGTCCACTTCTGGGGATTCTAAAACCAGTCCACTTCCAGGATTTCTAAAACCAGTCCACTTCCAGGATTTCTAAAACCAGTCCACTTCTGGGGTTTCTAAAACCAGTCCACTTCTGGGATTTCTAAAACCAGTCCACTTCTGGGGTTTCTAAAACCAGTCCACTTCTGGGATTTCTAAAACCAGTCCACTTCTGGGGTTTCTAAAACCAGTCCACTTCCAGGATTTCTAAAACCAGTCCACTTCTGGGGTTTCTGAAACCAGTCCACTTCTGGGATTTCTAAAACCAGTCCTCTTCCAGTATATCTAAAACCAGTCCACTTCTGGGATTTCTAAAACTAGTCCACTTCTGGGATTTCTGAAACCAGTCCACTTCTGGGGTTTCTAAAACCAGTCCACTTCCAGGATTTCTGAAACCAATCCACTTCCGGAATTTCTAAAACCAGTCCACTTCTGGGATTTCTAAAACCAGTCCACTTCTGGGGTTTCTAAAACCAGTCCACTTCCAGTATTTCTAAAACAAGTCCACTTCCAGGATTTCTAAAACTAGTCCACTTCAGGGATTTCTGAAACCAGTCCACTTCCAGTATTTCTAAAACAAGTCCACTTCCAGGATTTCTAAAACCAGTCCACTTCAGGGATTTCTGAAACCAGTCCACTTCTGAGATTTCTGAAACCAGTCCACTTCAGGGGTTTCTAAAACCAGTCCACTTCTGGGGTTTCTAAAACCAGTCCACTTCCAGTATTTCTAAAACCAGTCCACTTCTGGGGTTTCTAAAACCAGTCCACTTCCAGGATTTCTAAAACTAGTCCACTTCTGGGATTTCTGAAACCAGTCCACTTCTGGGGTTTCTAAAACCAGTCCACTTCTGGGGTTTCTAAAACCAGTCCACTTCTGGGGTTTCTAAAACCAGTCCACTTCCAGTATTTCTAAAACAAGTCCACTTCCAGGATTTCTAAAACCAGTCCACTTCTGGGATTTCTAAAACTAGTCCAATTCTGGGATTTTTTAAACCAGTCCACTTCTGGGGTTTCTAAAACCAGTCCACTTCCAGGATTTCTGAAACCAATCCACATCCGGGATTTCTAAAACCAGTCCACTTCTGGGATTTCTAAAACCAGTCCACTTCTGGGGTTTCTAAAACCAGTCCACTTCCAGTATTTCTAAAACAAGTCCACTTCCAGGATTTCTAAACCTAGTCCACTTCAGGGATTTCTGAAACCAGTCCACTTCCAGTATTTCTAAAAATAGTCCACTTCCAGGATTTCTAAAACTAGTCCACTTCAGGGATTTCTGAAACCAGTCCACTTCTGAGATTTCTGAAACCAGTCCACTTCAGGGGTTTCTAAAACCAGTCCACTTCTGGGGTTTCTAAAACCAGTCCACTTCCAGTATTTCTAAAACCAGTCCACTTCTGGGGTTTCTAAAACCAGTCCACTTCCAGGATTTCTAAAACTAGTCCACTTCTGGGATTTCTGAAACCAGTCCACTTCTGGGGTTTCTAAAACCAGTCCACTTCTGGGGTTTCTAAAACCAGTCCACTTCTGGGGTTTCTAAAACCAGTCCACTTCCAGTATTTCTAAAACAAGTCCACTTCCAGGATTTCTAAAACCAGTCCACTTCTGGGATTTCTAAAACTAGTCCACTTCCAGGATTTCTGAAACCAATCCACTTCCGGGATTTCTAAAACCAGTCCACTTCTGGGGTTTCTAAAACCAGTCCACTTCCAGTATTTCTAAAACCAGTCCACTTCTGGGGTTTCTAAAACCAGTCCACTTCCAGGATTTCTAAAACTAGTCCACTTCTGGGATTTCTGAAACAAGTCCACTTCTGGGGTTTCTAAAACCAGTCCACTTCTGGGGTTTCTAAAACCAGTCCACTTCTGGGGTTTCTAAAACCAGTCCACTTCCAGTATTTCTAAAACAAGTCCACTTCCAGGATTTCTAAAACAAGTCCACTTCAGGGATTTCTGAAACCAGTCCACTTCTGGGGTTTCTGAAACCAGTCCAATTCCAGTATTTCTAAAACAAGTCCACTTCCAGGATTTCTAAAACTAGTCCACTTCTGGGATTTCTGAAACCAGTCCAATTCTGAGATTTCTGAAACCAGTCCACTTCTGAGATTTCTGAAACCAGTCCACTTCAGGGATTTCTGAAACAAGTCCACTTCCAGTATTTCTAAAACAAGTCCACTTCCAGGATTTCTGAAACCAGTCCACTTCTGGGATTTCTAAAACCAGTCCACTTCCAGGATTTCTAAAACCAGTCCACTTCTGGGATTTCTAAAACCAGTCCACTTCCGGGATTTCTAAAACCAGTCCACTTCTGGGGTTTCTAAAACTAGTCCACTTCTGGGATTTCTAAAACTAGTCCACTTCTGGGGTTTCTAAAACCAGTCCACTTCCAGGATTTCTAAAACCAGTCCACTTCTGGGGTTTCTAAAACCAGTCTACTTCCAGGATTTCTGAAACCAGTCCACTTCCGGGATTTCTAAAACTAGTCCACTTCCAGGATTTCTAAAACCAGTCCACTTCTGGGGTTTCTAAAACCAGTCCACTTCCAGGATTTCTAAAACCAGTCCACTTCTGGGATTTCTAAAACGAGTCCACTTCTGGGGTTTCTAAAACCAGTCCACTTCAGGGATTTCTGAAACCAGTCCACTTCCAGGATTTCTAAAACAAGTCCACTTCCAGGATTTCTAAAACCAGTCCACTTCTGGGGTTTCTATAACCAGTCCACTTCTGGGATTTCTAAAACCAGTCCACTTCTGGGGTTTCAAAAACCAGTCCACTTCTGGGATTTCTAAAACCAGTCCACTTCCAGGATTTCTAAAACCAGTCCACTTCTGGGATTTCTAAAAGCAGTCCACTTCCGGGATTTCTAAAACCAGTCCACTTCTGGGGTTTCTAAAACTAGTCCACTTCTGGGATTTCTAAAACTAGTCCACTTCTGGGGTTTCTAAAACCAGTCCACTTCCAGGATTACTAAAACCAGTCCACTTCTGGGGTTTCTAAAACCAGTCCACTTCCAGGATTTCTGAATCCAGTCCACTTCTGATATATCTAAATCGAGTCCACTTCTGAGATTTCTGAAACCAGTCCACTTCTGAGATTTCTGAAACCAGTCCACTTCAGGGATTTCTGAAACAAGTCCACTTCCAGTATTTCTAAAACAAGTCCACTTCCAGGATTTCTAAAACAAGTCCACTTCCAGGATTTCTAAAACCAGTCCACTTATGGGATTTCTGAAACCAGTCCACTTCTGGGGTTTCTAAAACCAGTCCACTTCCAGGATTTCTAAAACCAGTCCACTTCTGGGATTTCTGAAACCAGTCCACTTCCGGGATTTCTAAAACTAGTCCACTTCTGGGATTTCTAAAACTAGTCCACTTCCAGGATTTCTAAAACCAGTCCACTTCTGGGGTTTCTAAAACCAGTCCACTTCCAGGATTTCTAAAACCAGTCCACTTCTGGGATTTCTAAAACGAGTCCACTTCTGGGGTTTCTAAAACCAGTCCACTTCCAGGATTTCTAAAACAAGTCCACTTCCAGGATTTCTAAAACCAGTCCACTTCTGGGGTTTCTAAAACCAGTCCACTTCTGGGATTTCTAAAACCAGTCTACTTCTGGGGTTTCTAAAACCAGTCCACTTCTGGGATTTCTAAAACCAGTCCACTTCCAGTATTTCTAAAACCAGTCCACTTCTGGGGTTTCTAAAACTAGTCCACTTCTGGGATTTCTGAAACCAGTCCACTTCTGGGGTTTCTAAAACCAGTCCACTTCCAGGATTTCTGAAACCAATCCACTTCCGGAATTTCTAAAACCAGTCCACTTCTGGGATTTCTAAAACCAGTCCACTTCTGGGGTTTCTAAAACCAGTCCACTTCCAGTATTTCTAAAACAAGTCCACTTCCAGGATTTCTAAAACTAGTCCACTTCAGGGATTTCTGAAACCAGTCCACTTCCAGTATTTCTAAAACAAGTCCACTTCCAGGATTTCTAAAACCAGTCCACTTCAGGGATTTCTGAAACCAGTCCACTTCTGAGATTTCTGAAACCAGTCCACTTCAGGGGTTTCTAAAACCAGTCCACTTCTGGGGTTTCTAAAACCAGTCCACTTCCAGTATTTCTAAAACCAGTCCACTTCTGGGGTTTCTAAAACCAGTCCACTTCCAGGATTTCTAAAACTAGTCCACTTCTGGGATTTCTGAAACCAGTCCACTTCTGGGGTTTCTAAAACCAGTCCACTTCTGGGGTTTCTAAAACCAGTCCACTTCTGGGGTTTCTAAAACCAGTCCACTTCCAGTATTTCTAAAACAAGTCCACTTCCAGGATTTCTAAAACCAGTCCACTTCTGGGATTTCTAAAACTAGTCCAATTCTGGGATTTTTTAAACCAGTCCACTTCTGGGGTTTCTAAAACCAGTCCACTTCCAGGATTTCTGAAACCAATCCACATCCGGGATTTCTAAAACCAGTCCACTTCTGGGATTTCTAAAACCAGTCCACTTCTGGGGTTTCTAAAACCAGTCCACTTCCAGTATTTCTAAAACAAGTCCACTTCCAGGATTTCTAAACCTAGTCCACTTCAGGGATTTCTGAAACCAGTCCACTTCCAGTATTTCTAAAAATAGTCCACTTCCAGGATTTCTAAAACTAGTCCACTTCAGGGATTTCTGAAACCAGTCCACTTCTGAGATTTCTGAAACCAGTCCACTTCAGGGGTTTCTAAAACCAGTCCACTTCTGGGGTTTCTAAAACCAGTCCACTTCCAGTATTTCTAAAACCAGTCCACTTCTGGGGTTTCTAAAACCAGTCCACTTCCAGGATTTCTAAAACTAGTCCACTTCTGGGATTTCTGAAACCAGTCCACTTCTGGGGTTTCTAAAACCAGTCCACTTCTGGGGTTTCTAAAACCAGTCCACTTCTGGGGTTTCTAAAACCAGTCCACTTCCAGTATTTCTAAAACAAGTCCACTTCCAGGATTTCTAAAACCAGTCCACTTCTGGGATTTCTAAAACTAGTCCACTTCCAGGATTTCTGAAACCAATCCACTTCCGGGATTTCTAAAACCAGTCCACTTCTGGGGTTTCTAAAACCAGTCCACTTCCAGTATTTCTAAAACCAGTCCACTTCTGGGGTTTCTAAAACCAGTCCACTTCCAGGATTTCTAAAACTAGTCCACTTCTGGGATTTCTGAAACAAGTCCACTTCTGGGGTTTCTAAAACCAGTCCACTTCTGGGGTTTCTAAAACCAGTCCACTTCTGGGGTTTCTAAA
Organism: Telmatherina bonti; assembly: GCF_933228915.1. NCBI lineage: Eukaryota > Metazoa > Chordata > Actinopteri > Atheriniformes > Telmatherinidae > Telmatherina > Telmatherina bonti. Next base: position 38,255,414 of record NC_136613.1, on the reverse strand, counting down.
ACCAGTCCACTTCCAGTATTTCTAAAACAAGTCCACTTCCAGGATTTCTAAAACAAGTCCACTTCAGGGATTTCTGAAACCAGTCCACTTCTGGGGTTTCTGAAACCAGTCCAATTCCAGTATTTCTAAAACAAGTCCACTTCCAGGATTTCTAAAACTAGTCCACTTCTGGGATTTCTGAAACCAGTCCAATTCTGAGATTTCTGAAACCAGTCCACTTCTGAGATTTCTGAAACCAGTCCACTTCAGGGATTTCTGAAACAAGTCCACTTCCAGTATTTCTAAAACAAGTCCACTTCCAGGATTTCTGAAACCAGTCCACTTCTGGGATTTCTAAAACCAGTCCACTTCCAGGATTTCTAAAACCAGTCCACTTCTGGGATTTCTAAAACCAGTCCACTTCCGGGATTTCTAAAACCAGTCCACTTCTGGGGTTTCTAAAACTAGTCCACTTCTGGGATTTCTAAAACTAGTCCACTTCTGGGGTTTCTAAAACCAGTCCACTTCCAGGATTTCTAAAACCAGTCCACTTCTGGGGTTTCTAAAACCAGTCTACTTCCAGGATTTCTGAAACCAGTCCACTTCCGGGATTTCTAAAACTAGTCCACTTCCAGGATTTCTAAAACCAGTCCACTTCTGGGGTTTCTAAAACCAGTCCACTTCCAGGATTTCTAAAACCAGTCCACTTCTGGGATTTCTAAAACGAGTCCACTTCTGGGGTTTCTAAAACCAGTCCACTTCAGGGATTTCTGAAACCAGTCCACTTCCAGGATTTCTAAAACAAGTCCACTTCCAGGATTTCTAAAACCAGTCCACTTCTGGGGTTTCTATAACCAGTCCACTTCTGGGATTTCTAAAACCAGTCCACTTCTGGGGTTTCAAAAACCAGTCCACTTCTGGGATTTCTAAAACCAGTCCACTTCCAGGATTTCTAAAACCAGTCCACTTCTGGGATTACTAAAAGCAGTCCACTTCCGGGATTTCTAAAACCAGTCCACTTCTGGGGTTTCTAAAACTAGTCCACTTCTGGGATTTCTAAAACTAGTCCACTTCTGGGGTTTCTAAAACCAGTCCACTTCCAGGATTACTAAAACCAGTCCACTTCTGGGGTTTCTAAAACCAGTCCACTTCCAGGATTTCTGAATCCAGTCCACTTCTGATATATCTAAATCGAGTCCACTTCTGAGATTTCTGAAACCAGTCCACTTCTGAGATTTCTGAAACCAGTCCACTTCAGGGATTTCTGAAACAAGTCCACTTCCAGTATTTCTAAAACAAGTCCACTTCCAGGATTTCTAAAACAAGTCCACTTCCAGGATTTCTAAAACCAGTCCACTTATGGGATTTCTGAAACCAGTCCACTTCTGGGGTTTCTAAAACCAGTCCACTTCCAGGATTTCTAAAACCAGTCCACTTCTGGGATTTCTGAAACCAGTCCACTTCCGGGATTTCTAAAACTAGTCCACTTCTGGGATTTCTAAAACTAGTCCACTTCCAGGATTTCTAAAACCAGTCCACTTCTGGGGTTTCTAAAACCAGTCCACTTCCAGGATTTCTAAAACCAGTCCACTTCTGGGATTTCTAAAACGAGTCCACTTCTGGGGTTTCTAAAACCAGTCCACTTCCAGGATTTCTAAAACAAGTCCACTTCCAGGATTTCTAAAACCAGTCCACTTCTGGGGTTTCTAAAACCAGTCCACTTCTGGGATTTCTAAAACCAGTCTACTTCTGGGGTTTCTAAAACCAGTCCACTTCTGGGATTTCTAAAACCAGTCCACTTCCAGTATTTCTAAAACCAGTCCACTTCTGGGGTTTCTAAAACTAGTCCACTTCTGGGATTTCTAAAACTAGTCCACTTCTGGGGTTTCTAAAACCAGTCCACTTCCAGGATTTCTAAAACCAGTCCACTTCTGGGGTTTCTAAAACCAGTCCACTTCTGGGATTTCTGAAACCAGTCCACTTCCGGGATTTCTAAAACCAGTCCACTTCTGGGATTTCTAAAACCAGTCCACTTCTGGGGTTTCTAAAACCAGTCCACTTCTGGGGTTTCTAAAACCAGTCCACTTCCAGTATTTCTAAAACAAGTCCACTTCCAGGATTTCTAAAACTAGTCCACTTCTGGGATTTCTGAAACCAGTCCACTTCTGAGATTTCTGAAACCAGTCCACTTCAGGGATTTCTGAAACCAGTCCACTTCTGAGATTTCTGAAACCAGTCCACTTCAGGGGTTTCTAAAACCAGTCCACTTCTGGGGTTTCTAAAACCAGTCCACTTCCAGTATTTCTAAAACCAGTCCACTTCTGGGATTGCTAAAACTAGTCCACTTCTGGGGTTTCTAAAACCAGTCCACTTCCAGTATTTCTAAAACCAGTCCACTTCTGGGATTGCTAAAACTAGTCCACTTCTGGGGTTTCTAAAACCAGTCCACTTCCAGTATTTCTAAAACCAGTCCACTTCTGGGATTGCTAAAACTAGTCCACTTCTGGGATTTCTAAAACCAGTCCACTTCTGGGATTTCTGAAACCAGTCCACTTCTGGGGTTTCTAAAACCAGTCCACTTCTGGGGTTTCTAAAACCAGTCCACTTCCAGTATTTCTAAAACCAGTCCACTTCTGGGATTGCTAAAACTAGTCCACTTCTGGGGTTTCTAAAACCAGTCCACTTCCAGTATTTCTAAAACCAGTCCACTTCTGGGATTGCTAAAACTAGTCCACTTCTGGGGTTTCTAAAACCAGTCCACTTCCAGTATTTCTAAAACCAGTCCACTTCTGGGATTGCTAAAACTAGTCCACTTCTGGGATTTCTAAAACCAGTCCACTTCTGGGATTTCTGAAACCAGTCCACTTCTGGGGTTTCTAAAACCAGTCCACTTCTGGGGTTTCTAAAACCAGTCCACTTCTGGGGTTTCTAAAACCAGTCCACTTCTGGGGTTTCTAAAACCAGTCCACTTCCAGTATTTCTAAAACAAGTCCACTTCCAGGATTTCTAAAACTAGTCCACTTCTGGGATTTCTGAAACCAGTCCACTTCCACTATTTCTAAAACCAGTCCACTTCCAGGATTTCTGAAACCAGTCCACTTCCAGGATTTCTGAAACCAGTCCACTTCTGGGATTTCTAAAACCAGTCCACTTCTGGGATTTCTAAAACCAGTCCACTTCTGGGATTTCTAAAACCAGTCCACTTCTGGGGTTTCTAAAACCAGTCCACTTCTGGGGTTTCTAAAACCAGTCCACTTCTGGGATTTCTAAAACCAGTCCACTTCTGGGGTTTCTAAAGCCAGTCCACTTCCAGGATTTCTAAAACCAGTCCACTTCCAGGATTTCTAAAACCAGTCCACTTCTGGGATTTCTAAAACCAGTCCACTTCTGGGATTTCTGAAACCAGTCCACTTCTGGGGTTTCTAAAACCAGTCCACTTCCAGGATTTCTAAAACCAGTCCACTTCTGGGATTTCTAAAACGAGTCCACTTCTGGGGTTTCTAAAACCAGTCCACTTCAGGGATTTCTAAAACCAGTCCACTTCTGGGGTTTCTAAAACCAGTCCACTTCCAGTATTTCTAAAACAAGTCCACTTCCAGGATTTCTAAAACTAGTCCACTTCTGGGATTTCTGAAACCAGTCCACTTCCACTATTTCTAAAACAAGTCCACTTCCAGGATTTCTGAAACCAGTCCACTTCCAGGATTTCTGAAACCAGTCCACTTCTGGGATTTCTAAAACCAGTCCACTTCTGGGATTTCTAAAACCAGTCCACTTCTGGGATTTCTAAAACCAGTCCACTTCTGGGGTTTCTAAAACCAGTCCACTTCTGGGGTTTCTAAAACCAGTCCACTTCTGGGATTTCTAAAACCAGTCCACTTCTGGGGTTTCTAAAACAAGTCCACTTCCAGGATTTCTAAAACCAGTCCACTTCCAGGATTTCTAAAACCAGTCCACTTCTGGGATTTCTAAAACCAGTCCACTTCTGGGATTTCTGAAACCAGTCCACTTCTGGGGTTTCTAAAACCAGTCCACTTCCAGGATTTCTAAAACCAGTCCACTTCTGGGATTTCTAAAACGAGTCCACTTCTGGGGTTTCTAAAACCAGTCCACTTCAGGGATTTCTGAAACCAGTCCACTTCCAGGATTTCTAAAACAAGTCCACTTCCAGGATTTCTACAACCAGTCCACTTCTGGGGTTTCTAAAACCAGTCCACTTCTGGGATTTCTAAAACCAGTCCACTTCTGGGGTTTCTAAAACCAGTCCACTTCTGGGATTTCTAAAACCAGTCCACTTCCAGGATTTCTAAAACCAGTCCACTTCTGGGATTTCTAAAACCAGTCCACTTCCGGGATTTCTAAAACCAGTCCACTTCTGGGGTTTCTAAAACTAGTCCACTTCTGGGATTTCTAAAACTAGTCCACTTCCAGGATTTCTGAAACCAGTCCACTTCTGGGGTTTCTAAAACCAGTCCACTTCTGGGGTTTCTAAAACCAGTCCACTTCCAGTATTTCTAAAACCAGTCCACTTCTGGGATTGCTAAAACTAGTCCACTTCTGGGGTTTCTAAAACCAGTCCACTTCCAGTATTTCTAAAACCAGTCCACTTCTGGGATTGCTAAAACTAGTCCACTTCTGGGGTTTCTAAAACCAGTCCACTTCCAGTATTTCTAAAACCAGTCCACTTCTGGGGTTTCTAAAACCAGTCCACTTCCAGTATTTCTAAAACAAGTCCACTTCCAGGATTTCTAAAACTAGTCCACTTCTGGGATTTCTGAAACCAGTCCACTTCTGAGATTTCTGAAACCAGTCCACTTCCGGGATTTCTGAAACCAGTCCACTTCTGAGATTTCTGAAACCAGTCCACTTCAGGGGTTTCTAAAACCAGTCCACTTCTGGGGTTTCTAAAACCAGTCCACTTCCAGTATTTCTAAAACCAGTCCACTTCTGGGATTTCTAAAACTAGTCCACTTCTGGGGTTTCTAAAACCAGTCCACTTCCAGTATTTCTAAAACCAGTCCACTTCTGGGATTGCTAAAACTAGTCCACTTCTGGGGTTTCTAAAACCAGTCCACTTCCAGTATTTCTAAAACCAGTCCACTTCTGGGATTGCTAAAACTAGTCCACTTCTGGGATTTCTAAAACCAGTCCACTTCTGGGATTTCTGAAACCAGTCCACTTCTGGGGTTTCTAAAACCAGTCCACTTCTGGGGTTTCTAAAACCAGTCCACTTCCAGTATTTCTAAAACCAGTCCACTTCTGGGATTGCTAAAACTAGTCCACTTCTGGGGTTTCTAAAACCAGTCCACTTCCAGTATTTCTAAAACCAGTCCACTTCTGGGATTGCTAAAACTAGTCCACTTCTGGGGTTTCTAAAACCAGTCCACTTCCAGTATTTCTAAAACCAGTCCACTTCTGGGATTGCTAAAACTAGTCCACTTCTGGGATTTCTAAAACCAGTCCACTTCTGGGATTTCTGAAACCAGTCCACTTCTGGGGTTTCTAAAACCAGTCCACTTCTGGGGTTTCTAAAACCAGTCCACTTCTGGGGTTTCTAAAACCAGTCCACTTCTGGGGTTTCTAAAACCAGTCCACTTCCAGTATTTCTAAAACAAGTCCACTTCCAGGATTTCTAAAACTAGTCCACTTCTGGGATTTCTGAAACCAGTCCACTTCCACTATTTCTAAAACCAGTCCACTTCCAGGATTTCTGAAACCAGTCCACTTCCAGGATTTCTGAAACCAGTCCACTTCTGGGATTTCTAAAACCAGTCCACTTCTGGGATTTCTAAAACCAGTCCACTTCTGGGATTTCTAAAACCAGTCCACTTCTGGGGTTTCTAAAACCAGTCCACTTCTGGGGTTTCTAAAACCAGTCCACTTCTGGGATTTCTAAAACCAGTCCACTTCTGGGGTTTCTAAAACCAGTCCACTTCCAGGATTTCTAAAACCAGTCCACTTCCAGGATTTCTAAAACCAGTCCACTTCTGGGATTTCTAAAACCAGTCCACTTCTGGGATTTCTGAAACCAGTCCACTTCTGGGGTTTCTAAAACCAGTCCACTTCCAGGATTTCTAAAACCAGTCCACTTCTGGGATTTCTAAAACGAGTCCACTTCTGGGGTTTCTAAAACCAGTCCACTTCAGGGATTTCTAAAACCAGTCCACTTCTGGGGTTTCTAAAACCAGTCCACTTCCAGTATTTCTAAAACAAGTCCACTTCCAGGATTTCTAAAACTAGTCCACTTCTGGGATTTCTGAAACCAGTCCACTTCCACTATTTCTAAAACAAGTCCACTTCCAGGATTTCTGAAACCAGTCCACTTCCAGGATTTCTGAAACCAGTCCACTTCTGGGATTTCTAAAACCAGTCCACTTCTGGGATTTCTAAAACCAGTCCACTTCTGGGATTTCTAAAACCAGTCCACTTCTGGGGTTTCTAAAACCAGTCCACTTCTGGGGTTTCTAAAACCAGTCCACTTCTGGGATTTCTAAAACCAGTCCACTTCTGGGGTTTCTAAAACCAGTCCACTTCCAGGATTTCTAAAACCAGTCCACTTCCAGGATTTCTAAAACCTGTCCACTTCTGGGATTTCTAAAACCAGTCCACTTCTGGGATTTCTGAAACCAGTCCACTTCTGGGGTTTCTAAAACCAGTCCACTTCCAGGATTTCTAAAACCAGTCCACTTCTGGGATTTCTAAAACGAGTCCACTTCTGGGGTTTCTAAAACCAGTCCACTTCTGGGGTTTCTAAAACCAGTCCACTTCCAGTATTTCTAAAACCAGTCCACTTCTGGGATTGCTAAAACTAGTCCACTTCTGGGGTTTCTAAAACCAGTCCACTTCCAGTATTTCTAAAACCAGTCCACTTCTGGGATTGCTAAAACTAGTCCACTTCTGGGATTTCTAAAACCAGTCCACTTCTGGGATTTCTGAAACCAGTCCACTTCTGGGGTTTCTAAAACCAGTCCACTTCTGGGGTTTCTAAAACCAGTCCACTTCTGGGGTTTCTAAAACCAGTCCACTTCTGGGGTTTCTAAAACCAGTCCACTTCCAGTATTTCTAAAACAAGTCCACTTCCAGGATTTCTAAAACTAGTCCACTTCTGGGATTTCTGAAACCAGTCCACTTCCAATATTTCTAAAACCAGTCCACTTCCAGGATTTCTGAAACCAGTCCACTTCCAGGATTTCTGAAACCAGTCCACTTCTGGGATTTCTAAAACCAGTCCACTTCTGGGATTTCTAAAACCAGTCCACTTCTGGGATTTCTAAAACCAGTCCACTTCTGGGGTTTCTAAAACCAGTCCACTTCTGGGGTTTCTAAAACCAGTCCACTTCTGGGATTTCTAAAACCAGTCCACTTCTGGGGTTTCTAAAACCAGTCCACTTCCAGGATTTCTAAAACCAGTCCACTTCCAGGATTTCTAAAACCAGTCCACTTCTGGGATTTCTAAAACCAGTCCACTTCTGGGATTTCTGAAACCAGTCCACTTCTGGGGTTTCTAAAACCAGTCCACTTCCAGGATTTCTAAAACCAGTCCACTTCCAGGATTTCTAAAACCAGTCCACTTCTGGGATTTCTAAAACGAGTCCACTTCTGGGGTTTCTAAAACCAGTCCACTTCAGGGATTTCTAAAACCAGTCCACTTCTGGGGTTTCTAAAACCAGTCCACTTCCAGTATTTCTAAAACAAGTCCACTTCCAGGATTTCTAAAACTAGTCCACTTCTGGGATTTCTGAAACCAGTCCACTTCCACTATTTCTAAAACAAGTCCACTTCCAGGATTTCTGAAACCAGTCCACTTCCAGGATTTCTGAAACCAGTCCACTTCTGGGATTTCTAAAACCAGTCCACTTCTGGGATTTCTAAAACCAGTCCACTTCTGGGATTTCTAAAACCAGTCCACTTCTGGGGTTTCTAAAACCAGTCCACTTCTGGGGTTTCTAAAACCAGTCCACTTCTGGGATTTCTAAAACCAGTCCACTTCTGGGGTTTCTAAAACCAGTCCACTTCCAGGATTTCTAAAACCAGTCCACTTCCAGGATTTCTAAAACCAGTCCACTTCTGGGATTTCTAAAACCAGTCCACTTCTGGGATTTCTGAAACCAGTCCACTTCTGGGGTTTCTAAAACCAGTCCACTTCCAGGATTTCTAAAACCAGTCCACTTCTGGGATTTCTAAAACGAGTCCACTTCTGGGGTTTCTAAAACCAGTCCACTTCAGGGATTTCTGAAACCAGTCCACTTCCAGGATTTCTAAAACAAGTCCACTTCCAGGATTTCTAAAACCAGTCCACTTCTGGGGTTTCTAAAACCAGTCCACTTCTGGGATTTCTAAAACCAGTCCACTTCTGGGGTTTCTAAAACCAGTCCACTTCTGGGATTTCTAAAACCAGTCCACTTCCAGGATTTCTAAAACCAGTCCACTTCTGGGATTTCTAAAACCAGTCCACTTCCGGGATTTCTAAAACCAGTCCACTTCTGGGGTTTCTAAAACTAGTCCACTTCTGGGATTTCTAAAACTAGTCCACTTCTGGGGTTTCTAAAACCAGTCCACTTCCAGGATTTCTAAAACCAGTCCACTTCTGGGGTTTCTAAAACCAGTCCACTTCCAGGATTTCTGAAACCAGTCCACTTCCGGGATTTCTAAAACTAGTCCACTTCTGGGATTTCTAAAACCAGTCCACTTCTGGGATTTCTGAAACCAGTCCACTTCTGGGGTTTCTAAAACCAGTCCACTTCTGGGGTTTCTAAAACCAGTCCACTTCCAGTATTTCTAAAACCAGTCCACTTCTGGGATTGCTAAAACTAGTCCACTTCTGGGGTTTCTAAAACCAGTCCACTTCCAGTATTTCTAAAACCAGTCCACTTCTGGGATTGCTAAAACTAGTCCACTTCTGGGGTTTCTAAAACCAGTCCACTTCCAGTATTTCTAAAACCAGTCCACTTCTGGGATTGCTAAAACTAGTCCACTTCTGGGATTTCTAAAACCAGTCCACTTCTGGGATTTCTGAAACCAGTCCACTTCTGGGGTTTCTAAAACCAGTCCACTTCTGGGGTTTCTAAAACCAGTCCACTTCTGGGGTTTCTAAAACCAGTCCACTTCTGGGGTTTCTAAAACCAGTCCACTTCCAGTATTTCTAAAACAAGTCCACTTCCAGGATTTCTAAAACTAGTCCACTTCTGGGATTTCTGAAACCAGTCCACTTCCACTATTTCTAAAACAAGTCCACTTCCAGGATTTCTGAAACCAGTCCACTTCCAGGATTTCTGAAACCAGTCCACTTCTGGGATTTCTAAAACCAGTCCACTTCTGGGGTTTCTAAAACCAGTCCACTTCTGGGGTTTCTAAAACTAGTCCACTTCTGGGATTTCTAAAACTAGTCCACTTCTGGGGTTTCTAAAACCAGTCCACTTCCAGGATTTCTAAAACCAGTCCACTTCTGGGGTTTCTAAAACCAGTCCACTTCCAGGATTTCTGAAACCAGTCCACTTCCGGGATTTCTAAAACTAGTCCACTTCTGGGATTTCTAAAACTAGTCCACTTCCAGGATTTCTAAAACCAGTCCACTTCTGGGGTTTCTAAAACCAGTCCACTTCCTGGATTTCTAAAACCAGTCCACTTCTGCGATTTCTAAAACCAGTCCACTTCCAGGATTTCTAAAACCAGTCCACTTCTGGGATTTCTAAAACCAGTCCACTTCTGGGATTTCTAAAACCAGTCCACTTCTGGGGTTTCTAAAACTAGTCCACTTCTGGGATTTCTAAAACTAGTCCACTTCTGGGGTTTCTAAAACCAGTCCACTTCCAGGATTTCTCAAACCAGTCCACTTCTGGGGTTTCTAAAACCAGTCCACTTCCAGGATTTCTGAAACCAGTCCACTTCCGGGATTTCTAAAACTAGTCCACTTCTGGGATTTCTAAAACTAGTCCACTTCCAGGATTTCTAAAACCACTCCACTTCTGGGATTTCTAAAACCACTCCACTTCCGGGATTTCTAAAACCAGTCCACTTCTGGGGTTTCTAAAACCAGTCCACTTCCAGGATTTCTAAAACCAGTCCACTTCTGGGGTTTCTAAAACCAGTCCACTTCTGGGATTTCTAAAACCAGTCCACTTCTGGGGTTTCTAAAACCAGTCCACTTCCAGGATTTCTAAAACCAGTCCACTTCCAGGATTTCTAAAACCAGTCCACTTCCAGGATTTCTAAAACCAGTCCACTTCTGGGATTTCTTAAACCAGTCCACTTCTGGGATTTCTGAAACCAGTCCACTTCCAGGATTTCTAAAACCAGTCCACTTCCAGGATTTCTAGAACCAGTCCACTTCCAGGATTTCTAAAACTAGTCCAATTCTGGTATTTCTGAAACCAGTCCACTTCCAGGATTTCTAAAACCAGTCCACTTCAGGGGTTTCTAAAACCAGTCCACTTCTGGGGTTTCTGAAACCAGTCCACTTCCAGGATTTCTAAAACTAGTCCACTTCTGGGATTTCTGAAACCAGTCCACTTCTGGGGTTTCTAAAACCAGTCCACTTCTGGGGTTTCTAAAACCAGTCCACTTCTGGGGTTTCTAAAACCAGTCCACTTCCAGTATTTCTAAAACAAGTCCACTTCCAGGATTTCTAAAACTAGTCCACTTCTGGGATTTCTGAAACCAGTCCACTTCTGAGATTTCTAAAACCAGTCCACTTCCAGGATTTCTGAAACCAGTCCACTTCTGGGATTTGTGAAACCAGTCCACTTCTGGGATTTGTGAAACCAGTCCACTTCCGGGATTTGTAAAACCAGTCCACTTCCGGGATTTGTAAAACCAGTCCACTTCCGGGATTTGTAAAACCAGTTCACTTCCGGGATTTGTAAAACCAGTCCACTTCAGGGATTTCTGAAACCAGTCCACTTCCAGGATTTCTAAAACAAGTCCACTTCCAGGATTTCTAAAACCAGTCCACTTCTGGGGTTTCTAAAACCAGTCTACTTCCAGGATTTCTGAAACCAGTCCACTTCCGGGATTTCTAAAACTAGTCCACTTCCAGGATTTCTAAAACCAGTCCACTTCTGGGGTTTCTAAAACCAGTCCACTTCCAGGATTTCTAAAACCAGTCCACTTCTGGGATTTCTAAAACGAGTCCACTTCTGGGGTTTCTAAAACCAGTCCACTTTAGGGATTTCTGAAACCAGTCCACTTCCAGGATTTCTAAAACAAGTCCACTTCCAGGATTTCTAAAACCAGTCCACTTCTGGGGTTTCTATAACCAGTCCACTTCTGGGATTTCTAAAACCAGTCCACTTCTGGGGTTTCAAAAACCAGTCCACTTCTGGGATTTCTAAAACCAGTCCACTTCCAGGATTTCTAAAACCAGTCCACTTCTGGGATTTCTAAAAGCAGTCCACTTCCGGGATTTCTAAAACCAGTCCACTTCTGGGGTTTCTAAAACTAATCCACTTCTGGGATTTCTAAAACTAGTCCACTTCTGGGGTTTCTAAAACCAGTCCACTTCCAGGATTTCTAAAACCAGTCCACTTCTGGGGTTTCTAAAACCAGTCCACTTCCAGGATTTCTGAAACCAGTCCACTTCTGATATATCTAAATCGAGTCCACTTCTGAGATTTCTGAAACCAGTCCATTTCTGAGATTTCTGAAACCAGTCCACTTCAGGGATTTCTGAAACAAGTCCACTTCCAGTATTTCTAAAACAAGTCCACTTCCAGGATTTCTAAAACAAGTCCACTTCCAGGATTTCTGAAACCAGTCCACTTCTGAGATTTCTGAATCCAGTCCACTTCTGGGATTTCTGAAACCAGTCCACTTCTGGGGTTTCAAAAACCAGTCCACTTCCAGGATTTCTAAAACCAGTCCACTTCTGGGATTTCTGAAACCAGTCCACTTCCAGGATTTCAAAAACAAGTCCACTTCCAGGATTTCTAAAACGAGTCCACTTCTGGGGTTTCTAAAACCAGTCCACTTCAGGGATTTCTGAAACCAGTCCACTTCCTGGATTTCTAAAACAAGTCCACTTCCAGGATTTCTAAAACCAGTCCACTTCTGGGGTTTCTATAACCAGTCCACTTCTAGGATTTCTAAAACCAGTCCACTTCTGGGGTTTCAAAAACCAGTCCACTTCTGGGATTTCTAAAACCAGTCCACTTCCAGGATTTCTAAAACCAGTCCACTTCCAGGATTTCTAAAACCAGTCCACTTCTGGGGTTTCTAAAACCAGTCCACTTCTGGGATTTCTAAAACCAGTCTACTTCTGGGGTTTCTAAAACCAGTCCAGTTCTGGGATTTCTAAAACCAGTCCACTTCCAGTATTTCTAAAACCAGTCCACTTCTGGGGTTTCTAAAACTAGTCCACTTCTGGGATTTCTAAAACTAGTCCACTTCTGGGGTTTCTAAAACCAGTCCACTTCCAGGATTTCTAAAACCAGTCCACTTCTGGGGTTTCTAAAACCAGTCCACTTCCAGGATTTCTGAAACCAGTCCACTTCCGGGATTTCTAAAACCAGTCCACTTCTGGGATTTCTAAAACTAGTCCACTTCCAGGATTTCTAAAACCACTCCACTTCCAGGATTTCTAAAACCAGTCCACTTCCAGTATTTCTAAAACCAGTCCACTTCTGGGGTTTCTAAAACTAGTCCACTTCTGGGATTTCTAAAACCAGTCCACTTCTGGGATTTCTAAAACTAGTCCACTTCCAGGATTTCTAAAACCACTCCACTTCTGGGATTTCTAAAACCACTCCACTCCTTGGATTTCTGAAACCAGTCCACTTCTGGGGTTTCTAAAACCAGTCCACTTCCAGGATTTCTAAAACCAGTCCACTTCTGGGGTTTCTAAAACCAGTCCACTTCTGGGATTTCTAAAACCAGTCCACTTCTGGGGTTTCTAAAACCAGTCCACTTCCAGGATTTCTAAAACCAGTCCACTTCTGGGATTTCTAAAACGAGTCCACTTCTGGGGTTTCTAAAACCAGTCCACTTCAGGGATTTCTGAAACCAGTCCACTTCCAGGATTTCTAAAACCAGTCCACTTCCAGGATTTCTGAAACCAGTCCACTTCCAGGATTTCTAAAACCAGTCCACTTCTGGGGTTTCTAAAACCAGTCCACTTCCAGGATTTCTGAAACCAGTCCACTTCCGGGATTTCTAAAACCAGTCCACTTCTGGGATTTCTAAAACCAGTCCACTTCTGGGGTTTCTAAAACCAGTCCACTTCTGGGGTTTCTAAAACCAGTCCACTTCCAGTATTTCTAAAACAAGTCCACTTCCAGGATTTCTAAAACTAGTCCACTTCTGGGATTTCTAAAACCAGTCCACTTCTGGGATTTCTGAAACCAGTCCACTTCTGGGGTTTCTAAAACCAGTCCACTTCTGGGGTTTCTAAAACCAGTCCACTTCCAGTATTTCTAAAACCAGTCCACTTCTGGGATTGCTAAAACTAGTCCACTTCTGGGGTTTCTAAAACCAGTCCACTTCCAGTATTTCTAAAACCAGTCCACATCTGGGATTGCTAAAACTAGTCCACTTCTGGGATTTCTAAAACCAGTCCACTTCTGGGATTTCTGAAACCAGTCTACTTCTGGGGTTTCTAAAACCAGTCCACTTCTGGGGTTTCTAAAACCAGTCCACTTCTGGGGTTTCTAAAACCAGTCCACTTCCAGTATTTCTAAAACAAGTCCACTTCCAGGATTTCTAAAACTAGTCCACTTCTGGGATTTCTGAAACCAGTCCACTTCCACTATTTCTAAAACAAGTCCACTTCCAGGATTTCTGAAACCAGTCCACTTCCAGGATTTCTGAAACCAGTCCACTTCTGGGATTTCTAAAACCAGTCCACTTCTGGGATTTCTAAAACCAGTCCACTTCTGGGATTTCTAAAACCAGTCCACTTCTGGGGTTTCTAAAACCAGTCCACTTCTGGGATTTCTAAAACCAGTCCACTTCTGGGGTTTCTAAAACCAGTCCACTTCCAGGATTTCTAAAACCAGTCCACTTCCAGGATTTCTAAAACCAGTCCACTTCTGGGGTTTCTAAAACCAGTCCACTTCTGGGATTTCTAAAACCAGTCCACTTCTGGGATTTCTGAAACCAGTCCACTTCTGGGGTTTCTAAAACCAGTCCACTTCCAGGATTTCTAAAACCAGTCCACTTCTGGGATTTCTAAAACGAGTCCACTTCTGGGGTTTCTAAAACCAGTCCACTTCAGGGATTTCTGAAACCAGTCCACTTCCAGGATTTCTAAAACAAGTCCACTTCCAGGATTTCTAAAACCAGTCCACTTCTGGGGTTTCTAAAACCAGTCCACTTCTGGGATTTCTAAAACCAGTCCACTTCTGGGGTTTCTAAAACCAGTCCACTTCTGGGATTTCTAAAACCAGTCCACTTCCAGGATTTCTAAAACCAGTCCACTTCTGGGATTTCTAAAACCAGTCCACTTCCGGGATTTCTAAAACCAGTCCACTTCTGGGGTTTCTAAAACTAGTCCACTTCTGGGATTTCTAAAACTAGTCCACTTCTGGGGTTTCTAAAACCAGTCCACTTCCAGGATTTCTAAAACCAGTCCACTTCTGGGGTTTCTAAAACCAGTCCACTTCCAGGATTTCTGAAACCAGTCCACTTCCGGGATTTCTAAAACTAGTCCACTTCTGGGATTTCTAAAACTAGTCCACTTCCAGGATTTCTAAAACCAGTCCACTTCTGGGGTTTCTAAAACCAGTCCACTTCCAGGATTTCTAAAACCAGTCCACTTCTGGGATTTCTAAAACGAGTCCACTTCTGGGGTTTCTAAAACCAGTCAACTTCTGGGGTTTCTAAAACCAGTCCACTTCTGGGATTTCTAAAACTAGTCCACTTCTGGGATTTCTAAAACTAGTCCACTTCTGGGGTTTCTAAAACCAGTCCACTTCCAGGATTTCTAAAACCAGTCCACTTCTGGGGTTTCTAAAACCAGTCCACTTCCAGGATTTCTGAAACCAGTCCACTTCCGGGATTTCTAAAACCAGTCCACTTCTGGGATTTCTAAAACTAGTCCACTTCCAGGATTTCTAAAACCACTCCACTTCCAGGATTTCTAAAACCACTCCACTTCTGGGATTTCTAAAACCAGTCCACTTCTGGGATTTCTAAAACTAGTCCACTTCCAGGATTTCTAAAACCACTCCACTTCTGGGATTTCTAAAACCACTCCACTTCTGGGATTTCTGAAACCAGTCCACTTCTGGGGTTTCTAAAACCAGTCCACTTCCAGGATTTCTAAAACCAGTCCACTTCTGGGGTTTCTAAAACCAGACCACTTCTGGGATTTCTAAAACCAGTCCACTTCTGGGGTTTCTAAAACCAGTCCACTTCCAGGATTTCTAAAACCAGTCCACTTCTGGGGTTTCTGAAACCAGTCCACTTCCAGGATTTCTAAAACCAGTCCACTTCTGGGATTTCTGAAACCAGTCCACTTCTGGGATTTCTGAAACCAGTCCACTTCTGGGATTTCTGAAACCAGTCCACTTCCAGGATTTCTAAAACCAGTCCACTTCTGGGGTTTCTAAAACCAGTCCACTTCCAGGATTTCTGAAACCAGTCCACTTCCGGGACTTCTAAAACCAGTCCACTTCTGGGATTTCTAAAACCAGTCCACTTCTGGGGTTTCTAAAACCAGTCCACTTCTGGGGTTTCTAAAACCAGTCCACTTCCAGTATTTCTAAAACAAGTCCACTTCCAGGATTTCTAAAACTAGTCCACTTCTGGGATTTCTAAAACCAGTCCACTTCTGGGATTGCTAAAACTAGTCCACTTCTGGGGTTTCTAAAACCAGTCCACTTCCAGTATTTCTAAAACCAGTCCACTTCTGGGATTGCTAAAACTAGTCCACTTCTGGGGTTTCTAAAACCAGTCCACTTCCAGTATTTCTAAAACCAGTCCACTTCTGGGATTGCTAAAACTAGTCCACTTCTGGGATTTCTAAAACCAGTCCACTTCTGGGATTTCTGAAACCAGTCCACTTCTGGGGTTTCTAAAACCAGTCCACTTCTGGGGTTTCTAAAACCAGTCCACTTCTGGGGTTTCTAAAACCAGTCCACTTCCAGTATTTCTAAAACAAGTCCACTTCCAGGATTTCTAAAACTAGTCCACTTCTGGGATTTCTGAAACCAGTCCACTTCCACTATTTCTAAAACAAGTCCACTTCCAGGATTTCTGAAACCAGTCCACTTCCAGTATTTCTGAAACCAGTCCACTTCTGGGATTTCTAAAACCAGTCCACTTCTGGGATTTCTAAAACCAGTCCACTTCTGGGATTTCTAAAACCAGTCCACTTCTGGGGTTTCTAAAACCAGTCCACTTCTGGGGTTTCTAAAACCAGTCCACTTCTGGGATTTCTAAAACCAGTCCACTTCTGGGGTTTCTAAAACCAGTCCACTTCCAGGATTTCTAAAACCAGTCCACTTCCAGGATTTCTAAAACCAGTCCACTTCTGGGGTTTCTAAAACCAGTCCACTTCTGGGATTTCTAAAACCAGTCCACTTCTGGGATTTCTGAAACCAGTCCACTTCTGGGGTTTCTAAAACCAGTCCACTTCCAGGATTTCTAAAACCAGTCCACTTCAGGGATTTCTGAAACCAGTCCACTTCCAGGATTTCTAAAACAAGTCCACTTCCAGGATTTCTAAAACCAGTCCACTTCTGGGGTTTCTAAAACCAGTCCACTTCTGGGATTTCTAAAACCAGTCCACTTCTGGGGTTTCTAAAACCAGTCCACTTCTGGGATTTCTAAAACCAGTCCACTTCCAGGATTTCTAAAACCAGTCCACTTCTGGGATTTCTAAAACCAGTCCACTTCTGGGATTTCTAAAACCAGACCACTTCTGGGGTTTCTAAAACTAGTCCACTTCTGGGATTTCTAAAACTAGTCCACTTCTGGGGTTTCTAAAACCAGTCCACTTCCAGGATTTCTAAAACCAGTCCACTTCTGGGGTTTCTAAAACCAGTCCACTTCCAGGATTTCTGAAACCAGTCCACTTCCGGGATTTCTAAAACTAGTCCACTTCTGGGATTTCTAAAACTAGTCCACTTCCAGGATTTCTAAAACCAGTCCACTTCTGGGGTTTCTAAAACCAGTCCACTTCCAGGATTTCTAAAACCAGTCCACTTCTGGGATTTCTAAAACGAGTCCACTTCTGGGGTTTCTAAAACCAGTCCACTTCTGGGGTTTCTAAAACCAGTCCACTTCTGGGATTTCTAAAACCAGTCCACTTCCAGGATTTCTAAAACCAGTCCACTTCTGGGATTTCTAAAACCAGTCCACTTCTGGGATTTCTAAAACCAGTCCACTTCTGGGGTTTCTAAAACTAGTCCACTTCTGGGATTTCTAAAACTAGTCCACTTCTGGGGTTTCTAAAACCAGTCCACTTCCAGGATTTCTAAAACCAGTCCACTTCTGGGGTTTCTAAAACCAGTCCACTTCCAGGATTTCTGAAACCAGTCCACTTCCGGGATTTCTAAAACTAGTCCACTTCTGGGATTTCTAAAACTAGTCCACTTCCAGGATTTCTAAAACCACTCCACTTCTGGGATTTCTAAAACCACTCCACTTCTGGGATTTCTAAAACCAGTCCACTTCTGGGGTTTCTAAAACCAGTCCACTTCTGGGGTTTCTGAAACCAGTCCACTTCCAGGATTTCTAAAACTAGTCCACTTCTGGGATTTCTGAAACCAGTCCACTTCTGGGGTTTCTAAAACCAGTCCACTTCTGGGGTTTCTAAAAACAGTCCACTTCTGGGGTTTCTAAAACCAGTCCACTTCCAGTATTTCTAAAACAAGTCCACTTCCAGGATTTCTAAAACCAGTCCACTTCAGGGATTTCTGAAACCAGTCCACTTCTGAGATTTCTGAAACCAGTCCACTTCAGGGGTTTCTAAAACCAGTCCACTTCTGGGGTTTCTAAAACCAGTCCACTTCCAGTATTTCTAAAACCAGTCCACTTCTGGGATTGCTAAAACTAGTCCACTTCTGGGGTTTCTAAAACCAGTCCACTTCCAGGATTTCTAAAACTAGTCCACTTCTGGGATTTCTGAAACCAGTCCACTTCTGGGGTTTCTAAAAACCAGTCCACTTCTGGGGTTTCTAAAACCAGTCCACTTCTGGGGTTTCTAAAACCAGTCCACTTCCAGTATTTCTAAAACAAGTCCACTTCCAAGATTTCTAAAACTAGTCCACTTCTGGGATTTCTGAAACCAGTCCACTTCCACTATTTCTAAAACAAGTCCACTTCCAGGATTTCTAAAACTAGTCCACTTCTGGGATTTCTGAAAGCAGTCCACTTCAGGGGTTTCTAAAACCAGTCCACTTCTGGGGTTTCTAAAACCAGTCCACTTCCAGTATATCTAAAACCAGTCCACTTCTGGGATTTCTAAAACTAGTCCACTTCTGGGATTTCTGAAACCAGTCCACTTCCAGGATTTCTAAAACTAGTCCACTTCTGGGGTTTCTAAAACCAGTCCACTTCTGGGGTTTCTAAAACCAGTCCACTTCCAGGATTTCTAAAACCAGTCCACTTCTGGGATTTCTAAAACCAGTCCACTTCCAGGATTTCTAAAACCAGTCCACTTCTGGGATTTCTGAAACCAGTCCACTTCTGAGATTTCTGAAACCAGTCCACTTCAGGGATTTCTGAAACCAGTCCACTTCTGAGATTTCTAAAACCAGTCCACTTCTGGGATTTCTAAAACTAGTCCACTTCTGGGGTTTCTAAAACCAGTCCACTTCCAGGATTTCTGAAACCAATCCACTTCCGGGATTTCTAAAACCAGTCCACTTCTGGGATTTCTAAAACTAGTCCACTTCCAGGATTTCTAAAACCAGTCCACTTCTGGGATTTCTAAAACCAGTCCACTTCTGGGATTTCTAAAACCAGTCCACTTCCAGGATTTCTAAAACCAGTCCACTTCCAGGATTTCTAAAACCAGTCCACTTCTGGGATTTCTGAAACCAGTCCACTTCTGGGATTTCTGAAACCAGTCCACTTCTGGGGTTTCTAAAACCAGTCCACTTCCAGGATTTCTAAAACCAGTCCACTTCTGGGATTGCTAAAACGAGTCCACTTCTGGGGTTTCTAAAACCAGTCCACTTCAGGGATTTCTGAAACCAGTCCACTTCCAGGATTTCTAAAACAAGTCCACTTCCAGGATTTCTAAAACCAGTCCACTTCTGGGGTTTCTAAAACCAGTCCACTTCTGGGATTTCTAAAACCAGTCCACTTCTGGGGTTTCAAAAACCAGTCCACTTCTGGGATTTCTAAAACCAGTCCACTTCCAGGATTTCTAAAACCAGTCCACTTCTGGGATTTCTAAAACCAGTCCACTTCCGGGATTTCTAAAACCAGTCCACTTCTGGGGTTTCTAAAACTAGTCCACTTCTGGGATTTCTAAAACTAGTCCACTTCTGGGGTTTCTAAAACCAGTCCACTTCCAGGATTTCTAAAACCAGTCCACTTCCAGGATTTCTGAAACCAGTCCACTTCTGGGATTTCTAAAACCAGTCCACTTCTGGGGTTTCAAAAACCAGTCCACTTCTGGGATTTCTAAAACCAGTCCACTTCCAGGATTTCTAAAACCAGTCCACTTCTGGGATTTCTAAAACCAGTCCACTTCCGGGATTTCTAAAACCAGTCCACTTCTGGGGTTTCTAAAACCAGTCCACTTCCAGGATTTCTAAAACCAGTCCACTTCCAGGATTTCTGAAACCAGTCCACTTCCGGGATTTCTAAAACTAGTCCACTTCTGGGATTTCTAAAACTAGTCCACTTCCAGGATTTCTAAAACCAGTCCACTTCTGGGGTTTCTAAAACCAGTCCACTTCCTGGATTTCTAAAACCAGTCCACTTCTGCGATTTCTAAAACGAGTCCACTTCTGGGGTTTCTAAAACCAGTCCACTTCAGGGATTTCTGAAACCAGTCCACTTCCAGGATTTCTAAAACAAGTCCACTTCCAGGATTTCTAAAACCAGTCCACTTCTGGGGTTTCTAAAACCAGTCCACTTCTGGGATTTCTAAAACCAGTCTACTTCTGGGGTTTCTAAAACCAGTCCACTTCTGGGATTTCTAAAACCAGTCCACTTCCAGGATTTCTAAAACCAGTCCACTTCTGGGATTTCTAAAACCAGTCCACTTCTGGGATTTCTATAACCAGTCCACTTCTGGGGTTTCTAAAACTAGTCCACTTCTGGGATTTCTAAAACTAGTCCACTTCTGGGGTTTCTAAAACCAGTCCACTTCCAGGATTTCTAAAACCAGTCCACTTCTGGGGTTTCTAAAACCAGTCCACTTCCAGGATTTCTGAAACCAGTCCACTTCCGGGATTTCTAAAACTAGTCCACTTCTGGGATTTCTAAAACTAGTCCACTTCCAGTATTTCTAAAACCAGTCCACTTCTGGGATTGCTAAAACTAGTCCACTTCTGGGGTTTCTAAAACCAGTCCACTTCCAGGATTTCTAAAACTAGTCCACTTCTGGGATTTCTGAAACCAGTCCACTTCTGGGGTTTCTAAAACCAGTCCACTTCTGGGGTTTCTAAAACCAGTCCACTTCTGGGGTTTCTAAAACCAGTCCACTTCCAGTATTTCTAAAACAAGTCCACTTCCAGGATTTCTAAAACTAGTCCACTTCTGGGATTTCTGAAACCAGTCCACTTCCACTATTTCTAAAACAAGTCCACTTCCAGGATTTCTAAAACTAGTCCACTTCTGGGATTTCTGAAACCAGTCCACTTCAGGGGTTTCTAAAACCAGTCCACTTCTGGGGTTTCTAAAACCAGTCCACTTCCAGTATATCTAAAACCAGTCCACTTCTGGGATTTCTAAAACTAGTCCACTTCTGGGATTTCTGAAACCAGTCCACTTCCAGGATTTCTAAAACTAGTCCACTTCTGGGGTTTCTAAAACCAGTCCACTTCTGGGGTTTCTAAAACCAGTCCACTTCCAGGATTTCTAAAACCAGTCCACTTCTGGGATTTCTAAAACCAGTCCACTTCCAGGATTTCTAAAACCAGTCCACTTCTGGGATTTCTGAAACCAGTCCACTTCTGAGATTTCTGAAACCAGTCCACTTCAGGGATTTCTGAAACCAGTCCACTTCTGAGATTTCTAAAACCAGTCCACTTCTGGGATTTCTAAAACTAGTCCACTTCTGGGGTTTCTAAAACCAGTCCACTTCCAGGATTTCTGAAACCAATCCACTTCCGGGATTTCTAAAACCAGTCCACTTCTGGGATTTCTAAAACTAGTCCACTTCCAGGATTTCTAAAACCAGTCCACTTCTGGGATTTCTGAAACCAGTCCACTTCTGGGGTTTCTAAAACCAGTCCACTTCTGGGATTTCTGAAACCAGTCCACTTCCAGGATTTCTAAAACCAGTCCACTTCCAGGATTTCTAAAACCAGTCCACTTCCAGGATTTCTAAAACTAGTCCAATTCTGGTATTTCTGAAACCAGTCCACTTCCAGGATTTCTAAAACCAGTCCACTTCAGGGGTTTCTAAAACCAGTCCTCTTCTGGGGTTTCTGAAACCAGTCCACTTCCAGGATTTCTAAAACTAGTCCACTTCTGGGATTTCTGAAACCAGTCCACTTCTGGGGTTTCTAAAACCAGTCCACTTCTGGGGTTTCTAAAACCAGTCCACTTCTGGGGTTTCTAAAACCAGTCCACTTCCAGTATTTCTAAAACAAGTCCACTTCCAGGATTTCTAAAACTAGTCCACTTCTGGGATTTCTGAAACCAGTCCACTTCTGAGATTTCTGAAACCAGTCCACTTCAGGGATTTCTGAAACCAGTCCACTTCTGAGATTTCTGAAACCAGTCCACTTCAGGGGTTTCTAAAACCAGTCCACTTCTGGGGTTTCTAAAACCAGTCCACTTCCAGTATTTCTAAAACCAGTCCACTTCTGGGATTGCTAAAACTAGTCCACTTCTGGGGTTTCTAAAATCAGTCCACTTCCAGGATTTCTAAAACTAGTCCACTTCTGGGATTTCTGAAACCAGTCCACTTCTGGGGTTTCTAAAACCAGTCCACTTCTGGGGTTTCTAAAACCAGTCCACTTCTGGGGTTTCTAAAACCAGTCCACTTCCAGTATTTCTAAAACAAGTCCACTTCCAGGATTTCTAAAACTAGTCCACTTCTGGGATTTCTGAAACCAGTCCACTTCCACTATTTCTAAAACAAGTCCACTTCCAGGATTTCTAAAACTAGTCCACTTCTGGGATTTCTGAAACCAGTCCACTTCAGGGGTTTCTAAAACCAGTCCACTTCTGGGGTTTCTAAAACCAGTCCACTTCCAGTATATCTAAAACCAGTCCACTTCTGGGATTTCTAAAACTAGTCCACTTCTGGGATTTCTGAAACTAGTCCACTTCCAGGATTTCTAAAACTAGTCCACTTCTGGGGTTTCTAAAACCAGTCCACTTCTGGGGTTTCTAAAACCAGTCCACTTCCAGGATTTCTAAAACCAGTCCACTTCCGGGATTTCTAAAACAAGTCCACTTCCAGGATTTCTAAAACCAGTCCACTTCTGGGATTTCTGAAACCAGTCCACTTCTGAGATTTCTGAAACCAGTCCACTTCAGGGATTTCTGAAACCAGTCCACTTCTGAGATTTCTAAAACCAGTCCACTTCTGGGATTTCTAAAACTAGTCCACTTCTGGGGTTTCTAAAACCAGTCCACTTCCAGGATTTCTGAAACCAATCCACTTCCGGGATTTCTAAAATCAGTCCACTTCTGGGATTTCTAAAACTAGTCCACTTCCAGGATTTCTAAAACCAGTCCACTTCTGGGATTTCTAAAACCAGTCCACTTCTGGGATTTCTAAAACCAGTCCACTTCCAGGATTTCTAAAACCAGTCCACTTCCAGGATTTCTAAAACCAGTCCACTTCTGGGATTTCTAAAACCAGTCCACTTCCAGGATTTCTAAAAACCAGTCCACTTCCGGGATTTCTAAAACCAGTCCACTTCCAGGATTTCTGAAACCAGTCCACTTCCAGGATTTCTGAAACCAGTCCACTTCTGGGATTTCTAAAACCAGTCCACTTCTGGGATTTCTAAAACCAGTCCACTTCTGGGGTGTCTGAAACCAGTCCACTTCCAGGATTTCTAAAACCAGTCCACTTCTGGGATTTCTAAAACCAGTCCACTTCTGGGGTTTCTAAAACCAGTCCACTTCTGGGATTTCTAAAACCAGTCCACTTCTGGGGTTTCTAAAACCAGTCCACTTCCAGGATTTCTAAAACCAGTCCACTTCTGGGGTTTCTGAAACCAGTCCACTTCCAGGATTTCTAAAACCAGTCCACTTCTGGGATTTCTGAAACCAGTCCACTTCTGGGATTTCTGAAACCAGTCCACTTCTGGGATTTCTAAAACCAGTCCACTTCCAGGATTTCTAAAACCAGTCCACTTCCAGGATTTCTAAAACAAGTCCACTTCCAGGATTTCTAAAACCAGTCCACTTCAGGGGTTTCTAAAACCAGTCCACTTCTGGGGTTTCTAAAACCAGTCCACTTCCAGTATTTCTAAAACCAGTCCACTTCTGGGGTTTCTAAAACCAGTCCACTTCCAGGATTTCTAAAACAAGTCCACTTCCACTATTTCTAAAACAAGTCCACTTCCAGGATTTCTAAAACCAGTCCACTTCTGGGATTTCTAAAACGAGTCCACTTCTGGGGTTTCTAAAACCAGTCCACTTCAGGGATTTCTGAAACCAGTCCACTTCCAGGATTTCTAAAACCAGTCCACTTCTGGGGTTTCTAAAACCAGTCCACTTCTGGGATTTCTAAAACCAGTCCACTTCTGGGGTTTCTAAAACCAGTCTACTTCTGGGATTTCTAAAACCAGTCCACTTCTGGGATTTCTGAAACCAGTCCACTTCCGGGATTTCTAAAACCAGTCCACTTCTGGGGTTTCTAAAACTAGTCCACTTCTGGGATTTCTAAAACCGGTCCACTTCTGGGGTTTCTAAAACCAGTCCACTTCCAGGATTTCTAAAACCAGTCCACTTCTGGGGTTTCTAAAACCAGTCCACTTCCAGGATTTCTGAAACCAGTCCATTTCTGGGATTTCTAAAACGAGTCCACTTCCGGGATTTCTAAAACCAGTCCACTTCAGGGATTTCTGAAACCAGTCCACTTCCAGTATTTCTAAAACAAGTCCACTTCCAGTATTTCTAAAACCAGTCCACTTCCAGGATTTCTGAAACCAGTCCACTTCTGGGGTTTCTAAAACTAGTCCACTTCTGGGATTTCTAAAACCAGTCCACTTCCAGGATTTCTAAAACCAGTCCACTTCTGGGATTTCTAAAACCAGTCCACTTCTGGGATTTCTAAAACCAGTCCACTTCTGGGGTTTCTAAAACCAGTCCACTTCCAGGATTTCTAAAACCAGTCCACTTCTGGGGTTTCTAAAACCAGTCCACTTCCAGGATTTCTAAAACCAGTCCACTTCTGGGGTTTCTGAAACCAGTCCACTTCCAGGATTTCCAAAACCAGTCCACTTCTGGGATTTCTGAAACCAGTCCACTTCTGGGATTTCTGAAACCAGTCCACTTCTGGGATTTCTGAAACCAGTCCACTTCCAGGATTTCTAAAACCAGTCCACTTCCAGGATTTCTAAAACCAGTCCACTTCCAGGATTTCTAAAACTAGTCCAATTCTGGTATTTCTGAAACCAGTCCACTTCCAGGATTTCTAAAACCAGTCCACTTCAGGGGTTTCTAAAACCAGTCCACTTCTGGGGTTTCTAAAACCAGTCCACTTCCAGGATTTCTAAAACCAGTCCACTTCTGGGATTTCTAAAACGAGTCCACTTCTGGGGTTTCTAAAACCAGTCCACTTCAGGGATTTCTGAAACCAGTCCACTTCCAGGATTTCTAAAACCAGTCCACTTCTGGGGTTTCTAAAACCAGTCCACTTCTGGGATTTCTAAAACCAGTCCACTTCTGGGGTTTCTAAAACCAGTCCACTTCTGGGATTTCTAAAACCAGTCCACTTCTGGGATTTCTGAAACCAGTCCACTTCCGGGATTTCTAAAACCAGTCCACTTCTGGGGTTTCTAAAACTAGTCCACTTCTGGGATTTCTAAAACAAGTCCACTTCTGGGGTTTCTAAAACCAGTCCACTTCCAGGATTTCTAAAACCAGTCCACTTCTGGGGTTTCTAAAACCAGTCCACTTCCAGGATTTCTGAAACCAGTCCATTTCTGGGATTTCTAAAACGAGTCCACTTCCGGGATTTCTAAAACCAGTCCACTTCAGGTATTTCTGAAACCAGTCCACTTCCAGTATTTCTAAAACAAGTCCACTTCCAGTATTTCTAAAACCAGTCCACTTCCAGGATTTCTGAAACCAGTCCACTTCCGGGATTTCTAAAACTAGTCCACTTCTGGGGTTTCTAAAACCAGTCCACTTCCAGGATTTCTAAAACAAGTCCACTTCAGGGGTTTCTAAAACTAGTCCACTTCTGGGGTTTCTAAAACCAGTCCACTTCTGGGATTTCTAAAACCAGTCCACTTCTGGGATTTCTAAAACTAGTCCACTTCTGGGGTTTCTAAAACCAGTCCACTTCCAGGATTTCTAAAACAAGTCCACTTCAGGGGTTTCTAAAACTAGTCCACTTCTGGGGTTTCTAAAACCAGTCCACTTCCAGTATTTCTAAAACCAGTCCACTTCTGGGATTTCTAAAACTAGTCCACTTCTGGGGTTTCTAAAACCAGTCCACTTCCAGGATTTCTAAAACTAGTCCACTTCTGGGATTTCTGAAACCAGTCCACTTCTGGGGTTTCTAAAACCAGTCCACTTCCAGTATTTCTAAAACAAGTCCACTTCTGGGATTTCTAAAACTAGTCCACTTCTGGGATTTCTGAAACCAGTCCACTTCTGAATTTCTGAAACCAGTCCACTTCAGGGATTTCTGAAACCAGTCCACTTCTGAGATTTCTGAAACCAGTCCACTTCAGGGGTTTCTAAAACCAGTCCACTTCTGGGGTTTCTAAAACCAGTCCACTTACAGTATTTCTAAAACCAGTCCACTTCTGGGATTGCTAAAACCAGTCCACTTCTGGGATTTCTGAAACCAGTCCACTTCTGGGGTTTCTAAAACCAGTCCACTTCTGGGGTTTCTAAAAACCAGTCCACTTCTGGGGTTTCTAAAACCAGTCCACTTCCACTATTTCTAAAACAAGTCCACTTCCAGGATTTCTAAAACTAGTCCACTTCTGGGATTTCTGAAACCAGTCCACTTCAGGGATTTCTGAAACCAGTCCACTTCCAGTATTTCTAAAACAAGTCCACTTCCAGGATTTCTAAAACTAGTCCACTTCGGGGATTTCTGAAACCAGTCCACTTCTGAGATTTCTGAAACCAGTCCACTTCAGGGATTTCTGAAACCAGTCCACTTCTGGGATTTCTGAAACCAGTCCACTTCTGGGGTTTCTAAAACCAGTCCACTTCCGGGATTTCTAAAACCAGTCCACTTCTGGGATTTCTAAAACGAGTCCACTTCCGGGATTTCTAAAACAAGTCCACTTCCAGGATTTCTGAAACCAGTCCACTTCTGAGATTTCTGAAACCAGTCCACTTCCAGTATTTCTAAAACCAGTCCACTTCTGGGGTTTCTAAAACCAGTCCACTTCTGGGGTTTCTAAAACCAGTCCACTTCCAGGATTTCTAAAACCAGTCCACTTCTGGGGTTTCTAAAACCAGTCCACTTCTGGGGTTTCTAAAACCAGTCCACTTCCAGGATTTCTGAAACCAGTCCACTTCCGGGATTTCTAAAACCAGTCCACTTCTGGGGTTTCTAAAACCAGTCCACTTCTGGGGTTTCTAAAACCAGTCCACTTCTGGGGTTTCTAAAACTAGTCCACTTCTGGGATTTCTAAAACCAGTCCACTTCCGGGATTTCTAAAACCAGTCCACTTCTGGGATTTCTAAAACCAGTCCACTTCCAGGATTTCTAAAACCAGTCCACTTCCAGGATTTCTAAAACCAGTCCACTTCTGGGATTTCTGAAACCAGTCCACTTCTGGGGTTTCTGAAACCAGTCCACTTCTGGGGTTTCTAAAACCAGTCCACTTCTGGGATTTCTAAAACCAGTCCACTTCTGGGATTTCTAAAACCAGTACACTTCTGGGATTTCTAAAACTAGTCCACTTCTGGGATTTCTGAAACCAGTCCACTTCTGGGATTTCTAAAACCAGTCCACTTCCGGGATTTCTAAAACCAGTCCACTTCTGCGATTTCTAAAACCAGTCCACTTCTGGGATTTCTGAAACCAGTCCACTTCTGGGATTTCTAAAACCAGTCCACTTCTGGGGTTTCTAAAACCAGTCCACTTCTGGGATTTCTAAAACCAGTCCACTTCTGGGATTTCTGAAACCAGTCCACTTCCGGGATTTCTAAAACCAGTCCACTTCTGGGGTTTCTAAAACCAGTCCACTTCCGGGATTTCTGAAACCAGTCCACTTCCAGGATTTCTAAAACCAGTCCACTTCTGGGATTTCTAAAACCAGTCCACTTCTGGGATTTCTAAAACCAGTCCACTTCCAGGATTTCTAAAACCAGTCCACTTCCAGCATTTCTGAAACCAGTCCACTTGTGGAATTTCTAAAACCAGTCCACTTCCGGGATTTCTAAAACCAGTCCACTTCTGGGATTTCTAAAACCAGTCCACTTGCGGGATTTCTGAAACCAGTCCACTTCTGGGATTTCTAAAACCAGTCCACTTCCAGGATTTCTGAAACCAGTCCACTTCTGGGATTTCTAAAACCAGTCCACTTCCGGGATTTCTAAAACCAGTCCACTTCTGGGATTTCTAAAACCAGTCCACTTCTGGGATTTCTGAAACCAGTCCACTTCTGGGATTTCTAAAACCAGTCCACTTCCAGGATTTCTGAAACCAGTCCACTTCTGGGATTTCTAAAACCAGTCCACTTCCAGGATTTCTAAAACCAGTCCACTTAAGGGATTTCTAAAACCAGTCCACTTCTGGGATTTCTAAAACCAGTCCACTTCCAGGATTTCTAAAACCAGTCCACTTCCAGGATTTCTAAAACCAGTCCACTTCCAGGATTTCTGAAACCAGTCCACTTCTGGGGTTTCTAAAACCAGTCCACTTCTGGGATTTCTAAAACCAGTCCACTTCTGGGATTTCTAAAACCAGTCCACTTCTGGGATTTCTGAAACCAGTCCACTTCCGGGATTTCTAAAACCAGTCCACTTCCGGGATTTCTAAAACCAGTCCACTTCCAGGATTTCTAAAACCAGTGCACTTCTGGGATTTCTAAAACCAATCCACTTCTGGGATTTCTAAAACCAGTCCACTTCCGGGATTTCTAAAACCAGTCCACTTCTGGGATTTCTAAAACCAGTCCACTTCTGGGATTTCTAAAACCAGTCCACTTCTGGGATTTCTAAAACCAGTCCACTTCTGGGATTTCTAAAACCAGTCCACTTCTGGGAGTCCACTTCTGGGATTTCTAAAACTAGTCCACTTCTGGGATTTCTGAAACCAGTCCACTTCTGGGATTTCTAAAACCAGTCCACTTCTGGGATTTCTAAAACCAGTCCACTTCTGGGATTTCTGAAACCAGTCCACTTCCGGGATTTCTAAAACCAGTCCACTTCTGGGATTTCTAAAACCAGTCCACTTCCAGGATTTCTAAAACCAGTCCACTTCCAGCATTTCTGAAACCAGTCCACTTCTGGAATTTCTAAAACCAGTCCACTTCCGGGATTTCTAAAACCAGTCCACTTCTGGGATTTCTAAAACCAGTCCACTTCTGGGATTTCTAAAACCAGTCCACTTCTGGGATTTCTAAAACCAGTCCACTTCTGGGATTTCTAAAACTAGTCCACTTCTGGGATTTCTGAAACCAGTCCACTTCTGGGATTTCTAAAACCAGTCCACTTCCGGGATTTCTAAAACCAGTCCACTTCTGCGATTTCTAAAACCAGTCCACTTCTGGGATTTCTGAAACCAGTCCACTTCTGGGATTTCTAAAACCAGTCCACTTCTGGGGTTTCTAAAACCAGTCCACTTCTGGGATTTCTAAAACCAGTCCACTTCTGGGATTTCTGAAACCAGTCCACTTCCGGGATTTCTAAAACCAGTCCACTTCTGGGGTTTCTAAAACCAGTCCACTTCCGGGATTTCTGAAACCAGTCCACTTCCAGGATTTCTAAAACCAGTCCACTTCTGGGATTTCTAAAACCAGTCCACTTCTGGGATTTCTAAAACCAGTCCACTTCCAGGATTTCTAAAACCAGTCCACTTCCAGCATTTCTGAAACCAGTCCACTTCTGGAATTTCTAAAACCAGTCCACTTCCGGGATTTCTAAAACCAGTCCACTTCTGGGATTTCTAAAACCAGTCCACTTCCG
Source organism: Telmatherina bonti (assembly GCF_933228915.1). Taxonomy (NCBI): domain Eukaryota; kingdom Metazoa; phylum Chordata; class Actinopteri; order Atheriniformes; family Telmatherinidae; genus Telmatherina; species Telmatherina bonti. Next base: position 38,226,029 of record NC_136613.1, on the reverse strand, counting down.
GGATTTCTGAAACCAGTCCACTTCTGGGATTTCTAAAACCAGTCCACTTCCAGGATTTCTGAAACCAGTCCACTTCTGGGATGTCTAAAACCAGTCCACTTCCGGGATTTCTAAAACCAGTCCACTTCTGGGATTTCTAAAACCAGTCCACTTCTGGGATTTCTGAAACCAGTCCACTTCCGGGATTTCTAAAACCAGTCCACTTCTGGGGTTTCTAAAACCAGTCCACTTCCGGGATTTCTGAAACCAGTCCACTTCCAGGATTTCTAAAACCAGTCCACTTCTGGGATTTCTAAAACCAGTCCACTTCTGGGATTTCTAAAACCAGTCCACTTCCAGGATTTCTAAAACCAGTCCACTTCCAGCATTTCTGAAACCAGTCCACTTCTGGAATTTCTAAAACCAGTCCACTTCCGGGATTTCTAAAACCAGTCCACTTCTGGGATTTCTAAAACCAGTCCACTTCCGGGATTTCTGAAACCAGTCCACTTCTGGGATTTCTAAAACCAGTCCACTTCCAGGATTTCTGAAACCAGTCCACTTCTGGGATGTCTAAAACCAGTCCACTTCCGGGATTTCTAAAACCAGTCCACTTCTGGGATTTCTAAAACCAGTCCACTTCTGGGATTTCTGAAACCAGTCCACTTCTGGGATTTCTAAAACCAGTCCACTTCCAGGATTTCTGAAACCAGTCCACTTCTGGGATTTCTAAAACCAGTCCACTTCCAGGATTTCTAAAACCAGTCCACTTAAGGGATTTCTAAAACCAGTCCACTTCTGGGATTTCTAAAACCAGTCCACTTCCAGGATTTCTAAAACCAGTCCACTTCCAGGATTTCTAAAACCAGTCCACTTCCAGGATTTCTGAAACCAGTCCACTTCTGGGGTTTCTAAAACCAGTCCACTTCTGGGATTTCTAAAACCAGTCCACTTCTGGGGTTTCTAAAACCAGTCCACTTCTTGGGTTTCTAAAACCAGTCCACTTCTGGGATTTCTAAAACCAGTCCACTTCTGGGGTTTCTAAAACCAGTCCACTTCCAGTATTTCTAAAACCAGTCCACTTCTGGGGTTTCTAAAACCAGTCCACTTCTGGGGTTTCTAAAACCAGTCCGCTTCTGGGATTTCTAAAACCAGTCCACTTCTGGGGTTTCTAAAACCAGTCCACTTCTGGGGTTTCTAAAACCAGTCCACTTCTGGGATTTCTAAAACCAGTCCACTTCTGGGGTTTCTAAAACCAGTCCACTTCTGGGATTTCTAAAACTAGTCCACTTCTGGGGTTTCTCAAACCAGTCCACTTCTGGGATTTCTGAAACCAGTCCACTTCTGGGATTTCTGAAACCAGTCCACTTCTGGGATTTCTAAAACCAGTCCACTTCCGGGATTTCTAAAACCAGTCCACTTCCAGGATTTCTGAAACCAGTCCACTTCTGGGATTTGTGAAACCAGTCCACTTCTGGGATTTGTGAAACCAGTCCACTTCCGGGATTTGTAAAACCAGTCCACTTCCGGGATTTGTAAAACCAGTCCACTTCCGGGATTTGTAAAACCAGTTCACTTCCGGGATTTGTAAAACCAGTCCACTTCTGGGGTTTCTAAAACCAGTCCACTTCTGGGGTTTCTAAAACCAGTCCACTTCTGGGATTTCTAAAACCAGTCCACTTCTGGGATTTCTGAAACCAGTCCACTTCCGGGATTTCTAAAACCAGTCCACTTCTGGGGTTTGTAAAACCAGTCCACTTCTGGGGTTTCTAAAACCAGTCCACTTCTGGGGTTTCTACAACCAGTCCACTTCTGGGATTTCTAAAACCAGTCCACTTCTGGGATTTCTGAAACCAGTCCACTTCCGGGATTTCTAAAACCAGTCCACTTCCGGGATTTGTAAAACCAGTCCACTTCCAGGATTTCTAAAACCAGTGCACTTCTGGGATTTCTAAAACCAGTCCACTTCTGGGATTTCTAAAACCAGTCCACTTCCGGGATTTCTAAAACCAGTCCACTTCCGGGATTTCTAAAACCAGTCCACTTCTGGGATTTCTAAAACCAGTCCACTTCTGGGATTTCTAAAACCAGTCCACTTCTGGGATTTCTAAAACCAGTCCACTTCTGGGATTTCTAAAACCAGTCCACTTCTGGGATTTCTAAAACCAGTCCACTTCTGGGGTTTCTAAAACCAGTCCACTTCTGGGATTTCTAAAACTAGTCCACTTCTGGGGTTTCTCAAACCAGTCCACTTCTGGGATTTCTGAAACCAGTCCACTTCTGGGATTTCTGAAACCAGTCCACTTCTGGGATTTCTAAAACCAGTCCACTTCCGGGATTTCTAAAACCAGTCCACTTCCAGGATTTCTGAAACCAGTCCACTTCTGGGATTTCTGAAACCAGTCCACTTCTGGGATTTCTAAAACCAGTCCACTTCCGGGATTTCTAAAACCAGTCCACTTCTGCGATTTCTAAAACCAGTCCACTTCTGGGATTTCTGAAACCAGTCCACTTCTGGGATTTCTAAAACCAGTCCACTTCTGGGGTTTCTAAAACCAGTCCACTTCTGGGATTTCTAAAACCAGTCCACTTCTGGGATTTCTGAAACCAGTCCACTTCGGGGATTTCTAAAACCAGTCCACTTCTGGGGTTTCTAAAACCAGTCCACTTCCGGGATTTCTGAAACCAGTCCACTTCCAGGATTTCTAAAACCAGTCCACTTCTGGGATTTCTAAAACCAGTCCACTTCTGGGATTTCTAAAACCAGTCCACTTCCAGGATTTCTAAAACCAGTCCACTTCCAGCATTTCTGAAACCAGTCCACTTCTGGAATTTCTAAAACCAGTCCACTTCCGGGATTTCTAAAACCAGTCCACTTCTGGGATTTCTAAAACCAGTCCACTTCCGGGATTTCTGAAACCAGTCCACTTCTGGGATTTCTAAAACCAGTCCACTTCCAGGATTTCTGAAACCAGTCCACTTCTGGGATTTCTAAAACCAGTCCACTTCCGGGATTTCTAAAACCAGTCCACTTCTGGGATTTCTAAAACCAGTCCACTTCTGGGATTTCTGAAACCAGTCCACTTCTGGGATTTCTAAAACCAGTCCACTTCCAGGATTTCTGAAACCAGTCCACTTCTGGGATTTCTAAAACCAGTCCACTTCCAGGATTTCTAAAACCAGTCCACTTAAGGGATTTCTAAAACCAGTCCACTTCTGGGATTTCTAAAACCAGTCCACTTCCAGGATTTCTAAAACCAGTCCACTTCTGGGGTTTCTAAAACCAGTCCACTTCTGGGATTTCTAAAACCAGTCCACTTCTGGGGTTTCTAAAACCAGTCCACTTCTTGGGTTTCTAAAACCAGTCCACTTCTGGGATTTCTAAAACCAGTCCACTTCTGGGGTTTCTAAAACCAGTCCACTTCCAGTATTTCTAAAACCAGTCCACTTCTGGGGTTTCTAAAACCAGTCCACTTCTGGGGTTTCTAAAACCAGTCCACTTCTGGGATTTCTAAAACCAGTCCACTCTGGGGTTTCTAAAACCAGTCCACTTCTGGGGTTTCTAAAACCAGTCCACTTCTGGGATTTCTAAAACCAGTCCACTTCTGGGGTTTCTAAAACCAGTCCACTTCCAGGATTTCTGAAACCAGTCCACTTCCGGGATTTCTAAAACTAGTCCACTTCTGGGATTTCTAAAACCAGTCCACTTCCGGGATTTCTAAAACCAGTCCACTTCCAGGATTTCTAAAACCAGTCCACTTCCAGGATTTCTAAAACCAGTCCACTTCTGGGATTTCTAAAACCAGTCCGCTTCTGGGGTTTCTGAAACCAGTCCACTTCTGGGGTTTCTAAATCCAGTCCACTTCTGGGATTTCTAAAACCAGTCCACTTCTGGGATTTCTAAAACTAGTCCACTTCTGGGGTTTCTCAAACCAGTCCACTTCTGGGATTTCTGAAACCAGTCCACTTCTGGGATTTCTGAAACCAGTCCACTTCTGGGATTTCTAAAACCAGTCCACTTCCGGGATTTCTAAAACCAGTCCACTTCCAGGATTTCTGAAACCAGTCCACTTCTGGGATTTGTGAAACATGTCCACTTCTGGGATTTGTGAAACCAGTCCACTTCCGGGATTTGTAAAACCAGTCCACTTCCGGGATTTGTAAAACCAGTTCACTTCCGGGATTTGTAAAACCAGTCCACTTCTGGGGTTTCTAAAACCAGTCCACTTCCAGGATTTCTGAAACCAGTCCACTTCCGGGATTTCTAAAACTAGTCCACTTCTGGGATTTCTAAAACCAGTCCACTTCCGGGATTTCTAAAACCAGTCCACTTCCAGGATTTCTAAAACCAGTCCACTTCCAGGATTTCTAAAACCAGTCCACTTCTGGGATTTCTAAAACCAGTCCGCTTCTGGGGTTTCTGAAACCAGTCCACTTCTGGGGTTTCTAAATCCAGTCCACTTCTGGGATTTCTAAAACCAGTCCACTTCTGGGATTTCTAAAACTAGTCCACTTCTGGGGTTTCTCAAACCAGTCCACTTCTGGGATTTCTGAAACCAGTCCACTTCTGGGATTTCTGAAACCAGTCCACTTCTGGGATTTCTAAAACCAGTCCACTTCCGGGATTTCTAAAACCAGTCCACTTCCAGGATTTCTGAAACCAGTCCACTTCTGGGATTTGTGAAACCAGTCCACTTCTGGGATTTGTGAAACCAGTCCACTTCCGGGATTTGTAAAACCAGTCCACTTCCGGGATTTGTAAAACCAGTCCACTTCCGGGATTTGTAAAACCAGTTCACTTCCGGGATTTGTAAAACCAGTCCACTTCTGGGGTTTCTAAAACCAGTCCACTTCCGGGATTTCTAAAACCAGTCCACTTCTGGGGTTTCTAAAACCAGTCCACTTCTGGGGTTTCTAAAACCAGTCCACTTCTGGGATTTCTAAAACCAGTCCACTTCTGGGATTTCTGAAACCAGACCACTTCCGGGATTTCTAAAACCAGTCCACTTCTGGGGTTTGTAAAACCAGTCCACTTCTGGGGTTTCTAAAACCAATCCACTTCTGGGGTTTCTAAAACCAGTCCACTTCTGGGATTTCTAAAACCAGTCCACTTCTGGGATTTCTGAAACCAGTCCACTTCCGGGATTTCTAAAACCAGTCCACTTCCGGGATTTGTAAAACCAGTCCACTTCCAGGATTTCTAAAACCAGTGCACTTCTGGGAATTCTAAAACCAGTCCACTTCTGGGATTTCTAAAACCAGTCCACTTCCGGGATTTCTAAAACCAGTCCACTTCAGGGATTTCTAAAACCAGTCCACTTCTGGGATTTCTAAAACCAGTCCACTTCTGGGATTTCTAAAACCAGTCCACTTCTGGGATTTCTAAAACCAGTCCACTTCTGGGATTTCTAAAACCAGTCCACTTCTGGGATTTCTAAAACTAGTCCACTTCTGGGATTTCTGAAACCAGTCCACTTCTGGGATTTCTAAAACCAGTCCACTTCCGGGATTTCTAAAACCAGTCCACTTCTGCGATTTCTAAAACCAGTCCACTTCTGGGATTTCTGAAACCATTCCACTTCTGGGATTTCTAAAACCAGTCCACTTCTGGGGTTTCTAAAACCAGTCCACTTCTGGGATTTCTAAAACCAGTCCACTTCTGGGATTTCTGAAACCAGTCCACTTCCGGGATTTCTAAAACCAGTCCACTTCTGGGGTTTCTAAAACCAGTCCACTTCCAGGATTTCTGAAACCAGTCCACTTCTGGGGTTTCTAAAACCAGTCCACTTCTGGGATTTCTAAAACCAGTCCACTTCTGGGGTTTCTAAAACCAGTCCACTTCTTGGGTTTCTAAAACCAGTCCACTTCTGGGATTTCTAAAACCAGTCCACTTCTGGGGTTTCTAAAACCAGTCCACTTCCAGTATTTCTAAAACCAGTCCACTTCTGGGGTTTCTAAAACCAGTCCACTTCTGGGGTTTCTAAAACCAGTCCGCTTCTGGGATTTCTAAAACCAGTCCACTTCTGGGGTTTCTAAAACCAGTCCACTTCTGGGGTTTCTAAAACCAATCCACTTCTGGGATTTCTAAAACCAGTCCACTTCTGGGGTTTCTAAAACCAGTCCACTTCCAGGATTTCTGAAACCAGTCCACTTCCGGGATTTCTAAAACTAGTCCACTTCTGGGATTTCTAAAACCAGTCCACTTCCGGGATTTCTAAAACCAGTCCACTTCCATGATTTCTAAAACCAGTCCACTTCCAGGATTTCTAAAACCAGTCCACTTCTGGGATTTCTAAAACCAGTCCGCTTCTGGGGTTTCTGAAACCAGTCCACTTCTGGGGTTTCTAAATCCAGTCCACTTCTGGGATTTCTAAAACCAGTCCACTTCTGGGATTTCTAAAACTAGTCCACTTCTGGGGTTTCTCAAACCAGTCCACTTCTGGGATTTCTGAAACCAGTCCACTTCTGGGATTTCTGAAACCAGTCCACTTCTGGGATTTCTAAAACCAGTCCACTTCCGGGATTTCTAAAACCAGTCCACTTCCAGGATTTCTGAAACCAGTCCACTTCTGGGATTTGTGAAACCAGTCCACTTCTGGGATTTGTGAAACCAGTCCACTTCCGGGATTTGTAAAACCAGTCCACTTCCGGGATTTGTAAAACCAGTCCACTTCCGGGATTTGTAAAACCAGTTCACTTCCGGGATTTGTAAAACCAGTCCACTTCTGGGGTTTCTAAAACCAGTCCACTTCCGGGATTTCTAAAACCAGTCCACTTCTGGGATTTCTAAAACCAGTCCACTTCTGGGATTTCTGAAACCAGTCCACTTCTGGGATTTCTAAAACCAGTCCACTTCCAGGATTTCTGAAACCAGTCCACTTCTGGGATTTCTAAAACCAGTCCACTTCCAGGATTTCTAAAACCAGTCCACTTAAGGGATTTCTAAAACCAGTCCACTTCTGGGATTTCTAAAACCAGTCCACTTCCAGGATTTCTAAAACCAGTCCACTTCCAGGATTTCTAAAACCAGTCCAGTTCCAGGATTTCTGAAACCAGTCCACTTCTGGGGTTTCTAAAACCAGTCCACTTCTGGGATTTCTAAAACCAGTCCACTTCTGGGATTTCTAAAACCAGTCCACTTCTGGGGTTTCTAAAACCAGTCCACTTCCAGTATTTCTAAAACCAGTCCACTTCTGGGGTTTCTAAAACCAGTCCACTTCTGGGGTTTCTAAAACCAGTCCGCTTCTGGGATTTCTAAAACCAGTCCACTTCTGGGGTTTCTAAAACCAGTCCACTTCTGGGGTTTCTAAAACCAGTCCACTTCTGGGATTTCTAAAACCAGTCCACTTCTGGGGTTTCTAAAACCAGTCCACTTCCAGGATTTCTGAAACCAGTCCACTTCCGGGATTTCTAAAACTAGTCCACTTCTGGGATTTCTAAAACCAGTCCACTTCCGGGATTTCTAAAACCAGTCCACTTCCAGGATTTCTAAAACCAGTCCACTTCCAGGATTTCTAAAACCAGTCCACTTCCGGGATTTCTAAAACCAGTCCGCTTCTGGGGTTTCTAAAACCAGTCCACTTCTGGGATTTCTAAAACCAGTCCACTTCTGGGATTTCTGAAACCAGTCCACTTCTGGGATTTCTAAAACCAGTCCACTTCCGGGATTTCTAAAACCAGTCCACTTCTGGGATTTCTAAAACCAGTCCACTTCTGGGATTTCTAAAACCAGTCCACTTCCGGGATTTCTAAAACCTGTCCACTTCTGGGATTTCTAAAACCAGTCCACTTCCGGGATTTCTAAAACCAGTCCACTTCTGGGGTTTCTAAAACCAGTCCACTTCTGGGATTTCTAAAACCAGTCCACTTCTGGGATTTCTGAAACCAGTCCACTTCTGGGGTTTCTAAAACCAGTCCACTTCTGGGATTTCTAAAACCAGTCCACTTCTTGGTTTTCTAAAACCAGTCCACTTCTGGGATTTCTAAAACCAGTCCACTTCCAGGATTTCTAAAACCAGTCCACTTCTGGGGTTTCTAAAACCAGTCCACTTCTGCGATTTCTAAAACCAGTCCACTTCTTGGTTTTCTAAAACCAGTCCACTTCCGGGATTTCTAAAACCAGTCCACTTCTGGGATTTCTAAAACCAGTCCACTTCTTGGTTTTCTAAAACCAGTCCACTTCTGGGATTTCTAAAACCAGTCCACTTCCAGGATTTCTAAAACCAGTCCACTTCTGGGGTTTCTAAAACCAGTCCACTTCTGCGATTTCTAAAACCAGTCCACTTCTTGGTTTTCTAAAACCAGTCCACTTCCGGGATTTCTAAAACCAGTCCACTTCTGGGATTTCTAAAACCAGTCCACTTCCGGGATTTCTAAAACCAGTCCACTTCCAGGATTTCTAAAACCAGTCCACTTCTGGGATTTCTAAAACCAGTCCACTTCTGGGATTTCTAAAACCAGTCCACTTCTGGGATTTCTGAAACCAGTCCACTTCTGGGGTTTCTAAAACCAGTCCACTTCTGGGGTTTCTAAAACCAGTCCACTTCTGGGGTTTCTAAAACCAGTCCACTTCTGGGATTTCTAAAACCAGTCCACTTCTGGGATTTCTAAAACCAGTCCACTTCCGGGATTTCTAAAACCAGTCCACTTCTGGGGTTTCTAAAACCAGTCCACTTCTGGGATTTCTAAAACCAGTCCACTTCTGGGATTTCTGAAACCAGTCCACTTCTGGGGTTTCTAAAACCAGTCCACTTCTGGGATTTCTAAAACCAGTCCACTTCTTGGTTTTCTAAAACCAGTCCACTTCTGGGATTTCTAAAACCAGTCCACTTCCAGGATTTCTAAAACCAGTCCACTTCTGGGGTTTCTAAAACCAGTCCACTTCTGGGATTTCTAAAACCAGTCCACTTCTTGGTTTTCTAAAACCAGTCCACTTCCGGGATTTCTAAAACCAGTCCACTTCTGGGATTTCTAAAACCAGTCCACTTCCAGGATTTCTAAAACCAGTCCACTTCTGGGATTTCTAAAACCAGTCCACTTCTGGGATTTCTAAAACCAGTCCACTTCTGGGATTTCTGAAACCAGTCCACTTCTGGGGTTTCTAAAACCAGTCCACTTCTGGGGTTTCTAAAACCAGTCCACTTCTGGGGTTTCTAAAACCAGTCCACTTCCAGGATTTCTAAAACCAGTCCACTTCCAGGATTTCTAAAACCAGTCCACTTCTGGGATTTCTGAAACCAGTCCACTTCTGGGATTTCAAAAAACCAGTCCACTTCCAGGATTTCTAAAACCAGTCCACTTCTGGGGTTTCTAAAACCAGTCCACTTCTGGGATTTCTAAAACCAGTCCTCTTCCAGGATTTCTAAAACCAGTCCACTTCTGGGATTTCTAAAACCAGTCCACTTCCAGGGTTTCTAAAACCAGTCCACTTCTGGGATTTCTAAAACCAGTCCACTTCTGGGGTGTCTAAAACCAGTCCACTTCTGGGATTTCTAAAACCAGTCCACTTCTGGGATTTCTAAAACCAGTCCACTTCTGGGATTTCTAAAACCAGTCCACTTCTGGGATTTCTGAAACCAGTCCACTTCTGGGATTTCTAAAACCAGTCCACTTCCGGGATTTCTAAAACCAGTCCACTTCTGGGATTTCTAAAACCAGTCCACTTCTGGGATTTCTAAAACCAGTCCACTTCCGGGATTTCTAAAACCAGTCCACTTCTGGGATTTCTAAAACCAGTCCACTTCCGGGATTTCTAAAACCAGTCCACTTCTGGGGTTTCTAAAACCAGTCCACTTCTGGGATTTCTAAAACCAGTCCACTTCTGGGATTTCTGAAACCAGTCCACTTCTGGGGTTTCTAAAACCAGTCCACTTCTGGGATTTCTAAAACCAGTCCACTTCTTGGTTTTCTAAAACCAGTCCACTTCTGGGATTTCTAAAACCAGTCCACTTCCAGGATTTCTAAAACCAGTCCACTTCTGGGGTTTCTAAAACCAGTCCACTTCTGCGATTTCTAAAACCAGTCCACTTCTTGGTTTTCTAAAACCAGTCCACTTCCGGGATTTCTAAAACCAGTCCACTTCTGGGATTTCTAAAACCAGTCCACTTCCGGGATTTCTAAAACCAGTCCACTTCCAGGATTTCTAAAACCAGTCCACTTCTGGGATTTCTAAAACCAGTCCACTTCTGGGATTTCTAAAACCAGTCCACTTCTGGGATTTCTGAAACCAGTCCACTTCTGGGGTTTCTAAAACCAGTCCACTTCTGGGGTTTCTAAAACCAGTCCACTTCTGGGGTTTCCAAAACCAGTCCACTTCCAGGATTTCTAAAACCAGTCCACTTCCAGGATTTCTAAAACCAGTCCACTTCCAGGATTTCTAAAACCAGTCCACTTCTGGGATTTCTAAAACCAGTCCACTTCTGGGATTTCTGAAACCAGTCCACTTCTGGGATTTCTAAAAACCAGTCCACTTCTGGGGTTTCTAAAACCAGTCCGCTTCTGGGATTTCTAAAACCAGTCCACTTCTGGGGTTTCTAAAACCAGTCCACTTCTGGGGTTTCTAAAACCAGTCCACTTCTGGGATTTCTAAAACCAGTCCACTTCCGGGATTTCTGAAACCAGTCCACTTCTGGGGTTTCTAAAACCAGTCCACTTCCAGGATTTCTAAAACCAGTCCACTTCTGGGGTTTCTAAAACCAGTCCACTTCTGGGATTTCTAAAACCAGTCCACTTCTGGGATTTCTGAAACCAGTCCACTTCTGGGGTTTCTAAAACCAGTCCACTTCTGGGATTTCTAAAACCAGTCCACTTCTTGGTTTTCTAAAACCAGTCCACTTCTGGGATTTCTAAAACCAGTCCACTTCCAGGATTTCTAAAACCAGTCCACTTCTGGGGTTTCTAAAACCAGTCCACTTCTGCGATTTCTAAAACCAGTCCACTTCTTGGTTTTCTAAAACCAGTCCGCTTCCGGGATTTCTAAAACCAGTCCACTTCTGGGATTTCTAAAACCAGTCCACTTCCGGGATTTCTAAAACCAGTCCACTTCCAGGATTTCTAAAACCAGTCCACTTCTGGGATTTCTAAAACCAGTCCACTTCTGGGATTTCTAAAACCAGTCCACTTCTGGGATTTCTGAAACCAGTCCACTTCTGGGGTTTCTAAAACCAGTCCACTTCTGGGGTTTCTAAAACCAGTCCACTTCTGGGGTTTCTAAAACCAGTCCACTTCCAGGATTTCTAAAACCAGTCCAGTTCCAGGATTTCTGAAACCAGTCCACTTCTGGGGTTTCTAAAACCAGTCCACTTCTGGGATTTCTAAAACCAGTCCACTTCTGGGATTTCTAAAACCAGTCCACTTCTGGGGTTTCTAAAACCAGTCCACTTCCAGTATTTCTAAAACCAGTCCACTTCTGGGGTTTCTAAAACCATTCCACTTCTGGGGTTTCTAAAACCAGTCCGCTTCTGGGATTTCTAAAACCAGTCCACTTCTGGGATTTCTGAAACCAGTCCACTTCTGGGATTTCTAAAACCAGTCCACTTCCGGGATTTCTAAAACCAGTCCACTTCTGGGATTTCTAAAACCAGTCCACTTCTGGGATTTCTAAAACCAGTCCACTTCCGGGATTTCTAAAACCAGTCCACTTCTGGGATTTCTAAAACCAGTCCACTTCCGGGATTTCTAAAACCAGTCCACTTCTGGGGTTTCTAAAACCAGTCCACTTCTGGGATTTCTAAAACCAGTCCACTTCTGGGATTTCTGAAACCAGTCCACTTCTGGGGTTTCTAAAACCAGTCCACTTCTGGGATTTCTAAAACCAGTCCACTTCTTGGTTTTCTAAAACCAGTCCACTTCTGGGATTTCTAAAACCAGTCCACTTCCAGGATTTCTAAAACCAGTCCACTTCTGGGGTTTCTAAAACCAGTCCACTTCTTGGTTTTCTAAAACCAGTCCACTTCTGGGATTTCTAAAACCAGTCCACTTCCAGGATTTCTAAAACCAGTCCACTTCTGGGGTTTCTAAAACCAGTCCACTTCTGCGATTTCTAAAACCAGTCCACTTCTTGGTTTTCTAAAACCAGTCCACTTCCGGGATTTCTAAAACCAGTCCACTTCTGCGATTTCTAAAACCAGTCCACTTCTTGGTTTTCTAAAACCAGTCCACTTCTGGGATTTCTAAAACCAGTCCACTTCCGGGATTTCTAAAACCAGTCCACTTCCAGGATTTCTAAAACCAGTCCACTTCTGGGATTTCTAAAACCAGTCCACTTCTGGGATTTCTAAAACCAGTCCACTTCTGGGATTTCTGAAACCAGTCCACTTCTGGGGTTTCTAAAACCAGTCCACTTCTGGGGTTTCTAAAACCAGTCCACTTCCAGTATTTCTAAAACCAGTCCACTTCCAGTATTTCTAAAACCAGTCCACTTCCAGGATTTCTAAAACCAGTCCACTTCCAGGATTTCTAAAACCAGTCCACTTCTGGGATTTCTAAAACCAGTCCACTTCAGGGATTTCGAAAACCAGTCCACTTCCAGTATTTCTAAAACCAGTCCACTTCCAGTATTTCTAAAACCAATCCAGTTCCAGTATTTCTAAAACCAGTCCACTTCCAGTATTTCTAAAACCAGTCCACTTCTGGGGTTCCTAAAACCAGTCCACTTCCAGGATTTCTAAAACCAGTCCACTTCTGGGATTTCTAAAACCAGTCCACTTCCAGGATTTCTAAAACCAGTCCACTTCCAGCATCTCTAAAACCAGTCCACTTCTGGGGTTTCCAAAACCAGTCCAGTTCCAGCATCTCTAAAACCAGTCCACTTCTGGGATTTCTAAAACCAGTCCACTTCTGGGATTTCTAAAACCAGTCCACTTCCAGGATTTCTAAAACCAGTCCACTTCTGGGGTTTCTAAAACCAGTCCACTTCCGGGGTTTCTAAAACCAGTCCACTTCTGGGATTTCTGAAACCAGTCCACTTCTGGGATTTCTAAAACCAGTCCACTTCTGGGATTTCTAAAACCAGTCCACTTCTGGGATTTCTAAAACCAGACCCCTTCTGTGATTTCTAAAACCAGTCCACTTCTGGGATTTCTAAAACCAGTCCACTTCTGGGATTTCTAAAACCAGTCCACTTCCAGGATTTCTAAAACCAGTCCACTTCCAGGATTTCTAAAACCAGTCCACTTCTGGGGTTTCTAAAACCAGTCCACTTCTGGGGTTTCTAAAACCAGTCCACTTCTGGGGTTTCTAAAACCAGTCCACTTCTGGGATTTCTAAAACCAGTCCACTTCTGGGATTTCTAAAACCAGTCCACTTCCAGGATTTCTAAAACCAGTCCACTTCTGGGATTTCTAAGACCAGTCCACTTCCGGGGTTTCTAAAACCAGTCCACTTCCAGGATTTCTAAAACCAGTCCACTTCTGGGATTTGTAAGACCAGTCCACTTCCGGGGTTTCTAAAACCAGTCCACTTCTGGGATTTCTGAAACCAGTCCACTTCTGGGATTTCTAAAACCAGTCCACTTCTGGGATTTCTAAAACCAGTCCACTTCTGGGATTTCTAAAACCAGTCCACTTCTGGGATTTCTAAAACCAGTCCACTTCTGGGATTTCTAAAACCAGTCCACTTCTGGGGTTTCTAAAACCAGTCCACTTCTGGGGTTCCTAAAACCAGTTCACTTCCAGGATTTCTAAAACCAGTCCACTTCTGGGATTTCTAAAACCAGTCCACTTCCAGGATTTCTAAAACCAGTCCACTTCTGGGTATTCTAAAACCAGTCCACTTCTGGGATTTCTAAAACCAGTCCACTTCTGGGATTTCTAAAACCAGTCCACTTCTGGGATTTCTGAAACCAGTCCACTTCTGGGGTTTCTAAAACCAGTCCACTTCTGGGGTTTCTAAAACCAGTCCACTTCTGGGGTTCCTAAAACCAGTTCACTTCCAGGATTTCTAAAACCAGTCCACTTCTGGGATTTCTAAAGCCAGTCCACTTCCAGGATTTCTAAAACCAGTCCACTTCTGGGTATTCTAAAACCAGTCCACTTCTGGGATTTCTAAAACCAGTCCACTTCTGGGATTTCTAAAACCAGTCCACTTCTGGGATTTCTGAAACCAGTCCACTTCTGGGGTTTCTAAAACCAGTCCACTTCTGGGGTTTCTAAAACCAGTCCACTTCTGGGGTTTCTAAAACCAGTCCACTTCTGGGGTTTCTAAAACCAGTCCACTTCTTGGTTTTCTAAAACCAGTCCACTTCTGGGATTTCTAAAACCAGTCCACTTCTGGGATTTCTAAAACCAGTCCACTTCTGGGATTTCTAAAACCAGTCCACTTCTGGGATTTCTGAAACCAGTCCACTTCTGGGGTTTCTAAAACCAGTCCACTTCTGGGGTTTCTAAAACCAGTCCACTTCTGGGGTTCCTAAAACCAGTTCACTTCCAGGATTTCTAAAACCAGTCCACTTCTGGGATTTCTAAAACCAGTCCACTTCCAGGATTTCTAAAACCAGTCCACTTCTGGGTATTCTAAAACCAGTCCACTTCTGGGGTTTCTAAAACCAGTCCACTTCTGGGGTTTCTAAAACCAGTCCACTTCTGGGATTTCTAAAACCAGTCCACTTCTGGGATTTCTAAAACCAGTCCACTTCCAGGATTTCTAAAACCAGTCCACTTCTGGGGTTTCTAAAACCAGTCCACTTCCGGGGTTTCTAAAACCAGTCCACTTCTGGGATTTCTGAAACCAGTCCACTTCTGGGATTTCTAAAACCAGTCCACTTCTGGGATTTCTAAAACCAGTCCACTTCCGGGATTTCTAAAACCAGTCCACTTCTGGGGTTTCTAAAACCAGTCCACTTCTGGGGTTTCTAAAACCAGTCCACTTCCAGGATTTCTAAAAGCAGTCCACTTCTGGGATTTCTAAAAGCAGTCCACTTCCAGGATTTCTAAAACCAGTCCACTTCTGGGATTTCTAAAACCAGTCCACTTCTGGGGTTTCTAAAACCAGTCCACTTCCGGGGTTTCTAAAACCAGTCCACTTCTGGGATTTCTAAAACCAGTCCACTTCTGGGATTTCTAAAACCAGTCCACTTCTGGGGTTTCTAAAACCAGTCCACTTCTGGGGTTTCTAAAACCAGTCCACTTCCAGGATTTCTAAAGCCAGTCCACTTCTGGGATTTCTAAAACCAGTCCACTTCCAGGATTTCTAAAACCAGTCCACTTCTGGGATTTCTAAAACCAGTCCACTTCCGGGATTTCTAAAACCAGTCCACTTCTGGGATTTCTAAAACCAGTCCACTTCTGGGATTTCTAAAACCAGTCCACTTCCAGGATTTCTAAAACCAGTCCACTTCTGGGATTTCTAAAACCAGTCCACTTCTGGGATTTCTAAAACCAGTCCACTTCTGGGATTTCTGAAACCAGTCCACTTCTGGGGTTTCTAAAACCAGTCCACTTCTGGGGTTTCTAAAACCAGTCCACTTCTGGGGTTTCTAAAACCAGTCCACTTCCAGGATTTCTAAAACCAGTCCACTTCCAGGATTTCTAAAACCAGTCCACTTCTGGGATTTCTGAAACCAGTCCACTTCTGGGATTTCAAAAAACCAGTCCACTTCCAGGATTTCTAAAACCAGTCCACTTCTGGGGTTTCTAAAACCAGTCCACTTCTGGGATTTCTAAAACCAGTCCTCTTCCAGGATTTCTAAAACCAGTCCACTTCTGGGATTTCTAAAACCAGTCCACTTCCAGGGTTTCTAAAACCAGTCCACTTCTGGGATTTCTAAAACCAGTCCACTTCTGGGGTGTCTAAAACCAGTCCACTTCTGGGATTTCTAAAACCAGTCCACTTCTGGGATTTCTAAAACCAGTCCACTTCTGGGATTTCTAAAACCAGTCCACTTCTGGGATTTCTGAAACCAGTCCACTTCTGGGATTTCTAAAACCAGTCCACTTCCGGGATTTCTAAAACCAGTCCACTTCTGGGATTTCTAAAACCAGTCCACTTCTGGGATTTCTAAAACCAGTCCACTTCCGGGATTTCTAAAACCAGTCCACTTCTGGGATTTCTAAAACCAGTCCACTTCCGGGATTTCTAAAACCAGTCCACTTCTGGGGTTTCTAAAACCAGTCCACTTCTGGGATTTCTAAAACCAGTCCACTTCTGGGATTTCTGAAACCAGTCCACTTCCAGGATTTCTAAAACCAGTCCACTTCTGGGGTTTCTAAAACCAGTCCACTTCTTGGTTTTCTAAAACCAGTCCACTTCTGGGTTTTCGAAAACCAGTCCACTTCCGGGATTTCTAAAACCAGTCCACTTCTGGGGTTTCTAAAACCAGTCCACTTCTGCGATTTCTAAAACCAGTCCACTTCTTGGTTTTCAAAAACCAGTCCACTTCTGGGATTTCTAAAACCAGTCCACTTCTGGGATTTCTAAAACCAGTCCACTTCCGGGATTTCTAAAACCAGTCCACTTCCAGGATTTCTAAAACCAGTCCACTTCTGGGATTTCTAAAACCAGTCCACTTCTGGGATTTCTAAAACCAGTCCACTTCTGGGATTTCTGAAACCAGTCCACTTCTGGGGTTTCTAAAACCAGTCCACTTCTGGGGTTTCTAAAACCAGTCCACTTCTGGGGTTTCTAAAACCAGTCCACTTCCAGGATTTCTAAAACCAGTCCACTTCTGGGGTTTCTAAAACCAGTCCACTTCTGGGGTTTCTAAAACCAGTCCGCTTCTGGGATTTCTAAAACCTGTCCACTTCTGGGGTTTCTAAAACCAGTCCACTTCTGGGGTTTCTAAAACCAGTCCACTTCTGGGATTTCTAAAACCAGTCCACTTCTGGGGTTTCTAAAACCAGTCCACTTCCAGGATTTCTGAAACCAGTCCACTTCCGGGATTTCTAAAACTAGTCCACTTCTGGGATTTCTAAAACCAGTCCACTTCCGGGATTTCTAAAACCAGTCCACTTCCAGGATTTCTAAAACCAGTCCACTTCCAGGATTTCTAAAACCAGTCCACTTCCGGGATTTCTAAAACCAGTCCGCTTCTGGGGTTTCTAAAACCAGTCCACTTCTGGGATTTCTAAAACCAGTCCACTTCTGGGATTTCTGAAACCAGTCCACTTCTGGGATTTCTAAAACCAGTCCACTTCCGGGATTTCTAAAACCAGTCCACTTCTGGGATTTCTAAAACCAGTCCACTTCTGGGATTTCTAAAACCAGTCCACTTCCGGGATTTCTAAAACCTGTCCACTTCTGGGATTTCTAAAACCAGTCCACTTCTGGGATTTCTAAAACCAGTCCACTTCTGGGGTTTCTAAAACCAGTCCACTTCTGGGATTTCTAAAACCAGTCCACTTCTGGGATTTCTGAAACCAGTCCACTTCTGGGGTTTCTAAAACCAGTCCACTTCTGGGATTTCTAAAACCAGTCCACTTCTTGGTTTTCTAAAACCAGTCCACTTCTGGGATTTCTAAAACCAGTCCACTTCCAGGATTTCTAAAACCAGTCCACTTCTGGGGTTTCTAAAACCAGTCCACTTCTGCGATTTCTAAAACCAGTCCACTTCTTGGTTTTCTAAAACCAGTCCACTTCCGGGATTTCTAAAACCAGTCCACTTCTGGGATTTCTAAAACCAGTCCACTTCTTGGTTTTCTAAAACCAGTCCACTTCTGGGGTTTCTAAAACCAGTCCACTTCTGCGATTTCTAAAACCAG
This sequence comes from Telmatherina bonti, assembly GCF_933228915.1. Lineage (NCBI taxonomy): Eukaryota > Metazoa > Chordata > Actinopteri > Atheriniformes > Telmatherinidae > Telmatherina > Telmatherina bonti. Next base: position 38,208,357 of record NC_136613.1, on the reverse strand, counting down.
TCCTCTTCTTGGTTTTCTAAAACCAGTCCACTTCCGGGATTTCTAAAACCAGTCCACTTCTGGGATTTCTAAAACCAGTCCACTTCCGGGATTTCTAAAACCAGTCCACTTCCAGGATTTCTAAAACCAGTCCACTTCTGGGATTTCTAAAACCAGTCCACTTCTGGGATTTCTAAAACCAGTCCACTTCTGGGATTTCTGAAACCAGTCCACTTCTGGGGTTTCTAAAACCAGTCCACTTCTGGGGTTTCTAAAACCAGTCCACTTCTGGGGTTTCTAAAACCAGTCCACTTCTGGGATTTCTAAAACCAGTCCACTTCTGGGATTTCTAAAACCAGTCCACTTCCGGGATTTCTAAAACCAGTCCACTTCTGGGGTTTCTAAAACCAGTCCACTTCTGGGATTTCTAAAACCAGTCCACTTCTGGGATTTCTGAAACCAGTCCACTTCTGGGGTTTCTAAAACCAGTCCACTTCTGGGATTTCTAAAACCAGTCCACTTCTTGGTTTTCTAAAACCAGTCCACTTCTGGGATTTCTAAAACCAGTCCACTTCCAGGATTTCTAAAACCAGTCCACTTCTGGGGTTTCTAAAACCAGTCCACTTCTGGGATTTCTAAAACCAGTCCACTTCTTGGTTTTCTAAAACCAGTCCACTTCCGGGATTTCTAAAACCAGTCCACTTCTGGGATTTCTAAAACCAGTCCACTTCCAGGATTTCTAAAACCAGTCCACTTCCGGGATTTCTAAAACCAGTCCACTTCTGGGATTTCTAAAACCAGTCCACTTCTGGGATTTCTGAAACCAGTCCACTTCTGGGGTTTCTAAAACCAGTCCACTTCTGGGGTTTCTAAAACCAGTCCACTTCTGGGGTTTCTAAAACCAGTCCACTTCCAGGATTTCTAAAACCAGTCCACTTCCAGGATTTCTAAAACCAGTCCACTTCTGGGATTTCTGAAACCAGTCCACTTCTGGGATTTCAAAAAACCAGTCCACTTCCAGGATTTCTAAAACCAGTCCACTTCTGGGGTTTCTAAAACCAGTCCACTTCTGGGATTTCTAAAACCAGTCCTCTTCCAGGATTTCTAAAACCAGTCCACTTCTGGGATTTCTAAAACCAGTCCACTTCTGGGATTTCTAAAACCAGTCCACTTCCGGGATTTCTAAAACCAGTCCACTTCTGGGGTTTCTAAAACCAGTCCACTTCTGGGATTTCTAAAACCAGTCCACTTCTGGGATTTCTGAAACCAGTCCACTTCTGGGGTTTCTAAAACCAGTCCACTTCTGGGATTTCTAAAACCAGTCCACTTCTTGGTTTTCTAAAACCAGTCCACTTCTGGGATTTCTAAAACCAGTCCACTTCCAGGATTTCTAAAACCAGTCCACTTCTGGGGTTTCTAAAACCAGTCCACTTCTGCGATTTCTAAAACCAGTCCACTTCTTGGTTTTCTAAAACCAGTCCACTTCCGGGATTTCTAAAACCAGTCCACTTCTGGGATTTCTAAAACCAGTCCACTTCCGGGATTTCTAAAACCAGTCCACTTCCAGGATTTCTAAAACCAGTCCACTTCTGGGATTTCTAAAACCAGTCCACTTCTGGGATTTCTAAAACCAGTCCACTTCTGGGATTTCTGAAACCAGTCCACTTCTGGGGTTTCTAAAACCAGTCCACTTCTGGGGTTTCTAAAACCAGTCCACTTCTGGGGTTTCTAAAACCAGTCCACTTCCAGGATTTCTAAAACCAGTCCACTTCCAGGATTTCTAAAACCAGTCCACTTCTGGGATTTCTAAAACCAGTCCACTTCTTGGTTTTCTAAAACCAGTCCACTTCTGGGATTTCTAAAACCAGTCCACTTCCAGGATTTCTAAAACCAGTCCACTTCTGGGGTTTCTAAAACCAGTCCACTTCTGCGATTTCTAAAACCAGTCCACTTCTTGGTTTTCTAAAACCAGTCCGCTTCCGGGATTTCTAAAACCAGTCCACTTCTGGGATTTCTAAAACCAGTCCACTTCTGGGATTTCTAAAACCAGTCCACTTCTGGGATTTCTAAAACCAGTCCACTTCTGGGATTTCTAAAACCAGTCCACTTCTGGGATTTCTAAAACCAGTCCACTTCTGGGGTTTCTAAAACCAGTCCACTTCCAGTATTTCTAAAACCAGTCCACTTCTGGGGTTTCTAAAACCAGTCCACTTCTGGGGTTTCTAAAACCAGTCCGCTTCTGGGATTTCTAAAACCAGTCCACTTCTGGGATTTCTGAAACCAGTCCACTTCTGGGATTTCTAAAACCAGTCCACTTCCGGGATTTCTAAAACCAGTCCACTTCTGGGATTTCTAAAACCAGTCCACTTCTGGGATTTCTAAAACCAGTCCACTTCCGGGATTTCTAAAACCAGTCCACTTCTGGGATTTCTAAAACCAGTCCACTTCCGGGATTTCTAAAACCAGTCCACTTCTGGGGTTTCTAAAACCAGTCCACTTCTGGGATTTCTAAAACCAGTCCACTTCTGGGATTTCTGAAACCAGTCCACTTCTGGGGTTTCTAAAACCAGTCCACTTCTGGGATTTCTAAAACCAGTCCACTTCTTGGTTTTCTAAAACCAGTCCACTTCTGGGATTTCTAAAACCAGTCCACTTCCAGGATTTCTAAAACCAGTCCACTTCTGGGGTTTCTAAAACCAGTCCACTTCTGCGATTTCTAAAACCAGTCCACTTCTTGGTTTTCTAAAACCAGTCCACTTCCGGGATTTCTAAAACCAGTCCACTTCTGGGATTTCTAAAACCAGTCCACTTCTTGGTTTTCTAAAACCAGTCCACTTCTGGGATTTCTAAAACCAGTCCACTTCCAGGATTTCTAAAACCAGTCCACTTCTGGGGTTTCTAAAACCAGTCCACTTCTGCGATTTCTAAAACCAGTCCACTTCTTGGTTTTCTAAAACCAGTCCACTTCCGGGATTTCTAAAACCAGTCCACTTCTGGGATTTCTAAAACCAGTCCACTTCCGGGATTTCTAAAACCAGTCCACTTCCAGGATTTCTAAAACCAGTCCACTTCTGGGATTTCTAAAACCAGTCCACTTCTGGGATTTCTAAAACCAGTCCACTTCTGGGATTTCTGAAACCAGTCCACTTCTGGGGTTTCTAAAACCAGTCCACTTCTGGGGTTTCTAAAACCAGTCCACTTCTGGGGTTTCTAAAACCAGTCCACTTCTGGGATTTCTAAAACCAGTCCACTTCTGGGATTTCTAAAACCAGTCCACTTCCGGGATTTCTAAAACCAGTCCACTTCTGGGGTTTCTAAAACCAGTCCACTTCTGGGATTTCTAAAACCAGTCCACTTCTGGGATTTCTGAAACCAGTCCACTTCTGGGGTTTCTAAAACCAGTCCACTTCTGGGATTTCTAAAACCAGTCCACTTCTTGGTTTTCTAAAACCAGTCCACTTCTGGGATTTCTAAAACCAGTCCACTTCCAGGATTTCTAAAACCAGTCCACTTCTGGGGTTTCTAAAACCAGTCCACTTCTGGGATTTCTAAAACCAGTCCACTTCTTGGTTTTCTAAAACCAGTCCACTTCCGGGATTTCTAAAACCAGTCCACTTCTGGGATTTCTAAAACCAGTCCACTTCCAGGATTTCTAAAACCAGTCCACTTCTGGGATTTCTAAAACCAGTCCACTTCTGGGATTTCTAAAACCAGTCCACTTCTGGGATTTCTGAAACCAGTCCACTTCTGGGGTTTCTAAAACCAGTCCACTTCTGGGGTTTCTAAAACCAGTCCACTTCTGGGGTTTCTAAAACCAGTCCACTTCCAGGATTTCTAAAACCAGTCCACTTCCAGGATTTCTAAAACCAGTCCACTTCTGGGATTTCTGAAACCAGTCCACTTCTGGGATTTCAAAAAACCAGTCCACTTCCAGGATTTCTAAAACCAGTCCACTTCTGGGGTTTCTAAAACCAGTCCACTTCTGGGATTTCTAAAACCAGTCCTCTTCCAGGATTTCTAAAACCAGTCCACTTCTGGGATTTCTAAAACCAGTCCACTTCCAGGGTTTCTAAAACCAGTCCACTTCTGGGATTTCTAAAACCAGTCCACTTCTGGGGTGTCTAAAACCAGTCCACTTCTGGGATTTCTAAAACCAGTCCACTTCTGGGATTTCTAAAACCAGTCCACTTCTGGGATTTCTAAAACCAGTCCACTTCTGGGATTTCTGAAACCAGTCCACTTCTGGGATTTCTAAAACCAGTCCACTTCCGGGATTTCTAAAACCAGTCCACTTCTGGGATTTCTAAAACCAGTCCACTTCTGGGATTTCTAAAACCAGTCCACTTCCGGGATTTCTAAAACCAGTCCACTTCTGGGATTTCTAAAACCAGTCCACTTCCGGGATTTCTAAAACCAGTCCACTTCTGGGGTTTCTAAAACCAGTCCACTTCTGGGATTTCTAAAACCAGTCCACTTCTGGGATTTCTGAAACCAGTCCACTTCTGGGGTTTCTAAAACCAGTCCACTTCTGGGATTTCTAAAACCAGTCCACTTCTTGGTTTTCTAAAACCAGTCCACTTCTGGGATTTCTAAAACCAGTCCACTTCCAGGATTTCTAAAACCAGTCCACTTCTGGGGTTTCTAAAACCAGTCCACTTCTGCGATTTCTAAAACCAGTCCACTTCTTGGTTTTCTAAAACCAGTCCACTTCCGGGATTTCTAAAACCAGTCCACTTCTGGGATTTCTAAAACCAGTCCACTTCCGGGATTTCTAAAACCAGTCCACTTCCAGGATTTCTAAAACCAGTCCACTTCTGGGATTTCTAAAACCAGTCCACTTCTGGGATTTCTAAAACCAGTCCACTTCTGGGATTTCTGAAACCAGTCCACTTCTGGGGTTTCTAAAACCAGTCCACTTCTGGGGTTTCTAAAACCAGTCCACTTCTGGGGTTTCTAAAACCAGTCCACTTCCAGGATTTCTAAAACCAGTCCACTTCCAGGATTTCTAAAACCAGTCCACTTCTGGGATTTCTGAAACCAGTCCACTTCTGGGATTTCTAAAAACCAGTCCACTTCTGGGGTTTCTAAAACCAGTCCGCTTCTGGGATTTCTAAAACCAGTCCACTTCTGGGGTTTCTAAAACCAGTCCACTTCTGGGGTTTCTAAAACCAGTCCACTTCTGGGATTTCTAAAACCAGTCCACTTCCGGGATTTCTGAAACCAGTCCACTTCTGGGGTTTCTAAAACCAGTCCACTTCCGGGATTTCTAAAACCAGTCCACTTCTGGGGTTTCTAAAACCAGTCCACTTCTGGGATTTCTAAAACCAGTCCACTTCTGGGATTTCTGAAACCAGTCCACTTCTGGGGTTTCTAAAACCAGTCCACTTCTGGGATTTCTAAAACCAGTCCACTTCTTGGTTTTCTAAAACCAGTCCACTTCTGGGATTTCTAAAACCAGTCCACTTCCAGGATTTCTAAAACCAGTCCACTTCTGGGGTTTCTAAAACCAGTCCACTTCTGCGATTTCTAAAACCAGTCCACTTCTTGGTTTTCTAAAACCAGTCCGCTTCCGGGATTTCTAAAACCAGTCCACTTCTGGGATTTCTAAAACCAGTCCACTTCCGGGATTTCTAAAACCAGTCCACTTCCAGGATTTCTAAAACCAGTCCACTTCTGGGATTTCTAAAACCAGTCCACTTCTGGGATTTCTAAAACCAGTCCACTTCTGGGATTTCTGAAACCAGTCCACTTCTGGGGTTTCTAAAACCAGTCCACTTCTGGGGTTTCTAAAACCAGTCCACTTCTGGGGTTTCTAAAACCAGTCCACTTCCAGGATTTCTAAAACCAGTCCAGTTCCAGGATTTCTGAAACCAGTCCACTTCTGGGGTTTCTAAAACCAGTCCACTTCTGGGATTTCTAAAACCAGTCCACTTCTGGGATTTCTAAAACCAGTCCACTTCTGGGGTTTCTAAAACCAGTCCACTTCCAGTATTTCTAAAACCAGTCCACTTCTGGGGTTTCTAAAACCAGTCCACTTCTGGGGTTTCTAAAACCAGTCCGCTTCTGGGATTTCTAAAACCAGTCCACTTCTGGGATTTCTGAAACCAGTCCACTTCTGGGATTTCTAAAACCAGTCCACTTCCGGGATTTCTAAAACCAGTCCACTTCTGGGATTTCTAAAACCAGTCCACTTCTGGGATTTCTAAAACCAGTCCACTTCCGGGATTTCTAAAACCAGTCCACTTCTTGGTTTTCTAAAACCAGTCCACTTCTGGGATTTCTAAAACCAGTCCACTTCCAGGATTTCTAAAACCAGTCCACTTCTGGGGTTTCTAAAACCAGTCCACTTCTGCGATTTCTAAAACCAGTCCACTTCTTGGTTTTCTAAAACCAGTCCACTTCCGGGATTTCTAAAACCAGTCCACTTCTGGGATTTCTAAAACCAGTCCACTTCTTGGTTTTCTAAAACCAGTCCACTTCTGGGATTTCTAAAACCAGTCCACTTCCAGGATTTCTAAAACCAGTCCACTTCTGGGGTTTCTAAAACCAGTCCACTTCTGCGATTTCTAAAACCAGTCCACTTCTTGGTTTTCTAAAACCAGTCCACTTCCGGGATTTCTGAAACCAGTCCACTTCCAGGATTTCTAAAACCAGTCCACTTCTGGGGTTTCTAAAACCAGTCCACTTCTGCGATTTCTAAAACCAGTCCACTTCTGGGATTTCTAAAACCAGTCCACTTCTGGGATTTCTGAAACCAGTCCACTTCCAGGATTTCTAAAACCAGTCCACTTCTGGGGTTTCTAAAACCAGTCCACTTCTGGGATTTCTAAAACCAGTCCACTTCTTGGTTTTCTAAAACCAGTCCACTTCCGGGATTTCTAAAACCAGTCCACTTCTGGGATTTCTAAAACCAGTCCACTTCCAGGATTTCTAAAACCAGTCCACTTCTGGGATTTCTAAAACCAGTCCACTTCTGGGATTTCTAAAACCAGTCCACTTCTGGGATTTCTGAAACCAGTCCACTTCTGGGGTTTCTAAAACCAGTCCACTTCTGGGGTTTCTAAAACCAGTCCACTTCTGGGGTTTCTAAAACCAGTCCACTTCCAGGATTTCTAAAACCAGTCCACTTCCAGGATTTCTAAAACCAGTCCACTTCTGGGATTTCTAAAACCAGTCCACTTCCAGGGTTTCTAAAACCAGTCCACTTCTGGGATTTCTAAAACCAGTCCACTTCTGGGGTGTCTAAAACCAGTCCACTTCTGGGATTTCTAAAACCAGTCCACTTCTGGGATTTCTAAAACCAGTCCACTTCTGGGATTTCTAAAACCAGTCCACTTCTGGGATTTCTGAAACCAGTCCACTTCTGGGATTTCTAAAACCAGTCCACTTCCGGGATTTCTAAAACCAGTCCACTTCTGGGATTTCTAAAACCAGTCCACTTCTGGGATTTCTAAAACCAGTCCACTTCCGGGATTTCTAAAACCAGTCCACTTCTGGGATTTCTAAAACCAGTCCACTTCCGGGATTTCTAAAACCAGTCCACTTCTGGGGTTTCTAAAACCAGTCCACTTCTGGGATTTCTAAAACCAGTCCACTTCTGGGATTTCTGAAACCAGTCCACTTCTGGGGTTTCTAAAACCAGTCCACTTCTGGGATTTCTAAAACCAGTCCACTTCTTGGTTTTCTAAAACCAGTCCACTTCTGGGATTTCTAAAACCAGTCCACTTCCAGGATTTCTAAAACCAGTCCACTTCTGGGGTTTCTAAAACCAGTCCACTTCTGCGATTTCTAAAACCAGTCCACTTCTTGGTTTTCTAAAACCAGTCCACTTCCGGGATTTCTAAAACCAGTCCACTTCTGGGATTTCTAAAACCAGTCCACTTCCGGGATTTCTAAAACCAGTCCACTTCCAGGATTTCTAAAACCAGTCCACTTCTGGGATTTCTAAAACCAGTCCACTTCTGGGATTTCTAAAACCAGTCCACTTCTGGGATTTCTGAAACCAGTCCACTTCTGGGGTTTCTAAAACCAGTCCACTTCTGGGGTTTCTAAAACCAGTCCACTTCTGGGGTTTCTAAAACCAGTCCACTTCCAGGATTTCTAAAACCAGTCCACTTCCAGGATTTCTAAAACCAGTCCACTTCCAGGATTTCTAAAACCAGTCCACTTCTGGGATTTCTAAAACCAGTCCACTTCTGGGATTTCTGAAACCAGTCCACTTCTGGGATTTCTAAAAACCAGTCCACTTCTGGGGTTTCTAAAACCAGTCCGCTTCTGGGATTTCTAAAACCAGTCCACTTCTGGGGTTTCTAAAACCAGTCCACTTCTGGGGTTTCTAAAACCAGTCCACTTCTGGGATTTCTAAAACCAGTCCACTTCCGGGATTTCTGAAACCAGTCCACTTCTGGGGTTTCTAAAACCAGTCCACTTCCGGGATTTCTAAAACCAGTCCACTTCTGGGGTTTCTAAAACCAGTCCACTTCTGGGATTTCTAAAACCAGTCCACTTCTGGGATTTCTGAAACCAGTCCACTTCTGGGGTTTCTAAAACCAGTCCACTTCCGGGATTTCTAAAACCAGTCCACTTCTGGGGTTTCTAAAACCAGTCCACTTCTGGGATTTCTAAAACCAGTCCACTTCTGGGATTTCTGAAACCAGTCCACTTCTGGGATTTCTAAAACCAGTCCACTTCAGGGATTTCTAAAACCAGTCCACTTCTTGGTTTTCTAAAACCAGTCCACTTCTGGGATTTCTAAAACCAGTCCACTTCTGGGGTTTCTAAAACCAGTCCACTTCTGCGATTTCTAAAACCAGTCCACTTCTTGGTTTTCTAAAACCAGTCCGCTTCCGGGATTTCTAAAACCAGTCCACTTCTGGGATTTCTAAAACCAGTCCACTTCCGGGATTTCTAAAACCAGTCCACTTCCAGGATTTCTAAAACCAGTCCACTTCTGGGATTTCTAAAACCAGTCCACTTCTGGGATTTCTAAAACCAGTCCACTTCTGGGATTTCTGAAACCAGTCCACTTCTGGGGTTTCTAAAACCAGTCCACTTCTGGGATTTCTAAAACCAGTCCACTTCCAGGATTTCTAAAACCAGTCCACTTCTGGGGTTTCTAAAACCAGTCCACTTCTGGGATTTCTGAAACCAGTCCTCTTCCAGGATTTCCAAAACCAGTCCACTTCTTGGGTTTCTAAAACCAGTCCACTTCTGGGGTTTCTAAAACCAGTCCACTTCTGGGATTTCTAAAACCAGTCCACTTCTGGGATTTCTAAAACCAGTCCACTTCTGGGGTTTCTAAAACCAGTCCACTTCTGGGGTTTCTAAAACCAGTCCACTTCTGGGATTTCTGAAACCAGTCCACTTCTGGGGTTTCTAAAACCAGTCCACTTCTGGGATTTCTAAAACCAGTCCACTTCTGGGGTTTCTAAAACCAGTCCACTTCTGGGATTTCCAAAACCAGTCCACTTCTGGGGTTTCTAAAACCAGTCCACTTCTGGGATTTCTAAAACCAGTCTACTTCTGGGGTTTCTAAAACCAGTCCACTTCTGGGCTTTCTAAAACTAGTGCACTTCTGGGATTTCTAAAACCAGTGCACTTCCAGGATTTCTAAAACTAGTCCACTTCTGGGGTTTCTAAAACCAGTGCACTTCCAGGATTTCTAAAACCAGTCCACTTCTGGGATTTCTAAAACCAGTCCACTTCTGGGATTTCTAAAACCAGTCCACTTCTGGGATTTCTAAAACCAGTCCACTTCTGGGGTTTCTAAAACTAGTCCACTTCTGGGATTTCTAAAACCAGTCCACTTCTGGGATTTCTAAAACCAGTCCACTTCCAGGATTTCTAAAACCAGTCCACTTCTGGGGTTTCTAAAACCAGTCCACTTCCAGGATTTCTAAAACCAGTCCACTTCTGGGGTTTCTAAAACCAGTCCACTTCTGGGATTTCTAAAACCAGTCCACTTCCAGGATTTCTAAAACCAGTCCACTTCTGGGATTTCTAAAACCAGTCCACTTCTGGGATTTCTAAAACCAGTCCACTTCTGGGATTTCTGAAACCAGTCCACTTCTGGGGTTTCTAAAACCAGTCCACTTCTGGGATTTCTAAAACCAGTCCACTTCTGGGATTTCTAAAACCAGTCCACTTCTGGGATTTCTAAAACCAGTCCACTTCTGGGATTTCTAAAACCAGTCCACTTCTGGGATTTCTAAAACCAGTCCACTTCTGGGATTTCTAAAACCAGTCCACTTCTGGGATTTCTAAAACCAGTCCACTTCCAGGATTTCTAAAACCAGTCAACTTCTGGGGTTTCTAAAACCAGTCCACTTCCGGGGTTTCTAAAACCAGTCCACTTCCAGGATTTCTAAAACCAGTCCACTTCCGGGGTTTCTAAAACCACTCCACTTCTGGGATTTCTAAAACCAGTCCACTTCTGGGATTTCTAAAACCAGTCCACTTCTGGGATTTCTAAAACCAGTCCACTTCCGGGATTTCTAAAACCAGTCCACTTCTGGGATTTCTGAAACCAGTCCACTTCTGGGGTTTCTAAAACCAGTCCACTTCTGGGGTTTATAAAACCAGTCCACTTCCAGTATTTCTAAAACCAGTCCACTTCTGGGATTTCTAAAACCAGTCCACTTCCAGGATTTCTAAAACCAGTCCACTTCTGGGATTTCTAAAACCAGTCCACTTCTGGGATTTCTAAAACCAGTCCACTTCTGGGATTTCTAAAACCAGTCCACTTCTGGGATTTCTAAAACCAGTCCACTTCCGGGCTTTCTAAAACCAGTTCACTTCTGGGATTTCTAAAACCAGTCCACTTCTGGGATTTCTAAAACCAGTCCACTTCTGGGATTTCTGAAACCAGTCCACTTCTGGGGTTTCTAAAACCAGTCCACTTCTGGGGTTTATAAAACCAGTCCACTTCCAGTATTTCTAAAACCAGTCCACTTCTGGGATTTCTAAAACCAGTCCACTTCCAGGATTTCTAAAACCAGTCCACTTCTGGGATTTCTAAAACCAGTCCACTTCTGGGATTTCTAAAACCAGTCCACTTCTGGGATTTCTAAAACCAGTCCACTTCTGGGATTTCTAAAACCAGTCCACTTCCGGGCTTTCTAAAACCAGTTCACTTCTGGGATTTCTAAAACCAGTCCACTTCTGGGGTTTCTAAAACCAGTCCACTTCCAGGATTTCTAAAACCAGTCCACTTCTGGGATTTCTAAAACCAGTCCACTTCCAGGATTTCTAAAACCATTCCACTTCTGGGATTTCTAAAACCAGTCCACTTCTGGGGTTTCTAAAACCAGTCCACTTCTGGGATTTCTAAAACCAGTCCACTTCTGGGATTTCTAAAACCAGTCCACTTCTGGGGTTTCTAAAACCAGTCCACTTCCAGGATTTCTAAAACCAGTCCACTTCTGGGGTTTCTAAAACCAGTCCACTTCCAGGATTTCTAAAACCAGTCCACTTCTGGGATTTCTAAAACCAGTCCACTTCCAGGATTTCTAAAACCAGTCCACTTCTGGGATTTCTAAAACCAGTCCACTTCCAGGATTTCTAAAACCAGTCCACTTCTGGGTATTCTACAACCAGTCCACTTCTGGGGTTTCTAAAACCAGTCCACTTCTGGGGTTTCTAAAACCAGTCCACTTCTGGGATTTCTAAAACCAGTCCACTTCTGGGATTTCTAAAACCAGTCCACTTCTGGGATTTCTAAAACCAGTCCACTTCTGGGATTTCTAAAACCAGTCCACTTCCGGGATTTCTAAAACTAGTCCACTTCCGGGATTTCTAAAACCAGTCCACTTCTGGGATTTCTAAAACCAGTCCACTTCCAGGATTTCTAAAACCAGTCCACTTCTGGGTATTCTAAAACCAGTCCACTTCTGGGGTTTCTAAAACCAGTCCACTTCTGGGGTTTCTAAAACCAGTCCACTTCTGGGATTTCTAAAACCAGTCCACTTCTGGGGTTTCTAAAACCAGTTCACTTCTGGGGTTTCTAAAACCAGTCCACTTCTGGGGTTTCTAAAACCAGTCCACTTCTGGGATTTCTGAAACCAGTCCACTTCCAGGATTTCTAAAACTAGTCCACTTCTGGGGTTTCTAAAACCAGTCCACTTCTGGGGTTTCTGAAACCAGTCCACTTCCAGGATTTCTAAAACCAGTCCACTTCTGGGGTTTCTAAAACCAGTCCACTTCCAGGATTTCTAAAAGCAGTCCACTTCTGGGATTTCTAAAACCAGTCCACTTCCAGGATTTCTAAAACCAGTCCACTTCTGGGATTTCTAAAACCAGTCCACTTCCAGGATTTCTAAAACCAGTCCACTTCTGGGGTTTCTAAAACCAGTCCACTTCTGGGGTTTCTAAAACCAGTCCACTTCTGGGATTTCTGAAACCAGTCCACTTCTGGGATTTCTAAAACCAGTCCACTTCTGGGATTTCTAAAACCAGTCCAGTTCCAGGATTTCTAAAACCAGTCCACTTCTGGGGTTTCTAAAACCAGTCCACTTCCAGTATTTCTAGCACCAGTCCACTTCCAGGATTTCTAAAACCAGTCCACTTCTGGGATTTCTGAAACCAGTCCACTTCTCGGGTTTCTAAAACCATTTCACTTCTGGGGTTTCTAAAACCAGTCCACTTCTGGGATTTCTAAAACCAGTCCACTTCCAGTATTTCTAAAACCAGTCCACTTCCAGTATTTCTAAAACCAGTCCACTTCCAGGATTTCTTAAACCAGTCCACTTCCAGGATTTCTAAAACCAGTCCACTTCTGGGATTTCTAAAACCAGTCCACTTCAGGGATTTCTAAAACCAGTCCACTTCCAGTATTTCTAAAACCAGTCCACTTCCAGTATTTCTAAAACCAATCCAGTTCCAGTATTTCTAAAACCAGTCCACTTCCAGTATTTCTAAAACCAGTCCACTTCTGGGGTTTCTAAAACCAGTCCACTTCTGGGATTTCTAAAACCAGTCCACTTCCAGGATTTCTAAAACCAGTCCACTTCTGGGGTTTCTAAAACCAGTCCACTTCCAGCATCTCTAAAACCAGTCCACTTCTGGGGTTTCCAAAACCAGTCCACTTCCAGCATCTCTAAAACCAGTCCACTTCTGGGGTTTCTAAAACCAGTCCACTTCCAGGATTTCTAAAACCAGTCCACTTCTGGGGTTTCTAAAACCAGTCCACTTCCAGGATTTCTAAAACCAGTCCACTTCTGGGATTTCTAAAACCAGTCCACTTCCAGGATTTCTAAAACCAGTCCACTTCTGGGATTTCTAAAACCAGTCCACTTCCAGGATTTCTAAAACCAGTCCACTTCTGGGTATTCTAAAACCAGTCCACTTCTGGGGTTTCTAAAACCAGTCCACTTCTGGGGTTTCTAAAACCAGACCACTTCTGGGATTTCTAAAACCAGTCCACTTCTGGGATTTCTAAAACCAGTCCACTTCCAGGATTTCTAAAACCAGTCCACTTCTGGGGTTTCTAAAACCATTCCACTTCCGGGGTTTCTAAAACCAGTCCACTTCTGGGATTTCTGAAACCAGTCCACTTCTGGGATTTCTAAAACCAGTCCACTTCTGGGATTTCTAAAACTAGTCCACTTCCGGGATTTCTAAAACCAGTCCACTTCTGGAATTTCTAAAACCAGTCCACTTCTGGGGTTTCTAAAACCAGTCCACTTCTGGGGTTTATAAAACCAGTCCACTTCCAGGATTTCTAAAAGCAGTCCACTTCTGGGATTTCTAAAACCAGTCCACTTCCAGGATTTCTAAAACCAGTCCACTTCTGGGATTTCTAAAACCAGTCCACTTCCAGGATTTCTAAAACCAGTCCACTTCTGGGGTTTCTAAAACCAGTCCACTTCTGGGGTTTCTAAAACCAGTCCACTTCTGGGATTTCTGAAACCAGTCCACTTCTGGGATTTCTAAAACCAGTCCACTTCCAGGATTTCTAAAACCAGTCCACTTCCGGGGTTTCTAAAACCAGTCCACTTCTGGGATTTCTAAAACCAGTCCACTTCTGGGATTTCTAAAACCAGTCCACTTCCAGGATTTCTAAAACCAGTCCACTTCTGGGATTTCTGAAACCAGTCCACTTCTCGGGTTTCTAAAACCATTTCACTTCTGGGGTTTCTAAAACCAGTCCACTTCTGGGATTTCTAAAACCAGTCCACTTCCAGTATTTCTAAAACCAGTCCACTTCCAGTATTTCTAAAACCAGTCCACTTCCAGGATTTCTAAAACCAGTCCACTTCCAGGATTTCTAAAACCAGTCCACTTCTGGGATTTCTAAAACCAGTCCACTTCAGGGATTTCTAAAACCAGTCCACTTCCAGTATTTCTAAAACCAGTCCACTTCCAGTATTTCTAAAACCAATCCAGTTCCAGTATTTCTAAAACCAGTCCACTTCCAGTATTTCTAAAACCAGTCCACTTCTGGGGTTCCTAAAACCAGTCCACTTCCAGGATTTCTAAAACCAGTCCACTTCTGGGATTTCTAAAACCAGTCCACTTCCAGGATTTCTAAAACCAGTCCACTTCCAGCATCTCTAAAACCAGTCCACTTCTGGGGTTTCCAAAACCAGTCCAGTTCCAGCATCTCTAAAACCAGTCCACTTCTGGGATTTCTAAAACCAGTCCACTTCTGGGATTTCTAAAACCAGTCCACTTCCAGGATTTCTAAAACCAGTCCACTTCTGGGGTTTCTAAAACCAGTCCACTTCCGGGGTTTCTAAAACCAGTCCACTTCTGGGATTTCTGAAACCAGTCCACTTCTGGGATTTCTAAAACCAGTCCACTTCTGGGATTTCTAAAACCAGTCCACTTCTGGGATTTCTAAAACCAGACCCCTTCTGTGATTTCTAAAACCAGTCCACTTCTGGGATTTCTAAAACCAGTCCACTTCTGGGATTTCTAAAACCAGTCCACTTCCAGGATTTCTAAAACCAGTCCACTTCCAGGATTTCTAAAACCAGTCCACTTCTGGGGTTTCTAAAACCAGTCCACTTCTGGGGTTTCTAAAACCAGTCCACTTCTGGGGTTTCTAAAACCAGTCCACTTCTGGGATTTCTAAAACCAGTCCACTTCTGGGATTTCTAAAACCAGTCCACTTCCAGGATTTCTAAAACCAGTCCACTTCTGGGATTTCTAAGACCAGTCCACTTCCGGGGTTTCTAAAACCAGTCCACTTCCAGGATTTCTAAAACCAGTCCACTTCTGGGATTTGTAAGACCAGTCCACTTCCGGGGTTTCTAAAACCAGTCCACTTCTGGGATTTCTGAAACCAGTCCACTTCTGGGATTTCTAAAACCAGTCCACTTCTGGGATTTCTAAAACCAGTCCACTTCTGGGATTTCTAAAACCAGTCCACTTCTGGGATTTCTAAAACCAGTCCACTTCTGGGATTTCTAAAACCAGTCCACTTCTGGGGTTTCTAAAACCAGTCCACTTCTGGGGTTCCTAAAACCAGTTCACTTCCAGGATTTCTAAAACCAGTCCACTTCTGGGATTTCTAAAACCAGTCCACTTCCAGGATTTCTAAAACCAGTCCACTTCTGGGTATTCTAAAACCAGTCCACTTCTGGGGTTTCTAAAACCAGTCCACTTCTGGGGTTTCTAAAACCAGTCCACTTCTGGGATTTCTAAAACCAGTCCACTTCTGGGATTTCTAAAACCAGTCCACTTCCAGGATTTCTAAAACCAGTCCACTTCTGGGGTTTCTAAAACCAGTCCACTTCCGGGGTTTCTAAAACCAGTCCACTTCTGGGATTTCTGAAACCAGTCCACTTCTGGGATTTCTAAAACCAGTCCACTTCTGGGATTTCTAAAACCAGTCCACTTCCGGGATTTCTAAAACCAGTCCACTTCTGGGGTTTCTAAAACCAGTCCACTTCTGGGGTTTCTAAAACCAGTCCACTTCCAGGATTTCTAAAAGCAGTCCACTTCTGGGATTTCTAAAACCAGTCCACTTCCAGGATTTCTAAAACCAGTCCACTTCTGGGATTTCTAAAACCAGTCCACTTCTGGGGTTTCTAAAACCAGTCCACTTCCGGGGTTTCTAAAACCAGTCCACTTCTGGGATTTCTAAAACCAGTCCACTTCTGGGATTTCTAAAACCAGTCCACTTCTGGGGTTTCTAAAACCAGTCCACTTCTGGGGTTTCTAAAACCAGTCCACTTCCAGGATTTCTAAAGCCAGTCCACTTCTGGGATTTCTAAAACCAGTCCACTTCCAGGATTTCTAAAACCAGTCCACTTCTGGGATTTCTAAAACCAGTCCACTTCCGGGATTTCTAAAACCAGTCCACTTCTGGGATTTCTAAAACCAGTCCACTTCTGGGATTTCTAAAACCAGTCCAGTTCTGGGGTTTCAAAAACCAGTCCACTTCCAGGATTTCTAAAACTAGTCCACTTCTGGGATTTCTGAAACCAGTCCACTTCTGGGATTTCTAAAACCAGTCCACTTCCAGGATTTCTAAAAACCAGTCCACTTCCGGGGTTTCTAAAACCAGTCCACTTCTGGGATTTCTAAAACCAGTCCACTTCTGGGATTTCTAAAACCAGTCCACTTCCGGGATTTCTAAAACCAGTCCACTTCTGGGATTTCTAAAACCAGTCCACTTCTGGGGTTTCTAAAACCAGTCCACTTCTGGGGTTTCTAAAACCAGTCCACTTCCAGGATTTCTAAAACCAGTCCACTTCTGGGATTTCTAAAACCAGTCCACTTCCAGGATTTCTAAAACCAGTCCACTTCTGGGATTTCTAAAACCAGTCCACTTCCAGGATTTCTAAAACCAGTCCACTTCTGGGGTTTCTAAAACCAGTCCACTTCTGGGATTTCTAAAACCAGCCCACTTCCAGGATTTCTAAAACCAGTCCACTTCTGGGATTTCTAAAACCAGTCCACTTCTGGGATTTCTAAAACCAGTCCACTTCTGGGGTTTCTAAAACCAGTCCACTTCAGGGATTTCTAAAACCAGTCCACTTCCAGGATTTCTGAAACCAGTCCACTTCTGGGGTTTCTAAAACCAGTCCACTTCCGGGGTTTCTAAAACCAGTCCACTTCTGGGATTTCTAAAACCAGTCCACTTCTGGGATTTCTAAAACCAGTCCAGTTCTGGGGTTTCTAAAACCAGTCCACTTCCAGGATTTCTAAAACTAGTCCACTTCTGGGATTTCTGAAACCAGTCCACTTCTGGGATTTCTAAAACTAGTCCACTTCTGGGATTTCTGAAACCAGTCCACTTCTGGGATTTCTAAAACTAGTCCACTTCTGGGATTTCTAAAACCAGTCCACTTCCGGGATTTCTAAAACTAGTCCACTTCTGGGATTTCTGAAACCAGTCCACTTCTGGGATTTCTAAAACTAGTCCACTTCTGGGATTTCTGAAACCAGTCCACTTCTGGGATTTCTAAAACTAGTCCACTTCTGGGATTTCTGAAACCAGTCCACTTCTGGGATTTCTAAAACTAGTCCACTTCTGGGATTTCTGAAACCAGTCCACTTCTGGGATTTCTAAAACCAGTCCACTTCTGGGATTTCTGAAACCAGTCCACTTCCGGGATTTCTAAAACCAGTCCACTTCTGGGATTTCTAAAACCAGTCCACTTCTGGGATTTCTAAAACCAGTCCACTTCTGGGATTTCTAAAACCAGTCCACTTCTGGGGTTTCTAAAACCAGTCCACTTCTGGGATTTCTAAAACCAGTCCACTTCTGGGGTTTCTAAAACCAGTCCACTTCTGGGATTTCTAAAACCAGTCCACTTCTGGGGTTTCTAAAACCATTCCACTTCTGGGATTTCTAAAACCAGTCCACTTCCAGGGTTTCTAAAACCAGTCCACTTCTGGGATTTCTAAAACCAGTCCACTTCTGGGATTTCTGAAACCAGTCCACTTCTGGGGTTTCTGAAACCAGTCCACTTCTGGGGTTTCTAAAACCAGTCCACTTCCAGGATTTCTGAAACCAGTCCACTTCCGGGATTTCTAAAACCAGTCCACTTCTGGGGTTTCTAAAACCAGTCCACTTCTGGGGTTTCTAAAACCAGTCCACTTCTGGGGTTTCTAAAACTAGTCCACTTCTGGGATTTCTAAAACCAGTCCACTTCCGGGATTTCTAAAACCAGTCCACTTCTGGGATTTCTAAAACCAGTCCACTTCCAGGATTTCTAAAACCAGTCCACTTCCAGGATTTCTAAAACCAGTCCACTTCTGGGATTTCTGAAACCAGTCCACTTCTGGGATTTCTGAAACCAGTCCACTTCTGGGGTTTCTAAAACCAGTCCACTTCTGGGATTTCTAAAACCAGTCCACTTCTGGGATTTCTAAAACCAGTCCACTTCTGGGATTTCTAAAACAGTCCACTTCTGGGATTTCTGAAACCAGTCCACTTCTGGGATTTCTAAAACCAGTCCACTTCCGGGATTTCTAAAACCAGTCCACTTCTGCGATTTCTAAAACCAGTCCACTTCTGGGATTTCTGAAACCAGTCCACTTCTGGGATTTCTAAAACCAGTCCACTTCTGGGGTTTCTAAAACCAGTCCACTTCTGGGATTTCTAAAACCAGTCCACTTCTGGGGTTTCTAAAACCAGTCCACTTCCAGGATTTCTAAAGCCAGTCCACTTCTGGGATTTCTGAAACCAGTCCACTTCCAGGATTTCTAAAACCAGTCCACTTCTGGGATTTCTAAAACCAGTCCACTTCCGGGATTTCTAAAACCAGTCCACTTCTGGGATTTCTAAAACCAGTCCACTTCTGGGATTTCTAAAACCAGTCCAGTTCTGGGGTTTCAAAAACCAGTCCACTTCCAGGATTTCTAAAACCAGTCCACTTCCAGGATTTCTAAAAACCAGTCCACTTCTGGGGTTTCTAAAACCAGTCCACTTCTGGGGTTTCTAAAACCAGTCCACTTCCGGGGTTTCTAAAACCAGTCCACTTCTGGGATTTCTAAAACCAGTCCACTTCTGGGATTTCTAAAACCAGTCCACTTCTGGGATTTCTAAAACCAGTCCACTTCCGGGATTTCTAAAACCAGTCCACTTCTGGGATTTCTAAAACCAGTCCACTTCTGGGGTTTCTAAAACCAGTCCACTTCTGGGGTTTCTAAAACCAGTCCACTTCCAGGATTTCTAAAAGCAGTCCACTTCTGGGATTTCTAAAACCAGTCCACTTCCAGGATTTCTAAAACCAGTCCACTTCTGGGGTTTCTATAACCAGTCCACTTCTGGGATTTCTAAAACCAGTCCACTTCTGGGATTTCTAAAACCAGTCCACTTCTGGGATTTCTAAAACCAGTCCACTTCCGGGATTTCTAAAACCAGTCCACTTCTGGGATTTCTAAAACCAGTCCACTTCTGGGATTTCTAAAACCAGTCCACTTCTGGGATTTCTAAAACCAGTCCACTTCTGGGGTTTCTAAAACCAGTCCACTTCTGGGATTTCTAAAACCAGTCCACTTCTGGGGTTTCTAAAACCAGTCCACTTCTGGGATTTCTAAAACCAGTCCACTTCTGGGGTTTCTAAAACCATTCCACTTCTGGGATTTCTAAAACCAGTCCACTTCCAGGGTTTCTAAAACCAGTCCACTTCTGGGATTTCTAAAACCAGTCCACTTCTGGGATTTCTGAAACCAGTCCACTTCTGGGGTTTCTGAAACCAGTCCACTTCTGGGGTTTCTAAAACCAGTCCACTTCCAGGATTTCTGAAACCAGTCCACTTCCGGGATTTCTAAAACCAGTCCACTTCTGGGGTTTCTAAAACCAGTCCACTTCTGGGGTTTCTAAAACCAGTCCACTTCTGGGGTTTCTAAAACTAGTCCACTTCTGGGATTTCTAAAACCAGTCCACTTCCGGGATTTCTAAAACCAGTCCACTTCTGGGATTTCTAAAACCAGTCCACTTCCAGGATTTCTAAAACCAGTCCACTTCCAGGATTTCTAAAACCAGTCCACTTCTGGGATTTCTGAAACCAGTCCACTTCTGGGGTTTCTGAAACCAGTCCACTTCTGGGGTTTCTAAAACCAGTCCACTTCTGGGATTTCTAAAACCAGTCCACTTCTGGGATTTCTAAAACCAGTCCACTTCTGGGATTTCTAAAACAGTCCACTTCTGGGATTTCTGAAACCAGTCCACTTCTGGGATTTCTAAAACCAGTCCACTTCCGGGATTTCTAAAACCAGTCCACTTCTGCGATTTCTAAAACCAGTCCACTTCTGGGATTTCTGAAACCAGTCCACTTCTGGGATTTCTAAAACCAGTCCACTTCTGGGGTTTCTAAAACCAGTCCACTTCTGGGATTTCTAAAACCAGTCCACTTCTGGGGTTTCTAAAACCAGTCCACTTCTGGGATTTCTAAAACCAGTCCACTTCTGGGATTTCTAAAACCAGTCCAGTTCTGGGGTTTCAAAAACCAGTCCACTTCCAGGATTTCTAAAACCAGTCCACTTCCAGGATTTCTAAAAACCAGTCCACTTCTGGGGTTTCTAAAACCAGTCCACTTCTGGGGTTTCTAAAACCAGTCCACTTCCGGGGTTTCTAAAACCAGTCCACTTCTGGGATTTCTAAAACCAGTCCACTTCTGGGATTTCTAAAACCAGTCCACTTCTGGGATTTCTAAAACCAGTCCACTTCCGGGATTTCTAAAACCAGTCCACTTCTGGGATTTCTAAAACCAGTCCACTTCTGGGGTTTCTAAAACCAGTCCACTTCTGGGGTTTCTAAAACCAGTCCACTTCCAGGATTTCTAAAAGCAGTCCACTTCTGGGATTTCTAAAACCAGTCCACTTCCAGGATTTCTAAAACCAGTCCACTTCTGGGGTTTCTAAAACCAGTCCACTTCTGGGATTTCTAAAACCAGCCCACTTCCAGGATTTCTAAAACCAGTCCACTTCTGGGATTTCTAAAACCAGTCCACTTCTGGGATTTCTAAAACCAGTCCACTTCTGGGGTTTCTAAAACCAGTCCACTTCAGGGATTTCTAAAACCAGTCCACTTCCAGGATTTCTGAAACCAGTCCACTTCTGGGGTTTCTAAAACCAGTCCACTTCCGGGATTTCTAAAACTAGTCCACTTCTGGGATTTCTGAAACCAGTCCACTTCTGGGATTTCTAAAACTAGTCCACTTCTGGGATTTCTGAAACCAGTCCACTTCTGGGATTTCTAAAACTAGTCCACTTCTGGGATTTCTGAAACCAGTCCACTTCTGGGATTTCTAAAACCAGTCCACTTCTGGGATTTCTAAAACCAGTCCACTTCTGGGATTTCTAAAACCAGTCCACTTCTGGGATTTCTAAAACCAGTCCACTTCTGGGGTTTCTAAAACCAGTCCACTTCTGGGATTTCTAAAACCAGTCCACTTCTGGGGTTTCTAAAACCAGTCCACTTCTGGGATTTCTAAAACCAGTCCACTTCTGGGGTTTCTAAAACCATTCCACTTCTGGGATTTCTAAAACCAGTCCACTTCCAGGGTTTCTAAAACCAGTCCACTTCTGGGATTTCTAAAACCAGTCCACTTCTGGGATTTCTGAAACCAGTCCACTTCTGGGGTTTCTGAAACCAGTCCACTTCTGGGGTTTCTAAAACCAGTCCACTTCCAGGATTTCTGAAACCAGTCCACTTCCGGGATTTCTAAAACCAGTCCACTTCTGGGGTTTCTAAAACCAGTCCACTTCTGGGGTTTCTAAAACCAGTCCACTTCTGGGGTTTCTAAAACTAGTCCACTTCTGGGATTTCTAAAACCAGTCCACTTCCGGGATTTCTAAAACCAGTCCACTTCTGGGATTTCTAAAACCAGTCCACTTCCAGGATTTCTAAAACCAGTCCACTTCCAGGATTTCTAAAACCAGTCCACTTCTGGGATTTCTGAAACCAGTCCACTTCTGGGATTTCTAAAACCAGTCCACTTCTGGGGTTTCTAAAACCAGTCCACTTCTGGGATTTCTAAAACCAGTCCACTTCTGGGATTTCTGAAACCAGTCCACTTCCGGGATTTCTAAAACCAGTCCACTTCTGGGGTTTCTAAAACCATTCCACTTCTGGGATTTCTAAAACCAGTCCACTTCCAGGGTTTCTAAAACCAGTCCACTTCTGGGATTTCTAAAACCAGTCCACTTCTGGGATTTCTGAAACCAGTCCACTTCTGGGGTTTCTGAAACCAGTCCACTTCTGGGGTTTCTAAAACCAGTCCACTTCCAGGATTTCTGAAACCAGTCCACTTCCGGGATTTCTAAAACCAGTCCACTTCTGGGGTTTCTAAAACCAGTCCACTTCTGGGGTTTCTAAAACCAGTCCACTTCTGGGGTTTCTAAAACTAGTCCACTTCTGGGATTTCTAAAACCAGTCCACTTCCGGGATTTCTAAAACCAGTCCACTTCTGGGATTTCTAAAACCAGTCCACTTCCAGGATTTCTAAAACCAGTCCACTTCCAGGATTTCTAAAACCAGTCCACTTCTGGGATTTCTGAAACCAGTCCACTTCTGGGGTTTCTGAAACCAGTCCACTTCTGGGGTTTCTAAAACCAGTCCACTTCTGGGATTTCTAAAACCAGTCCACTTCTGGGATTTCTAAAACCAGTCCACTTCTGGGATTTCTAAAACTAGTCCACTTCTGGGATTTCTGAAACCAGTCCACTTCTGGGATTTCTAAAACCAGTCCACTTCCGGGATTTCTAAAACCAGTCCACTTCTGCGATTTCTAAAACCAGTCCACTTCTGGGATTTCTGAAACCAGTCCACTTCTGGGATTTCTAAAACCAGTCCACTTCTGGGGTTTCTAAAACCAGTCCACTTCTGGGATTTCTAAAACCAGTCCACTTCTGGGATTTCTGAAACCAGTCCACTTCCGGGATTTCTAAAACCAGTCCACTTCTGGGGTTTCTAAAACCAGTCCACTTCCGGGATTTCTGAAACCAGTCCACTTCCAGGATTTCTAAAACCAGTCCACTTCTGGGATTTCTAAAACCAGTCCACTTCTGGGATTTCTAAAACCAGTCCACTTCCAGGATTTCTAAAACCAGTCCACTTCCAGCATTTCTGAAACCAGTCCACTTCTGGAATTTCTAAAACCAGTCCACTTCTGGGATTTCTAAAACCAGTCCACTTCTGGGATTTCTAAAACCAGTCCACTTCCGGGATTTCTGAAACCAGTCCACTTCTGGGATTTCTAAAACCAGTCCACTTCCGGGATTTCTAAAACCAGTCCACTTCTGGGATTTCTAAAACCAGTCCACTTCTGGGATTTCTGAAACCAGTCCACTTCTGGGATTTCTAAAACCAGTCCACTTCCAGGATTTCTGAAACCAGTCCACTTCTGGGATTTCTAAAACCAGTCCACTTCCAGGATTTCCAAAACCAGTCCACTTAAGGGATTTCTAAAACCAGTCCACTTCTGGGATTTCTAAAACCAGTCCACTTCCAGGATTTCTAAAACCAGTCCACTTCCAGGATTTCTAAAACCAGTCCACTTCCAGGATTTCTGAAACCAGTCCACTTCTGGGGTTTCTAAAACCAGTCCACTTCTGGGATTTCTAAAACCAGTGCACTTCTGGGGTTTCTAAAACCAGTCCACTTCTTGGGTTTCTAAAACCAGTCCACTTCTGGGATTTCTAAAACCAGTCCACTTCTGGGGTTTCTAAAAACCAGTCCACTTCCAGTATTTCTAAAACCAGTCCACTTCTGGGGTTTCTAAAACCAGTCCACTTCTGGGGTTTCTAAAACCAGTCCACTTCTGGGATTTCTAAAACCAGTCCACTTCTGGGGTTTCTAAAACCAGTCCACTTCTGGGGTTTCTAAAACCAGTCCACTTCTGGGATTTCTAAAACCAGTCCACTTCTGGGGTTTCTAAAACCAGTCCACTTCCAGGATTTCTGAAACCAGTCCACTTCCGGGATTTCTAAAACTAGTCCACTTCTGGGATTTCTAAAACCAGTCCACTTCCGGGATTTCTAAAACCAGTCCACTTCCAGGATTTCTAAAACCAGTCCACTTCCAGGATTTCTAAAACCAGTCCACTTCTGGGATTTCTAAAACCAGTCCGCTTCTGGGGTTTCTGAAACCAGTCCACTTCTGGGGTTTCTAAAACCAGTACACTTCCGGGATTTGTAAAACCAGTCCACTTCCAGGATTTCTAAAACCAGTGCACTTCTGGGATTTCTAAAACCAGTCCACTTCCGGGATTTGTAAAACCAGTCCACTTCTGGGATTTCTAAAACCAGTCCACTTCCGGGATTTCTAAAACCAGTCCACTTCCAGGATTTCTAAAACCAGTCCACTTCTGGGATTTCTAAAACCAGTCCACTTCTGGGATTTCTAAAACCAGTCCACTTCTGGGATTTCTGAAACCAGTCCACTTCTGGGGTTTCTAAAACCAGTCCACTTCTGGGGTTTCTAAAACCAGTCCACTTCTGGGGTTTCTAAAACCAGTCCACTTCCAGGATTTCTAAAACCAGTCCACTTCCAGGATTTCTGAAACCAGTCCACTTCTGGGGTTTCTAAAACCAGTCCACTTCTGGGGTTTCTAAAACCAGTCCACTTCTGGGGTTTCTAAAACCAGTCCACTTCCAGGATTTCTAAAACCAGTCCACTTCCAGGATTTCTAAAACCAGTCCACTTCCAGGATTTCTAAAACCAGTCCACTTCTGGGATTTCTAAAACCAGTCCACTTCTGGGATTTCTGAAACCAGTCCACTTCTGGGATTTCTAAAAACCAGTCCACTTCCAGGATTTCTAAAACCAGTCCACTTCTGGGGTTTCTAAAACCAGTCCACTTCTGGGTTTTCTAAAACCAGTCCTCTTCCAGGATTTCTAAAACCAGTCCACTTCTGGGATTTCTAAAAACCAGTCCACTTCCAGGGTTTCTAAAACCAGTCCACTTCCAGGGTTTCTAAATCCAGTCCACTTCTGGGATTTCTAAAACCAGTCCACTTCTGGGGTGTCTAAAACCAGTCCACTTCTGGGATTTCTAAAACCAGTCCACTTCTGGGATTTCTAAAACCAGTCCACTTCTGGGATTTCTGAAACCAGTCCACTTCTGGGATTTCTAAAACCAGTCCACTTCCGGGATTTCTAAAACCAGTCCACTTCTGGGATTTCTAAAACCAGTCCACTTCTGGGATTTCTAAAACCAGTCCACTTCCGGGATTTCTAAAACCAGTCCACTTCTGGGATTTCTAAAACCAGTCCACTTCCGGGATTTCTAAAACCAGTCCACTTCTGGGGTTTCTAAAACCAGTCCACTTCTGGGATTTCTAAAACCAGTCCACTTCTGGGATTTCTGAAACCAGTCCACTTCTGGGGTTTCTAAAACCAGTCCACTTCTGGGATTTCTAAAACCAGTCCACTTCTCGGTTTTCTAAAACCAGTCCACTTCTGGGATTTCTAAAACCAGTCCACTTCCAGGATTTCTAAAACCAGTCCACTTCTGGGGTTTCTAAAACCAGTCCACTTCTGCGATTTCTAAAACCAGTCCACTTCTTGGTTTTCTAAAACCAGTCCACTTCTGGGATTTCTAAAACCAGTCCACTTCCGGGATTTCTGAAACCAGTCCACTTCTGGGATTTCTAAAACCAGTCCACTTCCGGGATTTCTAAAACCAGTCCACTTCTGGGATTTCTAAAACCAGTCCACTTCTGGGATTTCTGAAACCAGTCCACTTCTGGGATTTCTAAAACCAGTCCACTTCCAGGATTTCTGAAACCAGTCCACTTCTGGGATTTCTAAAACCAGTCCACTTCCAGGATTTCCAAAACCAGTCCACTTAAGGGATTTCTAAAACCAGTCCACTTCTGGGATTTCTAAAACCAGTCCACTTCCAGGATTTCTAAAACCAGTCCACTTCCAGGATTTCTAAAACCAGTCCACTTCCAGGATTTCTGAAACCAGTCCACTTCTGGGGTTTCTAAAACCAGTCCACTTCTGGGATTTCTAAAACCAGTCCACTTCTGGGGTTTCTAAAACCAGTCCACTTCTTGGGTTTCTAAAACCAGTCCACTTCTGGGATTTCTAAAACCAGTCCACTTCTGGGGTTTCTAAAAACCAGTCCACTTCCAGTATTTCTAAAACCAGTCCACTTCTGGGGTTTCTAAAACCAGTCCACTTCTGGGGTTTCTAAAACCAGTCCACTTCTGGGATTTCTAAAACCAGTCCACTTCTGGGGTTTCTAAAACCAGTCCACTTCTGGGGTTTCTAAAACCAGTCCACTTCTGGGATTTCTAAAACCAGTCCACTTCTGGGATTTCTAAAAACAGTCCACTTCCAGGATTTCTGAAACCAGTCCACTTCTGGGATTTCTAAAACCAGTCCACTTCCAGGATTTCCAAAACCAGTCCACTTAAGGGATTTCTAAAACCAGTCCACTTCTGGGATTTCTAAAACCAGTCCACTTCCAGGATTTCTAAAACCAGTCCACTTCCAGGATTTCTAAAACCAGTCCACTTCCAGGATTTCTGAAACCAGTCCACTTCTGGGGTTTCTAAAACCAGTCCACTTCTGGGATTTCTAAAACCAGTCCACTTCTGGGGTTTCTAAAACCAGTCCACTTCTTGGGTTTCTAAAACCAGTCCACTTCTGGGATTTCTAAAACCAGTCCACTTCTGGGGTTTCTAAAAACCAGTCCACTTCCAGTATTTCTAAAACCTGTCCACTTCTGGGGTTTCTAAAACCAGTCCACTTCTGGGGTTTCTAAAACCAGTCCACTTCTGGGATTTCTAAAACCAGTCCACTTCTGGGGTTTCTAAAACCAGTCCACTTCTGGGGTTTCTAAAACCAGTCCACTTCTGGGATTTCTAAAACCAGTCCACTTCTGGGGTTTCTAAAACCAGTCCACTTCCAGGATTTCTGAAACCAGTCCACTTCCGGGATTTCTAAAACTAGTCCACTTCTGGGATTTCTAAAACCAGTCCACTTCCGGGATTTCTAAAACCAGTCCACTTCCAGGATTTCTAAAACCAGTCCACTTCCAGGATTTCTAAAACCAGTCCACTTCTGGGATTTCTAAAACCAGTCCGCTTCTGGGGTTTCTGAAACCAGTCCACTTCTGGGGTTTCTAAATCCAGTCCACTTCTGGGATTTCTAAAACCAGTCCACTTCTGGGATTTCTAAAACTAGTCCACTTCTGGGGTTTCTCAAACCAGTCCACTTCTGGGATTTCTGAAACCAGTCCACTTCTGGGATTTCTAAAACCAGTCCACTTCTGGGATTTCTAAAACCAGTCCACTTCTGGGATTTCTGAAACCAGTCCACTTCTGGGGTTTCTAAAACCAGTCCACTTCTGGGATTTCTAAAACCAGTCCACTTCTTGGTTTTCTAAAACCAGTCCACTTCTGGGATTTCTAAAACCAGTCCACTTCCAGGATTTCTAAAACCAGTCCACTTCCAGGATTTCTGAAACCAGTCCACTTCTGGGATTTGTGAAACCAGTCCACTTCCGGGATTTGTAAAACCAGTCCACTTCCGGGATTTGTAAAACAGTCCACTTCCGGGATTTGTAAAACCAGTTCACTTCCGGGATTTGTAAAACCAGTCCACTTCTGGGGTTTCTAAAACCAGTCCACTTCCGGGATTTCTAAAACCAGTCCACTTCTGGGGTTTCTAAAACCAGTCCACTTCTGGGGTTTCTAAAACCAGTCCACTTCTGGGATTTCTAAAACCAGTCCACTTCTGGGATTTCTGAAACCAGTCCACTTCCGGGATTTCTAAAACCAGTCCACTTCTGGGGTTTCTAAAACCAGTCCACTTCCGGGATTTGTAAAACCAGTCCACTTCCAGGATTTCTAAAACCAGTGCACTTCTGGGATTTCTAAAACCAGTCCACTTCCGGGATTTGTAAAACCAGTCCACTTCTGGGATTTCTAAAACCAGTCCACTTCCGGGATTTCTAAAACCAGTCCACTTCCAGGATTTCTAAAACCAGTCCACTTCCAGGATTTCTAAAACCAGTCCACTTCTGGGATTTCTAAAACCAGTCCACTTCTGGGATTTCTGAAACCAGTCCACTTCTGGGATTTCTAAAAACCAGTCCACTTCCAGGATTTCTAAAACCAGTCCACTTCTGGGGTTTCTAAAACCAGTCCACTTCTGGGTTTTCTAAAACCAGTCCTCTTCCAGGATTTCTAAAACCAGTCCACTTCTGGGATTTCTAAAAACCAGTCCACTTCCAGGGTTTCTAAAACCAGTCCACTTCCAGGGTTTCTAAATCCAGTCCACTTCTGGGATTTCTAAAACCAGTCCACTTCTGGGGTGTCTAAAACCAGTCCACTTCTGGGATTTCTAAAACCAGTCCACTTCTGGGATTTCTAAAACCAGTCCACTTCTGGGATTTCTGAAACCAGTCCACTTCTGGGATTTCTAAAACCAGTCCACTTCCGGGATTTCTAAAACCAGTCCACTTCTGGGATTTCTAAAACCAGTCCACTTCTGGGATTTCTAAAACCAGTCCACTTCCGGGATTTCTAAAACCAGTCCACTTCTGGGATTTCTAAAACCAGTCCACTTCCGGGATTTCTAAAACCAGTCCACTTCTGGGGTTTCTAAAACCAGTCCACTTCTGGGATTTCTAAAACCAGTCCACTTCTGGGATTTCTGAAACCAGTCCACTTCTGGGGTTTCTAAAACCAGTCCACTTCTGGGATTTCTAAAACCAGTCCACTTCTCGGTTTTCTAAAACCAGTCCACTTCTGGGATTTCTAAAACCAGTCCACTTCCAGGATTTCTAAAACCAGTCCACTTCTGGGGTTTCTAAAACCAGTCCACTTCTGCGATTTCTAAAACCAGTCCACTTCTTGGTTTTCTAAAACCAGTCCACTTCCGGGATTTCTAAAACCAGTCCACTTCTGGGATTTCTAAAACCAGTCCACTTCCGGGATTTCTAAAACCAGTCCACTTCCAGGATTTCTAAAACCAGTCCACTTCTGGGATTTCTAAAACCAGTCCACTTCTTGGATTTCTAAAACCAGTCCACTTCTGGGATTTCTGAAACCAGTCCACTTCTGGGGTTTCTAAAACCAGTCCACTTCTGGGGTTTCTAAAACCAGTCCACTTCTGGGGTTTCTAAAACCAGTCCACTTCCAGGATTTCTAAAACCAGTCCACTTCCAGGATTTCTAAAACCAGTCCACTTCCAGGATTTCTAAAACCAGTCCACTTCTGGGATTTCTAAAACCAGTCCACTTCTGGGATTTCTGAAACCAGTCCACTTCTGGGATTTCTAAAAACCAGTCCACTTCCAGGATTTCTAAAACCAGTCCACTTCTGGGGTTTCTAAAACCAGTCCACTTCTGGGATTTCTGAAACCAGTCCACTTCCAGGATTTCCAAAACCAGTCCACTTCTTGGGTTTCTAAAACCAGTCCACTTCTGGGGTTTCTAAAACCAGTCCACTTCTGGGATTTCTAAAACCAGTCCACTTCTGGGATTTCTAAAACCAGTCCACTTCTGGGGTTTCTAAAACCAGTCCACTTCTGGGGTTTCTAAAACCAGTCCACTTCTGGGATTTCTGAAACCAGTCCACTTCTGGGGTTTCTAAAACCAGTCCACTTCTGGGATTTCTAAAACCAGTCCACTTCTGGGGTTTCTAAAACCAGTCCACTTCTGGGATTTCTAAAACCAGTCCACTTCTGGGGTTTCTAAAACCAGTCCACTTCTGGGATTTCTAAAACCAGTCTACTTCTGGGGTTTCTAAAACCAGTCCACTTCTGGGGTTTCTAAAACTAGTGCACTTCTGGGGTTTCTAAAACCAGTCCACTTCTGGGATTTCTAAAACCAGTCCACTTCTGGGATTTCTAAAACCAGTCCACTTCTGGGATTTCTAAAACCAGTCCACTTCTGGGGTTTCTAAAACCAGTCCACTTCTGGGATTTCTAAAACCAGTCCACTTCCAGGATTTCTAAAACCAGTCCACTTCTGGGATTTCTAAAACCAGTCCACTTCTGGGATTTCTAAAACCAGTCCACTTCTGGGATTTCTGAAACCAGTCCACTTCTGGGGTTTCTAAAACCAGTCCACTTCTGGGATTTCTAAAACCAGTCCACTTCTGGGATTTCTAAAACCAGTCCACTTCTGGGATTTCTGAAACCAGTCCACTTCTGGGATTTCTAAAACCAGTCCACTTCTGGGATTTCTGAAACCAGTCCACTTCTGGGGTTTCTAAAACCAGTCCACTTCTGGGGTTTCTAAAACCAGTCCACTTCTGGGGTTTCTAAAACCAGTCCACTTCCAGGATTTCTAAAACCAGTCCACTTCCAGGATTTCTAAAACCAGTCCACTTCCAGGATTTCTAAAACCAGTCCACTTCTGGGATTTCTAAAACCAGTCCACTTCTGGGATTTCTGAAACCAGTCCACTTCTGGGATTTCTAAAAACCAGTCCACTTCCAGGATTTCTAAAACCAGTCCACTTCTGGGGTTTCTAAAACCAGTCCACTTCTGGGTTTTCTAAAACCAGTCCTCTTCCAGGATTTCTAAAACCAGTCCACTTCTGGGATTTCTAAAAACCAGTCCACTTCCAGGGTTTCTAAAACCAGTCCACTTCCAGGGTTTCTAAATCCAGTCCACTTCTGGGATTTCTAAAACCAGTCCACTTCTGGGGTGTCTAAAACCAGTCCACTTCTGGGATTTCTAAAACCAGTCCACTTCTGGGATTTCTAAAACCAGTCCACTTCTGGGATTTCTGAAACCAGTCCACTTCTGGGATTTCTAAAACCAGTCCACTTCCGGGATTTCTAAAACCAGTCCACTTCTGGGATTTCTAAAACCAGTCCACTTCTGGGGTTTCTAAAACCAGTCCACTTCTGGGATTTCTAAAACCAGTCCACTTCTCGGTTTTCTAAAACCAGTCCACTTCTGGGATTTCTAAAACCAGTCCACTTCCAGGATTTCTAAAACCAGTCCACTTCTGGGGTTTCTAAAACCAGTCCACTTCTGCGATTTCTAATACCAGTCCACTTCTTGGTTTTCTAAAACCAGTCCACTTCCGGGATTTCTAAAACCAGTCCACTTCTGGGATTTCTAAAACCAGTCCACTTCCGGGATTTCTAAAACCAGTCCACTTCCAGGATTTCTAAAACCAGTCCACTTCTGGGATTTCTAAAACCAGTCCACTTCTTGGATTTCTAAAACCAGTCCACTTCTGGGATTTCTGAAACCAGTCCACTTCTGGGGTTTCTAAAACCAGTCCACTTCTGGGGTTTCTAAAACCAGTCCACTTCTGGGGTTTCTAAAACCAGTCCACTTCCAGGATTTCTAAAACCAGTCCACTTCCAGGATTTCTAAAACCAGTCCACTTCCAGGATTTCTAAAACCAGTCCACTTCTGGGATTTCTAAAACCAGTCCACTTCTGGGATTTCTGAAACCAGTCCACTTCTGGGATTTCTAAAAACCAGTCCACTTCCAGGATTTCTAAAACCAGTCCACTTCCAGGATTTCTAAAACCAGTCCACTTCTGGGATTTCTAAAACCAGTCCACTTCCAGGATTTCTAAAACCATTCCACTTCTGGGATTTCTAAAACCAGTCCACTTCTGGGATTTCTAAAACCAGTCCACTTCCAGGATTTCTAAAACCAGTACACTTCTGGGATTTCTAAAACCAGTCCACTTCTGGGGTGTCTAAAACCAGTCCACTTCTGGGATTTCTAAAACCAGTCCACTTCTGGGATTTCTGAAACCAGTCCACTTCTGGGGTTTCTAAAACCAGTCCACTTCCGGGGTTTCTAAAACCAGTCCACTTCTGGGATTTCTAAAACCAGTCCACTTCTGGGATTTCTAAAACCAGTCCACTTCTGGGGTTTCTAAAACCAGTCCACTTCTGGGATTTCTAAAACCAGTCCACTTCTGGGATTTCTAAAACCAGTCCACTTCCGGGGTTTCTAAAACCAGTCCACTTCTGGGATTTCTAAAACCAGTCCACTTCTGGGATTTCTAAAACCAGTCCACTTCTGGGATTTCTAAAACCAGTCCACTTCCGGGATTTCTAAAACTAGTCCACTTCCGGGATTTCTAAAACCAGTCCACTTCTGGGATTTCTAAAACCAGTCCACTTCTGGGATTTCTGAAACCAGTCCACTTCTCGGGTTTCTAAAACCAGTCCACTTCTGGGGTTTCTAAAACCAGTCCACTTCTGGGGTTTCTAAAACCAGTCCACTTCTGGGATTTCTAGAACCAGTCCACTTCCAGGATTTCTAAAACCAGTCCACTTCTGGGATTTCAGAAACCAGTCCACTTCTGGGGTTTCTAAAACCAGTTCACTTCTGGGGTTTCTAAAACCAGTCCACTTCTGGGGTTTCTAAAACCAGTCCACTTCTGGGATTTCTGAAACCAGTCCACTTCCAGGATTTCTAAAACTAGTCCTCTTCTGGGGTTTCTAAAACCAGTCCACTTCTGGGGTTTCTGAAACTAGTCCACTTCCAGGATTTCTAAAACCAGTCCACTTCTGGGGTTTCTAAAACCAGTCCACTTCTGGGGTTTCTAAAACCAGTCCACTTCTGGGGTTTCTAAAACCAGTCCACTTCCAGGATTTCTAAAACCAGTCCACTTCTGGGATTTCTAAAACCAGTCCACTTCTGGGATTTCTAAAACCAGTCCACTTCTGGGATTTCTAAAACCAGTCCACTTCTGGGATTTCTAAAACCAGTCCACCTCTGGGATTTCTAAAACCAGTCCACTTCTGGGATTTCTAAAACCAGTCCACTTCTGGGATTTCTAAAACCAGTCCACTTCCAGGATTTCTAAAACCAGTCCACTTCTGGGGTTTCTAAAACCAGTCCACTTCTGGGATTTCTAAAACCAGTCCACTTCCAGGATTTCTAAAACCAGTCCACTTCTGGGGTGTCTAAAACCAGTCCACTTCTGGGGTTTCTAAAACCAGTCCACTTCTGGGGTTTCTAAAACCAGTCCACTTCTGGGATTTCTAAAACCAGTCCACTTCTGGGATTTCTAAAACCAGTCCACTTCCAGGATTTCTAAAACCAGTCCACTTCTGGGATTTCTAAAACCAGTCCACTTCCAGGATTTCTAAAACCAGTCCACTTCTGGGGTTTCTAAAACCAGTCCACTTCTGGGGTTTCTAAAACCAGTCCACTTCTGGGATTTCTGAAACCAGTCCACTTCTGGGATTTCTAAAACCAGTCCACTTCTGGGATTTCTAAAACCAGTCCACTTCCAGGATTTCTAAAACCAGTCCACTTCTGGGGTTTCTAAAACCAGTCCACTTCCAGTATTTCTAGAACCAGTCCACTTCCAGGATTTCTAAAACCAGTCCACTTCTGGGATTTCTAAAACCAGTCCACTACCAGTATTTCTAAAACCAGTCCACTTCCAGTATTTCTAAAACCAGTCCACTTCCAGGATTTCTTAAACCAGTCCACTTCCAGGATTTCTAAAACCAGTCCACTTCTGGGATTTCTAAAACCAGTCCACTTCAGGGATTTCTAAAACCAGTCCACTTCCAGTATTTCTAAAACCAGTCCACTTCCAGTATTTCTAAAACCAATCCAGTCCCAGTATTTCTAAAACCAGTCCACTTCCAGTATTTCTAAAACCAGTCCACTTCTGGGGTTTCTAAAACCAGTCCACTTCTGGGATTTCTAAAACCAGTCCACTTCCAGGATTTCTAAAACCAGTCCACTTCTGGGGTTTCTAAAACCAGTCCACTTCCAGCATCTCTAAAACCAGTCCACTTCTGGGGTTTCCAAAACCAGTCCACTTCTGGGGTTTCTAAAACCAGTCCACTTCCAGGATTTCTAAAACCAGTCCACTTCTGGGGTTTCTAAAACCAGTCCACTTCCAGGATTTCTAAAACCAGTCCACTTCTGGGATTTCTAAAACCAGTCCACTTCCAGGATTTCTAAAACCAGTCCACTTCTGGGATTTCTAAAACCAGTCCACTTCTGGGATTTCTAAAACCAGTCCACTTCTGGGATTTCTAAAACCAGATCCCTTCTGTGATTTCTAAAACCAGTCCACTTCTGGGATTTCTAAAAACAGTCCACTTCTGGGATTTCTAAAACCAGTCCACTTCCGGGATTTCTAAAACCAGTCCACTTCCAGGATTTCTAAAACCAGTCCACTTCTGGGGTTTCTAAAACCAGTCCACTTCTGGGGTTTCTAAAACCAGTCCACTTCTGGGGTTTCTAAAACCAGTCCACTTCTGGGATTTCTAAAACCAGTCCACTTCTGGGATTTCTAAAACCAGTTCACTTCCAGGATTTCTAAAACCAGTCCACTTCTGGGATTTCTAAAACCAGTCCACTTCCGGGGTTTCTAAAACCAGTCCACTTCTGGGATTTCTAAAACCAGTCCACTTCTGGGATTTCTAAAACCAGTCCACTTCTGGGGTTTCTAAAACCAGTCCACTCCTGGGGTTTCTAAAACCAGTCCACTTCCAGGATTTCTAAAACCAGTCCACTTCTGGGATTTCTAAAACCAGTCCACTTCCAGGATTTCTAAAACCAGTCCACTTCTGGGTATTCTAAAACCAGTCCACTTCTGGGGTTTCTAAAACCAGTCCACTTCTGGGGTTTCTAAAACCAGTCCACTTCTGGGATTTCTAAAACCAGTCCACTTCTGGGATTTCTAAAACCAGTCCACTTCCAGGATTTCTAAAACCAGTCCACTTCTGGGGTTTCTAAAACCAGTCCACTTCCGGGGTTTCTAAAACCAGTCCACTTCTGGGATTTCTGAAACCAGTCCACTTC
This sequence comes from Telmatherina bonti, assembly GCF_933228915.1. Taxonomy (NCBI): domain Eukaryota; kingdom Metazoa; phylum Chordata; class Actinopteri; order Atheriniformes; family Telmatherinidae; genus Telmatherina; species Telmatherina bonti. The sequence continues at coordinate 38,173,702 of NC_136613.1, read as the reverse complement.
TGGGATTTCTAAAACCAGTCCACTTCTGGGATTTCTAAAACCAGTCCACTTCTGGGATTTCTAAAACCAGTCCAGTTCTGGGGTTTCAAAAACCAGTCCACTTCCAGGATTTCTAAAACCAGTCCACTTCTGGGATTTCTAAAACCAGTCCACTTCCAGGATTTCTAAAACCAGTCCACTTCTGGGGTTTCTAAAACCAGTCCACTTCCGGGGTTTCTAAAACCAGTCCACTTCTGGGATTTCTAAAACCAGTCCACTTCTGGGATTTCTAAAACCTGTCCACTTCTGGGATTTCTAAAACCAGTCCACTTCCGGGATTTCTAAAACCAGTCCACTTCTGGGATTTCTAAAACCAGTCCACTTCTGGGGTTTCTAAAACCAGTCCACTTCTGGGGTTTCTAAAACCAGTCCACTTCCAGGATTTCTAAAACCAGTCCACTTCTGGGATTTCTGAAACCAGTCCACTTCTGGGGTTTCTAAAACCAGTCCACTTCCGGGGTTTCTAAAACCAGTCCACTTCTGGGATTTCTAAAACCAGTCCACTTCTGGGATTTCTAAAACCAGTCCAGTTCTGGGGTTTCTAAAACCAGTCCACTTCCAGGATTTCTAAAACTAGTCCACTTCTGGGATTTCTGAAACCAGTCCACTTCTGGGATTTCTAAAACTAGTCCACTTCTGGGATTTCTGAAACCAGTCCACTTCTGGGATTTCTAAAACTAGTCCACTTCTGGGATTTCTGAAACCAGTCCAATTCCAGGATTTCTAAAACTAGTCCACTTCTGGGATTTCTGAAACCAGTCCACTTCTGGGATTTCTAAAACTAGTCCACTTCTGGGATTTCTGAAACCAGTCCACTTCTGGGATTTCTAAAACCAGTCCACTTCTGGGATTTCTAAAACCAGCCCACTTCCAGGATTTCTAAAACCAGTCCACTTCTGGGATTTCTAAAACCAGTCCACTTCTGGGATTTCTAAAACCAGTCCACTTCTGGGGTTTCTAAAACCAGTCCACTTCTGGGATTTCTAAAACCAGTCCACTTCCAGGATTTCTAAAACCAGTCCACTTCTGGGATTTCTAAAACCAGTCCACTTCCAGGATTTCTAAAACCAGTCCACTTCTGGGATTTCTAAAACCAGTCCACTTCTGGGGTTTCTAAAACCAGTCCACTTCTGGGATTTCTAAAACCAGTCCACTTCCAGGATTTCTAAAACCAGTCCACTTCTGGGATTTCTAAAATCAGTCCACTTCTGGGATTTCTAAAACCAGTCCACTTCTGGGGTTTCTAAAACCAGTCCACTTCTGGGATTTCTAAAACCAGTCCACTTCTGGGATTTCTGAAACCAGTCCACTTCTGGGGTTTCTAAAACCAGTCCACTTCCGGGGTTTCTAAAACCAGTCCACTTCTGGGATTTCTAAAACCAGTCCACTTCTGGGAATTCTAAAACCAGTCCAGTTCTGGGGTTTCTAAAACCAGTCCACTTCCAGGATTTCTAAAACTAGACCACTTCTGGGATTTCTGAAACCAGTCCACTTCTGGGATTTCTAAAACCAGTCCACTTCCAGGATTTCTAAAACCAGTCCACTTCTGGGGTTTCTAAAACCAGTCCACTTCCGGGGTTTCTAAAACCAGTCCACTTCTGGGATTTCTAAAACCAGTCCACTTCTGGGATTTCTAAAACCAGTCCACTTCTGGGATTTCTAAAACCAGTCCACTTCCGGGATTTCTAAAACCAGTCCACTTCTGGGATTTCTAAAACCAGTCCACTTCTGGGGTTTCTAAAACCAGTCCACTTCTGGGGTTTCTAAAACCAGTCCACTTCTGGGATTTCTAAAACCAGCCCACTTCCAGGATTTCTAAAACCAGTCCACTTCTGGGATTTCTAAAACCAGTCCACTTCTGGGATTTCTAAAACCAGTCCACTTCTGGGGTTTCTAAAACCAGTCCACTTCTGGGATTTCTAAAACCAGTCCACTTCTGGGATTTCTGAAACCAGTCCACTTCTGGGGTTTCTAAAACCAGTCCACTTCCGGGGTTTCTAAAACCAGTCCACTTCTGGGATTTCTAAAACCAGTCCACTTCTGGGATTTCTGAAACCAGTCCACTTCTGGGGTTTCTAAAACCAGTCCACTTCCGGGGTTTCTAAAACCAGTCCACTTCTGGGATTTCTAAAACCAGTCCACTTCTGGGATTTCTAAAACCAGTCCACTTCCGGGATTTCTAAAACCAGTCCACTTCTGGGGTTTCTAAAACCAGTCCACTTCTGGGATTTCTAAAACCAGTCCACTTCTGGGATTTCTAAAACCAGTCAACTTCTGGGGTTTCTAAAACCAGTCCACTTCTGGGATTTCTAAAACCAGTCCACTTCTGGGGTTTCTAAAACCAGTCCACTTCTGGGATTTCTAAAACCAGTCCACTTCTGGGGTTTCTAAAACCAGTCCACTTCTGGGATTTCTAAAACCAGTCCACTTCCAGGGTTTCTAAAAACCAGTCCACTTCTGGGATTTCTAAAACCAGTCCACTTCCAGGATTTCTAAAACCAGTCCACTTCTGGGATTTCTAAAACCAGTCCACTTCTGGGGTTTCTAAAACCAGTCCACTTCTGGGATCTCGAAAACCAGTCCACTTCCAGGATTTCTAAAACCAGTCCACTTCCGGTATTTCTGAAACCAGTCCACTTCTGGGATTTCTAAAACCAGTCCACTTCTGGGGTTTCTAAAACCAGTCCACTTCTGGGGTTTCTAAAACCAGTCCACTTCCAGGATTTCTAAAACCAGTCCACTTCTGGGATTTCTAAAACCAGTCCACTTCCAGGATTTCTAAAACCAGTCCACTTCTGGGGTTTCTAAAACCAGTCCACTTCTGGGATTTCTAAAACCAGCCCACTTCCAGGATTTCTAAAACCAGTCCACTTCTGGGATTTCTAAAACCAGTCCACTTCTGGGATTTCTAAAACCAGTCCACTTCTGGGGTTTCTAAAACCAGTCCACTTCAGGGATTTCTAAAACCATTCCACTTCTGGGATTTCTGAAACCAGTCCACTTCTGGGGTTTCTAAAACCGGTCCACTTCCGGGGTTTCTAAAACCAGTCCACTTCTGGGATTTCTAAAACCAGTCCACTTCTGGGATTTCTAAAACCAGTCCAGTTCTGGGGTTTCTAAAACCAGTCCACTTCCAGGATTTCTAAAACTAGTCCACTTCTGGGATTTCTGAAACCAGTCCACTTCTGGGATTTCTAAAACTAGTCCACTTCTGGGATTTCTGAAACCAGTCCACTTCTGGGATTTCTAAAACTAGTCCACTTCTGGGATTTCTGAAACCAGTCCAATTCCAGGATTTCTAAAACTAGTCCACTTCTGGGATTTCTGAAACCAGTCCACTTCTGGGATTTCTAAAACTAGTCCACTTCTGGGATTTCTGAAACCAGTCCACTTCTGGGATTTCTAAAACTAGTCCACTTCTGGGATTTCTGAAACCAGTCCACTTCTGGGATTTCTAAAACTAGTCCACTTCTGGGATTTCTGAAACCAGTCCACTTCTGGGATTTCTAAAACCAGTCCACTTCTAGGATTTCTGAAACCAGTCCACTTCCGGGATTTCTAAAACCAGTCCACTTCTGGGATTTCTAAAACCAGTCCACTTCTGGGATTTCTAAAACCAGTCCACTTCTGGGATTTCTAAAACCAGTCCACTTCTGGGGTTTCTAAAACCAGTCCACTTCTTGGATTTCTAAAACCAGTCCACTTCCGGGATTTCTAAAACCAGTCCACTTCCGGGATTTCTAAAACCAGTCCACTTCTGGGATTTCTAAAACCAGTCCACTTCTGGGATTTCTAAAACCAGTCCACTTCTGGGGTTTCTAAAACCAGTCCACTTCTGGGATTTCTAAAACCAGTCCACTTCTGGGGTTTCTAAAACCATTCCACTTCTGGGATTTCTAAAACCAGTCCACTTCCAGGATTTCTAAAACCAGTCCACTTCTGGGGTTTCTAAAACCAGTCCACTTCTGGGATTTCTAAAACCAGTCCACTTCTGGGGTTTCTAAAACCAGTCCACTTCTGGGATTTCTAAAACCAGTCCACTTCCAGGATTTCTAAAACCAGTCCACTTCTGGGATTTCTAAAACCAGTCCACTTCCAGGATTTCTAAAACCAGTCCACTTCTGGGATTTCTAAAACCAGTCCACTTCTGGGGTTTCTAAAACCAGTCCACTTCTGGGATTTCGAAAACCAGTCCACTTCCAGGATTTCTAAAACCAGTCCACTTCTGGGATTTCTAAAACCAGTCCACTTCTGGGATTTCTAAAACCAGTCCACTTCTGGGGTTTCTAAAACCAGTCCACTTCTGGGATTTCTAAAACCAGTCCACTTCCGGGATTTCTAAAACCAGTCCACTTCTGGGATTTCTAAAACCAGTCCACTTCTGGGGTTTCTAAAACCAGTCCACTTCTGGGATTTCTAAAACCAGTCCACTTCCAGGGTTTCTAAAAACCAGTCCACTTCTGGGATTTCTAAAACCAGTCCACTTCCAGGATTTCTAAAACCAGTCCACTTCTGGGATTTCTAAAACCAGTCCACTTCTGGGGTTTCTAAAACCAGTCCACTTCTGGGATTTCGATAACCAGTCCACTTCCAGGATTTCTAAAACCAGTCCACTTCTGGGATTTCTAAAACCAGTCCACTTCTGGGATTTCTAAAACCAGTCCACTTCTGGGGTTTCTAAAACCAGTCCACTTCTGGGATTTCTAAAACCAGTCCACTTCTGGGATTTCTGAAACCAGTCCACTTCTGGGGTTTCTAAAACCAGTCCACTTCCGGGGTTTCTAAAACCAGTCCACTTCTGGGATTTCTAAATCCAGTCCACTTCTGGGATTTCTAAAACCAGTCCAGTTCTGGGGTTTCTAAAACCAGTCCACTTCCAGGATTTCTAAAACTAGTCCACTTCTGGGATTTCTGAAACCAGTCCACTTCTGGGATTTCTAAAACCAGTCCACTTCCAGGATTTCTAAAACCAGTCCACTTCTGGGGTTTCTAAAACCAGTCCACTTCCGGGGTTTCTAAAACCAGTCCACTTCTGTGATTTCTAAAACCAGTCCACTTCTGGGATTTCTAAAACCAGTCCACTTCTGGGATTTCTAAAACCAGTCCACTTCCGGGATTTCTAAAACCAGTCCACTTCTGGGATTTCTAAAACCAGTCCACTTCTGGGGTTTCTAAAACCAGTCCACTTCTGGGGTTTCTAAAACCAGTCCACTTCCAGGATTTCTAAAACCAGTCCACTTCTGGGATTTCTAAAACCAGTCCACTTCCAGGATTTCTAAAACCAGTCCACTTCTGGGGTTTCTAAAACCAGTCCACTTCTTGGATTTCTAAAACCAGCCCACTTCCAGGATTTCTAAAACCAGTCCACTTCTGGGATTTCTAAAACCAGTCCACTTCTGGGATTTCTAAAACCAGTCCACTTCTGGGGTTTCTAAAACCAGTCCACTTCAGGGATTTCTAAAACCAGTCCACTTCTGGGATTTCTGAAACCAGTCCACTTCTGGGGTTTCTAAAACCAGTCCACTTCCGGGGTTTCTAAAACCAGTCCACTTCTGGGATTTCTAAAACCAGTCCACTTCTGGGATTTCTAAAACCAGTCCAGTTCTGGGGTTTCTAAAACCAGTCCACTTCTGGGATTTCTAAAACCAGTCCACTTCTGGGAATTCTAAAACCAGTCCAGTTCTGGGGTTTCTAAAACCAGTCCACTTCCAGGATTTCTAAAACTAGACCACTTCTGGGATTTCTGAAACCAGTCCACTTCTGGGATTTCTAAAACCAGTCCACTTCCAGGATTTCTAAAACCAGTCCACTTCTGGGGTTTCTAAAACCAGTCCACTTCCGGGGTTTCTAAAACCAGTCCACTTCTGGGATTTCTAAAACCAGTCCACTTCTGGGATTTCTAAAACCAGTCCACTTCTGGGATTTCTAAAACCAGTCCACTTCCGGGATTTCTAAAACCAGTCCACTTCTGGGATTTCTAAAACCAGTCCACTTCTGGGGTTTCTAAAACCAGTCCACTTCTGGGGTTTCTAAAACCAGTCCACTTCCAGGATTTCTAAAACCAGTCCACTTCTGGGATTTCTAAAACCAGTCCACTTCCAGGATTTCTAAAACCAGTCCACTTCTGGGGTTTCCAAAACCAGTCCACTTCTGGGATTTCTAAAACCAGCCCACTTCCAGGATTTCTAAAACCAGTCCACTTCTGGGATTTCTAAAACCAGTCCACTTCTGGGATTTCTAAAACCAGTCCACTTCTGGGGTTTCTAAAACCAGTCCACTTCTGGGATTTCTAAAACCAGTCCACTTCTGGGATTTCTGAAACCAGTCCACTTCTGGGGTTTCTAAAACCAGTCCACTTCCGGGGTTTCTAAAACCAGTCCACTTCTGGGATTTCTAAAACCAGTCCACTTCTGGGATTTCTGAAACCAGTCCACTTCTGGGGTTTCTAAAACCAGTCCACTTCCGGGGTTTCTAAAACCAGTCCACTTCTGGGATTTCTAAAACCAGTCCACTTCTGGGATTTCTAAAACCAGTCCACTTCCGGGATTTCTAAAACCAGTCCACTTCCAGGATTTCTAAAACCAGTCCACTTCTGGGATTTCTAAAACCAGTCCACTTCTGGGATTTCTAAAACCAGTCCACTTCTGGGGTTTCTAAAACCAGTCCACTTCTGGGATTTCTAAAACCAGTCCACTTCTGGGGTTTCTAAAACCAGTCCACTTCTGGGATTTCTAAAACCAGTCCACTTCTGGGGTTTCTAAAACCAGTCCACTTCTGGGATTTCTAAAACCAGTCCACTTCCAGGGTTTCTAAAAACCAGTCCACTTCTGGGATTTCTAAAACCAGTCCACTTCCAGGATTTCTAAAACCAGTCCACTTCTGGGATTTCTAAAACCAGTCCACTTCTGGGGTTTCTAAAACCAGTCCACTTCTGGGATTTCGAAAACCAGTCCACTTCCAGGATTTCTAAAACCAGTCCACTTCCGGGATTTCTGAAACCAGTCCACTTCTGGGATTTCTAAAACCAGTCCACTTCTGGGGTTTCTAAAACCAGTCCACTTCTGGGGTTTCTAAAACCAGTCCACTTCCAGGATTTCTAAAACCAGTCCACTTCTGGGATTTCTAAAACCAGTCCACTTCCAGGATTTCTAAAACCAGTCCACTTCTGGGGTTTCTAAAACCAGTCCACTTCTGGGATTTCTAAAACCAGCCCACTTCCAGGATTTCTAAAACCAGTCCACTTCTGGGATTTCTAAAACCAGTCCACTTCTGGGATTTCTAAAACCAGTCCACTTCTGGGGTTTCTAAAACCAGTCCACTTCAGGGATTTCTAAAACCAGTCCACTTCTGGGATTTCTGAAACCAGTCCACTTCTGGGGTTTCTAAAACCAGTCCACTTCCGGGGTTTCTAAAACCAGTCCACTTCTGGGGTTTCTAAAACCAGTCCACTTCTGGGATTTCTAAAACCAGTCAAGTTCTGGGGTTTCTAAAACCAGTCCACTTCCAGGATTTCTAAAACTAGTCCACTTCTGGGATTTCTGAAACCAGTCCACTTCCGGGATTTCTAAAACCAGTCCACTTCCGGGATTTCTAAAACCAGTCCACTTCTGGGATTTCTAAAACCAGTCCACTTCTGGGATTTCTAAAACCAGTCCACTTCTGGGGTTTCTAAAACCAGTCCACTTCTGGGATTTCTAAAACCAGTCCACTTCTGGGGTTTCTAAAACCAGTCCACTTCTGGGATTTCTAAAACCAGTCCACTTCTGGGGTTTCTAAAACCATTCCACTTCTGGGATTTCTAAAACCAGTCCACTTCCAGGATTTCTAAAACCAGTCCACTTCTGGGGTTTCTAAAACCAGTCCACTTCTGGGATTTCTAAAACCAGTCCACTTCTGGGGTTTCTAAAACCAGTCCACTTCTGGGATTTCTAAAACCAGTCCACTTCTGGGATTTCTAAAACCAGTCCACTTCTGGGGTTTCTAAAACCAGTCCACTTCTGGGATTTCTAAAACCAGTCCACTTCCAGGATTTCTAAAACCAGTCCACTTCTGGGATTTCTAAAACCAGTCCACTTCCAGGATTTCTAAAACCAGTCCACTTCTGGGGTTTCTAAAACCAGTCCACTTCTGGGGTTTCTAAAACCAGTCCACTTCCGGGATTTCTAAAACTAGTCCACTTCTGGGATTTCTGAAACCAGTCCACTTCTGGGATTTCTAAAACTAATCCACTTCTGGGATTTCTGAAACCAGTCCACTTCTGGGATTTCTAAAACTAGTCCACTTCTGGGATTTCTGAAACCAGTCCAATTCCAGGATTTCTAAAACTAGTCCACTTCTGGGATTTCTGAAACCAGTCCTCTTCTGGGATTTCTAAAACTAGTCCACTTCTGGGATTTCTAAAACCAGTCCACTTCTGGGGTTTCTAAAACCAGTCCACTTCTGGGATTTCTAAAACCAGTACACTTCCGGGATTTCTAAAACCAGTCCACTTCCGGGATTTCTAAAACCAGTCCACTTCAGGGATTTCTAAAACCAGTCCACTTCCGGGATTTCTGAAACCAGTCCACTTCTGGGATTTCTAAAACCAGTCCACTTCTGGGATTTTTAAAACCAGTCCACTTCTGGGGTTTCTAAAACCAGTCCACTTCTGGGATTTCTAAAACCAGTCCACTTCTGGGGTTTCTAAAACCAGTCCACTTCTGGGATTTCTAAAACCAGTCCACTTCTGGGATTTCTAAAACCAGTCCACTTCTGGGATTTCTAAAACCAGTCCACTTCTGGGATTTCTAAAACCAGTCCACTTCTGGGGTTTCTAAAACCAGTCCACTTCTGGGATTTCTAAAACCAGTCCACTTCTGGGATTTCTGAAACCAGTCCACTTCTGGGGTTTCTAAAACCAGTCCACTTCCGGGGTTTCTAAAACCAGTCCACTTCTGGGATTTCTAAATCCAGTCCACTTCTGGGATTTCTAAAACCAGTCCAGTTCTGGGGTTTCTAAAACCAGTCCACTTCCAGGATTTCTAAAACTAGTCCACTTCTGGGATTTCTGAAACCAGTCCACTTCTGGGATTTCTAAAACCAGTCCACTTCCAGGATTTCTAAAACCAGTCCACTTCTGGGGTTTCTAAAACCAGTCCACTTCCAGGATTTCTAAAACCAGTCCACTTCTGGGATTTCTAAAACCAGTCCACTTCCAGGATTTCTAAAACTAGTCCACTTCTGGGGTTTCTAAAACCAGTCCACTTCTGGGATTTCTAAAACCAGCCCACTTCCAGGATTTCTAAAACCAGTCCACTTCTGGGATTTCTAAAACCAGTCCACTTCTGGGATTTCTAAAACCAGTCCACTTCTGGGGTTTCTAAAACCAGTCCACTTCTGGGATTTCTAAAACCAGTCCACTTCTGGGATTTCTGAAACCAGTCCACTTCTGGGGTTTCTAAAACCAGTCCACTTCCGGGGTTTCTAAAACCAGTCCACTTCTGGGATTTCTAAAACCAGTCCACTTCTGGGATTTCTGAAACCAGTCCACTTCTGGGGTTTCTAAAACCAGTCCACTTCCGGGGTTTCTAAAACCAGTCCACTTCTGGGATTTCTAAAACCAGTCCACTTCTGGGATTTCTAAAACCAGTCCACTTCCGGGATTTCTAAAACCAGTCCACTTCTGGGGTTTCTAAAACCAGTCCACTTCTGGGATTTCTAAAACCAGTCCACTTCTGGGATTTCTAAAACCAGTCCACTTCTGGGGTTTCTAAAACCAGTCCACTTCTGGGATTTCTAAAACCAGTCCACTTCTGGGGTTTCTAAAACCAGTCCACTTCTGGGATTTCTAAAACCAGTCCACTTCTGGGGTTTCTAAAACCAGTCCACTTCTGGGATTTCTAAAACCAGTCCACTTCCAGGGTTTCTAAAAACCAGTCCACTTCTGGGATTTCTAAAACCAGTCCACTTCCAGGATTTCTAAAACCAGTCCACTTCTGGGATTTCTAAAACCAGTCCACTTCTGGGGTTTCTAAAACCAGTCCACTTCTGGGATTTCGAAAACCAGTCCACTTCCAGGATTTCTAAAACCAGTCCACTTCCGGGATTTCTGAAACCAGTCCACTTCTGGGATTTCTAAAACCAGTCCACTTCTGGGGTTTCTAAAACCAGTCCACTTCTGGGGTTTCTAAAACCAGTCCACTTCCAGGATTTCTAAAACCAGTCCACTTCTGGGATTTCTAAAACCAGTCCACTTCCAGGATTTCTAAAACCAGTCCACTTCTGCGGTTTCTAAAACCAGTCCACTTCTGGGATTTCTAAAACCAGCCCACTTCCAGGATTTCTAAAACCAGTCCACTTCTGGGATTTCTAAAACCAGTCCACTTCTGGGATTTCTAAAACCAGTCCACTTCTGGGGTTTCTAAAACCAGTCCACTTCAGGGATTTCTAAAACCAGTCCACTTCTGGGATTTCTGAAACCAGTCCACTTCTGGGGTTTCTAAAACCAGTCCACTTCCGGGGTTTCTAAAACCAGTCCACTTCTGGGGTTTCTAAAACCAGTCCACTTCTGGGATTTCTAAAACCAGTCCAGTTCTGGGGTTTCTAAAACCAGTCCACTTCCAGGATTTCTAAAACTAGTCCACTTCTGGGATTTCTGAAACCAGTCCACTTCCGGGATTTCTAAAACCAGTCCACTTCCGGGATTTCTAAAACCAGTCCACTTCTGGGATTTCTAAAACCAGTCCACTTCTGGGATTTCTAAAACCAGTCCACTTCTGGGGTTTCTAAAACCAGTCCACTTCTGGGATTTCTAAAACCAGTCCACTTCTGGGGTTTCTAAAACCATTCCACTTCTGGGATTTCTAAAACCAGTCCACTTCTGGGGTTTCTAAAACCAGTCCACTTCTGGGATTTCTAAAACCAGTCCACTTCTGGGATTTCTAAAACCAGTCCACTTCTGGGGTTTCTAAAACCAGTCCACTTCTGGGATTTCTAAAACCAGTCCACTTCTGGGGTTTCTAAAACCAGTCCACTTCTGGGATTTCTAAAACCAGTCCACTTCTGGGATTTCTAAAACCAGTCCACTTCTGGGGTTTCTAAAACCAGTCCACTTCTGGGATTTCTAAAACCAGTCCACTTCTGGGGTTTCTAAAACCAGTCCACTTCTGGGATTTCTAAAACCAGTCCACTTCTGGGATTTCTAAAACCAGTCCACTTCTGGGGTTTCTAAAACCAGTCCACTTCCGGGGTTTCTAAAACCAGTCCACTTCTGGGATTTCTAAAACCAGTCCACTTCTGGGATTTCTGAAACCAGTCCACTTCTGGGGTTTCTAAAACCAGTCCACTTCCGGGGTTTCTAAAACCAGTCCACTTCTGGGATTTCTAAAACCAGTCCACTTCTGGGATTTCTAAAACCAGTCCACTTCCGGGATTTCTAAAACCAGTCCACTTCTGGGGTTTCTAAAACCAGTCCACTTCTGGGATTTCTAAAACCAGTCCACTTCTGGGATTTCTAAAACCAGTCCACTTCTGGGGTTTCTAAAACCAGTCCACTTCTGGGATTTCTAAAACCAGTCCACTTCTGGGGTTTCTAAAACCAGTCCACTTCTGGGATTTCTAAAACCAGTCCACTTCTGGGGTTTCTAAAACCAGTCCACTTCTGGGATTTCTAAAACCAGTCCACTTCCAGGGTTTCTAAAAACCAGTCCACTTCTGGGATTTCTAAAACCAGTCCACTTCCAGGATTTCTAAAACCAGTCCACTTCTGGGATTTCTAAAACCAGTCCACTTCTGGGGTTTCTAAAACCAGTCCACTTCTGGGATTTCGAAAACCAGTCCACTTCCAGGATTTCTAAAACCAGTCCACTTCCGGGATTTCTGAAACCAGTCCACTTCTGGGATTTCTAAAACCAGTCCACTTCTGGGGTTTCTAAAACCAGTCCACTTCTGGGGTTTCTAAAACCAGTCCACTTCCAGGATTTCTAAAACCAGTCCACTTCTGGGATTTCTAAAACCAGTCCACTTCCAGGATTTCTAAAACCAGTCCACTTCTGCGGTTTCTAAAACCAGTCCACTTCTGGGATTTCTAAAACCAGCCCACTTCCAGGATTTCTAAAACCAGTCCACTTCTGGGATTTCTAAAACCAGTCCACTTCTGGGATTTCTAAAACCAGTCCACTTCTGGGGTTTCTAAAACCAGTCCACTTCAGGGATTTCTAAAACCAGTCCACTTCTGGGATTTCTGAAACCAGTCCACTTCTGGGGTTTCTAAAACCAGTCCACTTCCGGGGTTTCTAAAACCAGTCCACTTCTGGGGTTTCTAAAACCAGTCCACTTCTGGGATTTCTAAAACCAGTCCAGTTCTGGGGTTTCTAAAACCAGTCCACTTCCAGGATTTCTAAAACTAGTCCACTTCTGGGATTTCTGAAACCAGTCCACTTCCGGGATTTCTAAAACCAGTCCACTTCCGGGATTTCTAAAACCAGTCCACTTCTGGGATTTCTAAAACCAGTCCACTTCTGGGATTTCTAAAACCAGTCCACTTCTGGGGTTTCTAAAACCAGTCCACTTCTGGGATTTCTAAAACCAGTCCACTTCTGGGGTTTCTAAAACCATTCCACTTCTGGGATTTCTAAAACCAGTCCACTTCCAGGATTTCTAAAACCAGTCCACTTCTGGGGTTTCTAAAACCAGTCCACTTCTGGGATTTCTAAAACCAGTCCACTTCTGGGGTTTCTAAAACCAGTCCACTTCTGGGATTTCTAAAACCAGTCCACTTCTGGGATTTCTAAAACCAGTCCACTTCTGGGGTTTCTAAAACCAGTCCACTTCTGGGATTTCTAAAACCAGTCCACTTCTGGGGTTTCTAAAACCAGTCCACTTCTGGGATTTCTAAAACCAGTCCACTTCTGGGATTTCTAAAACCAGTCCACTTCTGGGGTTTCTAAAACCAGTCCACTTCTGGGATTTCTAAAACCAGTCCACTTCCAGGATTTCTAAAACCAGTCCACTTCTGGGATTTCTAAAACCAGTCCACTTCCAGGATTTCTAAAACCAGTCCACTTCTGGGGTTTCTAAAACCAGTCCACTTCTGGGGTTTCTAAAACCAGTCCACTTCGGGATTTCTAAAACTAGTCCACTTCTGGGATTTCTGAAACCAGTCCACTTCTGGGATTTCTAAAACTAGTCCACTTCTGGGATTTCTGAAACCAGTCCACTTCTGGGATTTCTAAAACTAGTCCACTTCTGGGATTTCTGAAACCAGTCCAATTCCAGGATTTCTAAAACTAGTCCACTTCTGGGATTTCTGAAACCAGTCCTCTTCTGGGATTTCTAAAACTAGTCCACTTCTGGGATTTCTAAAACCAATCCACTTCTGGGGTTTCTAAAACCAGTACACTTCTGGGATTTCTAAAACCAGTACACTTCCGGGATTTCTAAAACCAGTCCACTTCCGGGATTTCTAAAACCAGTCCACTTCAGGGATTTCTAAAACCAGTCCACTTCCGGGATTTCTGAAACCAGTCCACTTCTGGGATTTCTAAAACCAGTCCACTTCTGGGATTTCTAAAACCAGTCCACTTCTGGGGTTTCTAAAACCAGTCCACTTCTGGGATTTCTAAAACCAGTCCACTTCTGGGGTTTCTAAAACCAGTCCACTTCTGGGATTTCTAAAACCAGTCCACTTCTGGGATTTCTAAAACCAGTCCAGTTCTGGGGTTTCTAAAACCAGTCCACTTCCAGGATTTCTAAAACCAGTCCACTTCTGGGGTTTCTAAAACCAGTCCACTTCTTGGATTTCTAAAACCAGCCCACTTCCAGGATTTCTAAAACCAGTCCACTTCTGGGATTTCTAAAACCAGTCCACTTCTGGGATTTCTAAAACCAGTCCACTTCTGGGGTTTCTAAAACCAGTCCACTTCTGGGATTTCTGAAACCAGTCCACTTCTGGGATTTCTAAAACCAGTCCACTTCTGGGGTTTCTAAAACCAGTCCACTTCTGGGATTTCTAAAACCAGTCCACTTCCAGGATTTCTAAAACCAGTCCACTTCTGGGATTTCTAAAACCAGTCCACTTCTGGGATTTCTAAAACCAGTCCACTTCTGGGGTTTCTAAAACCAGTCCACTTCTGGGATTTCTAAAACCAGTCCACTTCTGGGATTTCTGAAACCAGTCCACTTCTGGGGTTTCTAAAACCAGTCCACTTCCGGGGTTTCTAAAACCAGTCCACTTCTGGGATTTCTAAATCCAGTCCACTTCTGGGATTTCTAAAACCAGTCCACTTCCAGGATTTCTAAAACTAGTCCACTTCTGGGATTTCTGAAACCAGTCCACTTCTGGGATTTCTAAAACCAGTCCACTTCCAGGATTTCTAAAACCAGTCCACTTCTGGGGTTTCTAAAACCAGTCCACTTCCGGGGTTTCTAAAACCAGTCCACTTCTGGGATTTCTAAAACCAGTCCACTTCTGGGATTTCTAAAACCAGTCCACTTCTGGGATTTCTAAAACCAGTCCACTTCCGGGATTTCTAAAACCAGTCCACTTCTGGGATTTCTAAAACCAGTCCACTTCTGGGGTTTCTAAAACCAGTCCACTTCTGGGGTTTCTAAAACCAGTCCACTTCCAGGATTTCTAAAACCAGTCCACTTCTGGGATTTCTAAAACCAGTCCACTTCCAGGATTTCTAAAACCAGTCCACTTCTGGGGTTTCTAAAACCAGTCCACTTCTTGGATTTCTAAAACCAGCCCACTTCCAGGATTTCTAAAACCAGTCCACTTCTGGGATTTCTAAAACCAGTCCACTTCTGGGATTTCTAAAACCAGTCCACTTCTGGGGTTTCTAAAACCAGTCCACTTCAGGGATTTCTAAAACCAGTCCACTTCTGGGATTTCTGAAAACAGTCCACTTCTGGGGTTTCTAAAACCAGTCCACTTCCGGGGTTTCTAAAACCAGTCCACTTCTGGGATTTCTAAAACCAGTCCACTTCTGGGATTTCTAAAACCAGTCCAGTTCTGGGGTTTCTAAAACCAGTCCACTTCCGGGATTTCTAAAACTAGTCCACTTCTGGGATTTCTGAAACCAGTCCACTTCTGGGATTTCTAAAACTAGTCCACTTCTGGGATTTCTGAAACCAGTCCACTTCTGGGATTTCTAAAACTAGTCCACTTCTGGGATTTCTGAAACCAGTCCAATTCCAGGATTTCTAAAACTAGTCCACTTCTGGGATTTCTGAAACCAGTCCTCTTCTGGGATTTCTAAAACTAGTCCACTTCTGGGATTTCTAAAACCAGTCCACTTCTGGGGTTTCTAAAACCAGTCCACTTCTGGGATTTCTAAAACCAGTACACTTCCGGGATTTCTAAAACCAGTCCACTTCCGGGATTTCTAAAACCAGTCCACTTCAGGGATTTCTAAAACCAGTCCACTTCCGGGATTTCTGAAACCAGTCCACTTCTGGGATTTCTAAAACCAGTCCACTTCTGGGATTTCTAAAACCAGTCCACTTCTGGGGTTTCTAAAACCAGTCCACTTCTGGGATTTCTAAAACCAGTCCACTTCTGGGGTTTCTAAAACCAGTCCACTTCTGGGATTTCTAAAACCAGTCCACTTCTGGGATTTCTAAAACCAGTCCAGTTCTGGGATTTCTAAAACCAGTCCACTTCCAGGATTTCTAAAACTAGTCCACTTCTGGGATTTCTGAAACCAGTCCACTTCTGGGATTTCTAAAACCAGTCCACTTCCAGGATTTCTAAAACCAGTCCACTTCTGGGGTTTCTAAAACCAGTCCACTTCCGGGGTTTCTAAAACCAGTCCACTTCTGTGATTTCTAAAACCAGTCCACTTCTGGGATTTCTAGAACCAGTCCACTTCTGGGATTTCTAAAACCAGTCCACTTCCGGGATTTCTAAAACCAGTCCACTTCTGGGATTTCTAAAACCAGTCCACTTCTGGGGTTTCTAAAACCAGTCCACTTCTGGGGTTTCTAAAACCAGTCCACTTCCAGGATTTCTAAAACCAGTCCACTTCTGGGATTTCTAAAACCAGTCCACTTCCAGGATTTCTAAAACCAGTCCACTTCTGGGGTTTCTAAAACCAGTCCACTTCTTGGATTTCTAAAACCAGCCCACTTCCAGGATTTCTAAAACCAGTCCACTTCTGGGATTTCTAAAACCAGTCCACTTCTGGGATTTCTAAAACCAGTCCACTTCTGGGGTTTCTAAAACCAGTCCACTTCAGGGATTTCTAAAACCAGTCCACTTCTGGGATTTCTGAAACCAGTCCACTTCTGGGGTTTCTAAAACCAGTCCACTTCCGGGGTTTCTAAAACCAGTCCACTTCTGGGATTTCTAAAACCAGTCCACTTCTGGGATTTCTAAAACCAGTCCAGTTCTGGGGTTTCTAAAACCAGTCCACTTCCGGGATTTCTAAAACTAGTCCACTTCTGGGATTTCTGAAACCAGTCCACTTCTGGGGTTTCTAAAACCAGTCCACTTCCAGGATTTCTAAAACCAGTCCACTTCCAGGATTTCTAAAACCAGTCCACTTCTGGGATTTCTAAAACCAGTACACTTCCGGGATTTCTAAAACCAGTCCACTTCCGGGATTTCTAAAACCAGTCCACTTCAGGGATTTCTAAAACCAGTCCACTTCCGGGATTTCTGAAACCAGTCCACTTCTGGGATTTCTAAAACCAGTCCACTTCTGGGATTTCTAAAACCAGTCCACTTCTGGGGTTTCTAAAACCAGTCCACTTCTGGGATTTCTAAAACCAGTCCACTTCTGGGGTTTCTAAAACCAGTCCACTTCTGGGATTTCGAAAACCAGTCCACTTCCAGGATTTCTAAAACCAGTCCACTTCTGGGATTTCGAAAACCAGTCCACTTCTGGGATTTCTAAAACCAGTCCACTTCTGGGGTTTCTAAAACCAGTCCACTTCTGGGATTTCTAAAACCAGTCCACTTCTGGGATTTCTGAAACCAGTCCACTTCTGGGGTTTCTAAAACCAGTCCACTTCCGGGGTTTCTAAAACCAGTCCACTTCTGGGATTTCTAAAACCAGTCCACTTCTGGGATTTCTAAAACCAGTCCAGTTCTGGGGTTTCTAAAACCAGTCCACTTCCAGGATTTCTAAAACTAGTCCACTTCTGGGATTTCTGAAACCAGTCCACTTCTGGGATTTCTAAAACCAGTCCACTTCCAGGATTTCTAAAACCAGTCCACTTCTGGGATTTCTAAAACCAGTCCACTTCTGGGGTTTCTAAAACCAGTCCACTTCTGGGGTTTCTAAAACCAGTCCACTTCCAGGATTTCTAAAACCAGTCCACTTCTGGGATTTCTAAAACCAGTCCACTTCTGGGATTTCTAAAACCAGTCCACTTCTGGGGTTTCTAAAACCAGTCCACTTCAGGGATTTCTAAAACCAGTCCACTTCTGGGATTTCTGAAACCAGTCCACTTCTGGGGTTTCTAAAACCAGTCCACTTCCGGGGTTTCTAAAACCAGTCCACTTCTGGGATTTCTAAAACCAGTCCACTTCTGGGATTTCTAAAACCAGTCCAGTTCTGGGGTTTCTAAAACCAGTCCACTTCCGGGATTTCTAAAACTAGTCCACTTCTGGGATTTCTGAAACCAGTCCACTTCTGGGATTTCTAAAACTAGTCCACTTCTGGGATTTCTGAAACCAGTCCAATTCCAGGATTTCTAAAACTAGTCCACTTCTGGGATTTCTGAAACCAGTCCACTTCTGGGATTTCTAAAACTAGTCCACTTCTGGGATTTCTAAAACCAGTCCACTTCTGGGGTTTCTAAAACCAGTCCACTTCTGGGATTTCTAAAACCAGTCCACTTCCGGGATTTCTAAAACCAGTCCACTTCCGGGATTTCTAAAACCAGTCCACTTCAGGGATTTCTAAAACCAGTCCACTTCCGGGATTTCTGAAACCAGTCCACTTCTGGGATTTCTAAAACCAGTCCACTTCTGGGATTTCTAAAACCAGTCCACTTCTGGGGTTTCTAAAACCAGTCCACTTCTGGGATTTCTAAAACCAGTCCACTTCCGGGATTTCTAAAACCAGTCCACTTCCGGGATTTCTAAAACCAGTCCACTTCTGGGATTTCTAAAACCAGTCCACTTCCAGGATTTCTAAAACCAGTCCACTTCTGGGGTTTCTAAAACCAGTCCACTTCTGGGATTTCTAAAACCAGTCCACTTCTGGGGTTTCTAAAACCAGTCCACTTCTGGGATTTCTAAAACCAGTCCACTTCTGGGGTTTCTAAAACCAGTCCACTTCTGGGATTTCTAAAACCAGTCCACTTCCAGGATTTCTAAAACCAGTCCACTTCTGGGATTTCTAAAACCAGTCCACTTCCAGGATTTCTAAAACCAGTCCACTTCTGGGATTTCTAAAACCAGTCCACTTCTGGGGTTTCTAAAACCAGTCCACTTCTGGGATTTCGAAAGCCAGTCCACTTCCAGGATTTCTAAAACCAGTCCACTTCTGGGATTTCTAAAACCAGTCCACTTCTGGGGTTTCTAAAACCAGTCCACTTCTGGGATTTCTAAAACCAGTCCACTTCTGGGATTTCTGAAACCAGTCCACTTCTGGGGTTTCTAAAACCAGTCCACTTCCGGGGTTTCTAAAACCAGTCCACTTCTGGGATTTCTGAAACCAGTCCACTTCTGGGATTTCTAAAACCAGTCCACTTCCAGGATTTCTAAAACCAGTCCACTTCTGGGGTTTCTAAAACCAGTCCACTTCTGGGATTTCTAAAACCAGTCCACTTCTGGGGTTTCTAAAACCAGTCCACTTCTGGGATTTCTAAAACCAGTCCACTTCTGGGGTTTCTAAAACCAGTCCACTTCTGGGATTTCTAAAACCAGTCCACTTCCAGGATTTCTAAAACCAGTCCACTTCTGGGATTTCTAAAACCAGTCCACTTCCAGGATTTCTAAAACCAGTCCACTTCTGGGATTTCTAAAACCAGTCCACTTCTGGGGTTTCTAAAACCAGTCCACTTCTGGGATTTCGAAAACCAGTCCACTTCCAGGATTTCTAAAACCAGTCCACTTCTGGGATTTCGAAAACCAGTCCACTTCCAGGATTTCTAAAACCAGTCCACCTCTGGGGTTTCTAAAACCAGTCCACTTCTGGGATTTCTGAAACCAGTCCACTTCTTGGATTTCTGAAACCAGTCCACTTCTGGGGTTTCTAAAACCAGTCCACTTCCGGGGTTTCTAAAACCAGTCCACTTCTGGGATTTCTAAAACCAGTCCACTTCTGGGATTTCTAAAACCAGTCCACTTCTGGGATTTCTGAAACCAGTCCACTTCTGGGATTTCTAAAACCAGTCCACTTCCAGGATTTCTAAAACCAGTCCACTTCTGGGATTTCTAAAACCAGTCCACTTCTGGGATTTCTAAAACCAGTCCACTTCCGGGATTTCTAAAACCAGTCCACTTCTGGGATTTCTAAAACCAGTCCACTTCTGGGGTTTCTAAAACCAGTCCACTTCTGGGGTTTCTAAAACCAGTCCACTTCCAGGATTTCTAAAACCAGTCCACTTCTGTGATTTCTAAAACCAGTCCACTTCCAGGATTTCTAAAACCAGTCCACTTCTGGGGTTTCTAAAACCAGTCCACTTCTGGGATTTCTAAAACCAGCCCACTTCCAGGATTTCTAAAACCAGTCCACTTCTGGGATTTCTAAAACCAGTCCACTTCTGGGATTTCTAAAACCAGTCCACTTCTGGGGTTTCTAAAACCAGTCCACTTCAGGGATTTCTAAAACCAGTCCACTTCTGGGATTTCTGAAACCAGTCCACTTCTGGGGTTTCTAAAACCAGTCCACTTCCGGGGTTTCTAAAACCAGTCCACTTCTGGGATTTCTAAAACCAGTCCACTTCTGGGATTTCTAAAACCAGTCCACTTCTGGGATTTCTGAAACCAGTCCACTTCTGGGATTTCTAAAACTAGTCCACTTCTGGGATTTCTGAAACCAGTCCACTTCTGGGATTTCTAAAACTAGTCCACTTCTGGGATTTCTGAAACCAGTCCAATTCCAGGATTTCTAAAACTAGTCCACTTCTGGGATTTCTGAAACCAGTCCACTTCTGGGGTTTCTAAAACTAGTCCACTTCTGGGATTTCTAAAACCAGTCCACTTCTGGGGTTTCTAAAACCAGTCCACTTCTGGGATTTCTAAAACCAGTCCACTTCTGGGATTTCTGAAACCAGTCCACTTCGGGGGTTTCTAAAACCAGTCCACTTCCGGGGTTTCTAAAACCAGTCCACTTCTGGGATTTCTAAAACCAGTCCACTTCTGGGATTTCTAAAACCAGTCCAGTTCTGGGGTTTCTAAAACCAGTCCACTTCCAGGATTTCTAAAACTAGTCCACTTCTGGGATTTCTGAAACCAGTCCACTTCTGGGATTTCTAAAACCAGTCCACTTCTGGGGTTTCTAAAACCAGTCCACTTCTGGGGTTTCTAAAACCAGTCCACTTCCAGGATTTCTAAAACCAGTCCACTTCTGGGATTTCTAAAACCAGTCCACTTCCAGGATTTCTAAAACCAGTCCACTTCTGGGATTTCTAAAACCAGTCCACTTCTGGGATTACTAAAACCAGTCCACTTCTGGGGTTTCTAAAACCAGTCCACTTCAGGGATTTCTAAAACCAGTCCACTTCTGGGATTTCTGAAACCAGTCCACTTCTGGGGTTTCTAAAACCAGTCCACTTCCGGGGTTTCTAAAACCAGTCCACTTCTGGGATTTCTAAAACCAGTCCACTTCTGGGATTTCTAAAACCAGTCCAGTTCTGGGGTTTCTAAAACCAGTCCACTTCCGGGATTTCTAAAACTAGTCCACTTCTGGGATTTCTGAAACCAGTCCACTTCTGGGATTTCTAAAACTAGTCCACTTCTGGGATTTCTGAAACCAGTCCACTTCTGGGATTTCTAAAACTAGTCCACTTCTGGGATTTCTGAAACCAGTCCAATTCCAGGATTTCTAAAACTAGTCCACTTCTGGGATTTCTGAAACCAGTCCACTTCTGGGATTTCTAAAACTAGTCCACTTCTGGGATTTCTAAAACCAGTCCACTTCTGGGGTTTCTAAAACCAGTCCACTTCTGGGATTTCTAAAACCAGTCCACTTCCGGGATTTCTAAAACCAGTCCGCTTCCGGGATTTCTAAAACCAGTCCACTTCTGGGATTTCTAAAACCAGTCCACTTCCGGGATTTCTGAAACCAGTCCACTTCTGGGATTTCTAAAACCAGTCCACTTCTGGGATTTCTAAAACCAGTCCACTTCTGGGGTTTCTAAAACCAGTCCACTTCTGGGATTTCTAAAACCAGTCCACTTCCGGGATTTCTAAAACCAGTCCACTTCCGGGATTTCTAAAACTAGTCCACTTCTGGGATTTCTAAAACCAGTCCACTTCCAGGATTTCTAAAACCAGTCCACTTCTGGGGTTTCTAAAACCAGTCCACTCCTGGGATTTCTAAAACCAGTCCACTTCTGGGGTTTCTAAAACCAGTCCACTTCTGGGATTTCTAAAACCAGTCCACTTCCAGGATTTCTAAAACCAGTCCACTTCTGGGATTTCTACAACCAGTCCACTTCCAGGATTTCTGAAACCAGTCCACTTCTGGGATTTCGAAAACCAGTCCACTTCTGGGCTTTCTAAAACCAGTCCACTTATGGGATTTCGAAAACCAGTCCACTTCCAGGATTTCTAAAACCAGTCCACTTCTGGGATTTCTAAAACCAGTCCACTTCTGGGATTTCTAAAACCAGTCCACTTCTGGGGTTTCTAAAACCAGTCCACTTCTGGGATTTCTAAAACCAGTCCACTTCTGGGATTTCTGAAAACAGTCCACTTCTGGGGTTTCTAAAACCAGTCCACTTCCGGGGTTTCTAAAACCAGTCCACTTCTGGGATTTCTAAAACCAGTCCACTTCTGGGATTTCTAAAACCAGTCCAGTTCTGGGGTTTCTAAAACCAGTCCACTTCCAGGATTTCTAAAACTAATCCACTTCTGGGATTTCTGAAACCAGTCCACTTCTGGGATTTCTAAAACCAGTCCACTTCTGGGGTTTCTAAAACCAGTCCACTTCTGGGATTTCTAAAACCAGTCCACTTCCAGGATTTCTAAAACCAGTCCACTTCTGGGATTTCTAAAACCAGTCCACTTCCAGGATTTCTAAAACCAGTCCACTTCTGGGATTTCGAAAACCAGTCCACTTCTGGGGTTTCTAAAACCAGTCCACTTATGGGATTTCGAAAACCAGTCCACTTCCAGGATTTCTAAAACCAGTCCACTTCTGGGATTTCTGAAACCAGTCCACTTCTGGGGTTTCTAAAACCAGTCCACTTCCGGGGTTTCTAAAACCAGTCCACTTCTGGGATTTCTAAAACCAGTCCACTTCTGGGATTTCTAAAACCAGTCCAGTTCTGGGGTTTCTAAAACCAGTCCACTTCTGGGATTTCTGAAACCAGTCCACTTCTGGGATTTCTGAAACCATTCCACTTCTGGGGTTTCTAAAACCAGTCCACTTCCGGGGTTTCTAAAACCAGTCCACTTCTGGGATTTCTAAAACCAGTCCACTTCTGGGATTTCTAAAACCAGTCCAGTTCTGGGGTTTCTAAAACCAGTCCACTTCCAGGATTTCTAAAACCAGTCCACTTCTGGGATTTCTAAAACCAGTCCATTTCCGGGGTTTCTAAAACCAGTCCACTTCCAGGATTTCTAAAACCAGTCCACTTCTGGGATTTCTAAAACCAGTCCACTTCTGGGATTTCTAAAACCAGTCCACTTCTGGGGTTTCTAAAACCAGTCCACTTCTGGGATTTCTAAAACCAGTCCACTTCTGGGATTTCTGAAACCAGTCCACTTCTGGGGTTTCTAAAACCAGTCCACTTCCGGGGTTTCTAAAACCAGTCCACTTCTGGGATTTCTAAAACCAGTCCACTTCTGGGATTTCTAAAACCAGTCCAGTTCTGGGGTTTCTAAAACCAGTCCACTTCTGGGATTTCTAAAACCAGTCCACTTCTGGGATTTCTGAAACCATTCCACTTCTGGGGTTTCTAAAACCAGTCCACTTCCGGGGTTTCTAAAACCAGTCCACTTCTGGGATTTCTAAAACCAGTCCAGTTCTGGGATTTCTAAAACCAGTCCACTTCCAGGATTTCTAAAACCAGTCCACTTCTGGGATTTCTAAAACCAGTCCATTTCCGGGGTTTCTAAAACCAGTCCACTTCAGGGATTTCTAAAACCAGTCCACTTCTGGGGTTTCTAAAACCAGTCCACTTCTGGGATTTCTAAAACCAGTCCACTTCTGGGATTTCTAAAACCACTCCACTTCTGGGATTTCTAAAACCAGTCCACTTCTGGGATTTCTAAAACCAGTCCATTTCCGGGGTTTCTAAAACCAGTCCACTTCAGGGATTTCTAAAACCAGTCCACTTCTGGGATTTCTGAAACCAGTCCACTTCTGGGGTTTCTAAAACCAGTCCACTTCCGGGGTTTCTAAAACCAGTCCACTTCTGGGATTTCTAAAACCAGTCCACTTCTGGGATTTCTAAAACCAGTCCAGTTCTGGGGTTTCTAAAACCAGTCCACTTCCGGGATTTCTAAAACTAGTCCACTTCTGGGATTTCTGAAACCAGTCCACTTCTGGGAATTCTAAAACTAGTCCACTTCTGGGATTTCTGAAACCAGTCCACTTCTGGGATTTCTGAAACTAGTCCACTTCTGGGATTTCTGAAACCAGTCCAATTCCAGGATTTCTGAAACCAGTCCACTTCTGGGATTTCTGAAACCAGTCCACTTCTGGGATTTCTAAAACTAGTCCACTTCTGGGATTTCTAAAACCAGTCCACTTCTGGGGTTTCTAAAACCAGTCCACTTCTGGGATTTCTAAAACCAGTCCACTTCCGGGATTTCTAAAACCA
Source organism: Telmatherina bonti (assembly GCF_933228915.1). NCBI lineage: Eukaryota > Metazoa > Chordata > Actinopteri > Atheriniformes > Telmatherinidae > Telmatherina > Telmatherina bonti. Next base: position 38,149,735 of record NC_136613.1, on the reverse strand, counting down.
GTCCACTTCCGGGATTTCTAAAACCAGTCCACTTCTGGGATTTCTAAAACCAGTCCACTTCCGGGATTTCTGAAACCAGTCCACTTCTGGTATTTCTAAAACCAGTCCACTTTTGGGATTTCTAAAACCAGTCCACTTCTGGGATTTCAAAAACCAGTCCACTTCCAGGATTTCTAAAACCAGTCCACTTCTGGGGTTTCTAAAACCAGTCCACTTCCAGGATTTCTAAAACCAGTCCACTTCTGGGATTTCTAAAACCAGTCCACTTCTGGGATTTCTAAAACCAGTCCACTTCTGGGATTTCAAAAACCAGTCCACTTCCAGGATTTCTAAAACCAGTCCACTTCTGGGGTTTCTAAAACCAGTCCACTTCCAGGATTTCTAAAACCAGTCCACTTCTGCGATTTCTAAAACCAGTCCACTTCAAGGATTTCTAAAACCAGTCCACTTCTGGGGTTTCTAAAACCAGTCCACTTCCAGGATTTCTAAAACCAGTCCACTTCCAGGATTTCTAAAACCAGTCCACTTCTGGGGTTTCTAAAACCAGTCCACTTCCAGGATTTCTAAAACCAGTCCACTTCTGGGGTTTCTAAAACCAGTCCACTTCCAGGATTTCTAAAACCAGTCCACTTCCAGGATTTCTAAAACCAGTCCACTTCTGGGGTTTCTAAAACCAGTCCACTTCCAGGATTTCTGAAACCAGTCCACTTCTGGGATTTCTAAAACCAGTCCACTTCCAGGATTTCTAAAACCAGTCCACTTCTGGGATTTCTAAAACCAGTCCACTTCCAGGATTTCTAAAACCAGTCCACTTCTGGGGTTTCTAAAACCAGTCCACTTCCAGGATTTCTAAAACCAGTCCACTTCTGGGATTTCTAAAACCAGTCCACTTCTGGGATTTCTAAAACCAGTCCACTTCTGGGATTTCTAAAACCAATCCACTTCCGGGGTTTCTAAAACCAGTCCACTTCCAGGATTTCTAAGACCAGTCCACTTCTGGGATTTCTAAAACCAGTCCACTTCTGGGATTTCTAAAACCAGTTCACTTCTGGGATTTCTAAAACCAGTCCACTTCTGGGATTTCTAAAACCAGTCCACTTCTGGGATTTCTAAAACCAGTCCACTTCTGGGATTTCTAAAACCAGTCCACTTCCAGGATTTCTAAAACCCGTCCACTTCCAGGATTTCTAAAACCAGTCCACTTCCAGCATTTCTAAAACCAGTCCACTTCCAGGATTTCTAAGACCAGTCCACTTCCAGGATTTCTAAAACCAGTCCACTTCCAGGATTTCTTAAACCAGTCCACTTCCAGGATTTCTAAAACCAGTCCACTTCTGGGGTTTCTAAAACCAGTCCACTTCTGGGGTTTCTAAAACCAGTGTGGTGGAAAATACTCTGGTCTTGAGAAGTTGTAATACATCTAAGAGTCAACTGTCTTCTTACAATGAACATTTTATTATAAACTAATACAAGCACACGCTGGAGCTTGGAGAGAGAACCCTCTCTCCAGATGCTGAAGTAACACCCGATTATAAACCATGCTTAACTCCTCCTAGTTGCTGAGCACACCATATGAAACAATCATTATCTCTTATTTAAGACTAAACTGAACTCACTAAGCATCAATCACTCACTATATTACTTTATTACCTTTAACCTCTAACCTTTAGACAACTGGTCAACCAAGCAGTTGACAAAAACCGATGTCCTGCAGGAAACTCTTCCTGTCTCAGACTTTGTCTGCACATTCCAGACAAGGATCATATGACTTAAAGAAAGCTTCGTGCATAGACACAAAACACAGCAGGATCACAGCAAATCAATGCATATATGTCTAATACTTAATACAAACCAATCTCATAACAATTTTCCCCAACACTCTCCCTCCTCTTGGTCCTACAGGACCAACAATAAGAAGAGAAATTGTTATCAGAATGCAAAAATACATACAGAAGACAACATTCTCAAAACATCAGGAGCCTCATGCCTATCAGGTTTTTAAGAATCTTTCAGAAATTACAATAGTGAGGAGCCATTCACTTCAGCTTCACACTGATCTTGCTTGAGAGCGAAGGCTGGTCTTCAGGTGTGAGAGTAGACTATCTCACTTACCCACGCAACCACAGGGATTATTCTGCCCTTTGTTGGGTGGTGCGTTATTCTTCTGTAATTTCAGACTGAAGAGCTTCAGGAGGTTCAAGCAATCTGTAGTGCCAAGCAGCTCACTCTGCGACCTTTACCGCTGTCTGGGTCGTCAGGAAAACCTGAAATGGCCTAAACCATTGATGTTGGTTCCAGCGCTGATGTTTAAAGCTTCTTATCAGGACAAAATCTCCAGGCTGAAGTGAATAGAGCTGCATAGATGCTGATTCATGAAGGGCAGCTTTCACCTGTGTGCAAATGCCTGAAAAGGGTTCTTATGAGGTTAGGACAATATGTTAAAACATTACTTTCACACAGAGCTGTGTCTGAACAGGCAGTCTTGGAGGGAACTATGCCCACTTGGGTGAGGGTCCTGCAAAAAGAATCACAAAAAGGCCCATGTTTCCATGTTACGCATGCGCATGTACATCAGAACCAGAAAAAGTACATTTGGTCCAAGGAAGATCTGAAAAGAGAGCCAGAAGGAAATTTCCCCGTCTGCAACCTGTGGGAGGAAAACATTCAGGAAAATGGCATCCAGAAAGTCATTCATAAGAGAGCGCCAAAACATGGACTTGTTTTCAGCTAAAGAGTAAGCTCAAGTAACGAGAACTGAGACGGGAGAGCTGCAGCCTCCACCGCGTCACAGTCAGAGCAAACAGCATCAAAAGGAAAATCAAGTCAGGGTCAACTAGAGGTCGGTCAGGGGCCAGGCCTGGGGGGTGCAGAGGATGGTCAGTTTCAGCTAAACAGTCATGGAGTAAAACATGAACAATACAAAGCAACAGTTAGGGCCACTCAGTTATCTGGTAGGTAATCATTCAAAGTAACCAAATTCATTTAATTACTTATTGCAAAGTTCCTATCAGGTAGTCTCATCTTAACCAACAACCAGAAAAATCCTCTAGTACTGCATAGCAGGACATGTGTCAAACTGGACTCCCAGCAGTCTGACCAACACTTATCCATGCTGGAATTTCCTTTCTGATTTACTGCTCGTGTTGTTTATGTCATGTCTGCTAAATGACAGAAGCAGAACCAAACTGAAGAATCTCTGCATATGTTAAATAAAGCTCATTCAGAACTGTTGATTTAATCAGTAATGTAGTCTAGTTTAGTCTCATGATTTACTCTGATTTGTCTCTCTCAGACTCCAACAGACCCATTCAGGAGCAACACACACAAAACTGAGATCATAATAAGACTGGCTTTCTATTCCAAATATATTGTAAACATAAGCATAAGCATAAAGCAACAAGATGTAAACCCATCTTTAACAGCTGGACTTCAGGTACTGAACAGCCAGAGACCTTCAGGTCATAATAAAGCTGTTTGTTTTCTATCTACATTTGAACTAAAGCAGCATTTAGAAACAAACTTCTAATACTGATGGTAAAGCTGTTTTCATCTACAACAACACGACGCACACATGTACGTGCACACACCCACAGCACTTCTTCCTTAATGATTTTAATGCAAACGTGTGTAACAGAAAAGCCCAAGGCTAACGGTTTAGCATAGTTAGCTTAACTTTGGAAGTATCAATACTGTTCAAATAATCTGCCTCATATTCATGTTAATTTTGAAGACATACAGGGCTTAAATGACTTGTTTGTTTACTTATTAAGCGTGTTAACTAAGAGACTGGTCTGTTTACTGGCAGCCATCGCAAGAGTTGCTTCTACTCTTTAAACAAAAATAATCTGATGTGTATTTTAACCGCTGAGCATATCTGCTTTAATTCAAAATAATGAATTCTGATTAGGGATGAAACACCAAGCTGTCAGCAAATAAAACACGGAGATTGTTGTACTTGTGTTGCATTCGCTGAAGTCAGGAAATTACAAAGCTACCTTCTTATTTAATGTCATATAGTGGCTTATTTTTTCTCTTTTGACATCTATTCTGTCTCAAACATTAAAAACTTAGTATTCATCACTTTTTTTTTTTTTTTTTTTTTTTTTTTTTTTTAATAAGGCACAGCGTGCCAGAAGTTGACTAGTCTGTATGAACTGTTCAGCTTCCCTGCAGCAGAGCAGAGATGTCTGTGACATTGTTCAGTTGCAGAAGTCTGCAGGAGTGCAAAATTTTATACATGCTCATAAATGTGGTATAAAGCTAAGCAGAAACAGTGAGTAAATGTTTGGTTGTAGGGCCTCATTCCTTGGCCTGGTCTTGTGGATAATCATTCAGCTCGTATCACTCGATCTGCTCAGGAGTCAGACGCGCCACAGCCACCATGCTCCCCACCAATCAGCATACAATCAGAAATTCATGCCAGGAAGTGCCCGACACATGTTCATCAAAGCTTCCTGGTAGATAAATCAGATTCATATGTGTAATTAATTAAGAGTAACATGTAAAGGATCAGAAAGTAGGCAAAGTTCAAGGAAGGAGATCCAGGTTTTCCACAGAGAACTGAGTGAACCCAACAGTCTTTCTGACAGAATCAGGGTGCAGCTTATTCCAGAAAACATCATCTGATTCTGTAGTCGGGGTGGGATCTTGCTGCCTGCCGGCCACATCCGCTAGTCTTTTACTTCCAGAAAATCCCACAACTGAAACACAGTCTGAGGATAAGGAGGATCCATCACCTCCAGAGGTCAAAGGTGAAAATCCAGCTCACATGTCCACCATAGAAGCCATATCCACACTGCTCACAGTCACAACCAACAGGGCTCTGCCAGACCCTCTGGTTCTGGGATCCCCAGGCCCCATCAGCAGCGGCCGGGTCCATGCAGCCACATCTGCATATCAGGTTCTGCTCCAGGACTCAGAGCTGACACAGAAGGGAGGTGGAATGATGCTTTAGGTTGTAGGGACCGTTTCTGCTCCAGTCTTCTGACTGACCACGCGTGTGACCCAGAACTCTGCAGTGACCCGGATCAAGAACTCACTCTCCCCCAGCCCCTCCTCTGAATCCCCTCAGGCAGGATAGACATTTGAGGTCCCTGTGGACCAAGCTGCATGCTGACAAGGGTTTAGAAGGGAACGCTGCAATGCGTCCAACACCATACAGCAGACGAGCTTTTGAGACTGAGCCATTTGGTCATGTGGTGTATTTTCTTCTCCAGTAAGGGGAAAATAAAGATCATAGCCTCATAATTATAATAGTTTTCTTCTGAATCCTGAGGCAAACATATTATGTGGACCATGTTCTGTGCTGTGAACATCATGTAACTTGAACATTACATTGTAATTGTGTGTGTGAGACTATATTGTCAGTGGATTCATAACTCAGTTCTCTCCTGGGAAAGCTGAACATGATCTTGCTAAGAAGATACACTTGTTCTGAGAACTTCTCTTCTTGCCGTTCGCTCACATTTAGCTAAAGTGAACTTATTGCAAGGGAAATTTACTCTAGCAAAGTTACGTTGGTTCACCATTCCTATTTTAAGGTCAAGAATTTTCTTTTTTTCCTAACATTATGCTTATTTTCAACATCCTTCAGCTGCATTATTTATTTCCAGTTTATCTAGATTTATTTAGACATGCTAGGCATAAATTAATAATTGCAGTAGTAAAGGAATAAAAATCACCTTATGAATGTCTGAAAGGGAACAGACAGAAACCTAAGCTTATTGCCTACACAATGTACAGTAATTTAACATAATAAGTTCCTAATACTATAAATCACATCTCTCACATTTCTGATTTTTCATTCTTAATATGTTGTTGCTCTTTAAAATGTTCTCAGGTGATAATAAAGAATTGCTTTTCCTTAGGAAAAGGTTTCCACATTCATACAGGGAGTGGCTTTTATGCTCTTATAAAAGCTTTAGGAAGAAAAGCACAAGCAGCTATTTTACACAGGATTTATATGTTTGTTTCTGCCTAACATGCTATGACATCATCTCCTTCAGTGAGCAGAAGGCATTTAATGAACACACTCTTTTCCTCACTTCCTTCTCTCATACATTTTTTGTTGTTTGTTTTTTTTCTTTTTTTCTTTTTTTTTTTTTTTACTGCAGTAAATTAGATTTTACACAAACAATTCACTTCAACAGTTGGATGAATGCATGTGAATGGGTCGTGCCCCCACGTTTGTCTACCCCCACACAAGCTTCTAGGCTCTCCTGCGAGAGTCCGGTGTGGCTTCACAAGACGTGGTTTTAATTCTCCACACAATCAGTCCAATCAAGTTTAACACAGGAAATTTTACACAACCACCCCAGTTTCCCCTCACATGAAGACAGAGATTTCAACTTCTTAATGGTGCTGTACATCAACCTCCTACTGCAAAGGAACTAGTTCTGTTTGCAGCGGATGTACACAGAGGGTCAATCCCACACCTTTGTAGAATTATCAGGCAAAATTCTCAATGTCTCCAGAAACCAGCCCACACAGTTTCTTCTCTGTTCCTCCTCACTCAAGATGGCTTTCCTCTCAGTCTTCTAACTCAAGGTTGGCCTGGTCTTGCTTCTCGAGCTCACAGGACTTACTGACTAATTTACTGGTCTCGGTCTTGTAACTCACAAGATTTACTGGTCTGGTCTTGCTACGTCTAGCTCACAGCACTTATGACTTGGTCTTGTTACTCACGATTTTTAACTTAAACTTTAACCTAAACTTAACTTAAACTCACAGGATTTTATTTATGACGTCAACCTGATCTCGTCTTAAGTTATTCTCTTATCCCTTGAGTTGTTCTTTCGATGAGGAGGTGAGGAGGAGAATCCCTGTCACAATGAGAATAATGAAGACAATTGACCACAAAACAGAAAAATATTGTGATTATTAATTAAGATATTGATTATTAATTTGTGATAAATTTCTAGTAATGTTTGACTCCAGTTTGAGTCTGAAAATTAATATAAATTTAGAATAACACTTCTCACCATTGTCTTTTCACACTGGTTCAGAAGGAGTCCTGGCGTAGTCGACCACGGGTGGGAGAAAGACGTCCTGTCCTCTGAAATTCTCTAATTGAGGTTCTTAGGATGAATCTGTGGATTCAGGTGGCCAACCCGTCTATCCCCAACCTGGGCGGACTGACGCAGGATCCCGAGACGAGCCCCCAAAAACTGTGGTGGAAAATACTCTGGTCTTGAGAAGTTGTAATACATCTAAGAGTCAACTGTCTTCTTACAATGAACATTTTATTATAAACTAATACAAGCACACGCTGGAGCTTGGAGAGAGAACCCTCTCTCCAGATGCTGAAGTAACACCCGATTATAAACCATGCTTAACTCCTCCTAGTTGCTGAGCACACCATATGAAACAATCATTATCTCTTATTTAAGACTAAACTGAACTCACTAAGCATCAATCACTCACTATATTACTTTATTACCTTTAACCTCTAACCTTTAGACAACTGGTCAACCAAGCAGTTGACAAAAACCGATGTCCTGCAGGAAACTCTTCCTGTCTCAGACTTTGTCTGCACATTCCAGACAAGGATCATATGACTTAAAGAAAGCTTCGTGCATAGACACAAAACACAGCAGGATCACAGCAAATCAATGCATATATGTCTAATACTTAATACAAACCAATCTCATAACAATTTTCCCCAACACCAGTCCACTTCTGGGCTTTCTGAAACCAGTCCACTTCCAGGATTTCTAAAACCAGTCCACTTCTGGGATTTCTGAAACCAGTCCACTTCCGGGATTTCTGAAACCAGTCCACTTCTTGGATTTCTGAAACCAGTCCACTTCCAGGATTTCTAAAACCAGTCCACTTCTGGTATTTCTGAAACAAGTCCACTTCCAGGATTTCTAAAACCAGTCCACTTCTGGGGTTTCTAAAACCAGTCCACTTCTGGGGTTTCTAAAACCAGTCCACTTCCAGTATTTCTAAAACAAGTCCACTTCCAGGATTTCTAAAACTAGTCCACTTCCAGGATTTCTGAAACCAGTCCACTTCTGGGATTTCTAAAACCAGTCCACTTCTGGGATTTCTAAAACCAGTCCACTTCAGGGATTTCTGAAACCAGTCCACTTCTGGGGTTTCTAAAACCAGTCCACTTCAGGGATTTCTAAAACCAGTCCACTTCAGGGATTTCTGAAACCAGTCCACTTCCAGTATTTCTAAAACAAGTCCACTTCCAGGATTTCTAAAACAAGTCCACTTCCAGGATTTCTGAAACCAGTCCACTTCTGGGGTTTCTAAAACCAGTCCACTTCTGGGATTTCTAAAACCAGTCCACTTCAGGGATTTCTGAAACCAGTCCACTTCTGGGGTTTCTAAAACCAGTCCACTTCTGGGATTTCTAAAACCAGTCCACTTGAGGGATTTCTGAAACCAGTCCACTTCCAGTATTTCTAAAACAAGTCCACTTCCAGGATTTCTAAAACAAGTCCACTTCCAGGATTTCTGAAAACAGTCCACTTCTGGGGTTTCTAAAACCAGTCCACTTCTGGGATTTCTAAAACCAGTCCACTTCCAGGATTTCTGAAACCAGTCCACTTCTGGGATTTCTAAAACCAGTCCACTTCCAGGATTTCTGAAACCAGTCCACTTCTGGGATTTCTAAAACCAGTCCACTTCTGGGATTTCTGAAACCAGTCCACTTCTGGGATTTCTGAAACCAGTCCACTTCTGGGATTTCTAAAACCAGTCCACTTCTGGGATTTCTAAAACCAGTCCATTTCCGGGGTTTCTAAAACCAGTCCACTTCAGGGATTTCTAAAACCAGTCCACTTCTGGGATTTCTGAAACCAGTCCACTTCTGGGGTTTCTAAAACCAGTCCACTTCCGGGGTTTCTAAAACCAGTCCACTTCTGGGATTTCTAAAACCAGTCCACTTCTGGGATTTCTAAAACCAGTCCAGTTCTGGGGTTTCTAAAACCAGTCCACTTCCGGGATTTCTAAAACTAGTCCACTTCTGGGATTTCTGAAACCAGTCCACTTCTGGGAATTCTAAAACTAGTCCACTTCTGGGATTTCTGAAACCAGTCCACTTCTGGGATTTCTGAAACTAGTCCACTTCTGGGATTTCTGAAACCAGTCCAATTCCAGGATTTCTAAAACTAGTCCACTTCTGGGATTTCTGAAACCAGTCCACTTCTGGGATTTCTAAAACTAGTCCACTTCTGGGATTTCTAAAACCAGTCCACTTCTGGGGTTTCTAAAACCAGTCCACTTCTGGGATTTCTAAAACCAGTCCACTTCCGGGATTTCTAAAACCAGTCCACTTCCGGGATTTCTAAAACCAGTCCACTTCTGGGATTTCTAAAACCAGTCCACTTCCGGGATTTCTGAAACCAGTCCACTTCTGGGATTTCTAAAACCAGTCCACTTCTGGGATTTCTAAAACCAGTCCACTTCTGGGATTTCAAAAACCAGTCCACTTCCAGGATTTCTAAAACCAGTCCACTTCTGGGGTTTCTAAAACCAGTCCACTTCCAGGATTTCTAAAACCAGTCCACTTCTGGGATTTCTAAAACCAGTCCACTTCTGGGATTTCTAAAACCAGTCCACTTCTGGGATTTCAAAAACCAGTCCACTTCCAGGATTTCTAAAACCAGTCCACTTCTGGGGTTTCTAAAACCAGTCCACTTCCAGGATTTCTAAAACCAGTCCACTTCTGCGATTTCTAAAACCAGTCCACTTCAAGGATTTCTAAAACCAGTCCACTTCTGGGGTTTCTAAAACCAGTCCACTTCCAGGATTTCTAAAACCAGTCCACTTCCAGGATTTCTAAAACCAGTCCACTTCTGGGGTTTCTAAAACCAGTCCACTTCCAGGATTTCTAAAACCAGTCCACTTCTGGGGTTTCTAAAACCAGTCCACTTCCAGGATTTCTAAAACCAGTCCACTTCCAGGATTTCTAAAACCAGTCCACTTCTGGGGTTTCTAAAACCAGTCCACTTCCAGGATTTCTAAAACCAGTCCACTTCTGGGATTTCTAAAACCAGTCCACTTCCAGGATTTCTAAAACCAGTCCACTTCTGGGATTTCTAAAACCAGTCCACTTCCAGGATTTCTAAAACCAGTCCACTTCTGGGGTTTCTAAAACCAGTCCACTTCCAGGATTTCTAAAACCAGTCCACTTCTGGGATTTCTAAAACCAGTCCACTTCTGGGATTTCTAAAACCAGTCCACTTCTGGGATTTCTAAAACCAATCCACTTCCGGGGTTTCTAAAACCAGTCCACTTCCAGGATTTCTAAGACCAGTCCACTTCTGGGATTTCTAAAACCAGTCCACTTCTGGGATTTCTAAAACCAGTTCACTTCTGGGATTTCTAAAACCAGTCCACTTCTGGGATTTCTAAAACCAGTCCACTTCTGGGATTTCTAAAACCAGTCCACTTCTGGGATTTCTAAAACCAGTCCACTTCCAGGATTTCTAAAACCCGTCCACTTCCAGGATTTCTAAAACCAGTCCACTTCCAGCATTTCTAAAACCAGTCCACTTCCAGGATTTCTAAGACCAGTCCACTTCCAGGATTTCTAAAACCAGTCCACTTCCAGGATTTCTTAAACCAGTCCACTTCCAGGATTTCTAAAACCAGTCCACTTCTGGGGTTTCTAAAACCAGTCCACTTCTGGGGTTTCTAAAACCAGTCCACTTCTGGGGTTTCTAAAACCAGTCCACTTCTGGGCTTTCTGAAACCAGTCCACTTCCAGGATTTCTAAAACCAGTCCACTTCTGGGATTTCTGAAACCAGTCCACTTCCGGGATTTCTGAAACCAGTCCACTTCTTGGATTTCTGAAACCAGTCCACTTCCAGGATTTCTAAAACCAGTCCACTTCTGGTATTTCTGAAACAAGTCCACTTCCAGGATTTCTAAAACCAGTCCACTTCTGGGGTTTCTAAAACCAGTCCACTTCTGGGGTTTCTAAAACCAGTCCACTTCCAGTATTTCTAAAACAAGTCCACTTCCAGGATTTCTAAAACTAGTCCACTTCCAGGATTTCTGAAACCAGTCCACTTCTGGGATTTCTAAAACCAGTCCACTTCTGGGATTTCTAAAACCAGTCCACTTCAGGGATTTCTGAAACCAGTCCACTTCTGGGGTTTCTAAAACCAGTCCACTTCTGGGATTTCTAAAACCAGTCCACTTCAGGGATTTCTGAAACCAGTCCACTTCCAGTATTTCTAAAACAAGTCCACTTCCAGGATTTCTAAAACAAGTCCACTTCCAGGATTTCTGAAACCAGTCCACTTCTGGGGTTTCTAAAACCAGTCCACTTCTGGGATTTCTAAAACCAGTCCACTTCAGGGATTTCTGAAACCAGTCCACTTCTGGGGTTTCTAAAACCAGTCCACTTCTGGGATTTCTAAAACCAGTCCACTTGAGGGATTTCTGAAACCAGTCCACTTCCAGTATTTCTAAAACAAGTCCACTTCCAGGATTTCTAAAACAAGTCCACTTCCAGGATTTCTGAAACCAGTCCACTTCTGGGGTTTCTAAAACCAGTCCACTTCTGGGATTTCTAAAACCAGTCCACTTCAGGGATTTCTGAAACCAGTCCACTTCTGGGGTTTCTAAAACCAGTCCACTTCTGGGATTTCTAAAACCAGTCCACTTGAGGGATTTCTGAAACCAGTCCACTTCCAGTATTTCTAAAACAAGTCCACTTCCAGGATTTCTAAAACAAGTCCACTTCCAGGATTTCTGAAAACAGTCCACTTCTGGGGTTTCTAAAACCAGTCCACTTCTGGGATTTCTAAAACCAGTCCACTTCCAGGATTTCTGAAACCAGTCCACTTCTGGGATTTCTAAAACCAGTCCACTTCCAGGATTTCTGAAACCAGTCCACTTCTGGGATTTCTAAAACCAGTCCACTTCTGGGATTTCTGAAACCAGTCCACTTCTGGGATTTCTGAAACCAGTCCACTTCTGGGATTTCTAAAACCAGTCCACTTCTGGGATTTCTAAAACCAGTCCATTTCCGGGGTTTCTAAAACCAGTCCACTTCAGGGATTTCTAAAACCAGTCCACTTCTGGGATTTCTGAAACCAGTCCACTTCTGGGGTTTCTAAAACCAGTCCACTTCCGGGGTTTCTAAAACCAGTCCACTTCTGGGATTTCTAAAACCAGTCCACTTCTGGGATTTCTAAAACCAGTCCAGTTCTGGGGTTTCTAAAACCAGTCCACTTCCGGGATTTCTAAAACTAGTCCACTTCTGGGATTTCTGAAACCAGTCCACTTCTGGGATTTCTAAAACTAGTCCACTTCTGGGATTTCTAAAACCAGTCCACTTCTGGGGTTTCTAAAACCAGTCCACTTCTGGGATTTCTAAAACCAGTCCACTTCCGGGATTTCTAAAACCAGTCCACTTCCGGGATTTCTAAAACCAGTCCACTTCTGGGATTTCTAAAACCAGTCCACTTCCGGGATTTCTGAAACCAGTCCACTTCTGGGATTTCTAAAACCAGTCCACTTCTGGGATTTCTAAAACCAGTCCACTTCTGGGATTTCAAAAACCAGTCCACTTCCAGGATTTCTAAAACCAGTCCACTTCTGGGGTTTCTAAAACCAGTCCACTTCCAGGATTTCTAAAACCAGTCCACTTCTGGGATTTCTAAAACCAGTCCACTTCTGGGATTTCTAAAACCAGTCCACTTCTGGGATTTCAAAAACCAGTCCACTTCCAGGATTTCTAAAACCAGTCCACTTCTGGGGTTTCTAAAACCAGTCCACTTCCAGGATTTCTAAAACCAGTCCACTTCTGCGATTTCTAAAACCAGTCCACTTCAAGGATTTCTAAAACCAGTCCACTTCTGGGGTTTCTAAAACCAGTCCACTTCCAGGATTTCTAAAACCAGTCCACTTCCAGGATTTCTAAAACCAGTCCACTTCTGGGGTTTCTAAAACCAGTCCACTTCCAGGATTTCTAAAACCAGTCCACTTCTGGGGTTTCTAAAACCAGTCCACTTCCAGGATTTCTAAAACCAGTCCACTTCCAGGATTTCTAAAACCAGTCCACTTCTGGGGTTTCTAAAACCAGTCCACTTCCAGGATTTCTAAAACCAGTCCACTTCTGGGATTTCTAAAACCAGTCCACTTCCAGGATTTCTAAAACCAGTCCACTTCTGGGATTTCTAAAACCAGTCCACTTCCAGGATTTCTAAAACCAGTCCACTTCTGGGGATTCTAAAACCAGTCCACTTCCAGGATTTCTAAAACCAGTCCACTTCTGGGATTTCTAAAACCAGTCCACTTCTGGGATTTCTAAAACCAGTCCACTTCTGGGATTTCTAAAACCAATCCACTTCCGGGGTTTCTAAAACCAGTCCACTTCCAGGATTTCTAAGACCAGTCCACTTCTGGGATTTCTAAAACCAGTCCACTTCTGGGATTTCTAAAACCAGTTCACTTCTGGGATTTCTAAAACCAGTCCACTTCTGGGATTTCTAAAACCAGTCCACTTCTGGGATTTCTAAAACCAGTCCACTTCTGGGATTTCTAAAACCAGTCCACTTCCAGGATTTCTAAAACCCGTCCACTTCCAGGATTTCTAAAACCAGTCCACTTCCAGCATTTCTAAAACCAGTCCACTTCCAGGATTTCTAAGACCAGTCCACTTCCAGGATTTCTAAAACCAGTCCACTTCCAGGATTTCTTAAACCAGTCCACTTCCAGGATTTCTAAAACCAGTCCACTTCTGGGGTTTCTAAAACCAGTCCACTTCTGGGGTTTCTAAAACCAGTCCACTTCTGGGGTTTCTAAAACCAGTCCACTTCTGGGCTTTCTGAAACCAGTCCACTTCCAGGATTTCTAAAACCAGTCCACTTCTGGGATTTCTGAAACCAGTCCACTTCCGGGATTTCTGAAACCAGTCCACTTCTTGGATTTCTGAAACCAGTCCACTTCCAGGATTTCTAAAACCAGTCCACTTCTGGTATTTCTGAAACAAGTCCACTTCCAGGATTTCTAAAACCAGTCCACTTCTGGGGTTTCTAAAACCAGTCCACTTCTGGGGTTTCTAAAACCAGTCCACTTCCAGTATTTCTAAAACAAGTCCACTTCCAGGATTTCTAAAACTAGTCCACTTCCAGGATTTCTGAAACCAGTCCACTTCTGGGATTTCTAAAACCAGTCCACTTCTGGGATTTCTAAAACCAGTCCACTTCAGGGATTTCTGAAACCAGTCCACTTCTGGGGTTTCTAAAACCAGTCCACTTCTGGGATTTCTAAAACCAGTCCACTTCAGGGATTTCTGAAACCAGTCCACTTCCAGTATTTCTAAAACAAGTCCACTTCCAGGATTTCTAAAACAAGTCCACTTCCAGGATTTCTGAAACCAGTCCACTTCTGGGGTTTCTAAAACCAGTCCACTTCTGGGATTTCTAAAACCAGTCCACTTCAGGGATTTCTGAAACCAGTCCACTTCTGGGGTTTCTAAAACCAGTCCACTTCTGGGATTTCTAAAACCAGTCCACTTGAGGGATTTCTGAAACCAGTCCACTTCCAGTATTTCTAAAACAAGTCCACTTCCAGGATTTCTAAAACAAGTCCACTTCCAGGATTTCTGAAAACAGTCCACTTCTGGGGTTTCTAAAACCAGTCCACTTCTGGGATTTCTAAAACCAGTCCACTTCCAGGATTTCTGAAACCAGTCCACTTCTGGGATTTCTAAAACCAGTCCACTTCCAGGATTTCTGAAACCAGTCCACTTCTGGGATTTCTAAAACCAGTCCACTTCTGGGATTTCTGAAACCAGTCCACTTCTGGGATTTCTGAAACCAGTCCACTTCTGGGATTTCTAAAACCAGTCCACTTCTGGGATTTCTAAAACCAGTCCACTTCCAGGATTTCTCAAACCCGTCCACTTCCAGGATTTCTAAAACCAGTCCACTTCTGGGGTTTCTAAAACCAGTCCACTTCCAGGATTTCTAAAACCCGTCCACTTCCAGGATTTCTAAAACCAGTCCACTTCTGGGGTTTCTAAAACCAGTCCACTTCCAGGATTTCTGAAACCAGTCCACTTCCAGGATTTCTAAGACCAGTCCACTTCCAGGATTTCTTAAACCAGTCCACTTCCAGGATTTCTAAGACCAGTCCACTTCCAGGATTTCATAAACCAGTCCACTTCCAGGATTTCTAAAACCAGTCCACTTCCAGGATTTCTTAAACCAGTCCACTTCCAGGATTTCTAAAACCAGTCCACTTCTGGGGTTTCTAAAACCAGTCCACTTCCAGTATTTCTAAAACCAGTCCACTTCCAGTATTTCTAAAACCAGTCCACTTCCAGTATTTCTAAAACCAGTCCACTTCCAGGATTTCTTAAACCAGTCCACTTCCAGGATTTCTAAAACCAGTCCACTTCTGGGGTTTCTAAAACCATTCCACTTCCAGGATTTCTAAAACCAGTCCACTTCTGGGGTTTCTAAAACAAGTCCACTTCTGGGATTTCTAAAACTAGTCCACTTCTGGGATTTCTAAAACCAGTCCACTTCCAGTATTTCTAAAACCAGTCCACTTCCAGGATTTCTTAAACCAGTCCACTTCCAGGATTTCTAAAACCAGTCCACTTCTGGGGTTTCTAAAACCAGTCCACTTCTGGGGTTTCTAAAACAAGTCCACTTCTGGGATTTCTAAAACTAGTCCACTTCTGGGATTTCTAAAACCCGTCCACTTCCAGTATTTCTAAAACCAGTCCACTTCCAGTATTTCTAAAACCAGTCCACTTCCAGGATTTCTAAAACCAGTCCACTTCCAGTATTTCTAAAACCAGTCCACTTCCAGTATTTCTAAAACCAGTCCACTTCCAGGATTTCTTAAACCAGTCCACTTCCAGGATTTCTAAAACCAGTCCACTTCTGGGGTTTCTAAAACCAGTCCACTTCCAGGATTTCTAAAACCAGTCCACTTCTGGGATTTCTAAAACCAGTCCACTTCTGGGATTTCTAAAACCAGTCCACTTTTGGGATTTCTAAAACCAGTCCACTTCCAGTATTTCTAAAACCAGTCCACTTCCAGTATTTCTAAAACCAGTCCACTTCCAGGATTTCTTAAACCAGTCCACTTCCAGGATTTCTAAAACCAGTCCACTTCTGGGGTTTCTAAAACCAGTCCACTTCCGGGATTTCTAAAACCAGTCCACTTCTGGGGTTTCTAAAACCAGCCCACTTCTGGGATTTCTAAAACCAGTCCACTTCTGGGGTTTCTAAAACCAGTCCACTTCTGGGGTTTCAGAAACCAGTCCACTTCAAGGATTTCTAAAACCAGTCCACTTCCAGGATTTCTAAAACCAGTCCACTTCTGGGATTTCTAAAACCAGTCCATTTCTGGTATTTCTGAAACCAGTCCACTTCCAGGATTTCTAAAACCAGTCCACTTCAGGGGTTTCTAAAACCAGTCCACTTCAGGGGTTTCTAAAACCAGTCCACTTCTGGGATTTCTAAAACCAGTCCACTTCTGGGATTTCTAAAACTAGTCCACTTCTGGGATTTCTAAAACCAGTCCATTTCCAGTATTTCTAAAACCAGTCCACTTCCAGTATTTCTAAAACCAGTCCACTTCCAGGATTTCTTAAACCAGTCCACTTCCAGGATTTCTAAAACCAGTCCACTTCTGGGATTTCTAAAACCAGTCCACTTCTGGGATTTCTAAAACCAGTCCACTTCTTGGGTTTCTAAAACCAGTCCACTTCCAGTATTTCTAAAACCAGTCCACTTCCAGTATTTCTAAAACCAGTCCACTTCCAGGATTTCTTAAACCAGTCCACTTCCAGGATTTCTAAAACCAGTCCACTTCTGGGGTTTCTAAAACCAGCCCACTTCTGGGGTTTCTAAAACCAGTCCACTTCTGGGGTTTCTGAAACCAGTCCACTTCCAGGATTTCTAAAACCAGTCCACTTCTGGGATTTCTGAAACCAGTCCACTTCTGGGATTTCTGAAACCAGTCCACTTCTGGGATTTCTTAAACCAGTCCACTTCCAGTATATCTAAAACCAGTCCACTTCTGGGATTTCTAAAACTAGTCCACTTCTGGGATTTCTGAAACCAGTCCACTTCCGGGATTTCTAAAACCAGTCCACTTCCAGGATTTCTAAAACCAGTCCACTTCTGGGATTTCTAAAACCAGTCCACTTCCAGGATTTCTAAAACCAGTCCACTTCAGGGGTTTCTAAAACCAGTCCACTTCAGGGGTTTCTAAAACCAGTCCACTTCTGGGGTTTCTAAAACCAGTCCACTTCCAGTATTTCTAAAACCAGTCCACTTCTGGGATTTCTAAAACTAGTCCACTTCTGGGATTTCTTAAACCAGTCCACTTCTGGGGTTTCTAAAACCAGTCCACTTCTGGGGTTTCTAAAACCAGTCCACTTCTGGGGTTTCTAAAACCAGTCCACTTCCAGTATTTCTAAAACAAGTCCACTTCCAGGATTTCTAAAACTAGTCCACTTCTGGGATTTCTGAAACCAGTCCACTTCTGGGGTTTCTAAAACCAGTCCACTTCTGGGGTTTCTAAAACCAGCCCACTTCTGGGGTTTCTAAAACCAGTCCACTTCTGGGGTTTCTGAAACCAGTCCACTTCCAGGATTTCTAAAACCAGTCCACTTCTGGGATTTCTGAAACCAGTCCACTTCTGGGATTTCTGAAACCAGTCCACTTCTGGGATTTCTTAAACCAGTCCACTTCCAGTATATCTAAAACCAGTCCACTTCTGGGATTTCTAAAACTAGTCCACTTCTGGGATTTCTGAAACCAGTCCACTTCCGGGATTTCTAAAACCAGTCCACTTCCAGGATTTCTAAAACCAGTCCACTTCTGGGATTTCTAAAACCAGTCCACTTCAGGGGTTTCTAAAACCAGTCCACTTCAGGGGTTTCTAAAACCAGTCCACTTCTGGGGTTTCTAAAACCAGTCCACTTCCAGTATTTCTAAAACCAGTCCACTTCTGGGATTTCTAAAACTAGTCCACTTCTGGGATTTCTTAAACCAGTCCACTTCTGGGGTTTCTAAAACCAGTCCACTTCTGGGGTTTCTAAAACCAGTCCACTTCTGGGGTTTCTAAAACCAGTCCACTTCCAGTATTTCTAAAACAAGTCCACTTCCAGGATTTCTAAAACTAGTCCACTTCTGGGATTTCTGAAACCAGTCCACTTCTGGGGTTTCTAAAACCAGTCCACTTCTGGGGTTTCTAAAACTAGTCCACTTCTGGGATTTCTGAAACCAGTCCACTTCTGGGATTACTGAAACCAGTCCACTTCTGAGATTTCTGAAACCAGTCCACTTAAGGGATTTCTGAAACCAGTCCACTTCCAGGATTTCTAAAACAAGTCCACTTCTGGGATTTCTAAAACGAGTCCACTTCCGGGATTTCTAAAACCAGTCCACTTCCAGTATTTCTAAAACCAGTCCACTTCCAGGATTTCTTAAACCAGTCCACTTCCAGGATTTCTAAAACCAGTCCACTTCTGGGGTTTCTAAAACCAGCCCACTTCTGGGGTTTCTAAAACCAGTCCACTTCTGGGGTTTCTGAAACCAGTCCACTTCCAGGATTTCTAAAACCAGTCCACTTCTGGGATTTCTGAAACCAGTCCACTTCTGGGATTTCTGAAACCAGTCCACTTCAAGGATTTCTAAAACCAGTCCACTTCAAGGATTTCTAAAACCAGTCCACTTCCAGGATTTCTAAAACTAGTCCACTTCTGGTATTTCTGAAACCAGTCCACTTCTGGTATTTCTGAAACCAGTCCACTTCCAGGATTTCTAAAACCAGTCCACTTCTGGGATTTCTAAAACCAGTCCACTTCCAGGATTTCTAAAACCAGTCCACTTCTGGGGTTTCTAAAACCAGCCCACTTCTGGGGTTTCTAAAACCAGTCCACTTCTGGGGTTTCTGAAACCAGTCCACTTCCAGGATTTCTAAAACCAGTCCACTTCTGGGATTTCTGAAACCAGTCCACTTCTGGGATTTCTGAAACCAGTCCACTTCTGGGATTTCTTAAACCAGTCCACTTCCAGTATATCTAAAACCAGTCCACTTCTGGGATTTCTAAAACTAGTCCACTTCTGGGATTTCTGAAACCAGTCCACTTCCGGGATTTCTAAAACCAGTCCACTTCCAGGATTTCTAAAACCAGTCCACTTCTGGGATTTCTAAAACCAGTCCACTTCCAGGATTTCTAAAACCAGTCCACTTCAGGGGTTTCTAAAACCAGTCCACTTCAGGGGTTTCTAAAACCAGTCCACTTCTGGGGTTTCTAAAACCAGTCCACTTCCAGTATTTCTAAAACCAGTCCACTTCTGGGATTTCTAAAACTAGTCCACTTCTGGGATTTCTTAAACCAGTCCACTTCTGGGGTTTCTAAAACCAGTCCACTTCTGGGGTTTCTAAAACCAGTCCACTTCTGGGGTTTCTAAAACCAGTCCACTTCCAGTATTTCTAAAACAAGTCCACTTCCAGGATTTCTAAAACTAGTCCACTTCTGGGATTTCTGAAACCAGTCCACTTCTGGGGTTTCTAAAACCAGTCCACTTCTGGGGTTTCTAAAACCAGCCCACTTCTGGGGTTTCTAAAACCAGTCCACTTCTGGGGTTTCTGAAACCAGTCCACTTCCAGGATTTCTAAAACCAGTCCACTTCTGGGATTTCTGAAACCAGTCCACTTCTGGGATTTCTGAAACCAGTCCACTTCTGGGATTTCTTAAACCAGTCCACTTCCAGTATATCTAAAACCAGTCCACTTCTGGGATTTCTAAAACTAGTCCACTTCTGGGATTTCTGAAACCAGTCCACTTCCGGGATTTCTAAAACCAGTCCACTTCCAGGATTTCTAAAACCAGTCCACTTCTGGGATTTCTAAAACCAGTCCACTTCCAGGATTTCTAAAACCAGTCCACTTCAGGGGTTTCTAAAACCAGTCCACTTCAGGGGTTTCTAAAACCAGTCCACTTCTGGGGTTTCTAAAACCAGTCCACTTCCAGTATTTCTAAAACCAGTCCACTTCTGGGATTTCTAAAACTAGTCCACTTCTGGGATTTCTTAAACCAGTCCACTTCTGGGGTTTCTAAAACCAGTCCACTTCTGGGGTTTCTAAAACCAGTCCACTTCTGGGGTTTCTAAAACCAGTCCACTTCCAGTATTTCTAAAACAAGTCCACTTCCAGGATTTCTAAAACTAGTCCACTTCTGGGATTTCTGAAACCAGTCCACTTCTGGGGTTTCTAAAACCAGTCCACTTCTGGGGTTTCTAAAACTAGTCCACTTCTGGGATTTCTGAAACCAGTCCACTTCTGGGATTACTGAAACCAGTCCACTTCTGAGATTTCTGAAACCAGTCCACTTAAGGGATTTCTGAAACCAGTCCACTTCCAGGATTTCTAAAACAAGTCCACTTCTGGGATTTCTAAAACGAGTCCACTTCCGGGATTTCTAAAACCAGTCCACTTCCAGTATTTCTAAAACCAGTCCACTTCCAGGATTTCTTAAACCAGTCCACTTCCAGGATTTCTAAAACCAGTCCACTTCTGGGGTTTCTAAAACCAGCCCACTTCTGGGGTTTCTAAAACCAGTCCACTTCTGGGGTTTCTGAAACCAGTCCACTTCCAGGATTTCTAAAACCAGTCCACTTCTGGGATTTCTGAAACCAGTCCACTTCTGGGATTTCTGAAACCAGTCCACTTCAAGGATTTCTAAAACCAGTCCACTTCAAGGATTTCTAAAACCAGTCCACTTCCAGGATTTCTAAAACTAGTCCACTTCTGGTATTTCTGAAACCAGTCCACTTCTGGGATTTCTAAAACCAGTCCACTTCCAGGATTTCTAAAACTAGTCCACTTCTGGTATTTCTGAAACCAGTCCACTTCCAGGATTTCTAAAACCAGTCCACTTCTGGGATTTCTAAAACCAGTCCACTTCCAGGATTTCTAAAACCAGTCCACTTCTGGGATTTCTAAAACCAGTCCACTTCTGGGATTTCTGAAACCAGTCCACTTCAAGGATTTCTAAAACCAGTCCACTTCCAGGATTTCTAAAACCAGTCCACTTCCAGGATTTCTAAAACTAGTCCACTTCTGGTATTTCTGAAACCAGTCCACTTCCAGGATTTCTAAAACCAGTCCACTTCCAGGATTTCTAAAACCAGTCCACTTCTGGGGTTTCTAAAACCAGCCCACTTCTGGGGTTTCTAAAACCAGTCCACTTCTGGGGTTTCTGAAACCAGTCCACTTCCAGGATTTCTAAAACCAGTCCACTTCTGGGATTTCTGAAACCAGTCCACTTCTGGGATTTCTGAAACCAGTCCACTTCTGGGATTTCTTAAACCAGTCCACTTCCAGTATATCTAAAACCAGTCCACTTCTGGGATTTCTAAAACTAGTCCACTTCTGGGATTTCTGAAACCAGTCCACTTCCGGGATTTCTAAAACCAGTCCACTTCCAGGATTTCTAAAACCAGTCCACTTCTGGGATTTCTAAAACCAGTCCACTTCCAGGATTTCTAAAACCAGTCCACTTCAGGGGTTTCTAAAACCAGTCCACTTCAGGGGTTTCTAAAACCAGTCCACTTCTGGGGTTTCTGAAACCAGTCCACTTCCAGTATTTCTAAAACCAGTCCACTTCTGGGATTTCTAAAACTAGTCCACTTCTGGGATTTCTTAAACCAGTCCACTTCTGGGGTTTCTAAAACCAGTCCACTTCTGGGGTTTCTAAAACCAGTCCACTTCTGGGGTTTCTAAAACCAGTCCACTTCCAGTATTTCTAAAACAAGTCCACTTCCAGGATTTCTAAAACTAGTCCACTTCTGGGATTTCTGAAACCAGTCCACTTCTGGGGTTTCTAAAACCAGTCCACTTCTGGGGTTTCTAAAACTAGTCCACTTCTGGGATTTCTGAAACCAGTCCACTTCTGAGATTTCTGAAACCAGTCCACTTCAGGGATTTCTGAAACCAGTCCACTTCTGAGATTTCTGAAACCAGTCCACTTCAGGGATTTCTGAAACCAGTCCACTTCCAGTATTTCTAAAACAAGTCCACTTCCAGGATTTCTAAAACTAGTCCACTTCTGGGATTTCTGAAACCAGTCCACTTCTGAGATTTCTGAAACCAGTCCACTTCAGGGATTTCTGAAACCAGTCCACTTCCAGTATTTTTAAAACAAGTCCACTTCCAGGATTTCTAAAACTAGTCCACTTCTGGGATTACTGAAACCAGTCCACTTCTGAGATTTCTGAAACCAGTCCACTTCAGGGATTTCTGAAACCAGTCCACTTCCAGGATTTCTAAAACAAGTCCACTTCTGGGATTTCTAAAACGAGTCCACTTCCGGGATTTCTAAAACCAGTCCACTTCCAGTATTTCTAAAACCAGTCCACTTCCAGGATTTCTTAAACCAGTCCACTTCCAGGATTTCTAAAACCAGTCCACTTCTGGGGTTTCTAAAACCAGCCCACTTCTGGGGTTTCTAAAACCAGTCCACTTCTGGGGTTTCTGAAACCAGTCCACTTCCAGGATTTCTAAAACCAGTCCACTTCTGGGATTTCTGAAACCAGTCCACTTCTGGGATTTCTGAAACCAGTCCACTTCAAGGATTTCTAAAACCAGTCCACTTCCAGGATTTCTAAAACCAGTCCACTTCCAGGATTTCTAAAACTAGTCCACTTCTGGTATTTCTGAAACCAGTCCACTTCCAGGATTTCTAAAACCAGTCCACTTCCAGGATTTCTAAAACTAGTCCACTTCTGGTATTTCTGAAACCAGTCCACTTCCAGGATTTCTAAAACCAGTCCACTTCTGGGATTTCTAAAACCAGTCCACTTCCAGGATTTCTAAAACCAGTCCACTTCAGGGGTTTCTAAAACCAGTCCACTTCAGGGGTTTCTAAAACCAGTCCACTTCTGGGGTTTCTAAAACCAGTCCACTTCCAGTATTTCTAAAACTAGTCCACTTCTGGGATTTCTAAAACTAGTCCACTTCTGGGGTTTCTAAAACCAGTCCACTTCCAGGATTTCTAAAACTAGTCCACTTCTGGGATTTCTGAAACCAGTCCACTTCTGAGATTTCTGAAACCAGTCCACTTCAGGGATTTCTGAAACCAGTCCACTTCCAGGATTTCTAAAACAAGTCCACTTCCAGGATTTCTGAAACCAGTCCAATTCTGGGATTTATGAAACCAGTTCACTTCCGGGATTTCTGAAACCAGTCCACTTCTGGGGTTTCTAAAACCAGTCCACTTCCAGGATTTCTAAAACCAGTCCACTTCTGGGATTTCTAAAACGAGTCCAATTCCGGGATTTCTAAAACCAGTCCACTTCCAGTATTTCTAAAACCAGTCCACTTCCAGGATTTCTTAAACCAGTCCACTTCCGGGATTTCTAAAACCAGTCCACTTCTGGGGTTTCTAAAACCAGCCCACTTCTGGGGTTTCTAAAACCAGTCCACTTCTGGGGTTTCTGAAACCAGTCCACTTCCAGGATTTCTAAAACCAGTCCATTTCTGGGATTTCTAAAACCAGTCCACTTCTGGGATTTCTGAAACCAGTCCACTTCAAGGATTTCTAAAACCAGTCCACTTCCAAGATTTCTAAAACCAGTCCACTTCCAGGATTTCTAAAACTAGTCCACTTCTGGTATTTCTGAAACCAGTCCACTTCCAGGATTTCTAAAACCAGTCCACTTCAGGGGTTTCTAAAACCAGTCCACTTCAGGGGTTTCTAAAACCAGTCCACTTCAGGGGTTTCTAAAACCAGTCCACTTCTGGGGTTTCTTAAACCAGTCCACTTCCAGTATATCTAAAACCAGTCCACTTCTGGGATTTCTAAAACTAGTCCACTTCTGGGATTTCTGAAACCAGTCCGCTTCCGGGATTTCTAAAACCAGTCCACTTCCAGGATTTCTAAAACCAGTCCAGTTCAGGGGTTTCTAAAACCAGTCCACTTCAGGGATTTCTGAAACCAGTCCACTTCCAGGATTTCTAAAACAAGTCCACTTCCAGGATTTCTGAAACCAGTCCAATTCTGGGATTTATGAAACCAGTTCACTTCCGGGATTTCTGAAACCAGTCCACTTCTGGGGTTTCTAAAACCAGTCCACTTCCAGGATTTCTAAAACCAGTCCACTTCTGGGATTTCTAAAACGAGTCCAATTCCGGGATTTCTAAAACCAGTCCACTTCCAGTATTTCTAAAACCAGTCCACTTCCAGGATTTCTTAAACCAGTCCACTTCCAGGATTTCTAAAACCAGTCCACTTCTGGGGTTTCTAAAACCAGCCCACTTCTGGGGTTTCTAAAACCAGTCCACTTCTGGGGTTTCTGAAACCAGTCCACTTCCAGGATTTCTAAAACCAGTCCATTTCTGGGATTTCTAAAACCAGTCCACTTCTGGGATTTCTGAAACCAGTCCACTTCAAGGATTTCTAAAACCAGTCCACTTCCAGGATTTCTAAAACCAGTCCACTTCCAGGATTTCTAAAACTAGTCCACTTCTGGTATTTCTGAAACCAGTCCACTTCCAGGATTTCTAAAACCAGTCCACTTCAGGGGTTTCTAAAACCAGTCCACTTCAGGGGTTTCTAAAACCAGTCCACTTCAGGGGTTTCTAAAACCAGTCCACTTCTGGGGTTTCTTAAACCAGTCCACTTCCAGTATATCTAAAACCAGTCCACTTCTGGGATTTCTAAAACTAGTCCACTTCTGGGATTTCTGAAACCAGTCCGCTTCCGGGATTTCTAAAACCAGTCCACTTCCAGGATTTCTAAAACCAGTCCACTTCAGGGGTTTCTAAAACCAGTCCACTTCAGGGGTTTCTAAAACCAGTCCACTTCTGGGGTTTCTAAAACCAGTCCACTTCCAGTATTTCTAAAACCAGTCCACTTCTGGGATTTCTAAAACTAGTCCACTTCTGGGGTTTCTAAAACCAGTCCACTTCCAGGATTTCTAAAACTAGTCCACTTCTGGGATTTCTTAAACCAGTCCACTTCTGGGGTTTCTAAAACCAGTCCACTTCTGGGGTTTCTAAAACCAGTCCACTTCTGGGATTTCTAAAACTAGTCCACTTCTGGGGTTTCTAAAACCAGTCCACTTCCAGGATTTCTAAAACTAGTCCACTTCTGGGATTTCTGAAACCAGTCCACTTCTGGGGTTTCTAAAACCAGTCCACTTCTGGGGTTTCTAAAACTAGTCCACTTCTGGGATTTCTGAAACCAGTCCACTTCTGAGATTTCTGAAACCAGTCCACTTCAGGGATTTCTGAAACCAGTCCACTTCTGAGATTTCTGAAACCAGTCCACTTCAGGGATTTCTGAAACCAGTCCACTTCCAGTATTTCTAAAACAAGTCCACTTCCAGGATTTCTAAAACTAGTCCACTTCTGGGATTTCTGAAACCAGTCCACTTCTGAGATTTCTGAAACCAGTCCACTTCCAGTATTTCTAAAACAAGTCCACTTCCAGGATTTCTAAAACTAGTCCACTTCTGGGATTTCTGAAACCAGTCCACTTCTGAGATTTCTGAAACCAGTCCACTTCAGGGATTTCTGAAACCAGTCCACTTCCAGGGTTTCTAAAACAAGTCCACTTCCAGGATTTCTGAAACCAGTCCACTTCTGGGATTTATGAAACCAGTCCACTTCTGGGATTTCTGAAACCAGTCCACTTCTGGGGTTTCTAAAACCAGTCCACTTCCAGGATTTCTAAAACCAGTCCACTTCTGGGATTTCTAAAACAAGTCCACTTCCGGGATTTCTAAAACCAGTCCACTTCAGGGATTTCTGAAACCAGTCCACTTCCAGGATTTCTTAAACAAGTCCACTTCCAGGATTTCTAAAACCAGTCCACTTCTGGGGTTTCTAAAACCAGTCCACTTCTGGGATTTCTAAAACCAGTCCACTTCTGGGATTTCTAAAACCAGTCCATTTCTGGTATTTCTAAAACCAGTCCACTTCTGGGATTTATGAAACCAGTCCACTTCTGGGATTTCTGAAACCAGTCCACTTCTGGGATTTCTAAAACGAGTCCACTTCCGGGATTTCTAAAACCAGTCCACTTCAGGGATTTCTGAAACCAGTCCACTTCCAGGATTTCTTAAACAAGTCCACTTCCAGGATTTCTAAAACCAGTCCACTTCTGGGGTTTCTAAAACCAGTCCACTTCTGGGATTTCTAAAACCAGTCCACTTCTGGGGTTTCTAAAACCAGTCCACTTCTGGGGTTTCTAAAACCAGTCCACTTCTGGGGTTTCTAAAACCAGTCCACTTCTGGGATTTCTAAAACCAGTCCACTTCCAGGATTTCTAAAACCAGTCCACTTCCAGGATTTCTAAAACCAGTCCACTTCTGGGGTTTCTAAAACCAGTCCACTTCTGGGGTTTCTAAAACCAGTCCACTTCCAGGATTTCTAAAACCAGTCCACTTCTGGGATTTCTAAAACCTGTCCACTTCTGGGATTTCTAAAACCAGTCCACTTCTGGGGTTTCTAAAACCAGTCCACTTCCAGGATTTCTAAAACCAGTCCACTTCTGGGGTTTCTGAAACCAGTCCACTTCCAGGATTTCTAAAACCAGTCCACTTCTGGGATTTCTGAAACCAGTCCACTTCTGGGATTTCTGAAACCAGTCCACTTCTGGGATTTCTGAAACCAGTCCACTTCTGGGATTTCTAAAACCAGTCCACTTCTGGGATTTCTAAAACCAGTCCACTTCTGGGGTTTCTAAAACCAGTCCACTTCTGGGGTTTCTAAAACAAGTCCACTTCTGGGATTTCTAAAACTAGTCCACTTCTGGGATTTCTAAAACCAGTCCACTTCCAGTATTTCTAAAACCAGTCCACTTCCAGGATTTCTAAAACCAGTCCATTTCTGGGATTTCTAAAACCAGTCCACTTCTGGGATTTCTGAAACCAGTCCACTTCAAGGATTTCTAAAACCAGTCCACTTCCAGGATTTCTAAAACCAGTCCACTTCCAGGATTTCTAAAACTAGTCCACTTCTGGTATTTCTGAAACCAGTCCACTTCCAGGATTTCTAAAACCAGTCCACTTCAGGGGTTTCTAAAACCAGTCCACTTCAGGGGTTTCTAAAACCAGTCCACTTCAGGGGTTTCTAAAACCAGTCCACTTCTGGGGTTTCTTAAACCAGTCCACTTCCAGTATATCTAAAACCAGTCCACTTCTGGGATTTCTAAAACTAGTCCACTTCTGGGATTTCTGAAACCAGTCCGCTTCCGGGTTTTCTAAAACCAGTCCACTTCCAGGATTTCTAAAACCAGTCCACTTCAGGGGTTTCTAAAACCAGTCCACTTCAGGGGTTTCTAAAACCAGTCCACTTCTGGGGTTTCTAAAACCAGTCCACTTCCAGTATTTCTAAAACCAGTCCACTTCTGGGATTTCTAAAACTAGTCCACTTCTGGGGTTTCTAAAACCAGTCCACTTCCAGGATTTCTAAAACTAGTCCACTTCTGGGATTTCTTAAACCAGTCCACTTCTGGGGTTTCTAAAACCAGTCCACTTCTGGGGTTTCTAAAACCAGTCCACTTCTGGGATTTCTAAAACTAGTCCACTTCTGGGGTTTCTAAAACCAGTCCACTTCCAGGATTTCTAAAACTAGTCCACTTCTGGGATTTCTGAAACCAGTCCACTTCTGGGGTTTCTAAAACCAGTCCACTTCTGGGATTTCTGAAACCAGTCCACTTCTGAGATTTCTGAAACCAGTCCACTTCAGGGATTTCTGAAACCAGTCCACTTCTGAGATTTCTGAAACCAGTCCACTTCAGGGATTTCTGAAACCAGTCCACTTCCAGTATTTCTAAAACAAGTCCACTTCCAGGATTTCTAAAACTAGTCCACTTCTGGGATTTCTGAAACCAGTCCACTTCTGAGATTTCTGAAACCAGTCCACTTCCAGTATTTCTAAAACAAGTCCACTTCCAGGATTTCTAAAACTAGTCCACTTCTGGGATTTCTGAAACCAGTCCACTTCTGAGATTTCTGAAACCAGTCCACTTCAGGGATTTCTGAAACCAGTCCACTTCCAGGGTTTCTAAAACAAGTCCACTTCCAGGATTTCTGAAACCAGTCCACTTCTGGGATTTATGAAACCAGTCCACTTCTGGGATTTCTGAAACCAGTCCACTTCTGGGGTTTCTAAAACCAGTCCACTTCCAGGATTTCTAAAACCAGTCCACTTCTGGGATTTCTAAAACAAGTCCACTTCCGGGATTTCTAAAACCAGTCCACTTCAGGGATTTCTGAAACCAGTCCACTTCCAGGATTTCTTAAACAAGTCCACTTCCAGGATTTCTAAAACCAGTCCACTTCTGGGGTTTCTAAAACCAGTCCACTTCTGGGATTTCTAAAACCAGTCCACTTCTGGGATTTCTAAAACCAGTCCATTTCTGGTATTTCTAAAACCAGTCCACTTCTGGGATTTATGAAACCAGTCCACTTCTGGGATTTCTGAAACCAGTCCACTTCTGGGGTTTCTAAAACCAGTCCACTTCCAGGATTTCTAAAACCAGTCCACTTCTGGGATTTCTAAAACGAGTCCACTTCCGGGATTTCTAAAACCAGTCCACTTCAGGGATTTCTGAAACCAGTCCACTTCCAGGATTTCTTAAACAAGTCCACTTCCAGGATTTCTAAAACCAGTCCACTTCTGGGGTTTCTAAAACCAGTCCACTTCTGGGATTTCTAAAACCAGTCCACTTCTGGGGTTTCTAAAACCAGTCCACTTCTGGGGTTTCTAAAACCAGTCCACTTCTGGGATTTCTAAAACCAGTCCACTTCCAGGATTTCTAAAACCAGTCCACTTCCAGGATTTCTAAAACCAGTCCACTTCTGGGGTTTCTAAAACCAGTCCACTTCTGGGGTTTCTAAAACCAGTCCACTTCCAGGATATCTAAAACCAGTCCACTTCTGGGATTTCTAAAACCTGTCCACTTCTGGGATTTCTAAAACCAGTCCACTTCTGGGGTTTCTAAAACCAGTCCACTTCCAGGATTTCTAAAACCAGTCCACTTCTGGGGTTTCTGAAACCAGTCCACTTCCAGGATTTCTAAAACCAGTCCACTTCTGGGATTTCTGAAACCAGTCCACTTCTGGGATTTCTGAAACCAGTCCACTTCTGGGATTTCTGAAACCAGTCCACTTCTGGGATTTCTAAAACCACTCCACTTCTGGGATTTCTAAAACCAGTCCACTTCTGGGGTTTCTAAAACCATTCCACTTCCAGGATTTCTAAAACCAGTCCACTTCTGGGGTTTCTAAAACAAGTCCACTTCTGGGATTTCTAAAACTAGTCCACTTCTGGGATTTCTAAAACCAGTCCACTTCCAGTATTTCTAAAACCAGTCCACTTCCAGGATTTCTTAAACCAGTCCACTTCCAGGATTTCTAAAACCAGTCCACTTCTGGGGTTTCTAAAACCAGTCCACTTCTGGGGTTTCTAAAACAAGTCCACTTCTGGGATTTCTAAAACTAGTCCACTTCTGGGATTTCTAAAACCCGTCCACTTCCAGTATTTCTAAAAGCAGTCCACTTCCAGTATTTCTAAAACCAGTCCACTTCCAGGATTTCTAAAACCAGTCCACTTCCAGTATTTCTAAAACCAGTCCACTTCCAGTATTTCTAAAACCAGTCCACTTCCAGGATTTCTTAAACCAGTCCACTTCCAGGATTTCTAAAACCAGTCCACTTCTGGGGTTTCTAAAACCAGTCCACTTCCAGGATTTCTAAAACCAGTCCACTTCTGGGATTTCTAAAACCAGTCCACTTCTGGGATTTCTAAAACCAGTCCACTTTTGGGATTTCTAAAACCAGTCCACTTCCAGTATTTCTAAAACCAGTCCACTTCCAGTATTTCTAAAACCAGTCCACTTCCAGGATTTCTTAAACCAGTCCACTTCCAGGATTTCTAAAACCAGTCCACTTCTGGGGTTTCTAAAACCAGTCCACTTCCGGGATTTCTAAAACCAGTCCACTTCTGGGGTTTCTAAAACCAGCCCACTTCTGGGATTTCTAAAACCAGTCCACTTCTGGGGTTTCTAAAACCAGTCCACTTCTGGGGTTTCAGAAACCAGTCCACTTCAAGGATTTCTAAAACCAGTCCACTTCCAGGATTTCTAAAACCAGTCCACTTCTGGGATTTCTAAAACCAGTCCATTTCTGGTATTTCTGAAACCAGTCCACTTCCAGGATTTCTAAAACCAGTCCACTTCAGGGGTTTCTAAAACCAGTCCACTTCAGGGGTTTCTAAAACCAGTCCACTTCTGGGATTTCTAAAACCAGTCCACTTCTGGGATTTCTAAAACTAGTCCACTTCTGGGATTTCTAAAACCAGTCCACTTCCAGTATTTCTAAAACCAGTCCACTTCCAGTATTTCTAAAACCAGTCCACTTCCAGGATTTCTTAAACCAGTCCACTTCCAGGATTTCTAAAACCAGTCCACTTCTGGGATTTCTAAAACCAGTCCACTTCTGGGATTTCTAAAACCAGTCCACTTCTTGGGTTTCTAAAACCAGTCCACTTCCAGTATTTCTAAAACCAGTCCACTTCCAGTATTTCTAAAACCAGTCCACTTCTGGGATTTCTTAAACCAGTCCACTTCCAGGATTTCTAAAACCAGTCCACTTCTGGGGTTTCTAAAACCAGCCCACTTCTGGGGTTTCTAAAACTAGTCCACTTCCAGTATTTCTAAAACCAGTCCACTTCCAGGATTTCTTAAACCAGTCCACTTCCAGGATTTCTAAAACCAGTCCACTTCTGGGATTTCTAAAACCAGTCCACTTCTGGGATTTCTAAAACCAGTCCACTTCTTGGGTTTCTAAAACCAGTCCACTTCCAGTATTTCTAAAACCAGTCCACTTCCAGTATTTCTAAAACCAGTCCACTTCCAGGATTTCTTAAACCAGTCCACTTCAGGGGTTTCTAAAACCAGTCCACTTCAGGGGTTTCTAAAACCAGTCCACTTCTGGGGTTTCTAAAACCAGTCCACTTCCAGTATTTCTAAAACCAGTCCACTTCTGGGATTTCTAAAACTAGTCCACTTCTGGGATTTCTTAAACCAGTCCACTTCTGGGGTTTCTAAAACCAGTCCACTTCTGGGGTTTCTAAAACCAGTCCACTTCTGGGGTTTCTAAAACCAGTCCACTTCCAGTATTTCTAAAACAAGTCCACTTCCAGGATTTCTAAAACTAGTCCACTTCTGGGATTTCTGAAACCAGTCCACTTCTGGGGTTTCTAAAACCAGTCCACTTCTGGGGTTTCTAAAACTAGTCCACTTCTGGGATTTCTGAAACCAGTCCACTTCTGAGATTTCTGAAACCAGTCCACTTCAGGGATTTCTGAAACCAGTCCACTTCTGAGATTTCTGAAACCAGTCCACTTCAGGGATTTCTGAAACCAGTCCACTTCCAGTATTTTTAAAACAAGTCCACTTCCAGGATTTCTAAAACTAGTCCACTTCTGGGATTTCTGAAACCAGTCCACTTCTGAGATTTCTGAAACCAGTCCACTTCAGGGATTTCTGAAACCAGTCCACTTCCAGGATTTCTAAAACAAGTCCACTTCTGGGATTTATGAAACCAGTCCACTTCTGGGATTTCTGAAACCAGTCCACTTCTGGGGTTTCTAAAACCAGTCCACTTCCAGGATTTCTAAAACCAGTCCACTTCCAGGATTTCTAAAACCAGTCCACTTCTGGGGTTTCTAAAACCAGCCCACTTCTGGGGTTTCTAAAACCAGTCCACTTCTGGGGTTTCTGAAACCAGTCCACTTCCAGGATTTCTAAAACCAGTCCACTTCTGGGATTTCTGAAACCAGTCCACTTCTGGGATTTCTGAAACCAGTCCACTTCAAGGATTTCTAAAACCAGTCCACTTCCAGGATTTCTAAAACCAGTCCACTTCCAGGATTTCTAAAACTAGTCCACTTCTGGGATTTCTGAAACCAGTCCACTTCCAGGATTTCTAAAACCAGTCCACTTCTGGGATTTCTAAAACCAGTCCACTTCCAGGATTTCTAAAACCAGTCCACTTCAGGGGTTTCTAAAACCAGTCCACTTCAGGGGTTTCTAAAACCAGTCCACTTCTGGGGTTTCTAAAACCAGTCCACTTCCAGTATTTCTAAAACCAGTCCACTTCTGGGATTTCTAAAACTAGTCCACTTCTGGGGTTTCTAAAACCAGTCCACTTCCAGGATTTCTAAAACTAGTCCACTTCTGGGATTTCTTAAACCAGTCCACTTCTGGGGTTTCTAAAACCAGTCCACTTCCAGGATTTCTAAAACTAGTCCACTTCTGGGATTTCTGAAACCAGTCCACTTCTGAGATTTCTGAAACCAGTCCACTTCAGGGATTTCTGAAACCAGTCCACTTCCAGGATTTCTAAAACAAGTCCACTTCCAGGATTTCTGAAACCAGTCCACTTCTGGGATTTATGAAACCAGTCCACTTCTGGGATTTCTGAAACCAGTCCACTTCTGGGGTTTCTAAAACCAGTCCACTTCCAGGATTTCTAAAACCAGTCCACTTCTGGGATTTCTAAAACGAGTCCAATTCCGGGATTTCTAAAACCAGTCCACTTCCAGTATTTCTAAAACCAGTCCACTTCCAGGATTTCTTAAACCAGTCCACTTCCAGGATTTCTAAAACCAGTCCACTTCTGGGGTTTCTAAAACCAGCCCACTTCTGGGGTTTCTAAAACCAGTCCACTTCTGGGGTTTCTGAAACCAGTCCACTTCCAGGATTTCTAAAACCAGTCCATTTCTGGGATTTCTGAAACCAGTCCACTTCTGGGATTTCTGAAACCAGTCCACTTCAAGGATTTCTAAAACCAGTCCACTTCCAGGATTTCTAAAACCAGTCCACTTCCAGGATTTCTAAAACTAGTCCACTTCTGGTATTTCTGAAACCAGTCCACTTCCAGGATTTCTAAAACCAGTCCACTTCAGGGGTTTCTAAAACCAGTCCACTTCAGGGGTTTCTAAAACCAGTCCACTTCAGGGGTTTCTAAAACCAGTCCACTTCTGGGGTTTCTTAAACCAGTCCACTTCCAGTATATCTAAAACCAGTCCACTTCTGGGATTTCTAAAACTAGTCCACTTCTGGGATTTCTGAAACCAGTCCGCTTCCGGGATTTCTAAAACCAGTCCACTTCCAGGATTTCTAAAACCAGTCCACTTCTGGGATTTCTAAAACCAGTCCACTTCCAGGATTTCTAAAACCAGTCCACTTCAGGGGTTTCTAAAACCAGTCCACTTCAGGGGTTTCTAAAACCAGTCCACTTCTGGGGTTTCTAAAACCAGTCCACTTCCAGTATTTCTAAAACCAGTCCACTTCCAGGATTTCTAAAACTAGTCCACTTCTGGGGTTTCTAAAACCAGTCCACTTCCAGGATTTCTAAAACTAGTCCACTTCTGGGATTTCTTAAACCAGTCCACTTCTGGGGTTTCTAAAACCAGTCCACTTCTGGGGTTTCTAAAACCAGTCCACTTCTGGGATTTCTAAAACTAGTCCACTTCTGGGGTTTCTAAAACCAGTCCACTTCCAGGATTTCTAAAACTAGTCCACTTCTGGGATTTCTGAAACCAGTCCACTTCTGGGGTTTCTAAAACCAGTCCACTTCTGGGGTTTCTAAAACTAGTCCACTTCTGGGATTTCTGAAACCAGTCCACTTCTGAGATTTCTGAAACCAGTCCACTTCAGGGATTTCTGAAACCAGTCCACTTCTGAGATTTCTGAAACCAGTCCACTTCAGGGATTTCTGAAACCAGTCCACTTCCAGTATTTCTAAAACAAGTCCACTTCCAGGATTTCTAAAACTAGTCCACTTCTGGGATTTCTGAAACCAGTCCACTTCTGAGATTTCTGAAACCAGTCCACTTCCAGTATTTCTAAAACAAGTCCACTTCCAGGATTTCTAAAACTAGTCCACTTCTGGGATTTCTGAAACCAGTCCACTTCTGAGATTTCTGAAACCAGTCCACTTCAGGGATTTCTGAAACCAGTCCACTTCCAGGGTTTCTAAAACAAGTCCACTTCCAGGATTTCTGAAACCAATCCACTTCTGGGATTTCTGAAACCAGTCCACTTCTGGGGTTTCTAAAACCAGTCCACTTCCAGGATTTCTAAAACCAGTCCACTTCTGGGATTTCTAAAACAAGTCCACTTCCGGGATTTCTAAAACCAGTCCACTTCAGGGATTTCTGAAACCAGTCCACTTCCAGGATTTCTTAAACAAGTCCACTTCCAGGATTTCTAAAACAAGTCCACTTCTGGGATTTATGAAACCAGTCCACTTCTGGGATTTCTGAAACCAGTCCACTTCTGGGGTTTCTAAAACCAGTCCACTTCCAGGATTTCTAAAACCAGTCCACTTCTGGGATTTCTAAAACGAGTCCACTTCCGGGATTTCTAAAACCAGTCCACTTCAGGGATTTCTGAAACCAGTCCACTTCCAGGATTTCTTAAACAAGTCCACTTCCAGGATTTCTAAAACCAGTCCACTTCTGGGGTTTCTAAAACCAGTCCACTTCTGGGATTTCTAAAACCAGTCCA
Organism: Telmatherina bonti; assembly: GCF_933228915.1. Classification (NCBI taxonomy): domain Eukaryota; kingdom Metazoa; phylum Chordata; class Actinopteri; order Atheriniformes; family Telmatherinidae; genus Telmatherina; species Telmatherina bonti. Next base: position 38,115,203 of record NC_136613.1, on the reverse strand, counting down.
CTTCTGGGGTTTCTAAAACCAGTCCACTTCTGGGGTTTCTAAAACCAGTCCACTTCTGGGATTTCTAAAACCAGTCCACTTCCAGGATTTCTAAAACCAGTCCACTTCCAGGATTTCTAAAACCAGTCCACTTCTGGGGTTTCTAAAACCAGTCCACTTCTGGGGTTTCTAAAACCAGTCCACTTCCAGGATTTCTAAAACCAGTCCACTTCTGGGATTTCTAAAACCTGTCCACTTCTGGGATTTCTAAAACCAGTCCACTTCTGGGGTTTCTAAAACCAGTCCACTTCCAGGATTTCTAAAACCAGTCCACTTCTGGGGTTTCTGAAACCAGTCCACTTCCAGGATTTCTAAAACCAGTCCACTTCTGAGATTTCTGAAACCAGTCCACTTCAGGGATTTCTGAAACCAGTCCACTTCCAGTATTTCTAAAACAAGTCCACTTCCAGGATTTCTAAAACTAGTCCACTTCTGGGATTTCTGAAACCAGTCCACTTCTGAGATTTCTGAAACCAGTCCACTTCCAGTATTTCTAAAACAAGTCCACTTCCAGGATTTCTAAAACTAGTCCACTTCTGGGATTTCTGAAACCAGTCCACTTCTGAGATTTCTGAAACCAGTCCACTTCAGGGATTTCTGAAACCAGTCCACTTCCAGGGTTTCTAAAACAAGTCCACTTCCAGGATTTCTGAAACCAATCCACTTCTGGGATTTCTGAAACCAGTCCACTTCTGGGGTTTCTAAAACCAGTCCACTTCCAGGATTTCTAAAACCAGTCCACTTCTGGGATTTCTAAAACAAGTCCACTTCCGGGATTTCTAAAACCAGTCCACTTCAGGGATTTCTGAAACCAGTCCACTTCCAGGATTTCTTAAACAAGTCCACTTCCAGGATTTCTAAAACAAGTCCACTTCTGGGATTTATGAAACCAGTCCACTTCTGGGATTTCTGAAACCAGTCCACTTCTGGGGTTTCTAAAACCAGTCCACTTCCAGGATTTCTAAAACCAGTCCACTTCTGGGATTTCTAAAACAAGTCCACTTCCGGGATTTCTAAAACCAGTCCACTTCAGGGATTTCTGAAACCAGTCCACTTCCAGGATTTCTTAAACAAGTCCACTTCCAGGATTTCTAAAACCAGTCCACTTCTGGGGTTTCTAAAACCAGTCCACTTCTGGGATTTCTAAAACCAGTCCACTTCTGGGGTTTCTAAAACCAGTCCACTTCTGGGGTTTCTAAAACCAGTCCACTTCTGGGATTTATGAAACCAGTCCACTTCTGGGATTTCTAAAACCAGTCCACTTCTGGGGTTTCTAAAACCAGTCCACTTCTGGGATTTCTAAAACCAGTCCACTTCTGGGGTTTCTAAAACCAGTCCACTTCTGGGGTTTCTAAAACCAGTCCACTTCTGGGATTTATGAAACCAGTCCACTTCTGGGATTTCTGAAACCAGTCCACTTCTGGGGTTTCTAAAACCAGTCCACTTCCAGGATTTCTAAAACCAGTCCACTTCTGGGATTTCTAAAACCAGTCCACTTCCGGGATTTCTAAAACCAGTCCACTTCAGGGATTTCTGAAACCAGTCCACTTCCAGGATTTCTTAAACAAGTCCACTTCCAGGATTTCTAAAACCAGTCCACTTCTGGGGTTTCTAAAACCAGTCCACTTCTGGGATTTCTAAAACCAGTCCACTTCTGGGGTTTCTAAAACCAGTCCACTTCTGGGGTTTCTAAAACCAGTCCACTTCTGGGATTTCTAAAACCAGTCCACTTCCAGGATTTCTAAAACCAGTCCACTTCCAGGATTTCTAAAACCAGTCCACTTCTGGGGTTTCTAAAACCAGTCCACTTCTGGGGTTTCTAAAACCAGTCCACTTCCAGGATTTCTAAAACCAGTCCACTTCTGGGATTTCTAAAACCTGTCCACTTCTGGGATTTCTAAAACCAGTCCACTTCTGGGGTTTCTAAAACCAGTCCACTTCCAGGATTTCTAAAACCAGTCCACTTCTGGGGTTTCTGAAACCAGTCCACTTCCAGGATTTCTAAAACCAGTCCACTTCTGGGATTTCTGAAACCAGTCCACTTCTGGGATTTCTGAAACCAGTCCACTTCTGGGATTTCTGAAACCAGTCCACTTCTGGGATTTCTAAAACCAGTCCACTTCTGGGATTTCTAAAACCAGTCCACTTCTGGGATTTCTAAAACCAGTCCACTTCTGGGGTTTCTAAAACCAGTCCACTTCTGGGGTTTCTAAAACTAGTCCACTTCCAGGATTTCTAAAACTAGTCCACTTCTGGGATTTCTTAAACCAGTCCACTTCTGGGGTTTCTAAAACCAGTCCACTTCTGGGGTTTCTAAAACCAGTCCACTTCTGGGATTTCTAAAACTAGTCCACTTCTGGGGTTTCTAAAACCAGTCCACTTCCAGGATTTCTAAAACTAGTCCACTTCTGGGATTTCTGAAACCAGTCCACTTCTGGGGTTTCTAAAACCAGTCCACTTCTGGGGTTTCTAAAACTAGTCCACTTCTGGGATTTCTGAAACCAGTCCACTTCTGAGATTTCTGAAACCAGTCCACTTCAGGGATTTCTGAAACCAGTCCACTTCTGAGATTTCTGAAACCAGTCCACTTCAGGGATTTCTGAAACCAGTCCACTTCCAGTATTTCTAAAACAAGTCCACTTCCAGGATTTCTAAAACTAGTCCACTTCTGGGATTTCTGAAACCAGTCCACTTCTGAGATTTCTGAAACCAGTCCACTTCCAGTATTTCTAAAACAAGTCCACTTCCAGGATTTCTAAAACTAGTCCACTTCTGGGATTTCTGAAACCAGTCCACTTCTGAGATTTCTGAAACCAGTCCACTTCAGGGATTTCTGAAACCAGTCCACTTCCAGGGTTTCTAAAACAAGTCCACTTCCAGGATTTCTGAAACCAATCCACTTCTGGGATTTCTGAAACCAGTCCACTTCTGGGGTTTCTAAAACCAGTCCACTTCCAGGATTTCTAAAACCAGTCCACTTCTGGGATTTCTAAAACAAGTCCACTTCCGGGATTTCTAAAACCAGTCCACTTCAGGGATTTCTGAAACCAGTCCACTTCCAGGATTTCTTAAACAAGTCCACTTCCAGGATTTCTAAAACAAGTCCACTTCTGGGATTTATGAAACCAGTCCACTTCTGGGATTTCTGAAACCAGTCCACTTCTGGGGTTTCTAAAACCAGTCCACTTCCAGGATTTCTAAAACCAGTCCACTTCTGGGATTTCTAAAACAAGTCCACTTCCGGGATTTCTAAAACCAGTCCACTTCAGGGATTTCTGAAACCAGTCCACTTCCAGGATTTCTTAAACAAGTCCACTTCCAGGATTTCTAAAACCAGTCCACTTCTGGGGTTTCTAAAACCAGTCCACTTCTGGGATTTCTAAAACCAGTCCACTTCTGGGGTTTCTAAAACCAGTCCACTTCTGGGGTTTCTAAAACCAGTCCACTTCTGGGATTTATGAAACCAGTCCACTTCTGGGATTTCTAAAACCAGTCCACTTCTGGGGTTTCTAAAACCAGTCCACTTCTGGGATTTCTAAAACCAGTCCACTTCTGGGGTTTCTAAAACCAGTCCACTTCTGGGGTTTCTAAAACCAGTCCACTTCTGGGATTTATGAAACCAGTCCACTTCTGGGATTTCTGAAACCAGTCCACTTCTGGGGTTTCTAAAACCAGTCCACTTCCAGGATTTCTAAAACCAGTCCACTTCTGGGATTTCTAAAACGAGTCCACTTCCGGGATTTCTAAAACCAGTCCACTTCAGGGATTTCTGAAACCAGTCCACTTCCAGGATTTCTTAAACAAGTCCACTTCCAGGATTTCTAAAACCAGTCCACTTCTGGGGTTTCTAAAACCAGTCCACTTCTGGGATTTCTAAAACCAGTCCACTTCTGGGGTTTCTAAAACCAGTCCACTTCTGGGGTTTCTAAAACCAGTCCACTTCTGGGATTTCTAAAACCAGTCCACTTCCAGGATTTCTAAAACCAGTCCACTTCCAGGATTTCTAAAACCAGTCCACTTCTGGGGTTTCTAAAACCAGTCCACTTCTGGGGTTTCTAAAACCAGTCCACTTCCAGGATTTCTAAAACCAGTCCACTTCTGGGATTTCTAAAACCTGTCCACTTCTGGGATTTCTAAAACCAGTCCACTTCTGGGGTTTCTAAAACCAGTCCACTTCCAGGATTTCTAAAACCAGTCCACTTCTGGGGTTTCTGAAACCAGTCCACTTCCAGGATTTCTAAAACCAGTCCACTTCTGGGATTTCTGAAACCAGTCCACTTCTGGGATTTCTGAAACCAGTCCACTTCTGGGATTTCTGAAACCAGTCCACTTCTGGGATTTCTAAAACCAGTCCACTTCTGGGATTTCTAAAACCAGTCCACTTCTGGGATTTCTAAAACCAGTCCACTTCTGGGGTTTCTAAAACCAGTCCACTTCTGGGGTTTCTAAAACTAGTCCACTTCTGGGATTTCTGAAACCAGTCCACTTCTGAGATTTCTGAAACCAGTCCACTTCAGGGATTTCTGAAACCAGTCCACTTCTGAGATTTCTGAAACCAGTCCACTTCAGGGATTTCTGAAACCAGTCCACTTCCAGTATTTCTAAAACAAGTCCACTTCCAGGATTTCTAAAACTAGTCCACTTCTGGGATTTCTGAAACCAGTCCACTTCTGAGATTTCTGAAACCAGTCCACTTCCAGTATTTCTAAAACTAGTCCACTTCTGGGATTTCTGAAACCAGTCCACTTCTGAGATTTCTGAAACCAGTCCACTTCCAGGATTTCTAAAACCAGTCCACTTCAGGGATTTCTGAAACAAGTCCACTTCCAGGATTTCTGAAACCAGTCCACTTCTGGGATTTATGAAACCAGTCCACTTCTGGGATTTCTGAAACCAGTCCACTTCTGGGGTTTCTAAAACCAGTCCACTTCCAGGATTTCTAAAACCAGTCCACTTCTGGGATTTCTAAAACGAGTCCAATTCCGGGATTTCTAAAACCAGTCCACTTCCAGTATTTCTAAAACCAGTCCACTTCCAGGATTTCTTAAACCAGTCCACTTCCAGGATTTCTAAAACCAGTCCACTTCTGGGGTTTCTAAAACCAGCCCACTTCTGGGGTTTCTAAAACCAGTCCACTTCTGGGGTTTCTGAAACCAGTCCACTTCCAGGATTTCTAAAACCAGTCCATTTCTGGGATTTCTGAAACCAGTCCACTTCTGGGATTTCTGAAACCAGTCCACTTCAAGGATTTCTAAAACCAGTCCACTTCCAGGATTTCTAAAACCAGTCCACTTCCAGGATTTCTAAAACTAGTCCACTTCTGGTATTTCTGAAACCAGTCCACTTCCAGGATTTCTAAAACCAGTCCACTTCAGGGGTTTCTAAAACCAGTCCACTTCAGGGGTTTCTAAAACCAGTCCACTTCTGGGGTTTCTTAAACCAGTCCACTTCCAGTATATCTAAAACCAGTCCACTTCTGGGATTTCTAAAACTAGTCCACTTCTGGGATTTCTGAAACCAGTCCGCTTCCGGGATTTCTAAAACCAGTCCACTTCCAGGATTTCTAAAACCAGTCCACTTCTGGGATTTCTAAAACCAGTCCACTTCCAGGATTTCTAAAACCAGTCCACTTCAGGGGTTTCTAAAACCAGTCCACTTCAGGGGTTTCTAAAACCAGTCCACTTCTGGGGTTTCTAAAACCAGTCCACTTCCAGTATTTCTAAAACCAGTCCACTTCCAGGATTTCTAAAACTAGTCCACTTCTGGGGTTTCTAAAACCAGTCCACTTCCAGGATTTCTAAAACTAGTCCACTTCTGGGATTTCTTAAACCAGTCCACTTCTGGGGTTTCTAAAACCAGTCCACTTCTGGGGTTTCTAAAACCAGTCCACTTCTGGGATTTCTAAAACTAGTCCACTTCTGGGGTTTCTAAAACCAGTCCACTTCCAGGATTTCTAAAACTAGTCCACTTCTGGGATTTCTGAAACCAGTCCACTTCTGGGGTTTCTAAAACCAGTCCACTTCTGGGGTTTCTAAAACTAGTCCACTTCTGGGATTTCTGAAACCAGTCCACTTCTGAGATTTCTGAAACCAGTCCACTTCAGGGATTTCTGAAACCAGTCCACTTCTGAGATTTCTGAAACCAGTCCACTTCAGGGATTTCTGAAACCAGTCCACTTCCAGTATTTCTAAAACAAGTCCACTTCCAGGATTTCTAAAACTAGTCCACTTCTGGGATTTCTGAAACCAGTCCACTTCTGAGATTTCTGAAACCAGTCCACTTCCAGTATTTCTAAAACAAGTCCACTTCCAGGATTTCTAAAACTAGTCCACTTCTGGGATTTCTGAAACCAGTCCACTTCTGAGATTTCTGAAACCAGTCCACTTCAGGGATTTCTGAAACCAGTCCACTTCCAGGGTTTCTAAAACAAGTCCACTTCCAGGATTTCTGAAACCAGTCCACTTCTGGGATTTATGAAACCAGTCCACTTCTGGGATTTCTGAAACCAGTCCACTTCTGGGGTTTCTAAAACCAGTCCACTTCCAGGATTTCTAAAACCAGTCCACTTCTGGGATTTCTAAAACAAGTCCACTTCCGGGATTTCTAAAACCAGTCCACTTCAGGGATTTCTGAAACCAGTCCACTTCCAGGATTTCTTAAACAAGTCCACTTCCAGGATTTCTAAAACCAGTCCACTTCTGGGGTTTCTAAAACCAGTCCACTTCTGGGATTTCTAAAACCAGTCCACTTCTGGGGTTTCTAAAACCAGTCCACTTCTGGGGTTTCTAAAACCAGTCCACTTCTGGGATTTATGAAACCAGTCCACTTCTGGGATTTCTGAAACCAGTCCACTTCTGGGGTTTCTAAAACCAGTCCACTTCCAGGATTTCTAAAACCAGTCCACTTCTGGGATTTCTAAAACGAGTCCACTTCCGGGATTTCTAAAACCAGTCCACTTCAGGGATTTCTGAAACCAGTCCACTTCCAGGATTTCTTAAACAAGTCCACTTCCAGGATTTCTAAAACCAGTCCACTTCTGGGGTTTCTAAAACCAGTCCACTTCTGGGATTTCTAAAACCAGTCCACTTCTGGGGTTTCTAAAACCAGTCCACTTCTGGGGTTTCTAAAACCAGTCCACTTCTGGGATTTCTAAAACCAGTCCACTTCCAGGATTTCTAAAACCAGTCCACTTCCAGGATTTCTAAAACCAGTCCACTTCTGGGGTTTCTAAAACCAGTCCACTTCTGGGGTTTCTAAAACCAGTCCACTTCCAGGATTTCTAAAACCAGTCCACTTCTGGGATTTCTAAAACCTGTCCACTTCTGGGATTTCTAAAACCAGTCCACTTCTGGGGTTTCTAAAACCAGTCCACTTCCAGGATTTCTAAAACCAGTCCACTTCTGGGGTTTCTGAAACTAGTCCACTTCTGGGATTTCTGAAACCAGTCCACTTCTGAGATTTCTGAAACCAGTCCACTTCCAGGATTTCTAAAACTAGTCCACTTCTGGGATTTCTGAAACCAGTCCACTTCTGAGATTTCTGAAACCAGTCCACTTCAGGGATTTCTGAAACCAGTCCACTTCCAGGGTTTCTAAAACAAGTCCACTTCCAGGATTTCTGAAACCAGTCCACTTCTGGGATTTATGAAACCAGTCCACTTCTGGGATTTCTGAAACCAGTCCACTTCTGGGGTTTCTAAAACCAGTCCACTTCCAGGATTTCTAAAACCAGTCCACTTCTGGGATTTCTAAAACAAGTCCACTTCCGGGATTTCTAAAACCAGTCCACTTCAGGGATTTCTGAAACCAGTCCACTTCCAGGATTTCTTAAACAAGTCCACTTCCAGGATTTCTAAAACCAGTCCACTTCTGGGGTTTCTAAAACCAGTCCACTTCTGGGATTTCTAAAACCAGTCCACTTCTGGGGTTTCTAAAACCAGTCCACTTCTGGGGTTTCTAAAACCAGTCCACTTCTGGGATTTATGAAACCAGTCCACTTCTGGGATTTCTGAAACCAGTCCACTTCTGGGGTTTCTAAAACCAGTCCACTTCCAGGATTTCTAAAACCAGTCCACTTCTGGGATTTCTAAAACGAGTCCACTTCCGGGATTTCTAAAACCAGTCCACTTCAGGGATTTCTGAAACCAGTCCACTTCCAGGATTTCTTAAACAAGTCCACTTCCAGGATTTCTAAAACCAGTCCACTTCTGGGGTTTCTAAAACCAGTCCACTTCTGGGATTTCTAAAACCAGTCCACTTCTGGGGTTTCTAAAACCAGTCCACTTCTGGGGTTTCTAAAACCAGTCCACTTCTGGGATTTCTAAAACCAGTCCACTTCCAGGATTTCTAAAACCAGTCCACTTCCAGGATTTCTAAAACCAGTCCACTTCTGGGGTTTCTAAAACCAGTCCACTTCTGGGGTTTCTAAAACCAGTCCACTTCCAGGATTTCTAAAACCAGTCCACTTCTGGGATTTCTAAAACCTGTCCACTTCTGGGATTTCTAAAACCAGTCCACTTCTGGGGTTTCTAAAACCAGTCCACTTCCAGGATTTCTAAAACCAGTCCACTTCTGGGGTTTCTGAAACCAGTCCACTTCCAGGATTTCTAAAACCAGTCCACTTCTGGGATTTCTGAAACCAGTCCACTTCTGGGATTTCTGAAACCAGTCCACTTCTGGGATTTCTGAAACCAGTCCACTTCCAGGATTTCTAAAACCAGTCCACTTCCAGGATTTCTAAAACCAGTCCACTTCCAGGATTTCTGAAACCAGTCCACTTCAGGGATTTCTGAAACCAGTCCACTTCTGGGGTTTCTAAAACCAGTCCACTTCCAGTATTTCTAAAACCAGTCCACTTCCAGTATTTCTAAAACTAGTCCACTTCTGGGGTTTCTAAAACCAGTCCACTTCCAGGATTTCTAAAACTAGTCCACTTCTGGGATTTCTGAAACCAGTCCACTTCTGGGGTTTCTAAAACCAGTCCACTTCTGGGGTTTCTAAAACTAGTCCAATTCTGGTATTTCTGAAACCAGTCCACTTCCAGGATTTCTAAAACCAGTCCACTTCTGGGGTTTCTAAAACCAGTCCACTTCCAGTATTTCTAAAACTAGTCCACTTCTGGGGTTTCTAAAACCAGTCCACTTCCAGGATTTCTAAAACTAGTCCACTTCTGGGGTTTCTAAAAACCAGTCCACTTCCAGTATTTCTAAAACCAGTCCACTTCCAGTATTTCTAAAACCAGTCCACTTCTGGGATTTCTAAAACCAGTCCACTTCTGGGGTTTCTAAAACCAGTCCACTTCCAGGATTTCTAAAACCAGTCCACTTCCAGGATTTCTAAAACTAGTCCACTTCTGGGATTTCTTAAACCAGTCCACTTCTGGGGTTTCTAAAACCAGTCCACTTCTGGGGTTTCTAAAACCAGTCCACTTCTGGGATTTCTAAAACTAGTCCACTTCTGGGGTTTCTAAAACCAGTCCACTTCCAGGATTTCTAAAACTAGTCCACTTCTGGGATTTCTGAAACCAGTCCACTTCTGGGGTTTCTAAAACCAGTCCACTTCTGGGGTTTCTAAAACTAGTCCACTTCTGGGATTTCTGAAACCAGTCCACTTCTGAGATTTCTGAAACCAGTCCACTTCAGGGATTTCTGAAACCAGTCCACTTCTGAGATTTCTGAAACCAGTCCACTTCAGGGATTTCTGAAACCAGTCCACTTCCAGTATTTCTAAAACAAGTCCACTTCCAGGATTTCTAAAACTAGTCCACTTCTGGGATTTCTGAAACCAGTCCACTTCTGAGATTTCTGAAACCAGTCCACTTCCAGTATTTCTAAAACAAGTCCACTTCCAGGATTTCTAAAACTAGTCCACTTCTGGGATTTCTGAAACCAGTCCACTTCTGAGATTTCTGAAACCAGTCCACTTCAGGGATTTCTGAAACCAGTCCACTTCCAGGGTTTCTAAAACAAGTCCACTTCCAGGATTTCTGAAACCAGTCCACTTCTGGGATTTATGAAACCAGTCCACTTCTGGGATTTCTGAAACCAGTCCACTTCTGGGGTTTCTAAAACCAGTCCACTTCCAGGATTTCTAAAACCAGTCCACTTCTGGGATTTCTAAAACAAGTCCACTTCCGGGATTTCTAAAACCAGTCCACTTCAGGGATTTCTGAAACCAGTCCACTTCCAGGATTTCTTAAACAAGTCCACTTCCAGGATTTCTAAAACCAGTCCACTTCTGGGGTTTCTAAAACCAGTCCACTTCTGGGATTTATGAAACCAGTCCACTTCTGGGATTTCTGAAACCAGTCCACTTCTGGGGTTTCTAAAACCAGTCCACTTCCAGGATTTCTAAAACCAGTCCACTTCTGGGATTTCTAAAACAAGTCCACTTTCGGGATTTCTAAAACCAGTTCACTTCAGGGATTTCTGAAACCAGTCCACTTCCAGGATTTCTTAAACAAGTCCACTTCCAGGATTTCTAAAACCAGTCCACTTCTGGGGTTTCTAAAACCAGTCCACTTCTGGGATTTCTAAAACCAGTCCACTTCTGGGGTTTCTAAAACCAGTCCACTTCTGGGGTTTCTAAAACCAGTCCACTTCTGGGATTTATGAAACCAGTCCACTTCTGGGATTTCTGAAACGAGTCAACTTCTGGGGTTTCTAAAACCAGTCCACTTCCAGGATTTCTAAAACCAGTCCACTTCTGGGATTTCTAAAACGAGTCCACTTCCGGGATTTCTAAAACCAGTCCACTTCAGGGATTTCTGAAACCAGTCCACTTCCAGGATTTCTTAAACAAGTCCACTTCCAGGATTTCTAAAACCAGTCCACTTCTGGGGTTTCTAAAACCAGTCCACTTCTGGGATTTCTAAAACCAGTCCACTTCTGGGGTTTCTAAAACCAGTCCACTTCTGGGGTTTCTAAAACCAGTCCACTTCTGGGATTTCTAAAACCAGTCCACTTCCAGGATTTCTAAAACCAGTCCACTTCCAGGATTTCTAAAACCAGTCCACTTCTGGGGTTTCTAAAACCAGTCCACTTCTGGGGTTTCTAAAACCAGTCCACTTCCAGGATTTCTAAAACCAGTCCACTTCTGGGATTTCTAAAACCTGTCCACTTCTGGGATTTCTAAAACCAGTCCACTTCTGGGGTTTCTAAAACCAGTCCACTTCCAGGATTTCTAAAACCAGTCCACTTCTGGGGTTTCTGAAACCAGTCCACTTCCAGGATTTCTAAAACCAGTCCACTTCTGGGATTTCTGAAACCAGTCCACTTCTGGGATTTCTGAAACCAGTCCACTTCTGGGATTTCTGAAACCAGTCCACTTCTGGGATTTCTAAAACCAGTCCACTTCTGGGATTTCTAAAACCAGTCCACTTCTGGGATTTCTAAAACCAGTCCACTTCTGGGGTTTCTAAAACCAGTCCACTTCTGGGGTTTCTAAAACTAGTCCACTTCTGGGATTTCTGAAACCAGTCCACTTCTGAGATTTCTGAAACCAGTCCACTTCAGGGATTTCTGAAACCAGTCCACTTCTGAGATTTCTGAAACCAGTCCACTTCAGGGATTTCTGAAACCAGTCCACTTCCAGTATTTCTAAAACAAGTCCACTTCCAGGATTTCTAAAACTAGTCCAATTCTGGGATTTCTGAAACCAGTCCACTTCTGAGATTTCTGAAACCAGTCCACTTCCAGTATTTCTAAAACTAGTCCACTTCTGGGATTTCTGAAACCAGTCCACTTCTGAGATTTCTGAAACCAGTCCACTTCCAGGATTTCTAAAACTAGTCCACTTCTGGGATTTCTGAAACCAGTCCACTTCTGAGATTTCTGAAACCAGTCCACTTCAGGGATTTCTGAAACCAGTCCACTTCCAGGGTTTCTTAAACAAGTCCACTTCCAGGATTTCTAAAACCAGTCCACTTCCAGGATTTCTAAAACCAGTCCACTTCCAGGATTTCTAAAACCAGTCCACTTCTGGGGTTTCTAAAACCAGTCCACTTCTGGGGTTTCTAAAACCAGTCCACTTCCAGGATTTCTAAAACCAGTCCACTTCTGGGATTTCTAAAACCTGTCCACTTCTGGGATTTCTAAAACCAGTCCACTTCTGGGGTTTCTAAAACCAGTCCACTTCCAGGATTTCTAAAACCAGTCCACTTCTGGGGTTTCTGAAACCAGTCCACTTCCAGGATTTCTAAAACCAGTCCACTTCTGGGATTTCTGAAACCAGTCCACTTCTGGGATTTCTGAAACCAGTCCACTTCTGGGATTTCTGAAACCAGTCCACTTCTGGGATTTCTAAAACCAGTCCACTTCTGGGATTTCTAAAACCAGTCCACTTCTGGGATTTCTAAAACCAGTCCACTTCTGGGGTTTCTAAAACCAGTCCACTTCTGGGGTTTCTAAAACTAGTCCACTTCTGGGATTTCTGAAACCAGTCCACTTCTGAGATTTCTGAAACCAGTCCACTTCAGGGATTTCTGAAACCAGTCCACTTCTGAGATTTCTGAAACCAGTCCACTTCAGGGATTTCTGAAACCAGTCCACTTCCAGTATTTCTAAAACAAGTCCACTTCCAGGATTTCTAAAACTAGTCCAATTCTGGGATTTCTGAAACCAGTCCACTTCTGAGATTTCTGAAACCAGTCCACTTCCAGTATTTCTAAAACTAGTCCACTTCTGGGATTTCTGAAACCAGTCCACTTCTGAGATTTCTGAAACCAGTCCACTTCCAGGATTTCTAAAACTAGTCCACTTCTGGGATTTCTGAAACCAGTCCACTTCTGAGATTTCTGAAACCAGTCCACTTCAGGGATTTCTGAAACCAGTCCACTTCCAGGGTTTCTAAAACAAGTCCACTTCCAGGATTTCTGAAACCAGTCCACTTCTGGGATTTATGAAACCAGTCCACTTCTGGGATTTCTGAAACCAGTCCACTTCTGGGGTTTCTAAAACCAGTCCACTTCCAGGATTTCTAAAACCAGTCCACTTCTGGGATTTCTAAAACAAGTCCACTTCCGGGATTTCTAAAACCAGTCCACTTCAGGGATTTCTGAAACCAGTCCACTTCCAGGATTTCTTAAACAAGTCCACTTCTGGGATTTCTAAAACCAGTCCACTTCTGGGGTTTCTAAAACCAGTCCACTTCTGGGATTTCTAAAACCAGTCCACTTCTGGGGTTTCTAAAACCAGTCCACTTCTGGGGTTTCTAAAACCAGTCCACTTCTGGGATTTATGAAACCAGTCCACTTCTGGGATTTCTGAAACCAGTCCACTTCTGGGGTTTCTAAAACCAGTCCACTTCCAGGATTTCTAAAACCAGTCCACTTCTGGGATTTCTAAAACGAGTCCACTTCCGGGATTTCTAAAACCAGTCCACTTCAGGGATTTCTGAAACCAGTCCACTTCCAGGATTTCTTAAACAAGTCCACTTCCAGGATTTCTAAAACCAGTCCACTTCTGGGGTTTCTGAAACCAGTCCACTTCTGAGATTTCTGAAACCAGTCCACTTCAGGGATTTCTGAAACCAGTCCACTTCTGAGATTTCTGAAACCAGTCCACTTCAGGGATTTCTGAAACCAGTCCACTTCCAGTATTTCTAAAACAAGTCCACTTCCAGGATTTCTAAAACTAGTCCAATTCTGGGATTTCTGAAACCAGTCCACTTCTGAGATTTCTGAAACCAGTCCACTTCCAGTATTTCTAAAACTAGTCCACTTCTGGGATTTCTGAAACCAGTCCACTTCTGAGATTTCTGAAACCAGTCCACTTCCAGGATTTCTAAAACTAGTCCACTTCTGGGATTTCTGAAACCAGTCCACTTCTGAGATTTCTGAAACCAGTCCACTTCAGGGATTTCTGAAACCAGTCCACTTCCAGGGTTTCTAAAACAAGTCCACTTCCAGGATTTCTGAAACCAGTCCACTTCTGGGATTTATGAAACCAGTCCACTTCTGGGATTTCTGAAACCAGTCCACTTCTGGGGTTTCTAAAACCAGTCCACTTCCAGGATTTCTAAAACCAGTCCACTTCTGGGATTTCTAAAACAAGTCCACTTCCGGGATTTCTAAAACCAGTCCACTTCAGGGATTTCTGAAACCAGTCCACTTCCAGGATTTCTTAAACAAGTCCACTTCTGGGATTTCTAAAACCAGTCCACTTCTGGGGTTTCTAAAACCAGTCCACTTCTGGGATTTCTAAAACCAGTCCACTTCTGGGGTTTCTAAAACCAGTCCACTTCTGGGGTTTCTAAAACCAGTCCACTTCTGGGATTTATGAAACCAGTCCACTTCTGGGATTTCTGAAACCAGTCCACTTCTGGGGTTTCTAAAACCAGTCCACTTCCAGGATTTCTAAAACCAGTCCACTTCTGGGATTTCTAAAACGAGTCCACTTCCGGGATTTCTAAAACCAGTCCACTTCAGGGATTTCTGAAACCAGTCCACTTCCAGGATTTCTTAAACAAGTCCACTTCCAGGATTTCTAAAACCAGTCCACTTCTGGGGTTTCTAAAACCAGTCCACTTCTGGGATTTCTAAAACCAGTCCACTTCTGGGGTTTCTAAAACCAGTCCACTTCTGGGGTTTCTAAAACCAGTCCACTTCTGGGATTTCTAAAACCAGTCCACTTCCAGGATTTCTAAAACCAGTCCACTTCCAGGATTTCTAAAACCAGTCCACTTCTGGGGTTTCTAAAACCAGTCCACTTCTGGGGTTTCTAAAACCAGTCCACTTCCAGGATTTCTAAAACCAGTCCACTTCTGGGATTTCTAAAACCTGTCCACTTCTGGGATTTCTAAAACCAGTCCACTTCTGGGGTTTCTAAAACCAGTCCACTTCCAGGATTTCTAAAACCAGTCCACTTCTGGGGTTTCTGAAACCAGTCCACTTCCAGGATTTCTAAAACCAGTCCACTTCTGGGATTTCTGAAACCAGTCCACTTCTGTGATTTCTGAAACCAGTCCACTTCTGGGATTTCTGAAACCAGTCCACTTCCAGGATTTCTAAAACCAGTCCACTTCCAGGATTTCTAAAACCAGTCCACTTCCAGGATTTCTGAAACCAGTCCACTTCAGGGATTTCTGAAACCAGTCCACTTCTGGGGTTTCTAAAACCAGTCCACTTCCAGTATTTCTAAAACCAGTCCACTTCCAGTATTTCTAAAACTAGTCCACTTCTGGGGTTTCTAAAACCAGTCCACTTCCAGGATTTCTAAAACTAGTCCACTTCTGGGATTTCTGAAACCAGTCCACTTCTGGGGTTTCTAAAACCAGTCCACTTCTGGGGTTTCTAAAACTAGTCCAATTCTGGTATTTCTGAAACCAGTCCACTTCCAGGATTTCTAAAACCAGTCCACTTCTGGGGTTTCTAAAACCAGTCCACTTCCAGTATTTCTAAAACTAGTCCACTTCTGGGGTTTCTAAAACCAGTCCACTTCCAGGATTTCTAAAACTAGTCCACTTCTGGGATTTCTGAAACCAGTCCACTTCTGGGGTTTCTAAAACCAGTCCACTTCTGGGGTTTCTAAAACTAGTCCAATTCTGGTATTTCTGAAACCAGTCCACTTCCAGGATTTCTAAAACCAGTCCACTTCTGGGGTTTCTAAAACCAGTCCACTTCTGGGGTTTCTAAAAACCAGTCCACTTCCAGTATTTCTAAAACCAGTCCACTTCCAGTATTTCTAAAACCAGTCCACTTCTGGGATTTCTAAAACCAGTCCACTTCTGGGGTTTCTAAAACCAGTCCACTTCCAGGATTTCTAAAACCAGTCCACTTCCAGGATTTCTAAAACCAGTCCACTTCTGGGGTTTCTAAAACCAGTCCACTTCTGGGATTTCTAAAACCAGTCCACTTCTGGGGTTTCTAAAACCAGTCCACTTCTGGGGTTTCTAAAACCAGTCCACTTCTGGGATTTCTAAAACCAGTCCACTTCTGGGGTTTCTAAAACCAGTCCACTTCTGGGGTTTCTAAAACCAGTCCACTTCTGGTATTTCTGAAACCAGTCCACTTCCAGGATTTCTAAAACCAGTCCACTTCAGGGGTTTCTAAAACCAGTCCACTTCAGGGGTTTCTAAAACCAGTCCACTTCTGGGGTTTCTAAAACCAGTCCACTTCCAGTATTTCTAAAACCAGTCCACTTCTGGGATTTCTAAAACTAGTCCACTTCTGGGGTTTCTAAAACCAGTCCACTTCCAGGATTTCTAAAACTAGTCCACTTCTGGGATTTCTGAAACCAGTCCACTTCTGGGGTTTCTAAAACCAGTCCACTTCTGGGGTTTCTAAAACCAGTCCACTTCTGGGGTTTCTAAAACCAGTCCACTTCCAGTATTTCTAAAACCAGTCCACTTCCGGGGTTTCTAAAACCAGTCCACTTCCAGTATTTCTAAAACAAGCCCACTTCCAGGATTTCTAAAACTAGTCCACTTCCGGGGTTTCTAAAACCAGTCCACTTCCAGTATTTCTAAAACAAGTCCACTTCCAGGATTTCTAAAACTAGTCCACTTCTGGGGTTTCTAAAACCAGTCCACTTCCAGTATTTCTAAAACCAGTCCACTTCCAGTATTTCTAAAACTAGTCCACTTCTGGGGTTTCTAAAACCAGTCCACTTCCAGGATTTCTAAAACTAGTCCACTTCTGGGATTTCTGAAACCAGTCCACTTCTGGGGTTTCTAAAACCAGTCCACTTCTGGGGTTTCTAAAACTAGTCCAATTCTGGTATTTCTGAAACCAGTCCACTTCCAGGATTTCTAAAACCAGTCCACTTCTGGGGTTTCTAAAACCAGTCCACTTCCAGTATTTCTAAAACTAGTCCACTTCTGGGGTTTCTAAAACCAGTCCACTTCCAGGATTTCTAAAACTAGTCCACTTCTGGGATTTCTGAAACCAGTCCACTTCTGGGGTTTCTAAAACCAGTCCACTTCTGGGGTTTCTAAAACTAGTCCAATTCTGGTATTTCTGAAACCAGTCCACTTCCAGGATTTCTAAAACCAGTCCACTTCTGGGGTTTCTAAAACCAGTCCACTTCTGGGGTTTCTAAAAACCAGTCCACTTCCAGTATTTCTAAAACCAGTCCACTTCCAGGATTTCTAAAACCAGTCCACTTCTGGGATTTCTAAAACCAGTCCACTTCTGGGGTTTCTAAAACCAGTCCACTTCCAGGATTTCTAAAACCAGTCCACTTCTGGGATTTCTAAAACCAGTCCACTTCTGGGGTTTCTAAAACCAGTCCACTTCCAGGATTTCTAAAACCAGTCCACTTCCAGGATTTCTAAAACCAGTCCACTTCTGGGGTTTCTAAAACCAGTCCACTTCTGGGATTTCTAAAACCAGTCCACTTCTGGGGTTTCTAAAACCAGTCCACTTCTGGGGTTTCTAAAACCAGTCCACTTCTGGGATTTCTAAAACCAGTCCACTTCTGGGGTTTCTAAAACCAGTCCACTTCCAGGATTTCTAAAACCAGTCCACTTCTGGGGTTTCTGAAACCAGTCCACTTCCAGGATTTCTAAAACCAGTCCACTTCTGGGATTTCTGAAACCAGTCCATTTCTGGGATTTCTGAAACCAGTCCACTTCTGGGATTTCTGAAACCAGTCCACTTCCAGGATTTCTAAAACCAGTCCACTTCCAGGATTTCTAAAACCAGTCCACTTCCAGGATTTCTAAAACTAGTCCAATTCTGGTATTTCTGAAACCAGTCCACTTCCAGGATTTCTAAAACCAGTCCACTTCAGGGGTTTCTAAAACCAGTCCACTTCAGGGGTTTCTAAAACCAGTCCACTTCTGGGGTTTCTAAAACCAGTCCACTTCCAGTATTTCTAAAACCAGTCCACTTCTGGGATTTCTAAAACTAGTCCACTTCTGGGGTTTCTAAAACCAGTCCACTTCCAGGATTTCTTAAACAAGTCCACTTCCAGGATTTCTAAAACCAGTCCACTTCTGGGGTTTCTAAAACCAGTCCACTTCTGGGATTTCTAAAACCAGTCCACTTCTGGGGTTTCTAAAACCAGTCCACTTCTGGGGTTTCTAAAACCAGTCCACTTCTGGGATTTCTAAAACCAGTCCACTTCCAGGATTTCTAAAACCAGTCCACTTCCAGGATTTCTAAAACCAGTCCACTTCTGGGGTTTCTAAAACCAGTCCACTTCTGGGGTTTCTAAAACCAGTCCACTTCCAGGATTTCTAAAACCAGTCCACTTCTGGGATTTCTAAAACCTGTCCACTTCTGGGATTTCTAAAACCAGTCCACTTCTGGGGTTTCTAAAACCAGTCCACTTCCAGGATTTCTAAAACCAGTCCACTTCTGGGGTTTCTGAAACCAGTCCACTTCCAGGATTTCTAAAACCAGTCCACTTCTGGGATTTCTGAAACCAGTCCACTTCTGGGATTTCTGAAACCAGTCCACTTCTGGGATTTCTGAAACCAGTCCACTTCCAGGATTTCTAAAACCAGTCCACTTCCAGGATTTCTAAAACCAGTCCACTTCCAGGATTTCTGAAACCAGTCCACTTCAGGGATTTCTGAAACCAGTCCACTTCTGGGGTTTCTAAAACCAGTCCACTTCCAGTATTTCTAAAACCAGTCCACTTCCAGTATTTCTAAAACTAGTCCACTTCTGGGGTTTCTAAAACCAGTCCACTTCCAGGATTTCTAAAACCAGTCCACTTCTGGGATTTCTGAAACCAGTCCACTTCTGGGGTTTCTAAAACCAGTCCACTTCTGGGGTTTCTAAAACTAGTCCAATTCTGGTATTTCGGAAACCAGTCCACTTCCAGGATTTCTAAAACCAGTCCACTTCTGGGGTTTCTAAAACCAGTCCACTTCCAGTATTTCTAAAACTAGTCCACTTCTGGGGTTTCTAAAACCAGTCCACTTCCAGGATTTCTAAAACTAGTCCACTTCTGGGATTTCTGAAACCAGTCCACTTCTGGGGTTTCTAAAACCAGTCCACTTCTGGGGTTTCTAAAACTAGTCCAATTCTGGTATTTCTGAAACCAGTCCACTTCCAGGATTTCTAAAACCAGTCCACTTCTGGGGTTTCTAAAACCAGTCCACTTCTGGGGTTTCTAAAAACCAGTCCACTTCCAGTATTTCTAAAACCAGTCCACTTCCAGTATTTCTAAAACCAGTCCACTTCTGGGATTTCTAAAACCAGTCCACTTCTGGGGTTTCTAAAACCAGTCCACTTCCAGGATTTCTAAAACCAGTCCACTTCCAGGATTTCTAAAACCAGTCCACTTCTGGGGTTTCTAAAACCAGTCCACTTCTGGGATTTCTAAAACCAGTCCACTTCTGGGGTTTCTAAAACCAGTCCACTTCTGGGGTTTCTAAAACCAGTCCACTTCTGGGATTTCTAAAACCAGTCCACTTCTGGGGTTTCTAAAACCAGTCCACTTCCAGGATTTCTAAAACCTGTCCACTTCTGTGGTTTCTGAAACCAGTCCACTTCCAGGATTTCTAAAACCAGTCCACTTCTGGGATTTCTGAAACCAGTCCACTTCTGGGATTTCTGAAACCAGTCCACTTCTGGGATTTCTGAAACCAGTCCACTTCCAGGATTTCTAAAACCAGTCCACTTCCAGGATTTCTAAAACCAGTCCACTTCCAGGATTTCTAAAACTAGTCCAATTCTGGTATTTCTGAAACCAGTCCACTTCCAGGATTTCTAAAACCAGTCCACTTCAGGGGTTTCTAAAACCAGTCCACTTCAGGGGTTTCTAAAACCAGTCCACTTCTGGGGTTTCTAAAACCAGTCCACTTCCAGTATTTCTAAAACCAGTCCACTTCTGGGATTTCTAAAACTAGTCCACTTCTGGGGTTTCTAAAACCAGTCCACTTCCAGGATTTCTAAAACTAGTCCACTTCTGGGATTTCTGAAACCAGTCCACTTCTGGGGTTTCTAAAACCAGTCCACTTCTGGGGTTTCTAAAACCAGTCCACTTCTGGGGTTTCTAAAACCAGTCCACTTCCAGTATTTCTAAAACCAGTCCACTTCCGGGGTTTCTAAAACCAGTCCACTTCCAGTATTTCTAAAACAAGCCCACTTCCAGGATTTCTAAAACTAGTCCACTTCCGGGGTTTCTAAAACCAGTCCACTTCCAGTATTTCTAAAACAAGTCCACTTCCAGGATTTCTAAAACTAGTCCACTTCTGGGGTTTCTAAAACCAGTCCACTTCCAGTATTTCTAAAACCAGTCCACTTCCAGTATTTCTAAAACTAGTCCACTTCTGGGGTTTCTAAAACCAGTCCACTTCCAGGATTTCTAAAACTAGTCCACTTCTGGGATTTCTGAAACCAGTCCACTTCTGGGGTTTCTAAAACCAGTCCACTTCTGGGGTTTCTAAAACTAGTCCAATTCTGGTATTTCTGAAACCAGTCCACTTCCAGGATTTCTAAAACCAGTCCACTTCTGGGGTTTCTAAAACCAGTCCACTTCCAGTATTTCTAAAACTAGTCCACTTCTGGGGTTTCTAAAACCAGTCCACTTCCAGGATTTCTAAAACTAGTCCACTTCTGGGATTTCTGAAACCAGTCCACTTCTGGGGTTTCTAAAACCAGTCCACTTCTGGGGTTTCTAAAACTAGTCCAATTCTGGTATTTCTGAAACCAGTCCACTTCCAGGATTTCTAAAACCAGTCCACTTCTGGGGTTTCTAAAACCAGTCCACTTCTGGGGTTTCTAAAAACCAGTCCACTTCCAGTATTTCTAAAACCAGTCCACTTCCAGGATTTCTAAAACCAGTCCACTTCTGGGATTTCTAAAACCAGTCCACTTCTGGGGTTTCTAAAACCAGTCCACTTCCAGGATTTCTAAAACCAGTCCACTTCCAGGATTTCTAAAACCAGTCCACTTCTGGGGTTTCTAAAACCAGTCCACTTCTGGGATTTCTAAAACCAGTCCACTTCTGGGGTTTCTAAAACCAGTCCACTTCTGGGGTTTCTAAAACCAGTCCACTTCTGGGATTTCTAAAACCAGTCCACTTCTGGGGTTTCTAAAACCAGTCCACTTCCAGGATTTCTAAAACCAGTCCACTTCTGGGGTTTCTGAAACCAGTCCACTTCCAGGATTTCTAAAACCAGTCCACTTCTGGGATTTCTGAAACCAGTCCATTTCTGGGATTTCTGAAACCAGTCCACTTCTGGGATTTCTGAAACCAGTCCACTTCCAGGATTTCTAAAACCAGTCCACTTCCAGGATTTCTAAAACCAGTCCACTTCCAGGATTTCTAAAACTAGTCCAATTCTGGTATTTCTGAAACCAGTCCACTTCCAGGATTTCTAAAACCAGTCCACTTCAGGGGTTTCTAAAACCAGTCCACTTCTGGGGTTTCTAAAACCAGTCCACTTCTGGGGTTTCTAAAACCAGTCCACTTCTGGGATTTATGAAACCAGTCCACTTCTGGGATTTCTGAAACCAGTCCACTTCTGGGGTTTCTAAAACCAGTCCACTTCCAGGATTTCTAAAACCAGTCCACTTCTGGGATTTCTAAAACGAGTCCACTTCCGGGATTTCTAAAACCAGTCCACTTCAGGGATTTCTGAAACCAGTCCACTTCCAGGATTTCTTAAACAAGTCCACTTCCAGGATTTCTAAAACCAGTCCACTTCTGGGGTTTCTAAAACCAGTCCACTTCTGGGATTTCTAAAACCAGTCCACTTCTGGGGTTTCTAAAACCAGTCCACTTCTGGGGTTTCTAAAACCAGTCCACTTCTGGGATTTCTAAAACCAGTCCACTTCCAGGATTTCTAAAACCAGTCCACTTCCAGGATTTCTAAAACCAGTCCACTTCTGGGGTTTCTAAAACCAGTCCACTTCTGGGGTTTCTAAAACCAGTCCACTTCCAGGATTTCTAAAACCAGTCCACTTCTGGGATTTCTAAAACCTGTCCACTTCTGGGATTTCTAAAACCAGTCCACTTCTGGGGTTTCTAAAACCAGTCCACTTCCAGGATTTCTAAAACCAGTCCACTTCTGGGGTTTCTGAAACCAGTCCACTTCCAGGATTTCTAAAACCAGTCCACTTCTGGGATTTCTGAAACCAGTCCACTTCTGTGATTTCTGAAACCAGTCCACTTCTGGGATTTCTGAAACCAGTCCACTTCCAGGATTTCTAAAACCAGTCCACTTCCAGGATTTCTAAAACCAGTCCACTTCCAGGATTTCTGAAACCAGTCCACTTCAGGGATTTCTGAAACCAGTCCACTTCTGGGGTTTCTAAAACCAGTCCACTTCCAGTATTTCTAAAACCAGTCCACTTCCAGTATTTCTAAAACTAGTCCACTTCTGGGGTTTCTAAAACCAGTCCACTTCCAGGATTTCTAAAACTAGTCCACTTCTGGGATTTCTGAAACCAGTCCACTTCTGGGGTTTCTAAAACCAGTCCACTTCTGGGGTTTCTAAAACTAGTCCAATTCTGGTATTTCTGAAACCAGTCCACTTCCAGGATTTCTAAAACCAGTCCACTTCTGGGGTTTCTAAAACCAGTCCACTTCCAGTATTTCTAAAACTAGTCCACTTCTGGGGTTTCTAAAACCAGTCCACTTCCAGGATTTCTAAAACTAGTCCACTTCTGGGATTTCTGAAACCAGTCCACTTCTGGGGTTTCTAAAACCAGTCCACTTCTGGGGTTTCTAAAACTAGTCCAATTCTGGTATTTCTGAAACCAGTCCACTTCCAGGATTTCTAAAACCAGTCCACTTCTGGGGTTTCTAAAACCAGTCCACTTCTGGGGTTTCTAAAAACCAGTCCACTTCCAGTATTTCTAAAACCAGTCCACTTCCAGTATTTCTAAAACCAGTCCACTTCTGGGATTTCTAAAACCAGTCCACTTCTGGGGTTTCTAAAACCAGTCCACTTCCAGGATTTCTAAAACCAGTCCACTTCCAGGATTTCTAAAACCAGTCCACTTCTGGGGTTTCTAAAACCAGTCCACTTCTGGGATTTCTAAAACCAGTCCACTTCTGGGGTTTCTAAAACCAGTCCACTTCTGGGGTTTCTAAAACCAGTCCACTTCTGGGATTTCTAAAACCAGTCCACTTCTGGGGTTTCTAAAACCAGTCCACTTCTGGGGTTTCTAAAACCAGTCCACTTCTGGTATTTCTGAAACCAGTCCACTTCCAGGATTTCTAAAACCAGTCCACTTCAGGGGTTTCTAAAACCAGTCCACTTCAGGGGTTTCTAAAACCAGTCCACTTCTGGGGTTTCTAAAACCAGTCCACTTCCAGTATTTCTAAAACCAGTCCACTTCTGGGATTTCTAAAACTAGTCCACTTCTGGGGTTTCTAAAACCAGTCCACTTCCAGGATTTCTAAAACTAGTCCACTTCTGGGATTTCTGAAACCAGTCCACTTCTGGGGTTTCTAAAACCAGTCCACTTCTGGGGTTTCTAAAACCAGTCCACTTCTGGGGTTTCTAAAACCAGTCCACTTCCAGTATTTCTAAAACCAGTCCACTTCCGGGGTTTCTAAAACCAGTCCACTTCCAGTATTTCTAAAACAAGCCCACTTCCAGGATTTCTAAAACTAGTCCACTTCCGGGGTTTCTAAAACCAGTCCACTTCCAGTATTTCTAAAACAAGTCCACTTCCAGGATTTCTAAAACTAGTCCACTTCTGGGGTTTCTAAAACCAGTCCACTTCCAGTATTTCTAAAACCAGTCCACTTCCAGTATTTCTAAAACTAGTCCACTTCTGGGGTTTCTAAAACCAGTCCACTTCCAGGATTTCTAAAACTAGTCCACTTCTGGGATTTCTGAAACCAGTCCACTTCTGGGGTTTCTAAAACCAGTCCACTTCTGGGGTTTCTAAAACTAGTCCAATTCTGGTATTTCTGAAACCAGTCCACTTCCAGGATTTCTAAAACCAGTCCACTTCTGGGGTTTCTAAAACCAGTCCACTTCTGGGGTTTCTAAAAACCAGTCCACTTCCAGTATTTCTAAAACCAGTCCACTTCCAGGATTTCTAAAACCAGTCCACTTCTGGGATTTCTAAAACCAGTCCACTTCTGGGGTTTCTAAAACCAGTCCACTTCCAGGATTTCTAAAACCAGTCCACTTCCAGGATTTCTAAAACCAGTCCACTTCTGGGGTTTCTAAAACCAGTCCACTTCTGGGATTTCTAAAACCAGTCCACTTCTGGGGTTTCTAAAACCAGTCCACTTCTGGGGTTTCTAAAACCAGTCCACTTCTGGGATTTCTAAAACCAGTCCACTTCTGGGGTTTCTAAAACCAGTCCACTTCCAGGATTTCTAAAACCAGTCCACTTCTGGGGTTTCTGAAACCAGTCCACTTCCAGGATTTCTAAAACCAGTCCACTTCTGGGATTTCTGAAACCAGTCCATTTCTGGGATTTCTGAAACCAGTCCACTTCTGGGATTTCTGAAACCAGTCCACTTCCAGGATTTCTAAAACCAGTCCACTTCCAGGATTTCTAAAACCAGTCCACTTCCAGGATTTCTAAAACTAGTCCAATTCTGGTATTTCTGAAACCAGTCCACTTCCAGGATTTCTAAAACCAGTCCACTTCAGGGGTTTCTAAAACCAGTCCACTTCTGGGGTTTCTAAAACCAGTCCACTTCCAGTATTTCTAAAACCAGTCCACTTCTGGGATTTCTAAAACTAGTCCACTTCTGGGGTTTCTAAAACCAGTCCACTTCCAGGATTTCTAAAACTAGTCCACTTCTGGGATTTCTGAAACCAGTCCACTTCTGGGGTTTCTAAAACCAGTCCACTTCCAGGATTTCTAAAACCAGTCCACTTCTGGGATTTCTAAAACAAGTCCACTTCCGGGATTTCTAAAACCAGTCCACTTCAGGGATTTCTGAAACCAGTCCACTTCCAGGATTTCTTAAACAAGTCCACTTCTGGGATTTCTAAAACCAGTCCACTTCTGGGGTTTCTAAAACCAGTCCACTTCTGGGATTTCTAAAACCAGTCCACTTCTGGGGTTTCTAAAACCAGTCCACTTCTGGGGTTTCTAAAACCAGTCCACTTCTGGGATTTATGAAACCAGTCCACTTCTGGGATTTCTGAAACCAGTCCACTTCTGGGGTTTCTAAAACCAGTCCACTTCCAGGATTTCTAAAACCAGTCCACTTCTGGGATTTCTAAAACGAGTCCACTTCCGGGATTTCTAAAACCAGTCCACTTCAGGGATTTCTGAAACCAGTCCACTTCCAGGATTTCTTAAACAAGTCCACTTCCAGGATTTCTAAAACCAGTCCACTTCTGGGGTTTCTAAAACCAGTCCACTTCTGGGATTTCTAAAACCAGTCCACTTCTGGGGTTTCTAAAACCAGTCCACTTCTGGGGTTTCTAAAACCAGTCCACTTCTGGGATTTCTAAAACCAGTCCACTTCCAGGATTTCTAAAACCAGTCCACTTCCAGGATTTCTAAAACCAGTCCACTTCTGGGGTTTCTAAAACCAGTCCACTTCTGGGGTTTCTAAAACCAGTCCACTTCCAGGATTTCTAAAACCAGTCCACTTCTGGGATTTCTAAAACCTGTCCACTTCTGGGATTTCTAAAACCAGTCCACTTCTGGGGTTTCTAAAACCAGTCCACTTCCAGGATTTCTAAAACCAGTCCACTTCTGGGGTTTCTGAAACCAGTCCACTTCCAGGATTTCTAAAACCAGTCCACTTCTGGGATTTCTGAAACCAGTCCACTTCTGTGATTTCTGAAACCAGTCCACTTCTGGGATTTCTGAAACCAGTCCACTTCCAGGATTTCTAAAACCAGTCCACTTCCAGGATTTCTAAAACCAGTCCACTTCCAGGATTTCTGAAACCAGTCCACTTCAGGGATTTCTGAAACCAGTCCACTTCTGGGGTTTCTAAAACCAGTCCACTTCCAGTATTTCTAAAACCAGTCCACTTCCAGTATTTCTAAAACTAGTCCACTTCTGGGGTTTCTAAAACCAGTCCACTTCCAGGATTTCTAAAACTAGTCCACTTCTGGGATTTCTGAAACCAGTCCACTTCTGGGGTTTCTAAAACCAGTCCACTTCTGGGGTTTCTAAAACTAGTCCAATTCTGGTATTTCTGAAACCAGTCCACTTCCAGGATTTCTAAAACCAGTCCACTTCTGGGGTTTCTAAAACCAGTCCACTTCCAGTATTTCTAAAACTAGTCCACTTCTGGGGTTTCTAAAACCAGTCCACTTCCAGGATTTCTAAAACTAGTCCACTTCTGGGATTTCTGAAACCAGTCCACTTCTGGGGTTTCTAAAACCAGTCCACTTCTGGGGTTTCTAAAACTAGTCCAATTCTGGTATTTCTGAAACCAGTCCACTTCCAGGATTTCTAAAACCAGTCCACTTCTGGGGTTTCTAAAACCAGTCCACTTCTGGGGTTTCTAAAAACCAGTCCACTTCCAGTATTTCTAAAACCAGTCCACTTCCAGTATTTCTAAAACCAGTCCACTTCTGGGATTTCTAAAACCAGTCCACTTCTGGGGTTTCTAAAACCAGTCCACTTCCAGGATTTCTAAAACCAGTCCACTTCCAGGATTTCTAAAACCAGTCCACTTCTGGGGTTTCTAAAACCAGTCCACTTCTGGGATTTCTAAAACCAGTCCACTTCTGGGGTTTCTAAAACCAGTCCACTTCTGGGGTTTCTAAAACCAGTCCACTTCTGGGATTTCTAAAACCAGTCCACTTCTGGGGTTTCTAAAACCAGTCCACTTCTGGGGTTTCTAAAACCAGTCCACTTCTGGTATTTCTGAAACCAGTCCACTTCCAGGATTTCTAAAACCAGTCCACTTCAGGGGTTTCTAAAACCAGTCCACTTCAGGGGTTTCTAAAACCAGTCCACTTCTGGGGTTTCTAAAACCAGTCCACTTCCAGTATTTCTAAAACCAGTCCACTTCTGGGATTTCTAAAACTAGTCCACTTCTGGGGTTTCTAAAACCAGTCCACTTCCAGGATTTCTAAAACTAGTCCACTTCTGGGATTTCTGAAACCAGTCCACTTCTGGGGTTTCTAAAACCAGTCCACTTCTGGGGTTTCTAAAACCAGTCCACTTCTGGGGTTTCTAAAACCAGTCCACTTCCAGTATTTCTAAAACCAGTCCACTTCCGGGGTTTCTAAAACCAGTCCACTTCCAGTATTTCTAAAACAAGCCCACTTCCAGGATTTCTAAAACTAGTCCACTTCCGGGGTTTCTAAAACCAGTCCACTTCCAGTATTTCTAAAACAAGTCCACTTCCAGGATTTCTAAAACTAGTCCACTTCTGGGGTTTCTAAAACCAGTCCACTTCCAGTATTTCTAAAACCAGTCCACTTCCAGTATTTCTAAAACTAGTCCACTTCTGGGGTTTCTAAAACCAGTCCACTTCCAGGATTTCTAAAACTAGTCCACTTCTGGGATTTCTGAAACCAGTCCACTTCTGGGGTTTCTAAAACCAGTCCACTTCTGGGGTTTCTAAAACTAGTCCAATTCTGGTATTTCTGAAACCAGTCCACTTCCAGGATTTCTAAAACCAGTCCACTTCTGGGGTTTCTAAAACCAGTCCACTTCCAGTATTTCTAAAACTAGTCCACTTCTGGGGTTTCTAAAACCAGTCCACTTCCAGGATTTCTAAAACTAGTCCACTTCTGGGATTTCTGAAACCAGTCCACTTCTGGGGTTTCTAAAACCAGTCCACTTCTGGGGTTTCTAAAACTAGTCCAATTCTGGTATTTCTGAAACCAGTCCACTTCCAGGATTTCTAAAACCAGTCCACTTCTGGGGTTTCTAAAACCAGTCCACTTCTGGGGTTTCTAAAAACCAGTCCACTTCCAGTATTTCTAAAACCAGTCCACTTCCAGGATTTCTAAAACCAGTCCACTTCTGGGATTTCTAAAACCAGTCCACTTCTGGGGTTTCTAAAACCAGTCCACTTCCAGGATTTCTAAAACCAGTCCACTTCTGGGATTTCTAAAACCAGTCCACTTCTGGGGTTTCTAAAACCAGTCCACTTCCAGGATTTCTAAAACCAGTCCACTTCCAGGATTTCTAAAACCAGTCCACTTCTGGGGTTTCTAAAACCAGTCCACTTCTGGGATTTCTAAAACCAGTCCACTTCTGGGGTTTCTAAAACCAGTCCACTTCTGGGGTTTCTAAAACCAGTCCACTTCTGGGATTTCTAAAACCAGTCCACTTCTGGGGTTTCTAAAACCAGTCCACTTCCAGGATTTCTAAAACCAGTCCACTTCTGGGGTTTCTGAAACCAGTCCACTTCCAGGATTTCTAAAACCAGTCCACTTCTGGGATTTCTGAAACCAGTCCATTTCTGGGATTTCTGAAACCAGTCCACTTCTGGGATTTCTGAAACCAGTCCACTTCCAGGATTTCTAAAACCAGTCCACTTCCAGGATTTCTAAAACCAGTCCACTTCCAGGATTTCTAAAACTAGTCCAATTCTGGTATTTCTGAAACCAGTCCACTTCCAGGATTTCTAAAACCAGTCCACTTAAGGGGTTTCTAAAACCAGTCCACTTCAGGGGTTTCTAAAACCAGTCCACTTCTGGGGTTTCTAAAACCAGTCCACTTCCAGTATTTCTAAAACCAGTCCACTTCTGGGATTTCTAAAACTAGTCCACTTCTGGGGTTTCTAAAACCAGTCCACTTCCAGGATTTCTTAAACAAGTCCACTTCCAGGATTTCTAAAACCAGTCCACTTCTGGGGTTTCTAAAACCAGTCCACTTCTGGGATTTCTAAAACCAGTCCACTTCTGGGGTTTCTAAAACCAGTCCACTTCTGGGGTTTCTAAAACCAGTCCACTTCTGGGATTTCTAAAACCAGTCCACTTCCAGGATTTCTAAAACCAGTCCACTTCCAGGATTTCTAAAACCAGTCCACTTCTGGGGTTTCTAAAACCAGTCCACTTCTGGGGTTTCTAAAACCAGTCCACTTCCAGGATTTCTAAAACCAGTCCACTTCTGGGATTTCTAAAACCTGTCCACTTCTGGGATTTCTAAAACCAGTCCACTTCTGGGGTTTCTAAAACCAGTCCACTTCCAGGATTTCTAAAACCAGTCCACTTCTGGGGTTTCTGAAACCAGTCCACTTCCAGGATTTCTAAAACCAGTCCACTTCTGGGATTTCTGAAACCAGTCCACTTCTGGGATTTCTGAAACCAGTCCACTTCTGGGATTTCTGAAACCAGTCCACTTCCAGGATTTCTAAAACCAGTCCACTTCCAGGATTTCTAAAACCAGTCCACTTCCAGGATTTCTGAAACCAGTCCACTTCAGGGATTTCTGAAACCAGTCCACTTCTGGGGTTTCTAAAACCAGTCCACTTCCAGTATTTCTAAAACCAGTCCACTTCCAGTATTTCTAAAACTAGTCCACTTCTGGGGTTTCTAAAACCAGTCCACTTCCAGGATTTCTAAAACCAGTCCACTTCTGGGATTTCTGAAACCAGTCCACTTCTGGGGTTTCTAAAACCAGTCCACTTCTGGGGTTTCTAAAACTAGTCCAATTCTGGTATTTCGGAAACCAGTCCACTTCCAGGATTTCTAAAACCAGTCCACTTCTGGGGTTTCTAAAACCAGTCCACTTCCAGTATTTCTAAAACTAGTCCACTTCTGGGGTTTCTAAAACCAGTCCACTTCCAGGATTTCTAAAACTAGTCCACTTCTGGGATTTCTGAAACCAGTCCACTTCTGGGGTTTCTAAAACCAGTCCACTTCTGGGGTTTCTAAAACTAGTCCAATTCTGGTATTTCTGAAACCAGTCCACTTCCAGGATTTCTAAAACCAGTCCACTTCTGGGGTTTCTAAAACCAGTCCACTTCTGGGGTTTCTAAAAACCAGTCCACTTCCAGTATTTCTAAAACCAGTCCACTTCCAGTATTTCTAAAACCAGTCCACTTCTGGGATTTCTAAAACCAGTCCACTTCTGGGGTTTCTAAAACCAGTCCACTTCCAGGATTTCTAAAACCAGTCCACTTCCAGGATTTCTAAAACCAGTCCACTTCTGGGGTTTCTAAAACCAGTCCACTTCTGGGATTTCTAAAACCAGTCCACTTCTGGGGTTTCTAAAACCAGTCCACTTCTGGGGTTTCTAAAACCAGTCCACTTCTGGGATTTCTAAAACCAGTCCACTTCTGGGGTTTCTAAAACCAGTCCACTTCCAGGATTTCTAAAACCTGTCCACTTCTGTGGTTTCTGAAACCAGTCCACTTCCAGGATTTCTAAAACCAGTCCACTTCTGGGATTTCTGAAACCAGTCCACTTCTGGGATTTCTGAAACCAGTCCACTTCTGGGATTTCTGAAACCAGTCCACTTCCAGGATTTCTAAAACCAGTCCACTTCCAGGATTTCTAAAACCAGTCCACTTCCAGGATTTCTAAAACTAGTCCAATTCTGGTATTTCTGAAACCAGTCCACTTCCAGGATTTCTAAAACCAGTCCACTTCAGGGGTTTCTAAAACCAGTCCACTTCAGGGGTTTCTAAAACCAGTCCACTTCTGGGGTTTCTAAAACCAGTCCACTTCCAGTATTTCTAAAACCAGTCCACTTCTGGGATTTCTAAAACTAGTCCACTTCTGGGGTTTCTAAAACCAGTCCACTTCCAGGATTTCTAAAACTAGTCCACTTCTGGGATTTCTGAAACCAGTCCACTTCTGGGGTTTCTAAAACCAGTCCACTTCTGGGGTTTCTAAAACCAGTCCACTTCTGGGGTTTCTAAAACCAGTCCACTTCCAGTATTTCTAAAACCAGTCCACTTCCGGGGTTTCTAAAACCAGTCCACTTCCAGTATTTCTAAAACAAGCCCACTTCCAGGATTTCTAAAACTAGTCCACTTCCGGGGTTTCTAAAACCAGTCCACTTCCAGTATTTCTAAAACAAGTCCACTTCCAGGATTTCTAAAACTAGTCCACTTCTGGGGTTTCTAAAACCAGTCCACTTCCAGTATTTCTAAAACCAGTCCACTTCCAGTATTTCTAAAACTAGTCCACTTCTGGGGTTTCTAAAACCAGTCCACTTCCAGGATTTCTAAAACTAGTCCACTTCTGGGATTTCTGAAACCAGTCCACTTCTGGGGTTTCTAAAACCAGTCCACTTCTGGGGTTTCTAAAACTAGTCCAATTCTGGTATTTCTGAAACCAGTCCACTTCCAGGATTTCTAAAACCAGTCCACTTCTGGGGTTTCTAAAACCAGTCCACTTCCAGTATTTCTAAAACTAGTCCACTTCTGGGGTTTCTAAAACCAGTCCACTTCCAGGATTTCTAAAACTAGTCCACTTCTGGGATTTCTGAAACCAGTCCACTTCTGGGGTTTCTAAAACCAGTCCACTTCTGGGGTTTCTAAAACTAGTCCAATTCTGGTATTTCTGAAACCAGTCCACTTCCAGGATTTCTAAAACCAGTCCACTTCTGGGGTTTCTAAAACCAGTCCACTTCTGGGGTTTCTAAAAACCAGTCCACTTCCAGTATTTCTAAAACCAGTCCACTTCCAGGATTTCTAAAACCAGTCCACTTCTGGGATTTCTAAAACCAGTCCACTTCTGGGGTTTCTAAAACCAGTCCACTTCCAGGATTTCTAAAACCAGTCCACTTCCAGGATTTCTAAAACCAGTCCACTTCTGGGGTTTCTAAAACCAGTCCACTTCTGGGATTTCTAAAACCAGTCCACTTCTGGGGTTTCTAAAACCAGTCCACTTCTGGGGTTTCTAAAACCAGTCCACTTCTGGGATTTCTAAAACCAGTCCACTTCTGGGGTTTCTAAAACCAGTCCACTTCCAGGATTTCTAAAACCAGTCCACTTCTGGGGTTTCTGAAACCAGTCCACTTCCAGGATTTCTAAAACCAGTCCACTTCTGGGATTTCTGAAACCAGTCCATTTCTGGGATTTCTGAAACCAGTCCACTTCTGGGATTTCTGAAACCAGTCCACTTCCAGGATTTCTAAAACCAGTCCACTTCCAGGATTTCTAAAACCAGTCCACTTCCAGGATTTCTAAAACTAGTCCAATTCTGGTATTTCTGAAACCAGTCCACTTCCAGGATTTCTAAAACCAGTCCACTTCAGGGGTTTCTAAAACCAGTCCACTTCTGGGGTTTCTAAAACCAGTCCACTTCCAGTATTTCTAAAACCAGTCCACTTCTGGGATTTCTAAAACTAGTCCACTTCTGGGGTTTCTAAAACCAGTCCACTTCCAGGATTTCTAAAACTAGTCCACTTCTGGGATTTCTGAAACCAGTCCACTTCTGGGGTTTCTAAAACCAGTCCACTTCTGGGGTTTCTAAAACCAGTCCACTTCTGGGGTTTCTAAAACCAGTCCACTTCCAGTATTTCTAAAACCAGTCCACTTCCGGGGTTTCTAAAACCAGTCCACTTCCAGTATTTCTAAAACAAGTCCACTTCCAGGATTTCTAAAACTAGTCCACTTCTGGGATTTCTGAAACCAGTCCACTTCTGAGATTTCTGAAACCAGTCCACTTCAGGGATTTCTGAAACCAGTCCACTTCTGAGATTTCTGAAACCAGTCCACTTCAGGGATTTCTGAAACCAGTCCACTTCTGGGGTTTCTAAAACCAGTCCACTTCCAGTATTTCTAAAACCAGTCCACTTCTGGGATTTCTAAAACTAGTCCACTTCTGGGGTTTCTAAAACCAGTCCACTTCCAGGATTTCTAAAACTAGTCCACTTCTGGGATTTCTGAAACCAGTCCACTTCTGGGGTTTCTAAAACCAGTCCACTTCTGGGGTTTCTAAAACCAGTCCACTTCTGGGGTTTCTAAAACCAGTCCACTTCCAGTATTTCTAAAACCAGTCCACTTCCGGGGTTTCTAAAACCAGTCCACTTCCAGTATTTCTAAAACAAGTCCACTTCCAGGATTTCTAAAACTAGTCCACTTCTGGGATTTCTGAAACCAGTCCACTTCTGAGATTTCTGAAACCAGTCCACTTCAGGGATTTCTGAAACCAGTCCACTTCTGAGATTTCTGAAACCAGTCCACTTCAGGGATTTCTGAAACCAGTCCACTTCCAGGATTTCTAAAACCAGTCCACTTCTGGGATTTCTGAAACCAGTCCACTTCTGGGATTTCTAAAACCAGTCCACTTCTGGGGTTTCTAAAACCAGTCCACTTCCAGTATTTCTAAAACTAGTCCACTTCTGGGGTTTCTAAAACCAGTCCACTTCCAGGATTTCTAAAACTAGTCCACTTCTGGGATTTCTGAAACCAGTCCACTTCTGGGGTTTCTAAAACCAGTCCACTTCTGGGGTTTCTAAAACTAGTCCAATTCTGGTATTTCTGAAACCAGTCCACTTCCAGGATTTCTAAAACCAGTCCACTTCTGGGGTTTCTAAAACCAGTCCACTTCTGGGGTTTCTAAAAACCAGTCCACTTCCAGTATTTCTAAAACCAGTCCACTTCCAGGATTTCTAAAACCAGTCCACTTCTGGGATTTCTAAAACCAGTCCACTTCTGGGGTTTCTAAAACCAGTCCACTTCCAGGATTTCTAAAACCAGTCCACTTCCAGGATTTCTAAAACCAGTCCACTTCTGGGGTTTCTAAAACCAGTCCACTTCTGGGATTTCTAAAACCAGTCCACTTCTGGGGTTTCTAAAACCAGTCCACTTCTGGGGTTTCTAAAACCAGTCCACTTCTGGGATTTCTAAAACCAGTCCACTTCTGGGGTTTCTAAAACCAGTCCACTTCCAGGATTTCTAAAACCAGTCCACTTCTGGGGTTTCTGAAACCAGTCCACTTCCAGGATTTCTAAAACCAGTCCACTTCTGGGATTTCTGAAACCAGTCCATTTCTGGGATTTCTGAAACCAGTCCACTTCTGGGATTTCTGAAACCAGTCCACTTCCAGGATTTCTAAAACCAGTCCACTTCCAGGATTTCTAAAACCAGTCCACTTCCAGGATTTCTAAAACTAGTCCAATTCTGGTATTTCTGAAACCAGTCCACTTCCAGGATTTCTAAAACCAGTCCACTTCAGGGGTTTCTAAAACCAGTCCACTTCTGGGGTTTCTAAAACCAGTCCACTTCCAGTATTTCTAAAACCAGTCCACTTCTGGGATTTCTAAAACTAGTCCACTTCTGGGGTTTCTAAAACCAGTCCACTTCCAGGATTTCTAAAACTAGTCCACTTCTGGGATTTCTGAAACCAGTCCACTTCTGGGGTTTCTAAAACCAGTCCACTTCTGGGGTTTCTAAAACCAGTCCACTTCTGGGGTTTCTAAAACCAGTCCACTTCCAGTATTTCTAAAACCAGTCCACTTCCGGGGTTTCTAAAACCAGTCCACTTCCAGTATTTCTAAAACAAGTCCACTTCCAGGATTTCTAAAACTAGTCCACTTCTGGGATTTCTGAAACCAGTCCACTTCTGAGATTTCTGAAACCAGTCCACTTCAGGGATTTCTGAAACCAGTCCACTTCTGAGATTTCTGAAACCAGTCCACTTCAGGGATTTCTGAAACCAGTCCACTTCTGGGGTTTCTAAAACCAGTCCACTTCCAGTATTTCTAAAACCAGTCCACTTCTGGGATTTCTAAAACTAGTCCACTTCTGGGGTTTCTAAAACCAGTCCACTTCCAGGATTTCTAAAACTAGTCCACTTCTGGGATTTCTGAAACCAGTCCACTTCTGGGGTTTCTAAAACCAGTCCACTTCTGGGGTTTCTAAAACCAGTCCACTTCTGGGGTTTCTAAAACCAGTCCACTTCCAGTATTTCTAAAACCAGTCCACTTCCGGGGTTTCTAAAACCAGTCCACTTCCAGTTTTTCTAAAACAAGTCCACTTCCAGGATTTCTAAAACTAGTCCACTTCTGGGATTTCTGAAACCAGTCCACTTCTGAGATTTCTGAAACCAGTCCACTTCAGGGATTTCTGAAACCAGTCCACTTCTGAGATTTCTGAAACCAGTCCACTTCAGGGATTTCTGAAACCAGTCCACTTCCAGGATTTCTAAAACCAGTCCACTTCTGGGATTTCTGAAACCAGTCCACTTCTGGGATTTCTGAAACCAGTCCACTTCTGGGATTTCTGAAACCAGTCCACTTCCAGGATTTCTAAAACCAGTCCACTTCCAGGATTTCTAAAACCAGTCCACTTCCAGGATTTCTAAAACTAGTCCAATTCTGGTATTTCTGAAACCAGTCCACTTCCAGGATTTCTAAAACCAGTCCACTTCTGGGGTTTCTAAAACCAGTCCACTTCTGGGATTTCTAAAACCAGTCCACTTCTGGGGTTTCTAAAACCAGTCCACTTCTGGGGTTTCTAAAACCAGTCCACTTCTGGGATTTCTAAAACCAGTCCACTTCTGGGGTTTCTAAAACCAGTCCACTTCCAGGATTTCTAAAACCAGTCCACTTCTGGGGTTTCTGAAACCAGTCCACTTCCAGGATTTCTAAAACCAGTCCACTTCTGGGATTTCTGAAACCAGTCCATTTCTGGGATTTCTGAAACCAGTCCACTTCTGGGATTTCTGAAACCAGTCCACTTCCAGGATTTCTAAAACCAGTCCACTTCCAGGATTTCTAAAACCAGTCCACTTCCAGGATTTCTAAAACTAGTCCAATTCTGGTATTTCTGAAACCAGTCCACTTCCAGGATTTCTAAAACCAGTCCACTTCAGGGGTTTCTAAAACCATCCACTTCTGGGGTTTCTAAAACCAGTCCACTTCCAGTATTTCTAAAACCAGTCCACTTCTGGGATTTCTAAAACTAGTCCACTTCTGGGGTTTCTAAAACCAGTCCACTTCCAGGATTTCTAAAACTAGTCCACTTCTGGGATTTCTGAAACCAGTCCACTTCTGGGGTTTCTAAAACCAGTCCACTTCTGGGGTTTCTGAAACCAGTCCACTTCTGAGATTTCTGAAACCAGTCCACTTCAGGGATTTCTGAAACCAGTCCACTTCCAGGATTTCTAAAACTAGTCCACTTCTGGGATTTCTGAAACCAGTCCACTTCTGAGATTTCTGAAACCAGTCCACTTCAGGGATTTCTGAAACCAGTCCACTTCTGAGATTTCTGAAACCAGTCCACTTCAGGGATTTCTGAAACCAGTCCACTTCCAGGATTTCTAAAACCAGTCCACTTCTGGGATTTCTGAAACCAGTCCACTTCTGGGATTTCTGAAACCAGTCCACTTCTGGGATTTCTGAAACCAGTCCACTTCCAGGATTTCTAAAACCAGTCCACTTCCAGGATTTCTAAAACCAGTCCACTTCCAGGATTTCTAAAACTAGTCCAATTCTGGTATTTCTGAAACCAGTCCACTTCCAGGATTTCTAAAACCAGTCCACTTCAGGGGTTTCTGAAACCAGTCCACTTCAGGGGTTTCTAAAACCAGTCCACTTCTGGGGTTTCTAAAACCAGTCCACTTCCAGTATTTCTAAAACTAGTCCACTTCTGGGATTTCTGAAACCAGTCCACTTCTGGGGTTTCTAAAACCAGTCCACTTCTGGGGTTTCCAAAAACCAGTCCACTTCTTGGGTTTCTAAAACCAGTCCACTTCCAGTATTTCTAAAACAAGTCCACTTCCGGGGTTTCTAAAACCAGTCCACTTCCAGTATTTCTAAAACCAGTCCACTTCCGGGATTTCTAAAACTAGTCCACTTCTGGGATTTCTGAAACCAGTCCACTTCTGAGATTTCTGAAACCAGTCCACTTCAGGGATTTCTGAAACCAGTCCACTTCTGAGATTTCTGAAACCAGTCCACTTCAGGGATTTCTGAAACCAGTCCACTTCTGGGGTTTCTAAAACCAGTCCACTTCTGGGGTTTCTAAAACTAGTCCAATTCTGGTATTTCTGAAACCAGTCCACTTCCAGGATTTCTAAAACCAGTCCACTTCTGGGGTTTCTAAAACCAGTCCACTTCTGGGGTTTCTAAAAACCAGTCCACTTCCAGTATTTCTAAAACCAGTCCACTTCCAGGATTTCTAAAACCAGTCCACTTCTGGGATTTCTAAAACCAGTCCACTTCTGGGGTTTCTAAAACCAGTCCACTTCCAGGATTTCTAAAACCAGTCCACTTCCAGGATTTCTAAAACCAGTCCACTTCTGGGGTTTCTAAAACCAGTCCACTTCTGGGATTTCTAAAACCAGTCCCCTTCTGGGGTTTCTAAAACCAGTCCACTTCCAGTATTTCTAAAACAAGTCCACTTCCGGGGTTTCTAAAACCAGTCCACTTCCAGTATTTCTAAAACCAGTCCACTTCCGGGATTTCTAAAACTAGTCCACTTCTGGGATTTCTGAAACCAGTCCACTTCTGAGATTTCTGAAACCAGTCCACTTCAGGGATTTCTGAAACCAGTCCACTTCTGAGATTTCTGAAACCAGTCCACTTCAGGGATTTCTGAAACCAGTCCACTTCCAGTATTTCTAAAACAAGTCCACTTCCAGGATTTCTAAAACTAGTCCACTTCTGGGATTTCTGAAACCAGTCCACTTCTGAGATTTCTGAAACCAGTCCACTTCAGGGATTTCTGAATCCAGTCCACTTCCAGGATTTCTAAAACCAGTCCACTTCTGGGGTTTCTAAAACCAGTCCACTTCCAGTATTTCTAAAACTAGTCCACTTCTGGTGTTTCTAAAAACCAGTCCACTTCCAGGATTTCTAAAACCAGTCCACTTCCAGGATTTCTAAAACCAGTCCACTTCTGTGATTTCTAAAACCAGTCCACTTCTGGGGTTTCTAAAACCAGTCCACTTCCAGGATTTCTAAAACCAGTCCACTTCCAGGATTTCTAAAACCAGTCCACTTCTGGGGTTTCTAAAACAAGTCCACTTCTGGGATTTCTAAAGCCAGTCCACTTCTGGGGTTTCTAAAACCAGTCCATTTCTGGGGTTTCTAAAAACCAGTCCACTTCTGGGATTTCTAAAACCAGTCCACTTCTGGGGTTTCTAAAACCAGTCCACTTCCAGGATTTCTAAAACCAGTCCACTTCTGGGGTTTCTGAAACCAGTCCACTTCCAGGATTTCTAAAACCAGTCCACTTCTGGGATTTCTGAAACCAGTCCACTTCTGGGATTTCTGAAACCAGTCCACTTCTGGGATTTCTGAAACCAGTCCACTTCCAGGATTTCTAAAACCAGTCCACTTCCAGGATTTCTAAAACCAGTCCACTTCCAGGATTTCTAAAACTAGTCCAATTCTGGTATTTCTGAAACCAGTCCACTTCCAGGATTTCTAAAACCAGTCCACTTCAGGGGTTTCTAAAACCAGTCCACTTCAGGGGTTTCTAAAACCAGTCCACTTCTGGGGTTTCTAAAACCAGTCCACTTCCAGGATTTCTAAAACCAGTCCACTTCTGGGATTTCTAAAACTAGTCCACTTCTGGGGTTTCTAAAACCAGTCCACTTCCAGGATTTCTAAAACTAGTCCACTTCTGGGATTTCTGAAACCAGTCCACTTCTGGGGTTTCTAAAACCAGTCAACTTCTGAGGTTTCTAAAACCAGTCCACTTCTGGGGTTTCTAAAACCAGTCCACTTCTGGATATTTCTAAAACCAGTCCACTTCTGGGGTTTCTAAAACCAGTCCACTTCTGGGGTTTCTAAAACCAGTCCACTTCTGGGATTTCTAAAACCAGTCCACTTCCAGGATTTCTAAAACCAGTCCACTTCCGGGATTTCTAAAACCAGTCCACTTCTGGGGTTTCTAAAACCAGTCCACTTCCGGGATTTCTAAAACCAGTCCACTTCTGGGGTTTCTAAAACCAGTCCACTTCTGGGGTTTCTAAAACCAGTCCACTTCCAGGATTTCTAAAACCAGTCCACTTCTGGGATTTCTAAAACCAGTCCACTTCTGGGATTTCTAAAACCAGTCCACTTCTGGGGTTTCTAAAACCAGTCCACTTCCAGGATTTCTAAAACCAGTCCACTTCTGGGGTTTCTGAAACCAGTCCACTTCCAGGATTTCTAAAACCAGTCCACTTCTGGGATTTCTGAAACCAGTCCACTTCTGGGATTTCTGAAACCAGTCCACTTCTGGGATTTCTGAAACCAGTCCACTTCCAGGATTTCTAAAACCAGTCCACTTCTGGGGTTTCTAAAACCAGTCCACTTCCAGTATTTCTAAAACCAGTCCACTTCTGGGATTTCTAAAACTAGTCCACTTCTGGGGTTTCTAAAACCAGTCCACTTCCAGGATTTCTAAAACTAGTCCACTTCTGGGATTTCTGAAACCAGTCCACTTCTGGGGTTTCTAAAACCAGTCAACTTCTGGGGTTTCTAAAACCAGTCCACTTCTGGGGTTTCTAAAACCAGTCCACTTCTGGGATTTCTAAAACCAGTCCACTTCTGGGGTTTCTAAAACCAGTCCACTTCTGGGGTTTCTAAAACCAGTCCACTTCTGGGATTTCTAAAACTAGTCCACTTCCAGGATTTCTAAAACCAGTCCACTTCTGGGGTTTCTGAAACCAGTCCACTTCCAGGATTTCTAAAACCAGTCCACTTCTGGGATTTCTGAAACCAGTCCACTTCTGGGATTTCTGAAACCAGTCCACTTCTGGGATTTCTGAAACCAGTCCACTTCCAGGATTTCTAAAACCAGTCCACTTCCAGGATTTCTAAAACCAGTCCACTTCCAGGATTTCTAAAACTAGTCCAATTCTGGTATTTCTGAAACCAGTCCACTTCCAGGATTTCTAAAACCAGTCCACTTCTGGGATTTCTAAAACCAGTCCACTTCTGGGGTTTCTAAAACCAGTCCACTTCTGGGGTTTCTAAAACCAGTCCACTTCCAGTATTTCTAAAACCAGTCCACTTCCAGTATTTCTAAAACCAGTCCACTTCCAGTATTTCTAAAACTAGTCCACTTCTGGGGTTTCTAAAACCAGTCCACTTCCAGGATTTCTAAAACTAGTCCACTTCTGGGATTTCTGAAACCAGTCCACTTCTGGGGTTTCTAAAACCAGTCCACATCTGGGGTTTCTAAAAACCAGTCCACTTCTGGGGTTTCTAAAACCAGTCCACTTCCAGTATTTCTAAAACAAGTCCACTTCCAGGATTTCTAAAACTAGTCCACTTCTGGGATTTCTGAAACCAGTCCACTTCTGAGATTTCTGAAACCAGTCCACTTCAGGGATTTCTGAAACCAGTCCATTTCTGAGATTTCTGAAACCAGTCCACTTCAAGGATTTCTGAAACAAGTCCACTTCCAGTATTTCTAAAACAACTCCACTTCCAGGATTTCTAAAACAAGTCCACTTCCAGGATTTCTGAAACCAGTCCACTTCTGAGATTTCTGAAACCAGTCCACTTCAAGGATTTCTGAAACAAGTCCACTTCCAGTATTTCTAAAACAACTCCACTTCCAGGATTTCTAAAACAAGTCCACTTCCAGGATTTCTGAAACCAGTCCACTTCTGAGAATTCTGAAACCAGTCCACTTCTGGGATTTCTGAAACCAGTCCACTTCTGGGATTTCTGAAACCAGTCCACTTCTGGGGTTTCTAAAACCAGTCCACTTCCAGGATTTCTAAAACCAGTCCACTTCTGGGATTTCTGAAACGAGTCCACTTCCGGGATTTCTAAAACCAGTCCACTTCCGGGATTTCTAAAACCAGTCCACTTCCAGGATTTCTAAAACCAGTCCACTTCTGGGGTTTCAGAAACCAGTCCACTTCTGGGATTTCTAAAACCAGTCCACTTCTGGGGTTTCTAAAACCAGTCCACTTCCAGGATTTCTAAAACCAGTCCACTTCTGGGATTTCTAAAACCAGTCCACTTCGGGGATTTCTAAAACCAGTCCACTTCTGGGGTTTCAAAAACCAGTCCACTTCTGGGATTTCTAAAACCAGTCCACTTCTGGGGTTTCTGAAACCAGTCCACTTCAGGGATTTCTGAAACCAGTCCACTTCCAGTATTTCTAAAACAAGTCCACTTCCAGGATTTCTAAAACTAGTCCACTTCTGGGATTTCTAAAACAACTCCACTTCCAGGATTTCTAAAACAAGTCCACTTCCAGTATTTCTAAAACAAGTCCACTTCCAGGATTTCTAAAACAAGTCCACTTCCAGGATTTCTGAAACCAGTCCACTTCCAGGATTTCTGAAACCAGTCCACTTCTGGGATTTCTGAAACCAGTCCACTTCTGGGATTTCTGAAACCAGTCCACTTCTGGGGTTTCTAAAACCAGTCCACTTCCAGGATTTCTAAAACCAGTCCACTTCTGGGATTTCTGAAACGAGTCCACTTCCGGGATTTCTAAAACCAGTCCACTTCCGGGATTTCTAAAACCAGTCCACTTCCAGGATTTCTAAAACCAGTCCACTTCTGGGGTTTCAAAAACCAGTCCACTTCTGGGATTTCTAAAACCAGTCCACTTCTGGGGTTTCTAAAACCAGTCCACTTCCAGGATTTCTAAAACCAGTCCACTTCTGGGATTTCTAAAACCAGTCCACTTCTGGGATTTCTAAAACCAGTCCACTTCTGGGGTTTCAAAAACCAGTCCACTTCTGGGATTTCTAAAACCATTACACTTCTGGGGTTTCTGAAACCAGTCCACTTCTGGGATTTCTGAAACCAGTCCACTTCTGAGATTTCTGAAACCAGTCCACTTCAGGGATTTCTGAAACCAGTCCACTTCTGGGATTTCTAAAACAAGTCCACTTCCAGGATTTCTGAAACCAGTCCACTTCCAGGATTTCTAAAACAAGTCCACTTCCAGGATTTCTGAAACCAGTCCACTTCTGAGATTTCTGAAACCAGTCCACTTCAGGGATTTATGAAACCAGTCCACATCTGGGATTTCTGAAACCAGTCCACTTCTGGGGTTTCTCAAACCAGTCCACTTCCAGGATTTCTAAAACCAGTCCACTTCAGGGATTTCTAAAACGAGTCCACTTCCAGGATTTCTAAAACAAGTCCACTTCCAGGATTTCTAAAACCAGTCCACTTCTGGGGTTTCTAAAACCAGTCCACTTCTGGGATTTCTAAAACCAGTCCACTTCTGGGGTTTCTAAAACCAGTCCACTTCTGGGATTTCTAAAACCAGTCCACTTCTGGGATTTCTAAAACCAGTCCACTTCCAGGATTTCTAAAACCAGTCCACTTCCAGGATTTCTAAAACCAGTCCACTTCTGGGGTTTCTAAAACCAGTCCACTTCCGGGATTTCTAAAACCAGTCCACTTCTGGGTTTTCTAAAACCAGTCCACTTCTGGGGTTTCTAAAACCAGTCCACTTCCAGGATTTCTAAAACCAGTCCACTTCTGGGATTTCTAAAACCAGTCCACTTCTGGGATTTCTAAAACCAGTCCACTTCTGGGGTTTCTAAAACCAGTCCACTTCCAGGATTTCTAAAACCAGTCCACTTCTGGGGTTTCTGAAACCAGTCCACTTCCAGGATTTCTAAAACCAGTCCACTTCTGGGATTTCTGAAACCAGTCCACTTCTGGGATTTCTGAAACCAGTCCACTTCTGGGATGTCTGAAACCAGTCCACTTCCAGGATTTCTAAAACCAGTCCACTTCCAGGATTTCTAAAACCAGTCCACTTCCAGGATTTGTAAAACTAGTCCAATTCTGGTATTTCTGAAACCAGTCCACTTCCAGGATTTCTAAAACCAGTCCACTTCAGGGATTTCTAAAACCAGTCCACTTCTGGGGTTTCTAAAACCAGTCCACTTCTGGGGTTTCTAAAACCAGTCCACTTCAGGGATTTCTAAAACGAGTCCACTTCCAGGATTTCTAAAACAAGTCCACTTCCAGGATTTCTAAAACCAGTCCACTTCTGGGGTTTCTAAAACCAGTCCACTTCTGGGATTTCTAAAACCAGTCCACTTCTGGGGTTTCTAAAACCAGTCCACTTCTGGGGTTTCTAAAACCAGTCCACTTCTGGGATTTCTAAAACCAGTCCACTTCCAGGATTTCTAAAACCAGTCCACTTCCAGGATTTCTAAAACCAGTCCACTTCTGGGGTTTCTAAAACCAGTCCACTTCCGGGATTTCTAAAACCAGTCCACTTCTGGGGTTTCTAAAAACAGTCCACTTCTGGGGTTTCTAAAACCAGTCCACTTCCAGGATTTCTAAAACCAGTCCACTTCTGGGATTTCTAAAACCAGTCCACTTCTGGGATTTCTAAAACCAGTCCACTTCTGGGGTTTCTAAAACCAGTCCACTTCCAGGATTTCTAAAACCAGTCCACTTCTGGGGTTTCTGAAACCAGTCCACTTCCAGGATTTCTAAAACCAGTCCACTTCTGGGATTTCTGAAACCAGTCCACTTCTGGGATTTCTGAAACCAGTCCACTTCTGGGATGTCTGAAACCAGTCCACTTCAAGGATTTCTGAAACAAGTCCACTTCCAGTATTTCTAAAACAACTCCACTTCCAGGATTTCTAAAACAAGTCCACTTCCAGGATTTCTGAAACCAGTCCACTTCCAGTATTTCTAAAACAAGTCCACTTCCAGGATTTCTAAAACTAGTCCACTTCTGGGATTTCTAAAACAACTCCACTTCCAGGATTTCTAAAACAAGTCCACTTCCAGTATTTCTAAAACAAGTCCACTTCCAGGATTTCTAAAACAAGTCCACTTCCAGGATTTCTGAAACCAGTCCACTTCTGAGATTTCTGAAACCAGTCCACTTCTGGGATTTCTGAAACCAGTCCACTTCTGGGATTTCTGAAACCAGTCCACTTCTGGGGTTTCTAAAACCAGTCCACTTCCAGGATTTCTAAAACCAGTCCACTTCTGGGATTTCTGAAACGAGTCCACTTCCGGGATTTCTAAAACCAGTCCACTTCCGGGATTTCTAAAACCAGTCCACTTCCAGGATTTCTAAAACCAGTCCACTTCTGGGGTTTCAAAAACCAGTCCACTTCTGGGATTTCTAAAACCAGTCCACTTCTGGGGTTTCTAAAACCAGTCCACTTCCGGGATTTCTAAAACCAGTCCACTTCTGGTGTTTCTAAAACCAGTCCACTTCTGGGGTTTCTAAAACCAGTCCACTTCCAAGATTTCTAAAACCAGTCCACTTCTGGGATTTCTAAAACCAGTCCACTTCCGGGACTTCTAAAACCAGTCCACTTCTGGGGTTTCTAAAACCAGTCCACTTCCAGGATTTCTAAAACCAGTCCACTTCTGGGGTTTCTGAAACCAGTCCACTTCCAGGATTTCTAAAACCAGTCCACTTCTGGGATTTCTGAAACCAGTCCACTTC
The DNA here is from genome assembly GCF_933228915.1 of Telmatherina bonti. NCBI lineage: Eukaryota > Metazoa > Chordata > Actinopteri > Atheriniformes > Telmatherinidae > Telmatherina > Telmatherina bonti. The sequence continues at coordinate 38,071,060 of NC_136613.1, read as the reverse complement.
TGGGATTTCTGAAACCAGTCCACTTCTGGGATGTCTGAAACCAGTCCACTTCCAGGATTTCTAAAACCAGTCCACTTCCAGGATTTCTAAAACCAGTCCACTTCCAGGATTTCTAAAACTAGTCCAATTCTGGTATTTCTGAAACCAGTCCACTTCCAGGATTTCTAAAACCAGTCCACTTCTGGGATTTCTGAAACCAGTCCACTTCTGGGATTTCTGAAACCAGTCCACTTCTGGGATGTCTGAAACCAGTCCACTTCCAGTATTTCTAAAACAAGTCCACTTCCAGGATTTCTAAAACTAGTCCACTTCTGGGATTTCTAAAACAACTCCACTTCCAGGATTTCTAAAACAAGTCCACTTCCAGTATTTCTAAAACAAGTCCACTTCCAGGATTTCTAAAACAAGTCCACTTCCAGGATTTCTGAAACCAGTCCACTTCTGAGATTTCTGAAACCAGTCCACTTCTGGGATTTCTGAAACCAGTCCACTTCTGGGATTTCTAAAACCAGTCCACTTCTGGGGTTTCTAAAACCAGTCCACTTCCAGGATTTCTAAAACCAGTCCACTTCTGGGATTTCTGAAACGAGTCCACTTCCGGGATTTCTAAAACCAGTCCACTTCCGGGATTTCTAAAACCAGTCCACTTCCAGGATTTCTAAAACCAGTCCACTTCTGGGGTTTCAAAAACCAGTCCACTTCTGGGATTTCTAAAACCAGTCCACTTCTGGGGTTTCTAAAACCAGTCCACTTCCAGGATTTCTAAAACCAGTCCACTTCTGGGATTTCTAAAACCAGTCCACTTCTGGGATTTCTAAAACCAGTCCACTTCTGGGGTTTCAAAAACCAGTCCACTTCTGGGATTTCTAAAACCATTACACTTCTGGGGTTTCTGAAACCAGTCCACTTCTGGGATTTCTGAAACCAGTCCATTTCTGAGATTTCTGAAACCAGTCCACTTCAGGGATTTCTGAAACCAGTCCACTTCTGGGATTTCTAAAACAAGTCCACTTCCAGGATTTCTGAAACCAGTCCACTTCCAGGATTTCTAAAACAAGTCCACTTCCAGGATTTCTGAAACCAGTCCACTTCTGAGATTTCTGAAACCAGTCCACTTCAGGGATTTATGAAACCAGTCCACATCTGGGATTTCTGAAACCAGTCCACTTCTGGGGTTTCTAAAACCAGTCCACTTCCAGGATTTCTAAAACCAGTCCACTTCAGGGATTTCTAAAACGAGTCCACTTCCAGGATTTCTAAAACCAGTCCACTTCTGGGGTTTCTAAAACCAGTCCACTTCTGGGATTTCTAAAACCAGTCCACTTCTGGGGTTTCTAAAACCAGTCCACTTCTGGGGTTTCTAAAACCAGTCCACTTCTGGGATTTCTAAAACCAGTCCACTTCCAGGATTTCTAAAACCAGTCCACTTCCAGGATTTCTAAAACCAGTCCACTTCTGGGGTTTCTAAAACCAGTCCACTTCCGGGATTTCTAAAACCAGTCCACTTCTGGGGTTTCTAAAACCAGTCCACTTCTGGGGTTTCTAAAACCAGTCCACTTCCAGGATTTCTAAAACCAGTCCACTTCTGGGATTTCTAAAACCAGTCCACTTCTGGGATTTCTAAAACCAGTCCACTTCTGGGGTTTCTAAAACCAGTCCACTTCCAGGATTTCTAAAACCAGTCCACTTCTGGGGTTTCTGAAACCAGTCCACTTCCAGGATTTCTAAAACCAGTCCACTTCTGGGATTTCTGAAACCAGTCCACTTCTGGGATTTCTGAAACCAGTCCACTTCTGGGATGTCTGAAACCAGTCCACTTCCAGGATTTCTAAAACCAGTCCACTTCCAGGATTTCTAAAACTAGTCCAATTCTGGTATTTCTGAAACCAGTCCACTTCCAGGATTTCTAAAACAACTCCACTTCAGGGATTTCTAAAACCAGTCCACTTCTGGGGTTTCTAAAACCAGTCCACTTCTGGGGTTTCAAAAACCAGTCCACTTCAGGGATTTCTAAAACGAGTCCACTTCCAGGATTTCTAAAACAAGTCCACTTCCAGGATTTCTAAAACCAGTCCACTTCTGGGGTTTCTAAAACCAGTCCACTTCTGGGATTTCTAAAACCAGTCCACTTCTGGGGTTTCTAAAACCAGTCCACTTCTGGGATTTCTAAAACCAGTCCACTTCCAGGATTTCTAAAACCAGTCCACTTCCAGGATTTCTAAAACCAGTCCACTTCTGGGGTTTCTAAAACCAGTCCACTTCCGGGATTTCTAAAACCAGTCCACTTCTGGGGTTTCTAAAACCAGTCCACTTCTGGGGTTTCTAAAACCAGTCCACTTCCAGGATTTCTAAAACCAGTCCACTTCTGGGATTTCTAAAACCAGTCCACTTCTGGGATTTCTAAAACCAGTCCACTTCTGGGGTTTCTAAAACCAGTCCACTTCCAGGATTTCTAAAACCAGTCCACTTCTGGGGTTTCTAAAACCAGTCCACTTCCAGGATTTCTAAAACCAGTCCACTTCTGGGATTTCTGAAACCAGTCCACTTCTGGGATTTCTGAAACCAGTCCACTTCTGGGATGTCTGAAACCAGTCCACTTCAAGGATTTCTGAAACAAGTCCACTTCCAGTATTTCTAAAACAACTCCACTTCCAGGATTTCTAAAACAAGTCCACTTCCAGGATTTCTGAAACCAGTCCACTTCTGAGATTTCTGAAACCAGTCCACTTCTGGGATTTCTGAAACCAGTCCACTTCTGGGATTTCTGAAACCAGTCCACTTCTGGGGTTTCTAAAACCAGTCCACTTCCAGGATTTCTAAAACCAGTCCACTTCTGGGATTTCTGAAACGAGTCCACTTCCGGGATTTCTAAAACCAGTCCACTTCCGGGATTTCTAAAACCAGTCCACTTCCAGGATTTCTAAAACCAGTCCACTTCTGGGGTTTCAAAAACCAGTCCACTTCTGGGATTTCTAAAACCAGTCCACCTCTGGGGTTTCTAAAACCAGTCCACTTCCAGGATTTCTAAAACCAGTCCACTTCTGGGATTTCTAAAACCAGTCCACTTCTGGGATTTCTAAAACCAGTCCACTTCTGGGGATTCAAAAACCAGTCCACTTCTGGGATTTCTAAAACCAGTCCACTTCTGGGGTTTCTGAAACCAGTCCACTTCAGGGATTTCTGAAACCAGTCCACTTCCAGTATTTCTAAAACAAGTCCACTTCTAGGATTTCTAAAACTAGTCCACTTCTGGGATTTCTAAAACAACTCCACTTCCAGGATTTCTAAAACAAGTCCACTTCCAGTATTTCTAAAACAACTCCACTTCCAGGATTTCTAAAACAAGTCCACTTCCAGGATTTCTGAAACCAGTCCACTTCTGAGATTTCTGAAACCAGTCCACTTCTGGGATTTCTGAAACCAGTCCACTTCTGGGATTTCTGAAACCAGTCCACTTCTGGGGTTTCTAAAACCAGTCCACTTCCAGGATTTCTAAAACCAGTCCACTTCTGGGATTTCTGAAACGAGTCCACTTCCGGGATTTCTAAATCCAGTCCACTTCCGGGATTTCTAAAACCAGTCCACTTCCAGGATTTCTAAAACCAGTCCACTTCTGGGGTTTCAAAAACCAGTCCACTTCTGGGATTTCTAAAACCAGTCCACTTCTGGGGTTTCTAAAACCAGTCCACTTCCAGGATTTCTAAAACCAGTCCACTTCTGGGATTTCTAAAACCAGTCCACTTCTGGGGTTTCAAAAACCAGTCCACTTCTGGGATTTCTAAAACCATTACACTTCTGGGGTTTCTGAAACCAGTCCACTTCTGGGATTTCTGAAACCAGTCCACTTCTGAGATTTCTGAAACCAGTCCACTTCAGGGATTTCTGAAACCAGTCCACTTCTGGGATTTCTAAAACAAGTCCACTTCCAGGATTTCTGAAACCAGTCCACTTCCAGGATTTCTAAAACAAGTCCACTTCCAGGATTTCTGAAACCAGTCCACTTCAGGGATTTATGAAACCAGTCCACTTCTGGGATTTCTGAAACCAGTCCACTTCTGGGGTTTCTAAAACCAGTCCACTTCCAGGATTTCTAAAACCAGTCCACTACAGGGATTTCTAAAACGAGTCCACTTCCAGGATTTCTAAAACAAGTCCACTTCCAGGATTTCTAAAACCAGTCCACTTCTGGGGTTTCAAAAACCAGTCCACTTCTGGGATTTCTAAAACCAGTCCACTTCTGGGATTTCTAAAACCAGTCCACTTCTGGGGTTTCTAAAACCAGTCCACTTCTGGGATTTCTAAAACCAGTCCACTTCCAGGATTTCTAAAACCAGTCCACTTCCAGGATTTCTAAAACCAGTCCACTTCTGGGGTTTCTAAAACCAGTCCACTTCCGGGATTTCTAAAACCAGTCCACTTCTGGGGTTTCTAAAACCAGTCCACTTCTGGGGTTTCTAAAACCAGTCCACTTCCAGGATTTCTAAAACCAGTCCACTTCTGGGATTTCTAAAACCAGTCCACTTCTGGGATTTCTAAAACCAGTCCACTTCTGGGGTTTCTAAAACCAGTCCACTTCCAGGATTTCTAAAACCAGTCCACTTCTGGGGTTTCTGAAACCAGTCCACTTCCAGGATTTCTAAAACCAGTCCACTTCTGGGATTTCTGAAACCAGTCCACTTCTGGGATTTCTGAAACCAGTCCACTTCTGGGATGTCTGAAACCAGTCCACTTCCAGGATTTCTAAAACCAGTCCACTTCTGGGGATTCTAAAACCAGTCCACTTCAGGGATTTCTAAAACGAGTCCACTTCCAGGATTTCTAAAACAAGTCCACTTCCAGGATTTCTAAAACCAGTCCACTTCTGGGGTTTCTAAAACCAGTCCACTTCTGGGATTTCTAAAACCAGTCCACTTCTGGGGTTTCTAAAACCAGTCCACTTCTGGGGTTTCTAAAACCAGTCCACTTCTGGGATTTCTAAAACCAGTCCACTTCCAGGATTTCTAAAACCAGTCCACTTCCAGGATTTCTAAAACCAGTCCACTTCTGGGGTTTCTAAAACCAGTCCACTTCCGGGATTTCTAAAACCAGTCCACTTCTGGGGTTTCTAAAACCAGTCCACTTCTGGGGTTTCTAAAACCAGTCCACTTCCAGGATTTCTAAAACCAGTCCACTTCTGGGATTTCTAAAACCAGTCCACTTCTGGGATTTCTAAAACCAGTCCACTTCTGGGGTTTCTAAAACCAGTCCACTTCCAGGATTTCTAAAACCAGTCCACTTCTGGGGTTTCTGAAACCAGTCCACTTCCAGGATTTCTAAAACCAGTCCACTTCTGGGATTTCTGAAACCAGTCCACTTCTGGGATTTCTGAAACCAGTCCACTTCTGGGATGTCTGAAACCAGTCCACTTCCAGGATTTCTAAAACCAGTCCACTTCCAGGATTTCTAAAACCAGTCCACTTCCAGGATTTCTAAAACCAGTCCACTTCAGGGATTTCTAAAACCAGTCCACTTCTGGGGTTTCTAAAACCAGTCCACTTCTGGGGTTTCTAAAACCAGTCCACTTCCAGTATTTCTAAAACCAGTCCACTTCCAGTATTTCTAAAACTAGTCCACTTCTGGGGTTTCAAAAACCAGTCCACTTCTGGGATTTCTAAAACCAGTCCACTTATGGGGTTTCAAAAACCAGTCCACTTCTGGGATTTCTAAAACCAGTCCACTTCTGGGGTTTCTGAAACCAGTCCACTTCAGGGATTTCTGAAACCAGTCCACTTCCAGTATTTCTAAAACAAGTCCACTTCCAGGATTTCTAAAACTAGTCCACTTCTGGGATTTCTAAAACAACTCCACTTCCAGGATTTCTAAAACAAGTCCACTTCCAGTATTTCTAAAACAAGTCCACTTCCAGGATTTCTAAAACAAGTCCACTTCCAGGATTTCTGAAACCAGTCCACTTCTGAGATTTCTGAAACCAGTCCACTTCTGGGATTTCTGAAACCAGTCCACTTCTGGGATTTCTGAAACCAGTCCACTTCTGGGGTTTCTAAAACCAGTCCACTTCCAGGATTTCTAAAACCAGTCCACTTCTGGGATTTCTGAAACGAATCCACTTCCGGGATTTCTAAAACCAGTCCACTTCCGGGATTTCTAAAACCAGTCCACTTCCAGGATTTCTAAAACCAGTCCACTTCTGGGGTTTCAAAAACCAGTCCACTTCTGGGATTTCTAAAACCAGTCCACTTCTGGGGTTTCTAAAACCAGTCCACTTCTGGGATTTCTAAAACCAGTCCACTTCTGGGGTTTCTAAAACCAGTCCACTTCCAGGATTTCTAAAACCAGTCCACTTCTGGGATTTCTAAAACATGTCCACTTCTGGGATTTCTAAAACCAGTCCACTTCTGGGGTTTCAAAAACCAGTCCACTTCTGGGATTTCTAAAACCATTACACTTCTGGGGTTTCTGAAACCAGTCCACTTCTGGGATTTCTGAAACCAGTCCACTTCTGAGATTTCTGAAACCAGTCCACTTCAGGGATTTCTGAAACCAGTCCACTTCTGGGATTTCTAAAACAAGTCCACTTCCAGGATTTCTGAAACCAGTCCACTTCCAGGATTTCTAAAACAAGTCCACTTCCAGGATTTCTGAAACCAGTCCACTTCTGAGATTTCTGAAACCAGTCCACTTCAGGGATTTATGAAACCAGTCCACTTCTGGGATTTCTGAAACCAGTCCACTTCTGGGGTTTCTAAAACCAGTCCACTTCCAGGATTTCTAAAACCAGTCCACTTCAGGGATTTCTAAAACGAGTCCACTTCCAGGATTTCTAAAACAAGTCCACTTCCAGGATTTCTAAAACCAGTCCACTTCTGGGGTTTCTAAAACCAGTCCACTTCTGGGATTTCTGAAACCAGTCCACTTCTGGGATGTCTGAAACCAGTCCACTTCCAGGATTTCTAAAACCAGTCCACTTCCAGGATTTCTAAAACCAGTCCACTTCCAGGATTTCTAAAACCAGTCCACTTCAGGGATTTCTAAAACCAGTCCACTTCTGGGGTTTCTAAAACCAGTCCACTTCTGGGGTTTCTAAAACCAGTCCACTTCCAGTATTTCTAAAACCAGTCCACTTCCAGTATTTCTAAAACTAGTCCACTTCTGGGGTTTCAAAAACCAGTCCACTTCTGGGATTTCTAAAACCAGTCCACTTATGGGGTTTCAAAAACCAGTCCACTTCTGGGATTTCTAAAACCAGTCCACTTCTGGGGTTTCTGAAACCAGTCCACTTCAGGGATTTCTGAAACCAGTCCACTTCCAGTATTTCTAAAACAAGTCCACTTCCAGGATTTCTAAAACTAGTCCACTTCTGGGATTTCTAAAACAACTCCACTTCCAGGATTTCTAAAACAAGTCCACTTCCAGTATTTCTAAAACAAGTCCACTTCCAGGATTTCTAAAACAAGTCCACTTCCAGGATTTCTGAAACCAGTCCACTTCTGAGATTTCTGAAACCAGTCCACTTCTGGGATTTCTGAAACCAGTCCACTTCTGGGATTTCTGAAACCAGTCCACTTCTGGGGTTTCTAAAACCAGTCCACTTCCAGGATTTCTAAAACCAGTCCACTTCTGGGATTTCTGAAACGAATCCACTTCCGGGATTTCTAAAACCAGTCCACTTCCGGGATTTCTAAAACCAGTCCACTTCCGGGATTTCTAAAACCAGTCCACTTCTGGGGTTTCAAAAACCAGTCCACTTCTGGGATTTCTAAAACCAGTCCACTTCCAGGATTTCTAAAACCAGTCCACTTCTGGGATTTCTAAAACATGTCCACTTCTGGGATTTCTAAAAACCAGTCCACTTCTGGGGTTTCAAAAACCAGTCCACTTCTGGGATTTCTAAAACCATTACACTTCTGGGGTTTCTGAAACCAGTCCACTTCTGGGATTTCTGAAACCAGTCCACTTCTGAGATTTCTGAAACCAGTCCACTTCAGGGATTTCTGAAACCAGTCCACTTCTGGGATTTCTAAAACAAGTCCACTTCCAGGATTTCTGAAACCAGTCCACTTCCAGGATTTCTAAAACAAGTCCACTTCCAGGATTTCTGAAACCAGTCCACTTCTGAGATTTCTGAAACCAGTCCACTTCAGGGATTTATGAAACCAGTCCACTTCTGGGATTTCTGAAACCAGTCCACTTCTGGGGTTTCTAAAACCAGTCCACTTCCAGGATTTCTAAAACCAGTCCACTTCAGGGATTTCTAAAACGAGTCCACTTCCAGGATTTCTAAAACAAGTCCACTTCCAGGATTTCTAAAACCAGTCCACTTCTGGGGTTTCTAAAACCAGTCCACTTCTGGGATTTCTAAAACCAGTCCACTTCTGGGGTTTCTAAAACCAGTCCACTTCTGGGGTTTCTAAAACCAGTCCACTTCTGGGATTTCTAAAACCAGTCCACTTCCAGGATTTCTAAAACCAGTCCACTTCCAGGATTTCTAAAACCAGTCCACTTCTGGGGTTTCTAAAACCAGTCCACTTCCGGGATTTCTAAAACCAGTCCACTTCTGGGGTTTCTAAAACCAGTCCACTTCGGGGGTTTCTAAAACCAGTCCACTTCCAGGATTTCTAAAACCAGTCCACTTCTGGGATTTCTAAAACCAGTCCACTTCTGGGATTTCTAAAACCAGTCCACTTCTGGGGTTTCTAAAACCAGTCCACTTCGAGGATTTCTAAAACCAGTCCACTTCTGGGGTTTCTGAAATCAGTCCACTTCCAGGATTTCTAAAACCAGTCCACTTCTGGGATTTCTGAAACCAGTCCACTTCTGGGATTTCTGAAACCAGTCCACTTCTGGGATGTCTGAAACCAGTCCACTTCCAGGATTTCTAAAACCAGTCCACTTCCAGGATTTCTAAAACTAGTCCAATTCTGGTATTTCTGAAACCAGTCCACTTCCAGGATTTCTAAAACCAGTCCACTTCAGGGATTTCTAAAACCAGTCCACTTCTGGGGTTTCTGAAACCAGTCCACTTCTGGGGTTTCTAAAACCAGTCCACTTCAGGGATTTCTAAAACGAGTCCACTTCGAGGATTTCTAAAACAAGTCCACTTCCAGGATTTCTAAAACCAGTCCACTTCTGGGGTTTCTAAAACCAGTCCACTTCTGGGATTTCTAAAACCAGTCCACTTCTGGGGTTTCTAAAACCAGTCCACTTCTGGGGTTTCTAAAACCAGTCCACTTCTGGGATTTCTAAAACCAGTCCACTTCCGGGATTTCTAAAACCAGTCCACTTCCAGGATTTCTAAAACCAGTCCACTTCTGGGGTTTCTAAAACCAGTCCACTTCCGGGATTTCTAAAACCAGTCCACTTCTGGGGTTTCTAAAACCAGTCCACTTCTGGGGTTTCTAAAACCAGTCCACTTCCAGGATTTCTAAAACCAGTCCACTTCTGGGATTTCTAAAACCAGTCCACTTCTGGGATTTCTAAAACCAGTCCACTTCTGGGGTTTCTAAAACCAGTCCACTTCCAGGATTTCTAAAACCAGTCCACTTCTGGGGTTTCTGAAACCAGTCCACTTCCAGGATTTCTAAAACCAGTCCACTTCTGGGATTTCTGAAACCAGTCCACTTCTGGGATTTCTGAAACCAGTCCACTTCTGGGATGTCTGAAACCAGTCCACTTCCAGGATTTCTAAAACCAGTCCACTTCCAGGATTTCTAAAACCAGTCCACTTCCAGGATTTCTAAAACTAGTCCAATTCTGGTATTTCTGAAACCAGTCCACTTCCAGGATTTCTAAAACCAGTCCACTTCAGGGATTTCTAAAACCAGTCCACTTCTGGGGTTTCTAAAACCAGTCCACTTCTGGGGTTTCTAAAACCAGTCCACTTCCAGTATTTCTAAAACCAGTCCACTTCCAGTATTTCTAAAACTAGTCCACTTCTGGGGTTTCTAAAACCAGTCCACTTCCAGGATTTCTAAAACTAGTCCACTTCTGGGATTTCTGAAACCAGTCCACTTCTGGGGTTTCTGAAACCAGTCCACTTCTGGGGTTTCTAAAACCAGTCCACTTCTGGGGTTTCTAAAACCAGTCCACTTCCAGTATTTCTAAAACAAGTCCACTTCCAGGATTTCTAAAACTAGTCCACTTCTGGGATTTCTGAAACCAGTCCACTTCTGAGATTTCTGAAACCAGTCCACTTCAGGGATTTCTGAAACCAGTCCACTTCTGAGATTTCTGAAACCAGTCCACTTCAAGGATTTCTGAAACAAGTCCACTTCCAGTATTTCTAAAACAACTCCACTTCCAGGATTTCTAAAACAAGTCCACTTCCAGGATTTCTGAAACCAGTCCACTTCTTAGATTTCGGAAACCAGTCCACTTCTGGGATTTCTGAAACCAGTCCACTTCTGGGATTTCTGAAACCAGTCCACTTCTGGGGTTTCTAAAACCAGTCCACTTCCAGGATTTCTAAAACCAGTCCACTTCTGGGATTTCTAAAACCAGTCCACTTCTGGGATTTCTAAAACCAGTCCACTTCTGGGGTTTCTAAAACCAGTCCACTTCCAGGATTTCTAAAACCAGTCCACTTCTGGGGTTTCTGAAACCAGTCCACTTCCAGGATTTCTAAAACCAGTCCACTTCTGGGATTTCTGAAACCAGTCCACTTCTGGGATTTCTGAAACCAGTCCACTTCTGGGATGTCTGAAACCAGTCCACTTCCAGGATTTCTAAAACCAGTCCACTTCCAGGATTTCTAAAACCAGTCCACTTCCAGGATTTCTAAAACTAGTCCAATTCTGGTATTTCTGAAACCAGTCCACTTCCAGGATTTCTAAAACCAGTCCACTTCAGGGATTTCTAAAACCAGTCCACTTCTGGGGTTTCTAAAACCAGGCCACTTCTGGGGTTTCTAAAACCAGTCCACTTCCAGTATTTCTAAAACCAGTCCACTTCCAGTATTTCTAAAACTAGTCCACTTCTGGGGTTTCTAAAACCAGTCCACTTCCAGGATTTCTAAAACTAGTCCACTTCTGGGATTTCTGAAACCAGTCCACTTCTGGGGTTTCTGAAACCAGTCCACTTCTGGGGTTTCTAAAACCAGTCCACTTCTGGGGTTTCTAAAACCAGTCCACTTCCAGTATTTCTAAAACAAGTCCACTTCCAGGATTTCTAAAACTAGTCCACTTCTGGGATTTCTGAAACCAGTCCACTTCTGAGATTTCTGAAACCAGTCCACTTCAGGGATTTCTGAAACCAGTCCACTTCTGAGATTTCTGAAACCAGTCCACTTCAAGGATTTCTGAAACAAGTCCACTTCCAGTATTTCTAAAACAACTCCACTTCCAGGATTTCTAAAAGAAGTCCACTTCCAGGATTTCTGAAACCAGTCCACTTCTGAGATTTCTGAAACCAGTCCACTTCCAGGATTTCTAAAACCAGTCCACTTCTGGGATTTCTGAAACGAGTCCACTTCCGGGATTTCTAAAACCAGTCCACTTCCGGGATTTCTAAAACCAGTCCACTTCCAGGATTTCTAAAACCAGTCCACTTCTGGGGTTTCAAAAACCAGTCCACTTCTGGGATTTCTAAAACCAGTCCACTTCTGGGGTTTCTAAAACCAGTCCACTTCCAGGATTTCTAAAACCAGTCCACTTCTGGGATTTCTAAAACCAGTCCACATCTGGGATTTCTAAAACCAGTCCACTTCTGGGGTTTCAAAAACCAGTCCACTTCTGGGATTTCTAAAACCAGTCCACTTCTGGGGTTTCTGAAACCAGTCCACTTCAGGGATTTCTGAAACCAGTCCACTTCCAGTATTTCTAAAACAAGTCCACTTCCAGGATTTCTAAAACTAGTCCACTTCTGGGATTTCTAAAACAACTCCACTTCCAGGATTTCTAAAACAAGTCCACTTCCAGTATTTCTAAAACAACTCCACTTCCAGGATTTCTAAAACAAGTCCACTTCCAGGATTTCTGAAACCAGTCCACTTCTGAGATTTCTGAAACCAGTCCACTTCTGGGATTTCTGAAACCAGTCCACTTCTGGGATTTCTGAAACCAGTCCACTTCTGGGGTTTCTAAAACCAGTCCACTTCCAGGATTTCTAAAACCAGTCCACTTCTGGGATTTCTGAAACGAGTCCACTTCCGGGATTTCTAAAACCAGTCCACTTCCAGGATTTCTAAAACCAGTCCACTTCCAGGATTTCTAAAACCAGTCCACTTCTGGGGTTTCAAAAACCAGTTCACTTCTGGGATTTCTAAAACCAGTCCACTTCTGGGGTTTCTAAATCCAGTCCACTTCCAGGATTTCTAAAACCAGTCCACTTCTGGGATTTCTAAAACCAGTCCACTTCTGGGATTTCTAAAACCAGTCCACTTCTGGGGTTTCAAAAACCAGTCCACTTCTGGGATTTCTAAAACCATTACACTTCTGGGGTTTCTGAAACCAGTCCACTTCTGGGATTTCTGAAACCAGTCCACTTCTGAGATTTCTGAAACCAGTCCACTTCAGGGATTTCTGAAACCAGTCCACTTCTGGGATTTCTAAAACAAGTCCACTTCCAGGATTTCTGAAACCAGTCCACTTCTGAGATTTCTGAAACCAGTCCACTTCAGGGATTTCTGAAACCAGTCCACTTCTGGGATTTCTGAAACCAGTCCACTTCTGGGGTTTCTGAAACCAGTCCACTTCCAGGATTTCTGAAACCAGTCCACTTCCAGGATTTCTAAAACAAGTCCACTTCCAGGATTTCTGAAACCAGTCCACTTCTGAGATTTCTGAAACCAGTCCACTTCAGGGATTTCTGAAACCAGTCCACTTCTGGGATTTCTGAAACCAGTCCACTTCTGGGGTTTCTAAAACCAGTCCACTTCCAGGATTTCTAAAACCAGTCCACTTCAGGGATTTCTAAAACGAGTCCACTTCCAGGATTTCTAAAACCAGTCCACTTCTGGGGTTTCTAAAACCAGTCCACTTCTGGGATTTCTAAAACCAGTCCACTTCCAGGATTTCTAAAAACCAGTCCACTTCCAGGATTTCTAAAACCAGTCCACTTCTGGGGTTTCTAAAACCAGTCCACTTCCGGGATTTCTAAAACCAGTCCACTTCTGGGGTTTCTAAAACCAGTCCACTTCGGGGGTTTCTAAAACCAGTCCACTTCCAGGATTTCTAAAACCAGTCCACTTCTGGGATTTCTAAAACCAGTCCACTTCTGGGATTTCTAAAACCAGTCCACTTCTGGGGTTTCTAAAACCAGTCCACTTCCAGGATTTCTAAAACCAGTCCACTTCTGGGGTTTCTGAAACCAGTCCACTTCCAGGATTTCTAAAACCAGTCCACTTCTGGGATTTCTGAAACCAGTCCACTTCTGGGATTTCTGAAACCAGTCCACTTCTGGGATGTCTGAAACCAGTCCACTTCCAGGATTTCTAAAACCAGTCCACTTCCAGGATTTCTAAAACCAGTCCACTTCCAGGATTTCTAAAACTAGTCCAATTCTGGTATTTCTGAAACCAGTCCACTTCCAGGATTTCTAAAACCAGTCCACTTCAGGGATTTCTAAAACCAGTCCACTTCTGGGGTTTCTGAAACCAGTCCACTTCTGGGGTTTCTAAAACCAGTCCACTTCAGGGATTTCTAAAACGAGTCCACTTCCAGGATTTCTAAAACAAGTCCACTTCCAGGATTTCTAAAACCAGTCCACTTCTGGGGTTTCTAAAACCAGTCCACTTCTGGGATTTCTAAAACCAGTCCACTTCTGGGGTTTCTAAAACCAGTCCACTTCTGGGGTTTCTAAAACCAGTCCACTTCTGGGATTTCTAAAACCAGTCCACTTCCAGGATTTCTAAAACCAGTCCACTTCCAGGATTTCTAAAACCAGTCCACTTCTGGGGTTTCTAAAACCAGTCCACTTCCGGGATTTCTAAAACCAGTCCACTTCTGGGGTTTCTAAAACCAGTCCACTTCTGGGGTTTCTAAAACCAGTCCACTTCCAGGATTTCTAAAACCAGTCCACTTCTGGGATTTATAAAACCAGTCCACTTCTGGGATTTCTAAAACCAGTCCACTTCTGGGGTTTCTAAAACCAGTCCACTTCCAGAATTTCTAAAACCAGTCCACTTCTGGGGTTTCTGAAACCAGTCCACTTCCAGGATTTCTAAAACCAGTCCACTTCTGGGATTTCTGAAACCAGTCCACTTCTGGGATTTCTGAAACCAGTCCACTTCTGGGATGTCTGAAACCAGTCCACTTCCAGGATTTCTAAAACCAGTCCACTTCCAGGATTTCTAAAACCAGTCCACTTCCAGGATTTCTAAAACTAGTCCAATTCTGGTATTTCTGAAACCAGTCCACTTCCAGGATTTCTAAAACCAGTCCACTTCAGGGATTTCTAAAACCAGTCCACTTCTGGGGTTTCTAAAACCAGTCCACTTCTGGGGTTTCTAAAACCAGTCCACTTCCAGTATTTCTAAAACCAGTCCACTTCCAGTATTTCTAAAACTAGTCCACTTCTGGGGTTTCTAAAACCAGTCCACTTCCAGGATTTCTAAAACTAGTCCACTTCTGGGATTTCTGAAACCAGTCCACTTCTGGGGTTTCTGAAACCAGTCCACTTCTGGGGTTTCTAAAACCAGTCCACTTCTGGGGTTTCTAAAACCAGTCCACTTCCAGTATTTCTAAAACAAGTCCACTTCCAGGATTTCTAAAACTAGTCCACTTCTGGGATTTCTAAAACCAGTCCACTTCTGGGGTTTCTAAAACCAGTCCACTTCCGGGATTTCTAAAACCAGTCCACTTCTGGGGTTTCTAAAACCAGTCCACTTCTGGGGTTTCTAAAACCAGTCCACTTCCAGGATTTCTAAAACCAGTCCACTTCTGGGATTTCTAAAACCAGTCCACTTCTGGGATTTCTAAAACCAGTCCACTTCTGGGGTTTCTAAAACCAGTCCACTTCCAGAATTTCTAAAACCAGTCCACTTCTGGGGTTTCTGAAACCAGTCCACTTCCAGGATTTCTAAAACCAGTCCACTTCTGGGATTTCTGAAACCAGTCCACTTCTGGGATTTCTGAAACCAGTCCACTTCTGGGATGTCTGAAACCAGTCCACTTCCAGGATTTCTAAAACCAGTCCACTTCCAGGATTTCTAAAACCAGTCCACTTCCAGGATTTCTAAAACTAGTCCAATTCTGGTATTTCTGAAACCAGTCCACTTCCAGGATTTCTAAAACCAGTCCACTTCAGGGATTTCTAAAACCAGTCCACTTCTGGGGTTTCTAAAACCAGTCCACTTCTGGGGTTTCTAAAACCAGTCCACTTCCAGTATTTCTAAAACCAGTCCACTTCCAGTATTTCTAAAACTAGTCCACTTCTGGGGTTTCTAAAACCAGTCCACTTCCAGGATTTCTAAAACTAGTCCACTTCTGGGATTTCTGAAACCAGTCCACTTCTGGGGTTTCTGAAACCAGTCCACTTCTGGGGTTTCTAAAACCAGTCCACTTCTGGGGTTTCTAAAACCAGTCCACTTCCAGTATTTCTAAAACAAGTCCACTTCCAGGATTTCTAAAACTAGTCCACTTCTGGGATTTCTGAAACCAGTCCACTTCTGAGATTTCTGAAACCAGTCCACTTCAGGGATTTCTGAAACCAGTCCACTTCTGAGATTTCTGAAACCAGTCCACTTCAAGGATTTCTGAAACAAGTCCACTTCCAGTATTTCTAAAACAACTCCACTTCTGGGGTTTCTAAAACCAGTCCACTTCTGGGGTTTCTAAAACCAGTCCACTTCTGGGATTTCTAAAACCAGTCCACTTCCAGGATTTCTAAAACCAGTCCACTTCCAGGATTTCTAAAACCAGTCCACTTCTGGGGTTTCTAAAACCAGTCCACTTCCGGGATTTCTAAAACCAGTCCACTTCTGGGGTTTCTAAAACCAGTCCACTTCTGGGGTTTCTAAAACCAGTCCACTTCCAGGATTTCTAAAACCAGTCCACTTCTGGGATTTATAAAACCAGTCCACTTCTGGGATTTCTAAAACCAGTCCACTTCTGGGGTTTCTAAAACCAGTCCACTTCCAGAATTTCTAAAACCAGTCCACTTCTGGGGTTTCTGAAACCAGTCCACTTCCAGGATTTCTAAAACCAGTCCACTTCTGGGATTTCTGAAACCAGTCCACTTCTGGGATTTCTGAAACCAGTCCACTTCTGGGATGTCTGAAACCAGTCCACTTCCAGGATTTCTAAAACCAGTCCACTTCCAGGATTTCTAAAACCAGTCCACTTCCAGGATTTCTAAAACTAGTCCAATTCCAGTATTTCTAAAACTAGTCCACTTCTGGGGTTTCTAAAACCAGTCCACTTCCAGGATTTCTAAAACTAGTCCACTTCTGGGATTTCTGAAACCAGTCCACTTCTGGGGTTTCTGAAACCAGTCCACTTCTGGGGTTTCTAATACCAGTCCACTTCTGGGGTTTCTAAAACCAGTCCACTTCCAGTATTTCTAAAACAAGTCCACTTCCAGGATTTCTAAAACTAGTCCACTTCTGGGATTTCTAAAACCAGTCCACTTCTGGGGTTTCTAAAACCAGTCCACTTCCGGGATTTCTAAAACCAGTCCACTTCTGGGGTTTCTAAAACCAGTCCACTTCTGGGGTTTCTAAAACCAGTCCACTTCCAGGATTTCTAAAACCAGTCCACTTCTGGGATTTCTAAAACCAGTCCACTTCTGGGATTTCTAAAACCAGTCCACTTCTGGGGTTTCTAAAACCAGTCCACTTCCAGAATTTCTAAAACCAGTCCACTTCTGGGGTTTCTGAAACCAGTCCACTTCCAGGATTTCTAAAACCAGTCCACTTCTGGGATTTCTGAAACCAGTCCACTTCTGGGATTTCTGAAACCAGTCCACTGCTGGGATGTCTGAAACCAGTCCACTTCCAGGATTTCCAAAACCAGTCCACTTCCAGGATTTCTAAAACCAGTCCACTTCCAGGATTTCTAAAACTAGTCCAATTCTGGTATTTCTGAAACCAGTCCACTTCCAGGATTTCTAAAACCAGTCCACTTCAGGGATTTCTAAAACCAGTCCACTTCTGGGGTTTCTAAAACCAGTCCACTTCTGGGGTTTCTAAAACCAGTCCACTTCCAGTATTTCTAAAACCAGTCCACTTCCAGTATTTCTAAAACTAGTCCACTTCTGGGGTTTCTAAAACCAGTCCACTTCCAGGATTTCTAAAACTAGTCCACTTCTGGGATTTCTGAAACCAGTCCACTTCTGGGGTTTCTGAAACCAGTCCACTTCTGGGGTTTCTAAAACCAGTCCACTTCTGGGGTTTCTAAAACCAGTCCACTTCCAGTATTTCTAAAACAAGTCCACTTCCAGGATTTCTAAAACTAGTCCACTTCTGGGATTTCTGAAACCAGTCCACTTCTGAGATTTCTGAAACCAGTCCACTTCAGGGATTTCTGAAACCAGTCCACTTCTGAGATTTCTGAAACCAGTCCACTTCAAGGATTTCTGAAACAAGTCCACTTCCAGTATTTCTAAAACAACTCCACTTCCAGGATTTCTAAAACAAGTCCACTTCCAGGATTTCTGAAACCAGTCCACTTCTGAGATTTCTGAAACCAGTCCACTTCTGGGATTTCTGAAACCAGTCCACTTCTGGGATTTCTGAAACCAGTCCACTTCTGGGGTTTCTAAAACCAGTCCACTTCCAGGATTTCTAAAACCAGTCCACTTCTGGGATTTCTGAAACGAGTCCACTTCCGGGATTTCTAAAACCAGTCCACTTCCAGGATTTCTAAAACAACTCCACTTCCAGGATTTCTAAAACAAGTCCACTTCCAGTATTTCTAAAACAACTCCACTTCCAGGATTTCTAAAACAAGTCCACTTCCAGGATTTCTGAAACCAGTCCACTTCAGGGATTTATGAAACCAGTCCACTTCTGGGATTTCTGAAACCAGTCCACTTCTGGGGTTTCTAAAACCAGTCCACTTCCAGGATTTCTAAAACCAGTCCACTTCAGGGATTTCTAAAACGAGTCCACTTCCAGGATTTCTAAAACAAGTCCACTTCCAGGATTTCTAAAACCAGTCCACTTCTGGGGTTTCTAAAACCAGTCCACTTCTGGGATTTCTAAAACCAGTCCACTTCTGGGGTTTCTAAAACCAGTCCACTTCTGGGGTTTCTAAAACCAGTCCACTTCTGGGATTTCTAAAACCAGTCCACTTCCAGGATTTCTAAAAACCAGTCCACTTCCAGGATTTCTAAAACCAGTCCACTTCTGGGGTTTCTAAAACCAGTCCACTTCCGGGATTTCTAAAACCAGTCCACTTCTGGGGTTTCTAAAACCAGTCCACTTCGGGGGTTTCTAAAACCAGTCCACTTCCAGGATTTCTAAAACCAGTCCACTTCTGGGATTTCTAAAACCAGTCCACTTCTGGGATTTCTAAAACCAGTCCACTTCTGGGGTTTCTAAAACCAGTCCACTTCCAGGATTTCTAAAACCATTCCACTTCTGGGGTTTCTGAAACCAGTCCACTTCCAGGATTTCTAAAACCAGTCCACTTCTGGGATTTCTGAAACCAGTCCACTTCTGGGATTTCTGAAACCAGTCCACTTCTGGGATGTCTGAAACCAGTCCACTTCCAGGATTTCTAAAACCAGTCCACTTCCAGGATTTCTAAAACCAGTCCACTTCCAGGATTTCTAAAACTAGTCCAATTCTGGTATTTCTGAAACCAGTCCACTTCCAGGATTTCTAAAACCAGTCCACTTCAGGGATTTCTAAAACCAGTCCACTTCTGGGGTTTCTGAAACCAGTCCACTTCTGGGGTTTCTAAAACCAGTCCACTTCAGGGATTTCTAAAACGAGTCCACTTCCAGGATTTCTAAAACAAGTCCACTTCCAGGATTTCTAAAACCAGTCCACTTCTGGGGTTTCTAAAACCAGTTCACTTCTGGGATTTCTAAAACCAGTCCACTTCTGGGGTTTCTAAAACCAGTCCACTTCTGGGGTTTCTAAAACCAGTCCACTTCTGGGATTTCTAAAACCAGTCCACTTCCAGGATTTCTAAAACCAGTCCACTTCAGGGATTTCTAAAACGAGTCCACTTCCAGGATTTCTAAAACAAGTCCACTTCCAGGATTTCTAAAACCAGTCCACTTCTGGGGTTTCTAAAACCAGTCCACTTCTGGGATTTCTAAAACCAGTCCACTTCTGGGGTTTCTAAAACCAGTCCACTTCTGGGGTTTCTAAAACCAGTCCACTTCTGGGATTTCTAAAACCAGTCCACTTCCAGGATTTCTAAAAACCAGTCCACTTCCAGGATTTCTAAAACCAGTCCACTTCTGGGGTTTCTAAAACCAGTCCACTTCCGGGATTTCTAAAACCAGTCCACTTCTGGGGTTTCTAAAACCAGTCCACTTCGGGGGTTTCTAAAACCAGTCCACTTCCAGGATTTCTAAAACCAGTCCACTTCTGGGATTTCTAAAACCAGTCCACTTCTGGGATTTCTAAAACCAGTCCACTTCTGGGGTTTCTAAAACCAGTCCACTTCCAGGATTTCTAAAACCAGTCCACTTCTGGGGTTTCTGAAACCAGTCCACTTCCAGGATTTCTAAAACCAGTCCACTTCTGGGATTTCTGAAACCAGTCCACTTCTGGGATTTCTGAAACCAGTCCACTTCTGGGATGTCTGAAACCAGTCCACTTCCAGGATTTCTAAAACCAGTCCACTTCCAGGATTTCTAAAACCAGTCCACTTCCAGGATTTCTAAAACTAGTCCAATTCTGGTATTTCTGAAACCAGTCCACTTCCAGGATTTCTAAAACCAGTCCACTTCAGGGATTTCTAAAACCAGTCCACTTCTGGGGTTTCTGAAACCAGTCCACTTCTGGGGTTTCTAAAACCAGTCCACTTCAGGGATTTCTAAAACGAGTCCATTTCCAGGATTTCTAAAACAAGTCCACTTCCAGGATTTCTAAAACCAGTCCACTTCAGGGATTTCTAAAACAAGTCCACTTCCAGGATTTCTAAAACCAGTCCACTTCAGGGATTTCTAAAACGAGTCCATTTCCAGGATTTCTAAAACAAGTCCACTTCCAGGATTTCTAAAACCAGTCCACTTCTGGGGTTTCTAAAACCAGTCCACTTCTGGGATTTCTAAAACCAGTCCACTTCTGGGGTTTCTAAAACCAGTCCACTTCTGGGGTTTCTAAAACCAGTCCACTTCTGGGATTTCTAAAACCAGTCCACTTCCAGGATTTCTAAAACCAGTCCACTTCCAGGATTTCTAAAACCAGTCCACTTCTGGGGTTTCTAAAACCAGTCCACTTCCGGGATTTCTAAAACCAGTCCACTTCTGGGGTTTCTAAAACCAGTCCACTTCTGGGGTTTCTAAAACCAGTCCACTTCCAGGATTTCTAAAACCAGTCCACTTCTGGGATTTCTAAAACCAGTCCACTTCTGGGATTTCTAAAACCAGTCCACTTCTGGGGTTTCTAAAACCAGTCCACTTCCAGGATTTCTAAAACCAGTCCACTTCTGGGGTTTCTGAAACCAGTCCACTTCCAGGATTTCTAAAACCAGTCCACTTCTGGGGTTTCTAAAACCAGTCCACTTCTGGGGTTTCTAAAACCAGTCCACTTCTGGGATTTCTAAAACCAGTCCACTTCCAGGATTTCTAAAAACCAGTCCACTTCCAGGATTTCTAAAACCAGTCCACTTCTGGGGTTTCTAAAACCAGTC
Organism: Telmatherina bonti; assembly: GCF_933228915.1. Taxonomy (NCBI): domain Eukaryota; kingdom Metazoa; phylum Chordata; class Actinopteri; order Atheriniformes; family Telmatherinidae; genus Telmatherina; species Telmatherina bonti. The sequence continues at coordinate 38,050,313 of NC_136613.1, read as the reverse complement.
CACTTCCGGGATTTCTAAAACCAGTCCACTTCTGGGGTTTCTAAAACCAGTCCACTTCGGGGGTTTCTAAAACCAGTCCACTTCCAGGATTTCTAAAACCAGTCCACTTCTGGGATTTCTAAAACCAGTCCACTTCTGGGATTTCTAAAACCAGTCCACTTCTGGGGTTTCTAAAACCAGTCCACTTCCAGGATTTCTAAAACCAGTCCACTTCTGGGGTTTCTGAAACCAGTCCACTTCCAGGATTTCTAAAACCAGTCCACTTCTGGGATTTCTGAAACCAGTCCACTTCTGGGATTTCTGAAACCAGTCCACTTCTGGGATGTCTGAAACCATTCCACTTCCAGGATTTCTAAAACCAGTCCACTTCCAGGATTTCTAAAACCAGTCCACTTCCAGGATTTCTAAAACTAGTCCAATTCTGGTATTTCTGAAACCAGTCCACTTCCAGGATTTCTAAAACCAGTCCACTTCAGGGATTTCTAAAACCAGTCCACTTCTGGGGTTTCTGAAACCAGTCCACTTCTGGGGTTTCTAAAACCAGTCCACTTCAGGGATTTCTAAAACGAGTCCACTTCCAGGATTTCTAAAACAAGTCCACTTCCAGGATTTCTAAAACCAGTCCACTTCTGGGGTTTCTAAAACCAGTCCACTTCTGGGATTTCTAAAACCAGTCCACTTCTGGGGTTTCTAAAACCAGTCCACTTCTGGGGTTTCTAAAACCAGTCCACTTCTGGGATTTCTAAAACCAGTCCACTTCCAGGATTTCTAAAACCAGTCCACTTCAGGGATTTCTAAAACGAGTCCACTTGCAGGATTTCTAAAACAAGTCCACTTCCAGGATTTCTAAAACCAGTCCACTTCTGGGGTTTCTAAAACCAGTCCACTTCTGGGATTTCTAAAACCAGTCCACTTCTGGGGTTTCTAAAACCAGTCCACTTCTGGGGTTTCTAAAACCAGTCCACTTCTGGGATTTCTAAAACCAGTCCACTTCCAGGATTTCTAAAAACCAGTCCACTTCCAGGATTTCTAAAACCAGTCCACTTCTGGGGTTTCTAAAACCAGTCCACTTCCGGGATTTCTAAAACCAGTCCACTTCTGGGGTTTCTAAAACCAGTCCACTTCGGGGGTTTCTAAAACCAGTCCACTTCCAGGATTTCTAAAACCAGTCCACTTCTGGGATTTCTAAAACCAGTCCACTTCTGGGATTTCTAAAACCAGTCCACTTCTGGGGTTTCTAAAACCAGTCCACTTCCAGGATTTCTAAAACCAGTCCACTTCTGGGGTTTCTGAAACCAGTCCACTTCCAGGATTTCTAAAACCAGTCCACTTCTGGGATTTCTGAAACCAGTCCACTTCTGGGATTTCTGAAACCAGTCCACTTCTGGGATGTCTGAAACCAGTCCACTTCCAGGATTTCTAAAACCAGTCCACTTCCAGGATTTCTAAAACCAGTCCACTTCCAGGATTTCTAAAACTAGTCCAATTCTGGTATTTCTGAAACCAGTCCACTTCCAGGATTTCTAAAACCAGTCCACTTCAGGGATTTCTAAAACCAGTCCACTTCTGGGGTTTCTGAAACCAGTCCACTTCTGGGGTTTCTAAAACCAGTCCACTTCAGGGATTTCTAAAACGAGTCCACTTCCAGGATTTCTAAAACAAGTCCACTTCCAGGATTTCTAAAACCAGTCCACTTCTGGGGTTTCTAAAACCAGTCCACTTCTGGGATTTCTAAAACCAGTCCACTTCTGGGGTTTCTAAAACCAGTCCACTTCTGGGGTTTCTAAAACCAGTCCACTTCTGGGATTTCTAAAACCAGTCCACTTCCAGGATTTCTAAAACCAGTCCACTTCCAGGATTTCTAAAACCAGTCCACTTCTGGGGTTTCTAAAACCAGTCCACTTCCGGGATTTCTAAAACCAGTCCACTTCTGGGGTTTCTAAAACCAGTCCACTTCTGGGGTTTCTAAAACCAGTCCACTTCCAGGATTTCTAAAACCAGTCCACTTCTGGGATTTCTAAAACCAGTCCACTTCTGGGATTTCTAAAACCAGTCCACTTCTGGGGTTTCTAAAACCAGTCCACTTCCAGGATTTCTAAAACCAGTCCACTTCTGGGGTTTCTGAAACCAGTCCACTTCCAGGATTTCTAAAACCAGTCCACTTCTGGGATTTCTGAAACCAGTCCACTTCTGGGATTTCTGAAACCAGTCCACTTCTGGGATGTCTGAAACCAGTCCACTTCCAGGATTTCTAAAACCAGTCCACTTCCAGGATTTCTAAAACCAGTCCACTTCCAGGATTTCTAAAACTAGTCCAATTCTGGTATTTCTGAAACCAGTCCACTTCCAGGATTTCTAAAACCAGTCCACTTCAGGGATTTCTAAAACCAGTCCACTTCTGGGGTTTCTAAAACCAGTCCACTTCCAGTATTTCTAAAACCAGTCCACTTCCAGTATTTCTAAAACTAGTCCACTTCAAGGGTTTCTAAAACCAGTCCACTTCCAGGATTTCTAAAACTAGTCCACTTCTGGGATTTCTGAAACCAGTCCACTTCTGGGGTTTCTGAAACCAGTCCACTTCTGGGGTTTCTAAAACCAGTCCACTTCTGGGGTTTCTAAAACCAGTCCACTTCCAGGATTTCTAAAACCAGTCCACTTCTGGCGTTTCTGAAACCAGTCCACTTCCAGGATTTCTAAAACCAGTCCACTTCTGGGGTTTCTAAAACCAGTCCACTTCTGGGGTTTCTAAAACCAGTCCACTTCTGGGATTTCTAAAACCAGTCCACTTCCAGGATTTCTAAAAACCAGTCCACTTCCAGGATTTCTAAAACCAGTCCACTTCTGGGGTTTCTAAAACCAGTCCACTTCCGGGATTTCTAAAACCAGTCCACTTCTGGGGTTTCTAAAACCAGTCCACTTCGGGGGTTTCTAAAACCAGTCCACTTCCAGGATTTCTAAAACCAGTCCACTTCTGGGATTTCTAAAACCAGTCCACTTCTGGGATTTCTAAAACCAGTCCACTTCTGGGGTTTCTAAAACCAGTCCACTTCCAGGATTTCTAAAACCAGTCCACTTCTGGGGTTTCTGAAACCAGTCCACTTCCAGGATTTCTAAAACCAGTCCACTTCTGGGATTTCTGAAACCAGTCCACTTCTGGGATTTCTGAAACCAGTCCACTTCTGGGATGTCTGAAACCATTCCACTTCCAGGATTTCTAAAACCAGTCCACTTCCAGGATTTCTAAAACCAGTCCACTTCCAGGATTTCTAAAACTAGTCCAATTCTGGTATTTCTGAAACCAGTCCACTTCCAGGATTTCTAAAACCAGTCCACTTCAGGGATTTCTAAAACCAGTCCACTTCTGGGGTTTCTGAAACCAGTCCACTTCTGGGGTTTCTAAAACCAGTCCACTTCAGGGATTTCTAAAACGAGTCCACTTCCAGGATTTCTAAAACAAGTCCACTTCCAGGATTTCTAAAACCAGTCCACTTCTGGGGTTTCTAAAACCAGTCCACTTCTGGGATTTCTAAAACCAGTCCACTTCTGGGGTTTCTAAAACCAGTCCACTTCTGGGGTTTCTAAAACCAGTCCACTTCTGGGATTTCTAAAACCAGTCCACTTCCAGGATTTCTAAAACCAGTCCACTTCAGGGATTTCTAAAACGAGTCCACTTGCAGGATTTCTAAAACAAGTCCACTTCCAGGATTTCTAAAACCAGTCCACTTCTGGGGTTTCTAAAACCAGTCCACTTCTGGGATTTCTAAAACCAGTCCACTTCTGGGGTTTCTAAAACCAGTCCACTTCTGGGGTTTCTAAAACCAGTCCACTTCTGGGATTTCTAAAACCAGTCCACTTCCAGGATTTCTAAAAACCAGTCCACTTCCAGGATTTCTAAAACCAGTCCCCTTCTGGGGTTTCTAAAACCAGTCCACTTCCGGGATTTCTAAAACCAGTCCACTTCTGGGGTTTCTAAAACCAGTCCACTTCGGGGGTTTCTAAAACCAGTCCACTTCCAGGATTTCTAAAACCAGTCCACTTCTGGGATTTCTAAAACCAGTCCACTTCTGGGATTTCTAAAACCAGTCCACTTCTGGGGTTTCTAAAACCAGTCCACTTCCAGGATTTCTAAAACCAGTCCACTTCTGGGGTTTCTGAAACCAGTCCACTTCCAGGATTTCTAAAACCAGTCCACTTCTGGGATTTCTGAAACCAGTCCACTTCTGGGATTTCTGAAACCAGTCCACTTCTGGGATGTCTGAAACCAGTCCACTTCCAGGATTTCTAAAACCAGTCCACTTCCAGGATTTCTAAAACCAGTCCACTTCCAGGATTTCTAAAACTAGTCCAATTCTGGTATTTCTGAAACCAGTCCACTTCCAGGATTTCTAAAACCAGTCCACTTCAGGGATTTCTAAAACCAGTCCACTTCTGGGGTTTCTGAAACCAGTCCACTTCTGGGGTTTCTAAAACCAGTCCACTTCAGGGATTTCTAAAACGAGTCCACTTCCAGGATTTCTAAAACAAGTCCACTTCCAGGATTTCTAAAACCAGTCCACTTCTGGGGTTTCTAAAACCAGTCCACTTCTGGGATTTCTAAAACCAGTCCACTTCTGGGGTTTCTAAAACCAGTCCACTTCTGGGGTTTCTAAAACCAGTCCACTTCTGGGATTTCTAAAACCAGTCCACTTCCAGGATTTCTAAAACCAGTCCACTTCCAGGATTTCTAAAACCAGTCCACTTCTGGGGTTTCTAAAACCAGTCCACTTCCGGGATTTCTAAAACCAGTCCACTTCTGGGGTTTCTAAAACCAGTCCACTTCTGGGGTTTCTAAAACCAGTCCACTTCCAGGATTTCTAAAACCAGTCCACTTCTGGGATTTCTAAAACCAGTCCACTTCTGGGATTTCTAAAACCAGTCCACTTCTGGGGTTTCTAAAACCAGTCCACTTCCAGGATTTCTAAAACCAGTCCACTTCTGGGGTTTCTGAAACCAGTCCACTTCCAGGATTTCTAAAACCAGTCCACTTCTGGGATTTCTGAAACCAGTCCACTTCTGGGATTTCTGAAACCAGTCCACTTCTGGGATGTCTGAAACCAGTCCACTTCCAGGATTTCTAAAACCAGTCCACTTCCAGGATTTCTAAAACCAGTCCACTTCCAGGATTTCTAAAACAAGTCCAATTCTGGTATTTCTGAAACCAGTCCACTTCCAGGATTTCTAAAAACCAGTCCACTTCCAGGATTTCTAAAACCAGTCCACTTCTGGGATTTCTAAAACCAGTCCACTTCTGGGGTTTCTAAAACCAGTCCACTTCCAGGATTTCTAAAACCAGTCCACTTCTGGGGTTTCTGAAACCAGTCCACTTCCAGGATTTCTAAAACCAGTCCACTTCTGGGATTTCTGAAACCAGTCCACTTCTGGGATTTCTGAAACCAGTCCACTTCTGGGATGTCTGAAACCAGTCCACTTCCAGGATTTCTAAAACCAGTCCACTTCCAGGATTTCTAAAACCAGTCCACTTCCAGGATTTCTAAAACAAGTCCAATTCTGGTATTTCTGAAACCAGTCCACTTCCAGGATTTCTAAAAACCAGTCCACTTCCAGGATTTCTAAAACCAGTCCACTTCTGGGGTTTCTAAAACCAGTCCACTTCCGGGATTTCTAAAACCAGTCCACTTCTGGGGTTTCTAAAACCAGTCCACTTCGGGGGTTTCTAAAACCAGTCCACTTCCGGGATTTCTAAAACCAGTCCACTTCTGGGATTTCTAAAACCAGTCCACTTCGGCGGTTTCTAAAACCAGTCCACTTCCAGGATTTCTAAAACCAGTCCACTTCTGGGAATTCTAAAACCAGTCCACTTCTGGGATTTCTAAAACCAGTCCACTTCTGGGGTTTCTAAAACCAGTCCACTTCCAGGATTTCTAAAACCAGTCCACTTCTGGGGTTTCTGAAACCAGTCCACTTCCAGGATTTCTAAAACCAGTCCACTTCTGGGATTTCTGAAACCAGTCCACTTCTGGGATTTCTGAAACCAGTCCACTTCTGGGATGTCTGAAACCAGTCCACTTCCAGGATTTCTAAAACCAGTCCACTTCCAGGATTTCTAAAACCAGTCCACTTCCAGGATTTCTAAAACTAGTCCAATTCTGGTATTTCTGAAACCAGTCCACTTCCAGGATTTCTAAAACCAGTCCACTTCAGGGATTTCTAAAACCAGTCCACTTCTGGGGTTTCTGAAACCAGTCCACTTCTGGGGTTTCTAAAACCAGTCCACTTCAGGGATTTCTAAAACGAGTCAGCTTCCAGGATTTCTAAAACAAGTCCACTTCCAGGATTTCTAAAACCAGTCCACTTCTGGGGTTTCTAAAACCAGTCCACTTCTGGGATTTCTAAAACCAGTCCACTTCTGGGGTTTCTAAAACCAGTCCACTTCTGGGGTTTCTAAAACCAGTCCACTTCTGGGATTTCTAAAACCAGTCCACTTCCAGGATTTCTAAAACCAGTCCACTTCCAGGATTTCTAAAACCAGTCCACTTCTGGGGTTTCTAAAACCAGTCCACTTCCGGGATTTCTAAAACCAGTCCACTTCTGGGGTTTCTAAAACCAGTCCACTTCTGGGGTTTCTAAAACCAGTCCACTTCCAGGATTTCTAAAACCAGTCCACTTCTGGGATTTCTAAAACCAGTCCACTTCTGGGATTTCTAAAACCAGTCCACTTCTGGGGTTTCTAAAACCAGTCCACTTCCAGGATTTCTAAAACCAGTCCACTTCTGGGGTTTCTGAAACCAGTCCACTTCCAGGATTTCTAAAACCAGTCCACTTCTGGGATTTCTGAAACCAGTCCACTTCTGGGATTTCTGAAACCAGTCCACTTCTGGGATGTCTGAAACCAGTCCACTTCCAGGATTTCTAAAACCAGTCCACTTCCAGGATTTCTAAAACCAGTCCACTTCCAGGATTTCTAAAACTAGTCCAATACTGGTATTTCTGAAACCAGTCCACTTCCAGGATTTCTAAAACCAGTCCACTTCAGGAATTTCTAAAACCAGTCCACTTCTGGGGTTTCTAAAACCAGTCCACTTCTGGGGTTTCTAAAACCAGTCCACTTCCAGTATTTCTAAAACCAGTCCACTTCCAGTACTTCTAAAACTAGTCCACTTCTGGGGTTTCTAAAACCAGTCCACTTCCAGGATTTCTAAAACTAGTCCACTTCTGGGATTTCTGAAACCAGTCCACTTCTGGGGTTTCTGAAACCAGTCCACTTCTGGGGTTTCTAAAACCAGTCCACTTCTGGGGTTTCTAAAACCAGTCCACTTCCAGTATTTCTAAAACAAGTCCACTTCCAGGATTTCTAAAACTAGTCCACTTCTGGGATTTCTGAAACCAGTCCACTTCTGAGATTTCTGAAACCAGTCCACTTCAGGGATTTCTGAAACCAGTCCACTTCTGAGATTTCTGAAACCAGTCCACTTCAAGGATTTCTGAAACAAGTCCACTTCCAGTATTTCTAAAACAACTCCACTTCCAGGATTTCTAAAACAAGTCCACTTCCAGGATTTCTGAAACCAGTCCACTTCTGAGATTTCTGAAACCAGTCCACTTCTGGGATTTCTGAAACCAGTCCACTTCTGGGATTTCTGAAACCAGTCCACTTCTGGGGTTTCTAAAACCAGTCCACTTCCAGGATTTCTAAAACCAGTCCACTTCTGACGTTTCTAAAACCAGTCCACTTCGGGGGTTTCTAAAACCAGTCCACTTCCGGGATTTCTAAAACCAGTCCACTTCCAGGATTTCTAAAACCAGTCCACTTCGGGGGTTTCTAAAACCAGTCCACTTCCAGGATTTCTAAAACCAGTCCACTTCTGGGCATTCTAAAACCAGTCCACTTCTGGGATTTCTAAAACCAGTCCACTTCTGGGGTTTCTAAAACCAGTCCACTTCCAGGATTTCTAAAACCAGTCCACTTCTGGGGTTTCTGAAACCAGTCCACTTCCAGGACTTCTAAAACCAGTCCACTTCTGGGATTTCTGAAACCAGTCCACTTCTGGGATTTCTGAAACCAGTCCACTTCTGGGATGTCTGAAACCAGTCCACTTCCAGGATTTCTAAAACCAGTCCACTTCCAGGATTTCTAAAACCAGTCCACTTCCAGGATTTCTAAAACTAGTCCAATTCTGGTATTTCTGAAACCAGTCCACTTCCAGGATTTCTAAAACCAGTCCACTTCAGGGATTTCTAAAACCAGTCCACTTCTGGGGTTTCTGAAACCAGTCCACTTCTGGGGTTTCTAAAACCAGTCCACTTCAGGGATTTCTAAAACGAGTCCACTTCCAGGATTTCTAAAACAAGTCCACTTCCAGGATTTCTAAAACCAGTCCACTTCTGGGGTTTCTAAAACCAGTCCACTTCTGGGATTTCTAAAACCAGTCCACTTCTGGGGTTTCTAAAACCAGTCCACTTCTGGGGTTTCTAAAACCAGTCCACTTCTGGGATTTCTAAAACCAGTCCACTTCCAGGATTTCTAAAACCAGTCCACTTCCAGGATTTCTAAAACCAGTCCACTTCTGGGGTTTCTAAAACCAGTCCACTTCCGGGATTTCTAAAACCAGTCCACTTCTGGGGTTTCTAAAACTAGTCCACTTCTGGGGTTTCAAAAACCAGTCCACTTCTGGGATTTCTAAAACCAGTCCACTTCTGGGGTTTCTAAAACCAGTCCACTTCCGGGGTTTCTAAAACCAGTCCACTTCCAGGATTTCTAAAACCAGTCCACTTCTGGGGTTTCTAAAACCAGTCCACTTCCAGGATTTCTGAAACCAGACCACTTCCGGGATTTCTAAAACTAGTCCACTTCTGGGATTTCTAAAACTAGTCCACTTCCAGGATTTCTAAAACCAGTCCACTTCTGGGATTTCTAAAACCAGTCCACTTCTGGGGTTTCTAAAACCAGTCCACTTCCAGGATTTCTAAAACCAGTCCACTTCTGGGGTTTCTGAAACCAGTCCACTTCCAGGATTTCTAAAACCAGTCCACTTCTGGGATTTCTGAAACCAGTCCACTTCTGGGATTTCTGAAACCAGTCCACTTCTGGGATGTCTGAAACCAGTCCACTTCCAGGATTTCTAAAACCAGTCCACTTCCAGGATTTCTAAAACCAGTCCACTTCCAGGATTTCTAAAACCAGTCCACTTCCAGGATTTCTAAAACTAGTCCAATACTGGTATTTCTGAAACCAGTCCACTTCCAGGATTTCTAAAACCAGTCCACTTCAGGGATTTCTAAAACCAGTCCACTTCTGGGGTTTCTAAAACCAGTCCACTTCTGGGGTTTCTAAAACCAGTCCACTTCCAGTATTTCTAAAACCAGTCCACTTCCAGTATTTCTAAAACTAGTCCACTTCTGGGGTTTCTAAAACCAGTCCACTTCCAGGATTTCTAAAACTAGTCCACTTCTGGGATTTCTGAAACCAGTCCACTTCTGGGGTTTCTGAAACCAGTCCACTTCTGGGGTTTCTAAAACCAGTCCACTTCTGGGGTTTCTAAAACCAGTCCACTTCCAGTATTTCTAAAACAAGTCCACTTCCAGGATTTCTAAAACTAGTCCACTTCTGGGATTTCTGAAACCAGTCCACTTCTGGGATTTCTGAAACCAGTCCACTTCAGGGATTTCTGAAACCAGTCCACTTCTGAGATTTCTGAAACCAGTCCACTTCAAGGATTTCTGAAACAAGTCCACTTCCAGTATTTCTAAAACAACTCCACTTCCAGGATTTCTAAAACAAGTCCACTTCCAGGATTTCTGAAACCAGTCCACTTCTGAGATGTCTGAAACCAGTCCACTTCTGGGATTTCTGAAACCAGTCCACTTCTGGGATTTCTGAAACCAGTCCACTTCTGGGGTTTCTAAAACCAGTCCACTTCCAGGATTTCTAAAACCAGTCCACTTCTGGGATTTCTGAAACGAGTCCACTTCCGGGATTTCTAAAACCAGTCCACTTCCAGGATTTCTAAAACAAGTCCACTTCCAGGATTTCTAAAACCAGTCCACTTCTGGGGTTTCAAAAACCAGTCCACTTCTGGGATTTCTAGAACCAGTCCACTTCTGGGGTTTCTAAAACCAGTCCACTTCTGGGATTTCTAAAACCAGTCCACTTCTGGGGTTTCTAAAACCAGTCCACTTCCGGGATTTCTAAAACCAGTCCACTTCTGAGATTTCTGAAACCAGTCCTCTTCTGGGATTTCTGAAACCAGTCCACTTCTGGGATTTCTGAAACCAGTCCACTTCCAGGATTTCTAAAACCAGTCCACTTCTGGGATTTCTGAAACGAGTCCACTTCCGGGATTTCTAAAACCAGTCCACTTCCAGGATTTCTAAAACAAGTCCACTTCCAGGATTTCTAAAACCAGTCCACTTCTGGGGTTTCAAAAACCAGTCCACTTCTGGGATTTCTAAAACCAGTCCACTTCTGGGGTTTCTAAAACCAGTCCACTTCCAGGATTTCTAAAACCAGTCCACTTCTGGGATTTCTAAAACCAGTCCACTTCTGGGATTTCTAAAACCAGTCCACTTCTGGGGTTTCAAAAACCAGTCCACTTCTGGGATTTCTAAAACCAGTCCACTTCTGGGGTTTCTAAAACCAGTCCACTTCCGGGATTTCTAAAACCAGTCCACTTCTGGGGTTTCTAAAACTAGTCCACTTCTGGGGTTTCAAAAACCAGTCCACTTCTGGGATTTCTAAAACCAGTCCACTTCTGAGATTTCTGAAACCAGTCCACTTCAAGGATTTCTGAAACAAGTCCACTTCAGGGATTTCTGAAACCAGTCCACTTCTGAGATTTCTGAAACCAGTCCACTTCAAGGATTTCTGAAACAAGTCCACTTCCAGTATTTCTAAAACAACTCCACTTCCAGGATTTCTAAAACAAGTCCACTTAAAGGATTTCTGAAACCAGTCCACTTCTGAGATTTCTGAAACCAGTCCACTTCTGGGATTTCTGAAACCAGTCCACTTCTGGGATTTCTGAAACCAGTCCACTTCTGGGGTTTCTAAAACCAGTCCACTTCCAGGATTTCTAAAACCAGTCCACTTCTGGGATTTCTGAAACGAGTCCACTTCCGGGATTTCTAAAACCAGTCCACTTCCAGGATTTCTAAAACAAGTCCACTTCCAGGATTTCTAAAACCAGTCCACTTCTGGGGTTTCAAAAACCAGTCCACTTCTGGGATTTCTAGAACCAGTCCACTTCTGGGGTTTCTAAAACCAGTCCACTTCCAGGATTTCTGAAACCAGTCCTCTTCTGGGATTTCTGAAACCAGTCCACTTCTGGGATTTCTGAAACCAGTCCACTTCTGGGGTTTCTAAAACCAGTCCACTTCCAGGATTTCTAAAACCAGTCCACTTCTGGGATTTCTGAAACGAGTCCACTTCCGGGATTTCTAAAACCAGTCCACTTCCAGGATTTCTAAAACAAGTCCACTTCCAGGATTTCTAAAACCAGTCCACTTCTGGGGTTTCAAAAACCAGTCCACTTCTGGGATTTCTAAAACCAGTCCACTTCTGGGGTTTCTAAAACCAGTCCACTTCCAGGATTTCTAAAACCAGACCACTTCTGGGATTTCTAAAACCAGTCCACTTCTGGGATTTCTAAAACCAGTCCACTTCTGGGGTTTCAAAAACCAGTCCACTTCTGGGATTTCTAAAACCAGTCCACTTCTGGGGTTTCTAAAACCAGTCCACTTCCGGGATTTCTAAAACCAGTCCACTTCTGGGGTTTCTAAAACTAGTCCACTTCTGGGGTTTCAAAAACCAGTCCACTTCTGGGATTTCTAAAACCAGTCCACTTCTGGGGTTTCTAAAACCAGTCCACTTCCGGGGTTTCTAAAACCAGTCCACTTCCAGGATTTCTAAAACCAGTCCACTTCTGGGGTTTCTAAAACCAGTCCACTTCCAGGATTTCTGAAACCAGACCACTTCCGGGATTTCTAAAACTAGTCCACTTCTGGGATTTCTAAAACTAGTCCACTTCCAGGATTTCTAAAACCAGTCCACTTCTGGGATTTCTAAAACCAGTCCACTTCTGGGGTTTCTAAAACCAGTCCACTTCCAGGATTTCTAAAACCAGTCCACTTCTGGGGTTTCTGAAACCAGTCCACTTCCAGGATTTCTAAACCCAGTCCACTTCTGGGATTTCTGAAACCAGTCCACTTCTGGGATTTCTGAAACCAGTCCACTTCTGGGATGTCTGAAACCAGTCCACTTCCAGGATTTCTAAAACCAGTCCACTTCCAGGATTTCTAAAACCAGTCCACTTCCAGGATTTCTAAAACCAGTCCACTTCCAGGATTTCTAAAACTAGTCCAATACTGGTATTTCTGAAACCAGTCCACTTCCAGGATTTCTAAAACCAGTCCACTTCAGGGATTTCTAAAACCAGTCCACTTCTGGGGTTTCTAAAACCAGTCCACTTCTGGGGTTTCTAAAACCAGTCCACTTCCAGTATTTCTAAAACCAGTCCACTTCCAGTATTTCTAAAACTAGTCCACTTCTGGGGTTTCTAAAACCAGTCCACTTCCAGGATTTCTAAAACTAGTCCACTTCTGGGATTTCTGAAACCAGTCCACTTCTGGGGTTTCTGAAACCAGTCCACTTCTGGGGTTTCTAAAACCAGTCCACTTCTGGGGTTTCTAAAACCAGTCCACTTCCAGTATTTCTAAAACAAGTCCACTTCCAGGATTTCTAAAACTAGTCCACTTCTGGGATTTCTGAAACCAGTCCACTTCTGGGATTTCTGAAACCAGTCCACTTCAGGGATTTCTGAAACCAGTCCACTTCTGAGATTTCTGAAACCAGTCCACTTCAAGGATTTCTGAAACAAGTCCACTTCCAGTATTTCTAAAACAACTCCACTTCCAGGATTTCTAAAACAAGTCCACTTCCAGGATTTCTGAAACCAGTCCACTTCTGAGATTTCTGAAACCAGTCCACTTCTGGGATTTCTGAAACCAGTCCACTTCTGGGATTTCTGAAACCAGTCCACTTCTGGGGTTTCTAAAACCAGTCCACTTCCAGGATTTCTAAAACCAGTCCACTTCTGGGATTTCTGAAACGAGTCCACTTCCGGGATTTCTAAAACCAGTCCACTTCCAGGATTTCTAAAACAAGTCCACTTCCAGGATTTCTAAAACCAGTCCACTTCTGGGGTTTCAAAAACCAGTCCACTTCTGGGATTTCTAGAACCAGTCCACTTCTGGGGTTTCTAAAACCAGTCCACTTCCAGGATTTCTAAAACCAGTCCACTTCTGGGATTTCTAAAACCAGTCCACTTCTGGGATTTCTAAAACCAGTCCACTTCTGGGGTTTCAAAAACCAGTCCACTTCTGGGATTTCTAAAACCAGTCCACTTCTGGGGTTTCTAAAACCAGTCCACTTCCGGGATTTCTAAAACCAGTCCACTTCTGAGATTTCTGAAACCAGTCCTCTTCTGGGATTTCTGAAACCAGTCCACTTCTGGGATTTCTGAAACCAGTCCACTTCCAGGATTTCTAAAACCAGTCCACTTCTGGGATTTCTGAAACGAGTCCACTTCCGGGATTTCTAAAACCAGTCCACTTCCAGGATTTCTAAAACAAGTCCACTTCCAGGATTTCTAAAACCAGTCCACTTCTGGGGTTTCAAAAACCAGTCCACTTCTGGGATTTCTAAAACCAGTCCACTTCTGGGGTTTCTAAAACCAGTCCACTTCCAGGATTTCTAAAACCAGTCCACTTCTGGGATTTCTAAAACCAGTCCACTTCTGGGATTTCTAAAACCAGTCCACTTCTGGGGTTTCAAAAACCAGTCCACTTCTGGGATTTCTAAAACCAGTCCACTTCTGGGGTTTCTAAAACCAGTCCACTTCCGGGATTTCTAAAACCAGTCCACTTCTGGGGTTTCTAAAACTAGTCCACTTCTGGGGTTTCAAAAACCAGTCCACTTCTGGGATTTCTAAAACCAGTCCACTTCTGGGGTTTCTAAAACCAGTCCACTTCCGGGGTTTCTAAAACCAGTCCACTTCCAGGATTTCTAAAACCAGTCCACTTCTGGGGTTTCTAAAACCAGTCCACTTCCAGGATTTCTGAAACCAGACCACTTCCGGGATTTCTAAAACTAGTCCACTTCTGGGATTTCTAAAACTAGTCCACTTCCAGGATTTCTAAAACCAGTCCACTTCTGGGATTTCTAAAACCAGTCCACTTCTGGGATTTCTAAAGCCAGTCCACTTCTGGGATTTCTAAAGCCAGTCCACTTCCAGGATTTCTAAAACCAGTCCACTTCCAGGATTTCTAAAACCAGTCCACTTCCAGGATTTCTGAAACCAGTCCACTTCCAGGATTTCTGAAACCAGTCCACTTCCAGGATTTCTAAAACCAGTCCACTTCTGGGGTTTCTGAAACCAGTCCACTTCTGGGGTTTCTAAAACCAGTCCACTTCCAGGATTTCTAAAACCAGTCCACTTCTGGGGTTTCTAAAACCAGTCCACTTCCAGGATTTCTAAAACCAGTCCACTTCTGGGGTTTCTAAAACCAGTCCACTTCCAGGATTTCTAAAACCAGTCCACTTCGGGGGTTTCTAAAACCAGTCCACTTCCGGGGTTTCTAAAACCAGTCCACTTCCAGGATTTCTAAAACCAGTCCACTTCTGGGGTTTCTATAACCAGTCCACTTCCAGGATTTCTGAAACCAGACCACTTCCGGGATTTCTAAAACTAGTCCACTTCTGGGATTTCTAAAACTAGTCCACTTCCAGGATTTCTAAAACCAGTCCACTTCTGGGATTTCTAAAACCAGTCCACTTCTGGGATTTCTAAAGCCAGTCCACTTCTGGGATTTCTAAAGCCAGTCCACTTCCAGGATGTCTAAAACCAGTCCACTTCCAGGATTTCTAAAGCCAGTCCACTTCCGGGATTTCTAAAACCAGTCCACTTCCAGGATTTCTAAAACAAGTCCACTTCCAGGATTTCTAAAACCAGTCCACTTCTGGGGTTTCAAAAACCAGTCCACTTCTGGGATTTCTAGAACCAGTCCACTTCTGGGGTTTCTAAAACCAGTCCACTTCCAGGATTTCTAAAACCAGTCCACTTCTGGGATTTCTAAAACCAGTCCACTTCTGGGATTTCTAAAACCAGTCCACTTCTGGGGTTTCAAAAACCAGTCCACTTCTGGGATTTCTAAAACCAGTCCACTTCTGGGGTTTCTAAAACCAGTCCACTTCCGGGATTTCTAAAACCAGTCCACTTCTGAGATTTCTGAAACCAGTCCTCTTCTGGGATTTCTGAAACCAGTCCACTTCTGGGATTTCTGAAACCAGTCCACTTCTGGGGTTTCTAAAACCAGTCCACTTCCAGGATTTCTAAAACCAGTCCACTTCCAGGATTTCTGAAACGAGTCCACTTCCGGGATTTCTAAAACCAGTCCACTTCCAGGATTTCTAAAACAAGTCTACTTCCAGGATTTCTAAAACCAGTCCACTTCTGGGGTTTCAAAAACCAGTCCACTTCTGGGATTTCTAAAACCAGTCCACTTCTGGGGTTTCTAAAACCAGTCCACTTCCAGGATTTCTAAAACCAGTCCACTTCTGGGATTTCTAAAACCAGTCCACTTCTGGGATTTCTAAAACCAGTCCACTTCTGGGGTTTCAAAAACCATTCCACTTCTGGGATTTCTAAAACCAGTCCAATTCTGGGGTTTCTAAAACCAGTCCACTTCCGGGATTTCTAAAACCAGTCCACTTCTGGGGTTTCTAAAACTAGTCCACTTCTGGGGTTTCAAAAACCAGTCCACTTCTGGGATTTCTAAAACCAGTCCACTTCTGGGGTTTCTAAAACCAGTCCACTTCCGGGGTTTCTAAAACCAGTCCACTTCCAGGATTTCTAAAACCAGTCCACTTCTGGGGTTTCTAAAACCAGTCCACTTCCAGGATTTCTGAAACCAGACCACTTCCGGGATTTCTAAAACTAGTCCACTTCTGGGATTTCTAAAACTAGTCCACTTCCAGGATTTCTAAAACCAGTCCACTTCTGGGATTTCTAAAACCAGTCCACTTCTGGGATTTCTAAAGCCAGTCCACTTCTGGGATTTCTAAAGCCAGTCCACTTCCAGGATTTCTAAAACCAGTCCACTTCCAGGATTTCTAAAACCAGTCCACTTCCAGGATTTCTGAAACCAGTCCACTTCCAGGATTTCTGAAACCAGTCCACTTCCAGGATTTCTAAAACCAGTCCACTTCTGGGGTTTCTGAAACCAGTCCACTTCTGGGGTTTCTAAAACCAGTCCACTTCCAGGATTTCTAAAACCAGTCCACTTCTGGGGTTTCTAAAACCAGTCCACTTCCAGGATTTCTAAAACCAGTCCACTTCTGGGGTTTCTAAAACCAGTCCACTTCCAGGATTTCTAAAACCAGTCCACTTCGGGGGTTTCTAAAACCAGTCCACTTCCGGGGTTTCTAAAACCAGTCCACTTCCAGGATTTCTAAAACCAGTCCACTTCTGGGGTTTCTAAAACCAGTCCACTTCCAGGATTTCTGAAACCAGACCACTTCCGGGATTTCTAAAACTAGTCCACTTCTGGGATTTCTAAAACTAGTCCACTTCCAGGATTTCTAAAACCAGTCCACTTCTGGGATTTCTAAAACCAGTCCACTTCTGGGATTTCTAAAGCCAGTCCACTTCTGGGATTTCTAAAGCCAGTCCACTTCCAGGATGTCTAAAACCAGTCCACTTCCAGGATTTCTAAAACCAGTCCACTTCTGGGATTTCTGAAACGAGTCCACTTCCGGGATTTCTAAAACCAGTCCACTTCCAGGATTTCTAAAACAAGTCCACTTCCAGGATTTCTAAAACCAGTCCACTTCTGGGGTTTCAAAAACCAGTCCACTTCTGGGATTTCTAACACCAGTCCACTTCTGGGGTTTCTAAAACCAGTCCACTTCCAGGATTTCTAAAACCAGTCCACTTCTGGGATTTCTAAAACCAGTCCACTTCTGGGATTTCTAAAACCAGTCCACTTCTGGGGTTTCAAAAACCAGTCCACTTCTGGGATTTCTAAAACCAGTCCACTTCTGGGGTTTCTAAAACCAGTCCACTTCCGGGATTTCTAAAACCAGTCCACTTCTGGGGTTTCTAAAACTAGTCCACTTCTGGGGTTTCAAAAACCAGTCCACTTCTGGGATTTCTAAAACCAGTCCACTTCTGGGGTTTCTAAAACCAGTCCACTTCCGGGGTTTCTAAAACCAGTCCACTTCCAGGATTTCTAAAACCAGTCCACTTCTGGGGTTTCTAAAACCAGTCCACTTCCAGGATTTCTGAAACCAGACCACTTCCGGGATTTCTAAAACTAGTCCACTTCTGGGATTTCTAAAACTAGTCCACTTCCAGGATCTCTAAAACCAGTCCACTTCTGGGATTTCTAAAACCAGTCCACTTCTGGGATTTCTAAAGCCAGTCCACTTCTGGGATTTCTAAAGCCAGTCCACTTCCAGGATTTCTAAAACCAGTCCACTTCCAGGATTTCTGAAACCAGTCCACTTCCAGGATTTCTGAAACCAGTCCACTTCCAGGATTTCTAAAACCAGTCCACTTCTGGGGTTTCTGAAACCAGTCCACTTCTGGGGTTTCTAAAACCAGTCCACTTCCAGGATTTCTAAAACCAGTCCACTTCCAGGATTTCTGAAACCAGACCACTTCCGGGATTTCTAAAACTAGTCCACTTCTGGGATTTCTAAAACTAGTCCACTTCCAGGATTTCTAAAACCAGTCCACTTCTGGGATTTCTAAAACCAGTCCACTTCTGGGATTTCTAAAGCCAGTCCACTTCTGGGATTTCTAAAGCCAGTCCACTTCCAGGATTTCTAAAACCAGTCCACTTCCAGGATTTCTAAAACCAGTCCACTTCCAGGATTTCTGAAACCAGTCCACTTCCAGGATTTCTGAAACCAGTCCACTTCCAGGATTTCTAAAACCAGTCCACTTCTGGGGTTTCTGAAACCAGTCCACTTCTGGGGTTTCTAAAACCAGTCCACTTCCAGGATTTCTAAAACCAGTCCACTTCTGGGGTTTCTAAAACCAGTCCACTTCCAGGATTTCTAAAACCAGTCCACTTCTGGGGTTTCTAAAACCAGTCCACTTCCAGGATTTCTAAAACCAGTCCACTTCGGGGGTTTCTAAAACCAGTCCACTTCCGGGATTTCTAAAACCAGTCCACTTCCAGGATGTCTAAAACCAGTCCACTTCTGGGGTTTCTAAAACCAGTCCACTTCTGGGGTTTCTAAAACCAGTCCACTTCCAGGATTTCTAAAACCAGTCCACTTCTGGGATTTCTAAAACCAGTCCACTTCTGGGATTTCTAAAACCAGTCCACTTCTGGGGTTTCAAAAACCAGTCCACTTCTGGGATTTCTAAAACCATTCCACTTCTGGGGTTTCTGAAACCAGTCCACTTCTGGGATTTCTGAAACCAGTCCACTTCTGAGATTTCTGAAACCAGTCCACTTCAGGGATTTCTGAAACCAGTCCACTTCTGGGATTTCTAAAACAAGTCCACTTCCAGGATTTCTGAAACCAGTCCACTTCCAGGATTTCTAAAACAAGTCCACTTCCAGGATTTCTGAAACCAGTCCACTTCTGAGATTTCTGAAACCAGTCCACTTCAGGGATTTATGAAACCAGTCCACTTCTGGGATTTCTAAAACTAGTCCACTTCCAGGATTTCTAAAACCACTCCACTTCCAGGATTTCTAAAACCACTCCACTTCTGGGATTTCTAAAACCAGTCCACTTCTGGGATTTCTAAAACTAGTCCACTTCCAGGATTTCTAAAACCACTCCACTTCTGGGATTTCTAAAACCACTCCACTTCTGGGATTTCTGAAACCAGTCCACTTCTGGGGTTTCTAAAACCAGTCCACTTCCAGGATTTCTAAAACCAGTCCACTTCTGGGGTTTCTAAAACCAGTCCACTTCTGGGATTTCTAAAACCAGTCCACTTCAGGGATTTCTAAAACGAGTCCACTTCCAGGATTTCTAAAACAAGTCCACTTCCAGGATTTCTAAAACCAGTCCACTTCTGGGGTTTCTAAAACCAGTCCACTTCTGGGATTTCTAAAACCAGTCCACTTCTGGGGTTTCTAAAACCAGTCCACTTCTGGGATTTCTAAAACCAGTCCACTTCGGGGGTTTCTAAAACCAGTCCACTTCCGGGATTTCTAAAACCAGTCCACTTCCAGGATGTCTAAAACCAGTCCACTTCTGGGGTTTCTAAAACCAGTCCACTTCTGGGGTTTCTAAAACCAGTCCACTTCCAGGATTTCTAAAACCAGTCCACTTCTGGGATTTCTAAAACCAGTCCACTTCTGGGATTTCTAAAACCAGTCCACTTCTGGGGTTTCAAAAACCAGTCCACTTCTGGGATTTCTAAAACCATTCCACTTCTGGGGTTTCTGAAACCAGTCCACTTCTGGGATTTCTGAAACCAGTCCACTTCTGAGATTTCTGAAACCAGTCCACTTCAGGGATTTCTGAAACCAGTCCACTTCTGGGATTTCTAAAACAAGTCCACTTCCAGGATTTCTGAAACCAGTCCACTTCCAGGATTTCTAAAACAAGTCCACTTCCAGGATTTCTGAAACCAGTCCACTTCTGAGATTTCTGAAACCAGTCCACTTCAGGGATTTCTGAAACCAGTCCACTTCTGGGATTTCTAAAACAAGTCCACTTCCAGGATTTCTGAAACCAGTCCACTTCCAGGATTTCTAAAACAAGTCCACTTCCAGGATTTCTGAAACCAGTCCACTTCTGAGATTTCTGAAACCAGTCCACTTCAGGGATTTATGAAACCAGTCCACTTCTGGGATTTCTAAAACTAGTCCACTTCCAGGATTTCTAAAACCACTCCACTTCCAGGATTTCTAAAACCACTCCACTTCTGGGATTTCTAAAACCAGTCCACTTCTGGGATTTCTAAAACTAGTCCACTTCCAGGATTTCTAAAACCACTCCACTTCTGGGATTTCTAAAACCACTCCACTTCTGGGATTTCTGAAACCAGTCCACTTCTGGGGTTTCTAAAACCAGTCCACTTCCAGGATTTCTAAAACCAGTCCACTTCTGGGGTTTCTAAAACCAGTCCACTTCTGGGATTTCTAAAACCAGTCCACTTCAGGGATTTCTAAAACGAGTCCACTTCCAGGATTTCTAAAACAAGTCCACTTCCAGGATTTCTAAAACCAGTCCACTTCTGGGGTTTCTAAAACCAGTCCACTTCTGGGATTTCTAAAACCAGTCCACTTCTGGGGTTTCTAAAACCAGTCCACTTCCAGGATTTCTAAAACCAGTCCACTTCTGGGATTTCTAAAACCAGTCCACTTCCAGGATTTCTAAAACCAGTCCACTTCTGGGGTTTCTAAAACCAGTCCACTTCCGGGATTTCTAAAACCAGTCCACTTCTGGGGTTTCTAAAACCAGTCCACTTCTGGGGTTTCTAAAACCAGTCCACTTCCAGGATTTCTAAAACCAGTCCACTTCTGGGATTTCTAAAACCAGTCCACTTCTGGGATTTCTAAAACCAGTCCACTTCTGGGGTTTCTAAAACCAGTCCACTTCCAGGATTTCTAAAACCAGTCCACTTCTGGGGTTTCTGAAACCAGTCCACTTCCAGGATTTCTAAAACCAGTCCACTTCTGGGATTTCTGAAACCAGTCCACTTCTGGGATTTCTGAAACCAGTCCACTTCTGGGATGTCTGAAACCAGTCCACTTCTGGGGTTTCTAAAACCAGTCCACTTCCAGGATTTCTAAAACCAGTCCACCTCTGGGGTTTCTAAAACCAGTCCACTTCCAGGATTTCTAAAACCAGTCCACTTCTGGGGTTTCTAAAACCAGTCCACTTCCAGGATTTCTAAAACCAGTCCACTTCGGGGGTTTCTAAAACCAGTCCACTTCCGGGATTTCTAAAACCAGTCCACTTCCAGGATGTCTAAAACCAGTCCACTTCTGGGGTTTCTAAAACCAGTCCACTTCTGGGGTTTCTAAAACCAGTCCACTTCCAGGATCTCTAAAACCAGTCCACTTCTGGGATTTCTAAAACCAGTCCACTTCTGGGATTTCTAAAACCAGTCCACTTCTGGGGTTTCAAAAACCAGTCCACTTCTGGGATTTCTAAAACCATTCCACTTCTGGGGTTTCTGAAACCAGTCCACTTCTGGGATTTCTGAAACCAGTCCACTTCTGAGATTTCTGAAACCAGTCCACTTCAGGGATTTCTGAAACCAGTCCACTTCTGGGATTTCTAAAACAAGTCCACTTCCAGGATTTCTGAAACCAGTCCACTTCCAGGATTTCTAAAACAAGTCCACTTCCAGGATTTCTGAAACCAGTCCACTTCTGAGATTTCTGAAACCAGTCCACTTCAGGGATTTATGAAACCAGTCCACTTCTGGGATTTCTGAAACCAGTCCACTTCTGGGGTTTCTAAAACCAGTCCACTTCCAGGATTTCTAAAACCAGTCCACTTCAGGGATTTCTAAAACGAGTCCACTTCCAGGATTTCTAAAACAAGTCCACTTCCAGGATTTCTAAAACCAGTCCACTTCTGGGGTTTCTAAAACCAGTCCACTTCTGGGATTTCTAAAACCAGTCCACTTCTGGGGTTTCTAAAACCAGTCCACTTCTGGGATTTCTAAAACCAGTCCACTTCCAGGATTTCTAAAACCAGTCCACTTCCAGGATTTCTAAAACCAGTCCACTTCTGGGGTTTCTAAAACCAGTCCACTTCCGGGATTTCTAAAACCAGTCCACTTCCAGGATTTCTAAAACCAGTCCACTTCGGGGGTTTCTAAAACCAGTCCACTTCCAGGATTTCTAAAACCAGTCCACTTCTGGGATTTCTAAAACCAGTCCACTTCTGGGATTTCTAAAACCAGTCCACTTCTGGGGTTTCTAAAACCAGTCCACTTCCAGGATTTCTAAAACCAGTCCACTTCTGGGGTTTCTGAAACCAGTCCACTTCCAGGATTTCTAAAACCAGTCCACTTCTGGGATTTCTGAAACCAGTCCACTTCTGGGATTTCTGAAACCAGTCCACTTCTGGGATGTCTGAAACCAGTCCACTTCTGGGATTTCTAAAACCAGTCCACTTCCAGGATTTCTAAAACCAGTCCACTTCCAGGATTTCTAAAACTAGTCCAATTCTGGTATTTCTAAAACCAGTCCACTTCCAGGATTTGTAAAACCAGTCCACTTCAGGGATTTCTAAAACCAGTCCACTTCTGGGGTTTCTAAAACCAGTCCACTTCTGGGGTTTCTAAAACCAGTCCACTTCAGGGATTTCTAAAACGAGTCCACTTCCAGGATTTCTAAAACCAGTCCACTTCTGGGGTTTCTAAAACCAGTCCACTTCAGGGATTTCTAAAACGAGTCCACTTCCAGGATTTCTAAAACAAGTCCACTTCCAGGATTTCTAAAACCAGTCCACTTCTGGGGTTTCTAAAAACCAGTCCACTTCTGGGATTTCTAAAACCAGTCCACTTCTGGGGTTTCTAAAACCAGTCCACTTCTGGGGTTTCTAAAACCAGTCCACTTCTGGGATTTCTAAAACCAGTCCACTTCCAGGATTTCTAAAACCAGTCCACTTCCAGGATTTCTAAAACCAGTCCACTTCTGGGGTTTCTAAAACCAGTCCACTTCCGGGATTTCTAAAACCAGTCCACTTCTGGGGTTTCTAAAACCAGTCCACTTCTGGGGTTTCTAAAACCAGTCCACTTCCAGGATTTCTAAAACCAGTCCACTTCTGGGATTTCTAAAACCAGTCCACTTCTGGGATTTCTAAAACCAGTCCACTTCTGGGGTTTCTAAAACCAGTCCACTTCCAGGATTTCTAAAACCAGTCCACTTCTGGGGTTTCTGAAACCAGTCCACTTCCAGGATTTCTAAAACCAGTCCACTTCTGGGATTTCTGAAACCAGTCCACTTCTGGGATTTCTGAAACCAGTCCACTTCTGGGATGTCTGAAACCAGTCCACTTCCAGGATTTCTAAAACCAGTCCACTTCCAGGATTTCTAAAACCAGTCCACTTCCAGGATTTCTAAAACTAGTCCAATTCTGGTATTTCTGAAACCAGTCCACTTCCAGGATTTCTAAAACCAGTCCACTTCAGGGATTTCTAAAACCAGTCCACTTCTGGGGTTTCTAAAACCAGTCCACTTCTGGGGTTTCTAAAACCAGTCCACTTCCAGTATTTCTAAAACCAGTCCACTTCCAGTATTTCTAAAAGTAGTCCACTTCTGGGGTTTCTAAAACCAGTCCACTTCCAGGATTTCTAAAACTAGTCCACTTCTGGGATTTCTGAAACCAGTCCACTTCTGGGGTTTCTGAAACCAGTCCACTTCTGGGGTTTCTAAAACCAGTCCACTTCTGGGGTTTCTAAGACCAGTCCACTTCCAGTATTTCTAAAACAAGTCCACTTCCAGGATTTCTAAAACTAGTCCACTTCTGGGATTTCTGAAACCAGTCCACTTCTGAGATTTCTGAAACCAGTCCACTTCAGGGATTTCTGAAACCAGTCCACTTCTGAGATTTCTGAAACCAGTCCACTTCAGGGATTTCTGAAACCAGTCCACTTCTGAGATTTCTGAAACCAGTCCACTTCAAGGATTTCTGAAACAAGTCCACTTCCAGTATTTCTAAAACAACTCCACTTCCAGGATTTCTAAAACAAGTCCACTTCCAGGATTTCTGAAACCAGTCCACTTCTGAGATTTCTGAAACCAGTCCACTTCTGGGATTTCTGAAACCAGTCCACTTCTGGGATTTCTGAAACCAGTCCACTTCTGGGGTTTCTAAAACCAGTCCACTTCCAGGATTTCTAAAACCAGTCCACTTCTGGGATTTCTGAAACGAGTCCACTTCCGGGATTTCTGAAACCAGTCCACTTCCAGGATTTCTAAAACAAGTCCACTTCCAGGATTTCTAAAACCAGTCCACTTCTGGGGTTTCAAAAACCAGTCCACTTCTGTGATTTCTAGAACCAGTCCACTTCTGGGGTTTCTAAAACCAGTCCACTTCCAGGATTTCTAAAACCAGTCCACTTCTGGGATTTCTAAAACCAGTCCACTTCTGGGATTTCTAAAACTAGTCCACTTCTGGGGTTTCAAAAACCAGTCCACTTCTGGGATTTCTAAAACCAGTCCACTTCTGGGGTTTCTAAAACCAGTCCACTTCCGGGATTTCTAAAACCAGTCCACTTCTGAGATTTCTGAAACCAGTCCACTTCTGGGATTTCTGAAACCAGTCCACTTCTGGGATTTCTGAAACCAGTCCACTTCTGGGGTTTCTAAAACCAGTCCACTTCCAGGATTTCTAAAACCAGTCCACTTCTGGGATTTCTGAAACGAGTCCACTTCCGGGATTTCTAAAACCAGTCCACTTCCAGGATTTCTAAAACAAGTCCACTTCCAGGATTTCTAAAACCAGTCCACTTCTGGGGTTTCAAAAACCAGTCCACTTCTGGGATTTCTAAAACCAGTCCACTTCTGGGGTTTCTAAAACCAGTCCACTTCCAGGATTTCTAAAACCAGTCCACTTCTGGGATTTCTAAAACCAGTCCACTTCTGGGATTTCTGAAACCAGTCCACTTCTGGGGTTTCAAAAACCAGTCCACTTCTGGGATTTCTAAAACCAGTCCACTTCTGGGGTTTCTAAAACCAGTCCACTTCCGGGATTTCTAAAACCAGTCCACTTCTGGGGTTTCTAAAACTAGTCCACTTCTGGGGTTTCAAAAACCAGTCCACTTCTGGGATTTCTAAAACCAGTCCACTTCTGGGGTTTCTAAAACCAGTCCACTTCCGGGGTTTCTAAAACCAGTCCACTTCCAGGATTTCTAAAACCAGTCCACTTCTGGGGTTTCTAAAGCCAGTC
This sequence comes from Telmatherina bonti, assembly GCF_933228915.1. Classification (NCBI taxonomy): domain Eukaryota; kingdom Metazoa; phylum Chordata; class Actinopteri; order Atheriniformes; family Telmatherinidae; genus Telmatherina; species Telmatherina bonti. The sequence continues at coordinate 38,025,373 of NC_136613.1, read as the reverse complement.
CACTTCCAGGATTTCTGAAACCAGACCACTTCCGGGATTTCTAAAACTAGTCCACTTCTGGGATTTCTAAAACTAGTCCACTTCCAGGATTTCTAAAACCAGTCCACTTCTGGGATTTCTAAAACCAGTCCACTTCTGGGATTTCTAAAGCCAGTCCACTTCTGGGATTTCTAAAGCCAGTCCACTTCCAGGATTTCTAAAACCAGTCCACTTCCAGGATTTCTAAAACCAGTCCACTTCCAGGATTTCTGAAACCAGTCCACTTCCAGGATTTCTGAAACCAGTCCACTTCCAGGATTTCTAAAACCAGTCCACTTCTGGGGTTTCTGAAACCAGTCCACTTCTGGGGTTTCTAAAACCAGTCCACTTCCAGGATTTCTAAAACCAGTCCACTTCTGGGGTTTCTAAAACCAGTCCACTTCTGGGGTTTCTAAAACCAGTCCACTTCCAGGATTTCTAAAACCAGTCCACTTCTGGGATTTCTAAAACCAGTCCACTTCTGGGGTTTCTAAAACCAGTCCACTTCCAGGATTTCTGAAACCAGTCCACTTCCGGGATTTCTAAAACTAGTCCACTTCTGGGATTTCTAAAACCAGTCCACTTCCGGGATTTCTAAAACCAGTCCACTTCTGGGATTTCTGAAACCAGTCCACTTGCGGGATTTCTAAAACCAGTCCACTTCCAGGATTTCTAAAAACCAGTCCACTTCCAGGATTTCTAAAACCAGTCCACTTCTGGGATTTCTAAAACCAGTCCACTTCTGGGATTTCTAAAACCAGTCCACTTCTGGGGTTTCTAAAACCAGTCCACTTCCAGGATTTCTAAAACCAGTCCACTTCTGGGGTTTCTGAAACCAGTCCACTTCCAGGATTTCTAAAACCAGTCCACTTCTGGGATTTCTGAAACCAGTCCACCTCTGGGATTTCTGAAACCAGTCCACTTCTGGGATTTCTGAAACCAGTCCACTTCTGGGGTTTCTAAAACTAGTCCAATTCTGGTATTTCTGAAACCAGTCCACTTCCAGGATTTCTAAAACCAGTCCACTTCTGGGGTTTCTAAAACCAGTCCACTTCTGGGGTTTCTAAAACCAGTCCACTTCCAGTATTTCTAAAACCAGTCCACTTCCAGTATTTCTAAAACTAGTCCACTTCTGGGGTTTCTAAAACCAGTCCACTTCCAGGATTTCTAAAACTAGTCCACTTCTGGGATTTCTGAAACCAGTCCACTTCTGGGGTTTCTGAAACCAGTCCACTTCTGGGGTTTCTAAAACCAGTCCACTTCTGGGGTTTCTAAAACCAGTCCACTTCCAGTATTTCTAAAACAAGTCCACTTCCAGGATTTCTAAAACTAGTCCACTTCTGGGATTTCTGAAACCAGTCCACTTCTGAGATTTCTGAAACCAGTCCACTTCAAGGATTTCTGAAACAAGTCCACTTCCAGTATTTCTAAAACAACTCCACTTCCAGGATTTCTAAAACAAGTCCACTTCCAGGATTTCTGAAACCAGTCCACTTCTGAGATTTCTGAAACCAGTCCACTTCAAGGATTTCTGAAACAAGTCCACTTCCAGTATTTCTAAAACAACTCCACTTCCAGGATTTCTAAAACAAGTCCACTTCCAGGATTTCTGAAACCAGTCCACTTCTGAGATTTCTGAAACCAGTCCACTTCTGGGATTTCTGAAACCAGTCCACTTCTGGGATTTCTGAAACCAGTCCACTTCTGGGGTTTCTAAAACCAGTCCAATTCCAGGATTTCTAAAACCAGTCCACTTCTGGGATTTCTGAAACGAGTCCACTTCCGGGATTTCTAAAACCAGTCCACTTCCAGGATTTCTAAAACAAGTCCACTTCCAGGATTTCTAAAACCAGTCCACTTCTGGGGTTTCAAAAACCAGTCCACTTCTGGGATTTCTAAAACCAGTCCACTTCTGGGGTTTCTAAAAGCAGTCCACTTCCAGGATTTCTAAAACCAGTCCACTTCTGGGATTTCTAAAACCAGTCCACTTCTGGGATTTCTAAAACCAGTCCACTTCTGGGGTTTCAAAAACCAGTCCACTTCTGGGATTTCTAAAACCAGTCCACTTCTGGGGTTTCTAAAACCAGTCCACTTCCGGGATTTCTAAAACCAGTCCACTTCCGGGGTTTCTAAAACTAGTCCACTTCTGGGGTTTCAAAAACCAGTCCACTTCTGGGATTTCTAAAACCAGTCCACTTCTGGGGTTTCTAAAACCAGTCCACTTCCGGGGTTTCTAAAACCAGTCCACTTCCAGGATTTCTAAAACCAGTCCACTTCTGGGGTTTCTAAAACCAGTCCACTTCCAGGATTTCTGAAACCAGACCACTTCCGGGATTTCTAAAACTAGTCCACTTCTGGGATTTCTAAAACTAGTCCACTTCCAGGATTTCTAAAACCAGTCCACTTCTGGGATTTCTAAAACCAGTCCACTTCTGGGATTTCTAAAACCAGTCCACTTCCGGGATTTCTAAAACCAGTCCACTTCCAGGATTTCTAAAACCAGTCCACTTCCAGGATTTCTGAAACCAGTCCACTTCCAGGATTTCTGAAACCAGTCCACTTCCAGGATTTCTAAAACCAGTCCACTTCTGGGGTTTCTGAAACCAGTCCACTTCTGGGGTTTCTAAAACCAGTCCACTTCCAGGATTTCTAAAACCAGTCCACTTCTGGGGTTTCTAAAACCAGTCCACTTCCAGGATTTCTAAAACCAGTCCACTTCTGGGGTTTCTAAAACCAGTCCACTTCCAGGATTTCTAAAACCAGTCCACTTCCAGGGTTTCTAAAACCAGTCCACTTCTGGGATTTCTAAAACCAGTCCACTTCCAGGATGTCTAAAACCAGTCCACTTCTGGGGTTTCTAAAACCAGTCCACTTCTGGGATTTCTAAAACCAGTCCACTACTGGGGTTTCTAAAACCAGTCCACTTCTGGGGTTTCTAAAACCAGTCCACTTCTGGGATTTCTAAAACCAGTCCACTTCTGGGGTTTCTAAAACCAGTCCACTTCCAGTATTTCTAAAACCAGTCCACTTCTGGGGTTTCTAAAACCAGTCCACTTCTGGGGTTTCTAAAACCAGTCCACTTCCGGGATTTCTAAAACCAGTCCACTTCCAGGATTTCTAAAACCAGTCCACTTCTGGGGTTTCTAAAACCAGTCCACTTCCAGGATTTCTGAAACCAGTCCACTTCCAGGATTTCTAAAACTAGTCCACTTCTGGGGTTTCTAAAACCAGTCCACTTCCAGGATTTCTAAAACCAGTCCACTTCTGGGATTTCTAAAACCAGTCCACTTCTGGGATTTCTAAAACCAGTCCACTTCTGGGGTTTCTAAAACCAGTCCACTTCCAGGATTTCTAAAACCAGTCCACTTCTGGGGTTTCTGAAACCAGTCCACTTCCAGGATTTCTAAAACCAGTCCACTTCTGGGATTTCTGAAACCAGTCCACTTCTGGGATTTCTGAAACCAGTCCACTTCTGGGATGTCTGAAACCAGTCCACTTCCAGGATTTCTAAAACCAGTCCACTTCCAGGATTTCTAAAACCAGTCCACTTCCAGGATTTCTAAAACTAGTCCAATTCTGGTATTTCTGAAACCAGTCCACTTCCAGGATTTCTAAAACCAGTCCACTTCAGGGATTTCTAAAACCAGTCCACTTCTGGGGTTTCTAAAACCAGTCCACTTCTGGGGTTTCTAAAACCAGTCCACTTCCAGTATTTCTAAAACCAGTCCACTTCCAGTATTTCTAAAAGTAGTCCACTTCTGGGGTTTCTAAAACCAGTCCACTTCCAGGATTTCTAAAACTAGTCCACTTCTGGGATTTCTGAAACCAGTCCACTTCTGGGGTTTCTGAAACCAGTCCACTTCTGGGGTTTCTAAAACCAGTCCACTTCTGGGGTTTCTAAGACCAGTCCACTTCCAGTATTTCTAAAACAAGTCCACTTCCAGGATTTCTAAAACTAGTCCACTTCTGGGATTTCTGAAACCAGTCCACTTCTGAGATTTCTGAAACCAGTCCACTTCAGGGATTTCTGAAACCAGTCCACTTCTGAGATTTCTGAAACCAGTCCACTTCAGGGATTTCTGAAACCAGTCCACTTCTGAGATTTCTGAAACCAGTCCACTTCAAGGATTTCTGAAACAAGTCCACTTCCAGTATTTCTAAAACAACTCCACTTCCAGGATTTCTAAAACAAGTCCACTTCCAGGATTTCTGAAACCAGTCCACTTCTGAGATTTCTGAAACCAGTCCACTTCTGGGATTTCTGAAACCAGTCCACTTCTGGGATTTCTGAAACCAGTCCACTTCTGGGGTTTCTAAAACCAGTCCACTTCCAGGATTTCTAAAACCAGTCCACTTCTGGGATTTCTGAAACGAGTCCACTTCCGGGATTTCTGAAACCAGTCCACTTCCAGGATTTCTAAAACAAGTCCACTTCCAGGATTTCTAAAACCAGTCCACTTCTGGGGTTTCAAAAACCAGTCCACTTCTGGGATTTCTAGAACCAGTCCACTTCTGGGGTTTCTAAAACCAGTCCACTTCCAGGATTTCTAAAACCAGTCCACTTCTGGGATTTCTAAAACCAGTCCACTTCTGGGATTTCTAAAACTAGTCCACTTCTGGGGTTTCAAAAACCAGTCCACTTCTGGGATTTCTAAAACCAGTCCACTTCTGGGGTTTCTAAAACCAGTCCACTTCCGGGATTTCTAAAACCAGTCCACTTCTGAGATTTCTGAAACCAGTCCACTTCTGGGATTTCTGAAACCAGTCCACTTCTGGGATTTCTGAAACCAGTCCACTTCTGGGGTTTCTAAAACCAGTCCACTTCCAGGATTTCTAAAACCAGTCCACTTCTGGGATTTCTGAAACGAGTCCACTTCCGGGATTTCTAAAACCAGTCCACTTCCAGGATTTCTAAAACAAGTCCACTTCCAGGATTTCTAAAACCAGTCCACTTCTGGGGTTTCAAAAACCAGTCCACTTCTGGGATTTCTAAAACCAGTCCACTTCTGGGGTTTCTAAAACCAGTCCACTTCCAGGATTTCTAAAACCAGTCCACTTCTGGGATTTCTAAAACCAGTCCACTTCTGGGATTTCTGAAACCAGTCCACTTCTGGGGTTTCAAAAACCAGTCCACTTCTGGGATTTCTAAAACCAGTCCACTTCTGGGGTTTCTAAAACCAGTCCACTTCCGGGATTTCTAAAACCAGTCCACTTCTGGGGTTTCTAAAAGCAGTCCACTTCTGGGGTTTCAAAAACCAGTCCACTTCTGGGATTTCTAAAACCAGTCCACTTCTGGGGTTTCTAAAACCAGTCCACTTCCGGGGTTTCTAAAACCAGTCCACTTCCAGGATTTCTAAAACCAGTCCACTTCTGGGGTTTCTAAAGCCAGTCCACTTCCAGGATTTCTGAAACCAGACCACTTCCGGGATTTCTAAAACTAGTCCACTTCTGGGATTTCTAAAACTAGTCCACTTCCAGGATTTCTAAAACCAGTCCACTTCTGGGATTTCTAAAACCAGTCCACTTCTGGGATTTCTAAAGCCAGTCCACTTCTGGGATTTCTAAAGCCAGTCCACTTCCAGGATTTCTAAAACCAGTCCACTTCCAGGATTTCTAAAACCAGTCCACTTCCAGGATTTCTGAAACCAGTCCACTTCCAGGATTTCTGAAACCAGTCCACTTCCAGGATTTCTAAAACCAGTCCACTTCTGGGGTTTCTGAAACCAGTCCACTTCTGGGGTTTCTAAAACCAGTCCACTTCCAGGATTTCTAAAACCAGTCCACTTCTGGGGTTTCTAAAACCAGTCCACTTCTGGGGTTTCTAAAACCAGTCCACTTCCAGGATTTCTAAAACCAGTCCACTTCTGGGATTTCTAAAACCAGTCCACTTCTGGGGTTTCTAAAACCAGTCCACTTCCAGGATTTCTGAAACCAGTCCACTTCCGGGATTTCTAAAACTAGTCCACTTCTGGGATTTCTAAAACCAGTCCACTTCCGGGATTTCTAAAACCAGTCCACTTCTGGGATTTCTGAAACCAGTCCACTTGCGGGATTTCTAAAACCAGTCCACTTCCAGGATTTCTAAAACCAGTCCACTTCCAGGATTTCTAAAACCAGTCCACTTCTGGGATTTCTAAAACCAGTCCACTTCTGGGATTTCTAAAACCAGTCCACTTCTGGGGTTTCTAAAACCAGTCCACTTCCAGGATTTCTAAAACCAGTCCACTTCTGGGGTTTCTGAAACCAGTCCACTTCCAGGATTTCTAAAACCAGTCCACTTCTGGGATTTCTGAAACCAGTCCACCTCTGGGATGTCTGAAACCAGTCCACTTCTGGGATTTCTGAAACCAGTCCACTTCTGGGGTTTCTAAAACTAGTCCAATTCTGGTATTTCTGAAACCAGTCCACTTCCAGGATTTCTAAAACCAGTCCACTTCTGGGGTTTCTAAAACCAGTCCACTTCTGGGGTTTCTAAAACCAGTCCACTTCCAGTATTTCTAAAACCAGTCCACTTCCAGTATTTCTAAAACTAGTCCACTTCTGGGGTTTCTAAAACCAGTCCACTTCCAGGATTTCTAAAACTAGTCCACTTCTGGGATTTCTGAAACCAGTCCACTTCTGGGGTTTCTGAAACCAGTCCACTTCTGGGGTTTCTAAAACCAGTCCACTTCTGGGGTTTCTAAAACCAGTCCACTTCCAGTATTTCTAAAACAAGTCCACTTCCAGGATTTCTAAAACTAGTCCACTTCTGGGATTTCTGAAACCAGTCCACTTCTGAGATTTCTGAAACCAGTCCACTTCAAGGATTTCTGAAACAAGTCCACTTCCAGTATTTCTAAAACAACTCCACTTCCAGGATTTCTAAAACAAGTCCACTTCCAGGATTTCTGAAACCAGTCCACTTCTGAGATTTCTGAAACCAGTCCACTTCAAGGATTTCTGAAACAAGTCCACTTCCAGTATTTCTAAAACAACTCCACTTCCAGGATTTCTAAAACAAGTCCACTTCCAGGATTTCTGAAACCAGTCCACTTCTGAGATTTCTGAAACCAGTCCACTTCTGGGATTTCTGAAACCAGTCCACTTCTGGGATTTCTGAAACCAGTCCACTTCTGGGGTTTCTAAAACCAGTCCAATTCCAGGATTTCTAAAACCAGTCCACTTCTGGGATTTCTGAAACGAGTCCACTTCCGGGATTTCTAAAACCAGTCCACTTCCAGGATTTCTAAAACAAGTCCACTTCCAGGATTTCTAAAACCAGTCCACTTCTGGGGTTTCAAAAACCAGTCCACTTCTGGGATTTCTAAAACCAGTCCACTTCTGGGGTTTCTAAAAGCAGTCCACTTCCAGGATTTCTAAAACCAGTCCACTTCTGGGATTTCTAAAACCAGTCCACTTCTGGGATTTCTAAAACCAGTCCACTTCTGGGGTTTCAAAAACCAGTCCACTTCTGGGATTTCTAAAACCAGTCCACTTCTGGGGTTTCTAAAACCAGTCCACTTCCGGGATTTCTAAAACCAGTCCACTTCTGGGGTTTCTAAAACTAGTCCACTTCTGGGGTTTCAAAAACCAGTCCACTTCTGGGATTTCTAAAACCAGTCCACTTCTGGGGTTTCTAAAACCAGTCCACTTCCGGGGTTTCTAAAACCAGTCCACTTCCAGGATTTCTAAAACCAGTCCACTTCTGGGGTTTCTAAAACCAGTCCACTTCCAGGATTTCTGAAACCAGACCACTTCCGGGATTTCTAAAACTAGTCCACTTCTGGGATTTCTAAAACTAGTCCACTTCCAGGATTTCTAAAACCAGTCCACTTCTGGGATTTCTAAAACCAGTCCACTTCTGGGATTTCTAAAACCAGTCCACTTCCGGGATTTCTAAAACCAGTCCACTTCCAGGATTTCTAAAACCAGTCCACTTCCAGGATTTCTGAAACCAGTCCACTTCCAGGATTTCTGAAACCAGTCCACTTCCAGGATTTCTAAAACCAGTCCACTTCTGGGGTTTCTGAAACCAGTCCACTTCTGGGGTTTCTAAAACCAGTCCACTTCCAGGATTTCTAAAACCAGTCCACTTCTGGGGTTTCTAAAACCAGTCCACTTCCAGGATTTCTAAAACCAGTCCACTTCTGGGGTTTCTAAAACCAGTCCACTTCCAGGATTTCTAAAACCAGTCCACTTCCAGGGTTTCTAAAACCAGTCCACTTCTGGGATTTCTAAAACCAGTCCACTTCCAGGATGTCTAAAACCAGTCCACTTCTGGGGTTTCTAAAACCAGTCCACTTCTGGGATTTCTAAAACCAGTCCACTACTGGGGTTTCTAAAACCAGTCCACTTCTGGGGTTTCTAAAACCAGTCCACTTCTGGGATTTCTAAAACCAGTCCACTTCTGGGGTTTCTAAAACCAGTCCACTTCCAGTATTTCTAAAACCAGTCCACTTCTGGGGTTTCTAAAACCAGTCCACTTCTGGGGTTTCTAAAACCAGTCCACTTCCGGGATTTCTAAAACCAGTCCACTTCCAGGATTTCTAAAACCAGTCCACTTCTGGGGTTTCTAAAACCAGTCCACTTCCAGGATTTCTGAAACCAGTCCACTTCCAGGATTTCTAAAACTAGTCCACGTCTGGGATTTCTAAAACCAGTCCACTTCCGGGATTTCTAAAACCAGTCCACTTCAGGGATTTCTAAAACCAGTCCACTTGCGGGATTTCTAAAACCAGTCCACTTCCAGGATTTCTAAAACCAGTCCACTTCCAGGATTTCTAAAACTAGTCCACTTCTGGGATTTCCGAAACCAGTCCACTTCTGGGATTTCTGAAACCAGTCCACTTCTGGGGTTTCTAAAACCAGTCCACTTCTGGGATTTCTAAAACCAGTCCACTTCTGGGATTTCTAAAACCAGTCCACTTCTGGGGTTTCTAAAACCAGTCCACTTCCGGGGTTTGTAAAACCAGTCCACTTCCAGGATTTCTAAAACCAGTCCACTTGCGGGATTTCTGAAACCAGTCCACTTCTGGGATTTCTAAAACCAGTCCACTTCTGGGATTTCTAAAACCAGTCCACTTCCGGGATTTCTGAAACCAGTCCACTTCCAGGATTTCTAAAACCAGTCCATTTCTGGGATTTCTAAAACCAGTCCACTTCTGGGATTTCTAAAACCAGTCCACTTCCAGGATTTCTGAAACCAGTCCACTTCCAGGATTTCTAAAACCAGTCCACTTCTGGGATTTCTAAAACCAGTCCACTTCTGGGATTTCTAAAACCAGTCCACTTCCAGGATTTCTGAAACCAGTCCACTTCTGGGGTTTCTAAAACCAGTCCACTTCTGGGATTTCTAAAACCAGTCCACTTCTGGGATTTCTAAAACCAGTCCACTTCTGGGATTTCTAAAACCAGTCCACTTCTGGGATTTCTAAAACCAGTCCACTTCTGGGATTTCTAAAACCAGTCCACTTCTGGGATTTCTAAAACCAGTCCACTTCCAGGATTTCTAAAACCAGTCCACTTCTGGGGTTTCTAAAACCAGTCCACTTCCAGGATTTCTAAAACCAGTCCACTTCTGGGGTTTCTAAAACCAGTCCACTTCTGGGATTTCTGAAACCAGTCCACTTCTGGGATTTCTGAAACCAGTCCACTTCTGGGATTTCTAAAACCAGTCCACTTCCGGGATTTCTAAAACCAGTCCACTTCCGGGATTTCTGAAACCAGTCCACTTCTGGGATTTCTAAAACCAGTCCACTTCTGGGGTTTCTGAAACCAGTCCACTTCCAGGATTTCTAAAACCAGTCCACTTCTGGGATTTCGAAAACCAGTCCACTTCCAGGATTTCGAAAACCAGTCCACTTCTGGGGTTTCTAAAACCAGTCCACTTCTGGGGTTTCTAAAACCAGTCCACTTCTGGGGTTTCTAAAACCAGTCCACTTCCAGGATTTCTGAAACCAGTCCACTTCTGGGGTTTCTAAAACCAGTCCACTTCTGGGATTTCTAAAACCAGTCCACTTCTGGGATTTCTAAAACCAGTCCACTTCCACGATTTCTAAAACCAGTCCACTTCCGGGATTTCTAAAACCAGTCCACTTCTGGGATTTCTAAAACCAGTCCACTTCCGGGGTTTCTAAAACCAGTCCACTTCTGGGGTTTCTAAAACCAGTCCACTTCTGGGATTTCTAAAACCAGTCCACTTCTGGGATTTCTAAAACCAGTCCACTTCTGGGGTTTCTAAAACCAGTCCACTTCTGGGATTTCTAAAACCAGTCCACTTCCAGGATTTCTGAAACCAGTCCACTTCCGGGATTTCCAAAACCAGTCCACTTCCAGGATTTCTAAAACCAGTCCACTTCTGGGGTTTCTAAAACCAGTCCACTTCTGGGATTTCTAAAACCAGTCCACTTCCAGGATTTCTAAAACCAGTCCACTTCTGGGATTTCTAAAACCAGTCCACTTCTGGGATTTCTAAAACCAGTCCACTTCCAGGATTTCTAAAACCAGTCCACTTCTGGGGTTTCTAAAACCAGTCCACTTCTGGGGTTTCTAAAACCAGTCCACTTCCAGGATTTCTGAAACCAGTCCACTTCCGGGATTTCTAAAACCAGTCCACTTCCAGGATTTCTAAAACTAGTCCACTTCTGGGATTTCTGAAACCAGTCCACTTCCGGGATTTCTAAAACCAGTCCACTTCTGGGGTTTCTAAAACCAGTCCACTTCCGGGATTTCTAAAACCAGTCCACTTCTGGGGTTTCTAAAACCAGTCCACTTCCGGGATTTCTAAAACCAGTCCACTTCCGGGATTTCTAAAACCAGTCCACTTCCGGGATTTCTAAAACCAGTCCACTTGTGGGGTTTCTAAAACCAGTCCACTTCTGGGATTTCTAAAACCAGTCCACTTCTGGGATATCTAAAACTAGTCCACTTCTGGGGTTTCTAAAACCAGTCCACTTCCGGGATTTCTAAAACTAGTCCACTTCTGGGATTTCTGAAACCAGTCCACTTCTGGGATTTCTAAAACCAGTCCACTTCCAGGATTTCTGAAACCAGTCCACTTCTGGGATTTCTGAAACCAGTCCACTTCTGGGATTTCTAAAACCAGTCCACTTCCGGGACTTCTGAAACCAGTCCACTTCTGGGATTTCTAAAACCAGTCCACTTCTGGGATTTCTAAAACCAGTCCACTTCTGGGATTTCTAAAACCAGTCCACTTCTGGGATTTCTAAAACCAGTCCACTTCCAGGATTTCTAAAACCAGTCCACTTCTGGGATTTCTGAAACCAGTCCACTTCTGGGATTTCTAAAACCAGTCCACTTCTGGGATTTCTAAAACCAGTCCACTTCCAGGATTTCTAAAACCAGTCCACTTATGGGGTTTCTAAAACCAGTCCACTTCCAGGATTTCTAAAACCAGTCCACTTCCAGGATTTCTAAAACCAGTCCACTTCTGGGGTTTCTAAAACCAGTCCACTTCTGGGGTTTCTAAAACCAGTCCACTTCCGGGATTTCTAAAACCAGTCCACTTCCAGGATTTCTAAAACCAGTCCACTTCTGGGGTTTCTAAAACCAGTCCACTTCCAGGATTTCTGAAACCAGTCCACTTCCAGGATTTCTAAAACTAGTCCACTTCTGGGATTTCTAAAACTAGTCCACTTCCGGGATTTCTAAAACCAGTCCACTTCAGGGATTTCTAAAACCAGTCCACTTGCGGGATTTCTAAAACTAGTCCACTTCCAGGATTTCTAAAACCAGTCCACTTCCAGGATTTCTAAAACTAGTCCACTTCTGGGATTTCCGAAACCAGTCCACTTCTGGGATTTCTAAAACCAGTCCACTTCTGGGGTTTCTAAAACCAGTCCACTTCTGGGATTTCTAAAACCAGTCCACTTCTGGGATTTCTAAAACCAGTCCACTTCTGGGGTTTCTAAAACCAGTCCACTTCTGGGGTTTCTAAAACCAGTCCACTTCTGGGATTTCTAAAACCAGTCCACTTGCGGGATTTCTGAAACCAGTCCACTTCTGGGGTTTCTAAAACCAGTCCACTTCTGGGATTTCTAAAACCAGTCCACTTCCAGGATTTCTGAAACCAGTCCACTTCCGGGATTTCTAAAACCAGTCCACTTCCGGGATTTCTAAAACCAGTCCACTTCCAGGATTTCTAAAACTAGTCCACTGCTGGGATTTCTGAAACCAGTCCACTTCCGGGATTTCTAAAACCAGTCCACTTCTGGGGTTTCTAAAACCAGTCCACTTCCGGGATTTCTAAAACCAGTCCACTTCTGGGGTTTCTAAAACCAGTCCACTTCCGGGATTTCTAAAACCAGTCCACTTCCGGGATTTCTAAAACCAGTCCACTTCCGGGATTTCTAAAACCAGTCCACTTCCGGGGTTTCTAAAACCAGTCCACTTCCGGGGTTTCTAAAACCAGTCCACTTCTGGGATTTCTAAAACTAGTCCACTTCCGGGGTTTCTAAAACCAGTCCACTTCCGGGATTTCTAAAACCAGTCCACTTCCAGGATTTCTAAAACTAGTCCACTTCTGGGATTTCTGAAACCAGTCCACTTCCGGGATTTCTGAAACCAGTCCACTTCCGGGATTTCTAAAACCAGTCCACTTCCAGGATTTCTGAAACCAGTCCACTTCCGGGATTTCTGAAACCAGTCCACTTCTGTGATTTCTAAAACCAGTCCACTTCCGGGACTTCTGAAACCAGTCCACTTCTGGGATTTCTAAAACCAGTCCACTTCTGGGATTTCTAAAACCAGTCCACTTCTGGGATTTCTAAAACCAGTCCACTTCTGGGATTTCTGAAACCAGTCCACTTCTGGGATTTCTAAAACCAGTCCACTTCTGGGATTTCTAAAACCAGTCCACTTCTGGGATTTCTAAAACCAGTCCACTTCTGGGATTTCTAAAACCAGTCCACTTCTGGGATTTCTAAAACCAGTCCACTTCTGGGATTTCTGAAACCAGTCCACTTCTGGGATTTCTAAAACCAGTCCACTTCCGGGATTTCTAAAACCAGTCCACTTCCGGGATTTCTAAAACCAGTCCACTTCTGGGATTTCTAAAACCAGTCCACTTCCAGGATTTCTAAAACCAGTCCACTTCTGGGATTTCTAAAACCAGTCCATTTCTGGGGTTTCTAAAACCAGTCCACTTCTGGGATTTCTAAAACCAGTCCACTTCCGGGATTTCTAAAACTAGTCCACTTCTGGGATTTCTAAAACTAGTCCACTTCTGGGATTTCTAAAACCAGTCCACTTCTGGGATTTCTAAAACCAGTCCATTTCTGGGGTTTCTAAAACCAGTCCACTTCTGGGATTTCTAAAACCAGTCCACTTCCGGGATTTCTAAAACTAGTCCACTTCTGGGATTTCTAAAACTAGTCCACTTCTGGGATTTCTAAAACCAGTCCACTTCTGGGATTTCTAAAACCAGTCCACTTCCGGGGTTTCTAAAACCAGTCCACTTCCGGGATTTCTGAAACCAGTCCACTTCCGGGATTTCTGAAACCAGTCCACTTCTGGGGTTTCTAAAACCAGTCCACTTCCAGGATTTCTAAAACCAGTCCACTTCTGGGATTTCTAAAACCAGTCCACTTCTGGGGTTTCTAAAACCAGTCCACTTCCAGGATTTCTAAAACCAGTCCACTTCTGGGATTTCTAAAAGCAGTCCACTTCCGGGATTTCTAAAACCAGCCCACTTCAGGGATTTCTGAAACCAGTCCACTTCTGGGATTTCTAAAACCAGTCCACTTCTGGGATTTCTAAAAGCAGTCCACTTCCGGGATTTCTAAAACCAGCCCACTTCAGGGATTTCTAAAACCAGTCCACTTCTGGGATTTCTGAAACCAGTCCACTTCCGGGATTTCTAAAACCAGTCCACTTCCAGGATTTCTGAAACCAGTCCACTTCTGGGATTTCTGAAACCAGTCCACCTCTGGGATTTCTAAAACCAGTCCACTTCCGGGATTTCTAAAACCAGTCCACTTCCGGGATTTCTAAAACCAGTCCACTTGCGGGATTTCTAAAACCAGTCCACTTCTGGGGTTTCTAAAACCAGTCCACTTCCGGGATTTCTAAAACCAGTCCATTTCTGGGGTCTCTAAAACCAGTCCACTTCCAGGATTTCTAAAACCAGTCCACTTCCAGGATTTCTAAAACCAGTCCACTTCTGGGATTTCTAAAACCAGTCCACTTCTGGGATTTCTTAAACCAGTCGATTTCTGGGATTTCTAAAACTAGTCCACTTCTGGGATTTCTAAAAATAGTCCACTTCTGGGATTTCTAAAACCAGTCCACTTCTGGGATTTCTAAAACCAGTCCACTTCCGGGGTTTCTAAAACCAGTCCACTTCCGGGATTTCTGAAACCAGTCCACTTCCGGGATTTCTAAAACCAGTCCACTTCTGGGATTTCTAAAACCAGTCCACTTCTGGGGTTTCTAAAACCAGTCCACTTCCAGGATTTCTAAAACCAGTCCACTTCTCGGGTTTCTAAAACCAGTCCACTTCTGGGATTTCTAAAACCAGTCCACTTCTGGGGTTTCTAAGACCAGTCCACTTCTGGGATTTCTAAAACCAGTCCACTTCCGGGATTTCTAAAACCAGTCCACTTCTGGGATTTCTAAAACCAGTCCACTTCTGGGATTTCTAAAACCAGTGCACTTCCGGGATTTCTAAAACCAGTCCACTTCTGGGATTTCTAAAACCAGTCCACTTCTGGGGTTTCTAAAACCAGTCCACTTCCGGGATTTCTAAAACCAGTCCACTTCTGGGATTTCTAAAACCAGTCCACTTCTGGGATTTCTAAAACCAGTCCACTTCTGGGATTTCTAAAACCAGTCCACTTCCGGGATTTCTAAAACCAGTCCACTTCTGGGATTTCTAAAACCAGTCCACTTCTGGGGTTTCTAAAACTAGTCCACTTCGGGGATTTCTAAAACTAGTCCACTTCTGGGGTTTCTAAAACCAGTCCACTTCGGGGATTTCTAAAACCAGTCCACTTCTGGGGTTTCTAAAACCAGTCCACTTCCAGGATTTCTGAAACCAGTCCACTTCCGGGATTTCTAAAACTAGTCCATTTCTGGGATTTCTAAAACTAGTCCACTTCCGGGATTTCTAAAACCAGTCCACTTCTGGGATTTCTAAAACCAGTCCACTTCCGGGATTTCTAAAACCAGTCCACTTCCAGGATTTCTAAAACTAGTCCACTTCTGGGATTTCTGAAACCAGTCCACTTCCGGGATTTCTAAAACCAGTCCACTTCTGGGGTTTCTAAAACCAGTCCACTTCCGGGATTTCTAAAACCAGTCCACTTCTGGGGTTTCTAAAACCAGTCCACTTCCGGGACTTCTGAAACCAGTCCACTTCTGGGATTTCTAAAACCAGTCCACTTCCAGGATTTCTGAAACCAGTCCACTTCTGGGATTTCTGAAACCAGTCCACTTCTGGGATTTCTAAAACCAGTCCGCTTCCGGGACTTCTGAAACCAGTCCACTTCTGGGATTTCTAAAACCAGTCCACTTCTGGGATTTCTAAAACCAGTCCACTTCTGGGATTTCTATAACCAGTCCACTTCTGGGATTTCTAAAACCAGTCCACTTCCAGGATTTCTAAAACCAGTCCACTTCTGGGATTTCTGAAACCAGTCCACTTCTGGGATTTCTAAAACCAGTCCACTTCCAGGATTTCTAAAACCAGTCCACTTCCAGGATTTCTAAAACCAGTCCACTTCTGGGGTTTCTAAAACCAGTCCACTTCTGGGATTTCTGAAACCAGTCCACTTCTGGGATTTCTAAAACCAGTCCACTTCTGGGGTTTCTAAAACCAGTCCACTTCTGGGATTTCTAAAACCAGTCCACTTCTGGGATTTCTAAAACCAGTCCACTTCCACGATTTCTAAAACCAGTCCACTTCTGAGATTTCTAAAACCAGTCCACTTCTGGGATTTCTAAAACCAGTCCACTTGCGGGATTTCTAAAACCAGTCCACTTATGGGGTTTCTAAAACCAGTCCACTTCCAGGATTTCTAAAACCAGTCCACTTCCAGGATTTCTAAAACCAGTCCACTTCTGGGGTTTCTAAAACCAGTCCACTTCTGGGATTTCTGAAACCAGTCCACTTCTGGGATTTCTAAAACCAGTCCACTTCTGGGGTTTCTAAAACCAGTCCACTTCTGGGATTTCTAAAACCAGTCCACTTCTGGGATTTCTAAAACCAGTCCACTTCCACGATTTCTAAAACCAGTCCACTTCTGGGATTTCTAAAACCAGTCCACTTCCAGGACTTCTAAAACCAGTCCACTTCCAGGATTTCTAAAACCAGTCCACTTCTGGGGTTTCTAAAACCAGTCCACTTCTGGGGTTTCTAAAACCAGTCCACTTCTGGGATTTCTAAAACCAGTCCACTTCCAGGATTTCTGAAACCAGTCCACTTCCGGGATTTCTAAAACCAGTCCACTTCCGGGATTTCTAAAACCAGTCCACTTCTGGGATTTCTGAAACCAGTCCACTTCTGGGGTTTCTAAAACCAGTCCACTTCTGGGGTTTCTAAAACCAGTCCACTTCCGGGATTTCTAAAACCAGTCCACTTCCAGGATTTCTAAAACCAGTCCACTTCTGGGGTTTCTAAAACCAGTCCACTTCCAGGATTTCTAAAACCAGTCCACTTCCAGGATTTCTAAAACCAGTCCACTTCTGGGGTTTCTAAAACCAGTCCACTTCTGGGATTTCTAAAACCAGTCCACTTCCAGGATTTCTGAAACCAGTCCACTTCCGGGATTTCTAAAACCAGTCCACTTCCGGGATTTCTAAAACCAGTCCACTTCCAGGATTTCTAAAACTAGTCCACTTCTGGGATTTCTAAAACCAGTCCACTTCCGGGATTTCTAAAACCAGTCCACTTCTGGGGTTTCTAAAACCAGTCCACTTCCGGGATTTCTAAAACCAGTCCACTTCTGGGGTTTCTAAAACCAGTCCACTTCCGGGATTTCTAAAACCAGTCCACTTCCGGGATTTCTAAAACCAGTCCACTTTCGGGATTTCTAAAACCAGTCCACTTCCGGGATTTCTAAAACCAGTCCACTTCCAGGATTTCTAAAACTAGTCCACTTCTGGGATTTCTGAAACCAGTCCACTTCCGGGATTTCTGAAACCAGTCCACTTCCGGGATTTCTAAAACCAGTCCACTTCCAGGATTTCTGAAACCAGTCCACTTCCGGGATTTCTGAAACCAGTCCACTTCTGGGATTTCTAAAACCAGTCCACTTCCGGGACTTCTGAAACCAGTCCACTTCTGGGATTTCTAAAACCAGTCCACTTCTGGGATTTCTAAAACCAGTCCACTTCTGGGATTTCTAAAACCAGTCCACTTCTGGGATTTCTGAAACCAGTCCACTTCTGGGATTTCTAAAACCAGTCCACTTCTGGGATTTCTAAAACCAGTCCACTTCTGGGATTTCTAAAACCAGTCCACTTCTGGGATTTCTAAAACCAGTCCACTTCTGGGATTTCTGAAACCAGTCCACTTCTGGGATTTCTAAAACCAGTCCACTTCCGGGATTTCTAAAGCCAGTCCACTTCCGGGATTTCTAAAACCAGTCCACTTCTGGGATTTCTAAAACCAGTCCACTTCCAGGATTTCTAAAACCAGTCCACTTCTGGGATTTCTAAAACCAGTCCATTTCTGGGGTTTCTAAAACCAGTCCACTTCTGGGATTTCTAAAACCAGTCCACTTCCGGGATTTCTAAAACTAGTCCACTTCTGGGATTTCTAAAACTAGTCCACTTCTGGGATTTCTAAAACCAGTCCACTTCTGGGATTTCTAAAACCAGTCCACTTCCGGGGTTTCTAAAACCAGTCCACTTCCGGGATTTGTGAAACCAGTCCACTTCCGGGATTTCTAAAACCAGTCCACTTCTGGGGTTTCTAAAACCAGTCCACTTCCAGGATTTCTAAAACCAGTCCACTTCTGGGATTTCTAAAACCAGTCCACTTCTGGGGTTTCTAAAACCAGTCCACTTCCAGGATTTCTAAAACCAGTCCACTTCTGGGATTTCTAAAACCAGTCCACTTCCGGGATTTCTAAAACCAGCCCACTTCAGGGATTTCTGAAACCAGTCCACTTCTGGGATTTCTAAAACCAGTCCACTTCCGGGATTTCTAAAACCAGTCCACTTCCAGGATTTCTGAAACCAGTCCACTTCTGGGATTTCTGAAACCAGTCCACTTCTGGGATTTCTAAAACCAGTCCACTTCCGGGACTTCTGAAACCAGTCCACTTCTGGGATTTCTAAAACCAGTCCACTTATGGGGTTTCTAAAACCAGTCCACTTCCAGGATTTCTAAAACCAGTCCACTTCCAGGATTTCTAAAACCAGTCCACTTCTGGGGTTTCTAAAACCAGTCCATTTCTGGGATTTCTGAAACCAGTCCACTTCTGGGATTTCTAAAACCAGTCCACTTCTGG
Source organism: Telmatherina bonti (assembly GCF_933228915.1). Lineage (NCBI taxonomy): Eukaryota > Metazoa > Chordata > Actinopteri > Atheriniformes > Telmatherinidae > Telmatherina > Telmatherina bonti. The sequence goes on along the minus strand of NC_136613.1, from coordinate 38,006,903 downwards.
GGTTTCAAAAACCAGTCCACTTCTGGGATTTCTAAAACCAGTCCACTTCTGGGATTTCTAAAACCAGTCCACTTGCGGGATTTCTAAAACCAGTCCACTTATGGGGTTTCTAAAACCAGTCCACTTCCAGGATTTCTAAAACCAGTCCACTTCCAGGATTTCTAAAACCAGTCCACTTCTGGGGTTTCTAAAACCAGTCCACTTCTGGGATTTCTGAAACCAGTCCACTTCTGGGATTTCTAAAACCAGTCCACTTCTGGGGTTTCTAAAACCAGTCCACTTCTGGGATTTCTAAAACCAGTCCACTTCTGGGATTTCTAAAACCAGTCCACTTCCACGATTTCTAAAACCAGTCCACTTCCACGATTTCTAAAACCAGTCCACTTCCAGGACTTCTAAAACCAGTCCACTTCCAGGATTTCTAAAACCAGTCCACTTCTGGGGTTTCTAAAACCAGTCCACTTCTGGGGTTTCTAAAACCAGTCCACTTCTGGGATTTCTAAAACCAGTCCACTTCCAGGATTTCTGAAACCAGTCCACTTCCGGGATTTCTAAAACCAGTCCACTTCCGGGATTTCTAAAACCAGTCCACTTCTGGGATTTCTGAAACCAGTCCACTTCTGGGGTTTCTAAAACCAGTCCACTTCTGGGGTTTCTAAAACCAGTCCACTTCCAGGATTTCTAAAACCAGTCCACTTCCAGGATTTCTAAAACCAGTCCACTTCTGGGGTTTCTAAAACCAGTCCACTTCTGGGGTTTCTAAAACCAGTCCACTTCCAGGATTTCTAAAACCAGTCCACTTCCAGGATTTCTAAAACCAGTCCACTTCTGGGGTTTCTAAAACCAGTCCACTTCTGGGATTTCTAAAACCAGTCCACTTCCAGGATTTCTGAAACCAGTCCACTTCCGGGATTTCTAAAACCAGTCCACTTCAAGGATTTCTAAAACTAGTCCACTTCTGGGATTTCTGAAACCAGTCCACTTCCGGGATTTCTAAAACCAGTCCACTTCTGGGGTTTCTAAAACCAGTCCACTTAAGGGATTTCTAAAACCAGTCCACTTCTGGGGTTTCTAAAACCAGTCCACTTCCGGGATTTCTAAAACCAGTCCACTTCCGGGATTTCTAAAACCAGTCCACTTCCGGGATTTCTAAAACCAGTCCACTACCGGGGTTTCTAAAACCAGTCCACTTCCGGGGTTTCTAAAACCAGTCCACTTCTGGGATTTCTAAAACTAGTCCACTTCTGGGATTTCTAAAACTAGTCCACTTCTGGGGTTTCTAAAACCAGTCCACTTCCAGGATTTCTAAAACTAGTCCACTTCTGGGGTTTCTAAAACCAGTCCACTTCCGGGATTTCTAAAACCAGTCCACTTCCAGGATTTCTAAAACCAGTCCACTTCTGGGGTTTCTAAAACCAGTCCACTTCTGGGGTTTCTAAAACCAGTCCACTTCCAGGATTTCTAAAACCAGTCCACTTCCAGGATTTCTAAAACCAGTCCACTTCTGGGGTTTCTAAAACCAGTCCACTTCTGGGATTTCTAAAACCAGTCCACTTCCAGGATTTCTGAAACCAGTCCACTTCCGGGATTTCTAAAACCAGTCCACTTCCAGGATTTCTAAAACTAGTCCACTTCTGGGATTTCTGAAACCAGTCCACTTCCGGGATTTCTAAAACCAGTCCACTTCTGGGGTTTCTAAAACCAGTCCACTTCCGGGATTTCTAAAACCAGTCCACTTCTGGGGTTTCTAAAACCAGTCCACTTCCGGGATTTCTAAAACCAGTCCACTTCCGGGATTTCTAAAACCAGTCCACTTCCGGGATTTCTAAAACCAGTCCACTTCCGGGGTTTCTAAAACCAGTCCACTTCCGGGGTTTCTAAAACCAGTCCACTTCTGGGATTTCTAAAACTAGTCCACTTCTGGGATTTCTAAAACTAGTCCACTTCTGGGGTTTCTAAAACCAGTCCACTTCCGGGATTTCTAAAACCAGTCCACTTCCGGGATTTCTAAAACCAGTCCACTTCCAGGATTTCTGAAACCAGTCCACTTCCGGGATTTCTGAAACCAGTCCACTTCTGGGATTTCTAAAACCAGTCCACTTCCGGGACTTCTGAAACCAGTCCAATTCTGGGATTTCTAAAACCAGTCCACTTCTGGGATTTCTAAAACCAGTCCACTTCTGGGATTTCTAAAACCAGTCCACTTCTGGGATTTCTGAAACTAGTCCACTTCTGGGATTTCTAAAACCAGTCCACTTCTGGGATTTCTAAAACCAGTCCACTTCTGGGATTTCTAAAACCAGTCCACTTCTGGGATTTCTAAAACCAGTCCACTTCTGGGATTTCTAAAACCAGTCCACTTCTGGGATTTCTGAAACCAGTCCACTTCTGGGATTTCTAAAACCAGTCCACTTCGGGGATTTCTAAAGCCAGTCCACTTCCGGGATTTCTAAAACCAGTCCACTTCTGGGATTTCTAAAACCAGTCCACTTCCAGGATTTCTAAAACCAGTCCACTTCTGGGATTTCTAAAACCAGTCCATTTCTGGGGTTTCTAAAACCAGTCCACTTCTGGGATTTCTAAAACCAGTCCACTTCCGGGATTTCTAAAACTAGTCCACTTCTGGGATTTCTAAAACTAGTCCACTTCTGGGATTTCTAAAACCAGTCCACTTCTGGGATTTCTAAAACCAGTCCACTTCCGGGGTTTCTAAAACCAGTCCACTTCCGGGATTTGTGAAACCAGTCCACTTCCGGGATTTCTAAAACCAGTCCACTTCTGGGGTTTCTAAAACCAGTCCACTTCCAGGATTTCTAAAACCAGTCCACTTCTGGGATTTCTAAAACCAGTCCACTTCTGGGGTTTCTAAAACCAGTCCACTTCCAGGATTTCTAAAACCAGTCCACTTCTGGGATTTCTAAAACCAGTCCACTTCCGGGATTTCTAAAACCAGCCCACTTCAGGGATTTCTGAAACCAGTCCACTTCTGGGATTTCTAAAACCAGTCCACTTCCGGGATTTCTAAAACCAGTCCACTTCCAGGATTTCTGAAACCAGTCCACTTCCGGGATTTCTAAAACCAGTCCACTTCCGGGATTTCTAAAACCAGTCCACTTCCAGGATTTCTGAAACCAGTCCACTTCTGGGATTTCTGAAACCAGTCCACCTCTGGGATTTCTAAAACCAGTCCACTTCCAGGATTTCTGAAACCAGTCCACTTCTGGGATTTCTGAAACCAGTCCACCTCTGGGATTTCTAAAACCAGCCCACTTCAGGGATTTCTGAAACCAGTCCACTTCTGGGATTTCTAAAACCAGTCCACTTCCGGGATTTCTAAAACCAGCCCACTTCAGGGATTTCTAAAACCAGTCCACTTCCGGGATTTCTAAAACCAGTCCACTTCCGGGATTTCTAAAACCAGTCCACTTCCAGGATTTCTGAAACCAGTCCACTTCTGGGATTTCTGAAACCAGTCCACCTCTGGGATTTCTAAAACCAGTCCACTTCCGGGATTTCTAAAACCAGTCCACTTCCGGGATTTCTAAAACCAGTCCACTTCCGGGATTTCTAAAACCAGTCCACTTCCAGGATTTCTGAAACCAGTCCACTTCTGGGATTTCTGAAACCAGTCCACCTCTGGGATTTCTAAAACCAGTCCACTTCCAGGATTTCTGAAACCAGTCCACTTCTGGGATTTCTGAAACCAGTCCACCTCTGGGATTTCTAAAACCAGCCCACTTCAGGGATTTCTGAAACCAGTCCACTTCTGGGATTTCTAAAACCAGTCCACTTCCGGGATTTCTAAAACCAGCCCACTTCAGGGATTTCTAAAACCAGTCCACTTCTGGGATTTCTAAAACCAGTCCACTTCTGGGGTTTCTAAAACCAGTCCACTTCCAGGATTTCTAAAACCAGTCCACTTCTGGGATTTCTAAAACCAGTCCACTTCCGGGATTTCTAAAACCAGCCCACTTCAGGGATTTCTGAAACCAGTCCACTTCTGGGATTTCTAAAACCAGTCCACTTCCGGGATTTCTAAAACCAGTCCACTTCCAGGATTTCTGAAACCAGTCCACTTCCGGGATTTCTAAAACCAGTCCACTTCCGGGATTTCTAAAACCAGTCCACTTCCAGGATTTCTGAAACCAGTCCACTTCTGGGATTTCTGAAACCAGTCCACCTCTGGGATTTCTAAAACCAGTCCACTTCCAGGATTTCTGAAACCAGTCCACTTCTGGGATTTCTGAAACCAGTCCACCTCTGGGATTTCTAAAACCAGCCCACTTCAGGGATTTCTGAAACCAGTCCACTTCTGGGATTTCTAAAACCAGTCCACTTCCGGGATTTCTAAAACCAGCCCACTTCAGGGATTTCTAAAACCAGTCCACTTCCGGGATTTCTAAAACCAGTCCACTTCCGGGATTTCTAAAACCAGTCCACTTCCAGGATTTCTGAAACCAGTCCACTTCTGGGATTTCTGAAACCAGTCCACCTCTGGGATTTCTAAAACCAGTCCACTTCCGGGATTTCTAAAACCAGTCCACTTCCGGGATTTCTAAAACCAGTCCACTTCCGGGATTTCTAAAACCAGTCCACTTCCAGGATTTCTGAAACCAGTCCACTTCTGGGATTTCTGAAACCAGTCCACCTCTGGGATTTCTAAAACCAGTCCACTTCCAGGATTTCTGAAACCAGTCCACTTCTGGGATTTCTGAAACCAGTCCACCTCTGGGATTTCTAAAACCAGCCCACTTCAGGGATTTCTGAAACCAGTCCACTTCTGGGATTTCTAAAACCAGTCCACTTCCGGGATTTCTAAAACCAGCCCACTTCAGGGATTTCTAAAACCAGTCCACTTCCGGGATTTCTAAAACCAGTCCACTTCCGGGATTTCTAAAACCAGTCCACTTCCAGGATTTCTGAAACCAGTCCACTTCTGGGATTTCTGAAACCAGTCCACCTCTGGGATTTCTAAAACCAGTCCACTTCCGGGATTTCTAAAACCAGTCCACTTCCGGGATTTCTAAAACCAGTCCACTTGCGGGATTTCTAAAACCAGTCCACTTCTGGGGTTTCTAAAACCAGTCCACTTCCGGGGTTTCTAAAACCAGTCCATTTCTGGGGTCTCTAAAACCAGTCCACTTCCAGGATTTCTAAAACCAGTCCACTTCCAGGATTTCTAAATCCAGTCCACTTCTGGGATTTCTAAAACCAGTCCACTTCTGGGATTTCTTAAACCAGTCGATTTCTGGGATTTCTAAAACTAGTCCACTTCTGGGATTTCTAAAACCAGTCCACTTCTGGGATTTCTAAAACCAGTCCACTTCTGGGATTTCTAAAACCAGTCCACTTCCGGGGTTTCTAAAACCAGTCCACTTCCGGGATTTCTGAAACCAGTCCACTTCCGGGATTTCTAAAACCAGTCCACTTCCAGGATTTCTAAAACTAGTCCACTTCTGGGATTTCTGAAACCAGTCCACTTCCGGGATTTCTAAAACCAGTCCACTTCTGGGATTTCTGAAACCAGTCCACTTCTGGGATTTCTGAAACCAGTCCACTTCTGTGGTTTCTAAAACCAGTCCACTTCCGGGATTTCTAAAACCAGTCCACTTCTGGGATTTCTAAAACGAGTTTACTTCCGGGATTTCTAAAACCAGTCCACTTCAGGGATTTCTAAAACCAGTCCACTTCTGGGATTTCTAAAACCAGTCCACTTCCAGGATTTCTGAAACCAGTCCACTTCTGGGATTTCTGAAACCAGTCCACTTCTGGGGTTTCTAAAACCAGTCCACTTCCAGGATTTCTAAAACCAGTCCACTTCTGGGGTTTCTAAAACCAGTCCACTTCTGGGATTTCTAAAACCAGTCCACTTCTGGGGTTTCTAAAACCAGTCCACTTCTGGGATTTCTAAAACCAGTCCACTTCCGGGATTTCTAAAACCAGTCCACTTCTGGGATTTCTAAAACCAGTCCACTTCTGGGATTTCTAAAACCAGTCCACTTCCGGGATTTCTAAAACCAGTCCACTTCTGGGATTTCTAAAACCAGTCCACTTCTGGGGTTTCTAAAACCAGTCCACTTCCGGGATTTCTAAAACCAGTCCACTTCTGGGATTTCTAAAACCAGTCCACTTCTGGGATTTCTAAAACCAGTCCACTTCTGGGGTTTCTAAAACTAGTCCACTTCGGGGATTTCTAAAACTAGTCTGCTTCTGGGGTTTCTAAAACCAGTCCACTTCCAGGATTTCTAAAACCATTCCACTTCTGGGGTTTCTAAAACCAGTCCACTTCCAGGATTTCTGAAACCAGTCCACTTCCGGGATTTCTAAAACTAGTCCATTTCTGGGATTTCTAAAACTAGTCCACTTCCAGGATTTCTAAAACCAGTCCACTTCTGGGATTTCTAAAACCAGTCCACTTCCGGGATTTCTAAAACCAGTCCACTTCTGGGATTTCTGAAACCAGTCCACTTCTGGGATTTCTAAAACCAGTCCACTTCCGGGATTTCTAAAACCAGTCCACTTCCGGGATTTCTAAAACCAGTCCACTTCTGGGATTTCTAAAACCAGTCCACTTCCAGGATTTCTAAAACCAGTCCACTTCTGGGTTTTCTAAAACCAGTCCACTTCTGGGGTTTCTAAAACCAGTCCACTTCTGGGATTTCTAAAACCAGTCCACTTCCGGGATTTCTAAAACTAGTCCACTTCTGGGATTTCTAAAACTAGTCCACTTCTTGGATTTCTAAAACCAGTCCACTTCTGGGATTTCTAAAACCAGTCCACTTCCGGGGTTTCTAAAACCAGTCCACTTCCGGGATTTCTGAAACCAGTCCACTTCCGGGATTTCTAAAACCAGTCCACTTCTGGGGTTTCTAAAACCAGTCCACTTCCAGGATTTCTAAAACCAGTCCACTTCTGGGATTTCTAAAACCAGTCCACTTCTGGGGTTTCTAAAACCAGTCCACTTCCAGGATTTCTAAAACCAGTCCACTTCTGGGATTTCTAAAACCAGTCCACTTCCGGTATTTCTAAAACCAGCCCACTTCAGGGATTTCTAAAACTAGTCCACTTCCAGGATTTCTGAAACCAGTCCACTTCTGGGATTTCTAAAACCAGTCCACTTCCGGGATTTCTAAAACTAGTCCACTTCCAGGATTTCTGAAACCAGTCCACTTCTGGGATTTCTGAAACCAGTCCACCTCTGGGATTTCTAAAACCAGTTCACTTCCGGGATTTCTAAAACCAGTCCACTTCCGGGATTTCTAAAACCAGTCCACTTGCGGGATTTCTAAAACCAGTCCACTTCTGGGGTTTCTAAAACCAGTCCACTTCCGGGATTTCTAAAACCAGTCCATTTCTGGGGTCTCTAAAACCAGTCCACTTCCAGGATTTCTAAAACCAGTCCACTTCCAAGATTTCTAAAACCAGTCCACTTCTGGGATTTCTAAAACCAGTCCACTTCTGGGATTTCTTAAACCAGTCGATTTCTGGGATTTCTAAAACTAGTCCACTTCTGGGATTTCTAAAACCAGTCCACTTCTGGGATTTCTAAAACCAGTCCACTTCTAGGATTTCTAAAACCAGTCCACTTCCGGGGTTTCTAAAACCAGTCCACTTCCGGGATTTCTGAAACCAGTCCACTTCCGGGATTTCTAAAACCAGTCCACTTCCAGGATTTCTAAAACTAGTCCACTTCTGGGATTTCTGAAACCAGTCCACTTCCGGGATTTCTAAAACCAGTCCACTTCCGGGATTTCTGAAACCAGTCCACTTCCGGGATTTCTAAAACCAGTCCACTTCCAGGATTTCTAAAACTAGTCCACTTCTGGGATTTCGGAAACCAGTCCACTTCCGGGATTTCTAAAACCAGTCCACTTCTGGGATTTCTGAAACCAGTCCACTTCTGGGATTTCTGAAACCAGTCCACTTCTGGGGTTTCTAAAACCAGTCCACTTCCGGGATTTCTAAAACCAGTCCACTTCTGGGATTTCTAAAACGAGTCCACTTCCGGGATTTCTAAAACCAGTCCACTTCAGGGATTTCTAAAACCAGTCCACTTGTGGGATTTCTAATACCAGTCCACTTCCAGGATTTCTGAAACCAGTCCACTTCTGGGATTTCTGAAACCAGTCCACTTCTGGGGTTTCTAAAACCAGTCCACTTCCGGGATTTCTAAAACCAGTCCACTTCTGGGATTTCTAAAACCAGTCCACTTCTGGGATTTCTAAAACCAGTCCACTTCTGGGGTTTCTAAAACTAGTCCACTTCGGGGATTTCTAAAACTAGTCTGCTTCTGGGGTTTCTAAAACCAGTCCACTTCCAGGATTTCTAAAACCAGTCCACTTCTGGGGTTTCTAAAACCAGTCCACTTCCAGGATTTCTGAAACCAGTCCACTTCTGGGATTTCTAAAACTAGTCCATTTCTGGGATTTCTAAAAGTAGTCCACTTCCAGGATTTCTAAAACCAGTCCACTTCTGGGATTTCTAAAACCAGTCCACTTCCGGGATTTCTAAAACCAGTCCACTTCTGGGGTTTCTAAAAACCAGTCCACTTCCGGGATTTCTAAAACCAGTCCACTTCTGGGGTTTCTAAAACCAGTCCACTTCCGGGATTTCTAAAACCAGTCCACTTCTGGGATTTCTAAAACCAGTCCACTTCTGGGATTTCTAAAACCAGTCCACTTCTGGGATTTCTAAAACCAGTCCACTTCTGGGATTTCTGAAACCAGTCCACTTCTGGGATTTCTAAAACCAGTCCACTTCCGGGATTTCTAAAACCAGTCCACTTCCGGGATTTCTAAAACCAGTCCACTTCTGGGATTTCTAAAACCAGTCCACTTCCAGGATTTCTAAAACCAGTCCACTTGCGGGATTTCTAAAACCAGTCCATTTCTGGGGTTTCTAAAACCAGTCCACTTCTGGGATTTCTAAAACCAGTCCACTTCCGGGATTTCTAAAACTAGTCCACTTCTGGGATTTCTAAAACTAGTCCACTTCTTGGATTTCTAAAACCAGTCCACTTCTGGGATTTCTAAAACCAGTCCACTTCCGGGGTTTCTAAAACCAGTCCACTTCCGGGATTTCTGAAACCAGTCCACTTCCGGGATTTCTAAAACCAGTCCACTTCTGGGGTTTCTAAAACCAGTCCACTTCCAGGATTTCTAAAACCAGTCCACTTCTGGGATTTCTAAAACCAGTCCACTTCTGGGGTTTCTAAAACCAGTCCACTTCCAGGATTTCTAAAACCAGTCCACTTCTGGGATTTCTAAAACCAGTCCACTTCCGGTATTTCTAAAACCAGCCCACTTCAGGGATTTCTAAAACTAGTCCACTTCCAGGATTTCTGAAACCAGTCCACTTCTGGGATTTCTAAAACCAGTCCACTTCCGGGATTTCTAAAACTAGTCCACTTCCAGGATTTCTGAAACCAGTCCACTTCTGGGATTTCTGAAACCAGTCCACCTCTGGGATTTCTAAAACCAGTCCACTTCCGGGATTTCTAAAACCAGTCCACTTCCGGGATTTCTAAAACCAGTCCACTTGCGGGATTTCTAAAACCAGTCCACTTCTGGGGTTTCTAAAACCAGTCCACTTCCGGGATTTCTAAAACCAGTCCATTTCTGGGGTCTCTAAAACCAGTCCACTTCCAGGATTTCTAAAACCAGTCCACTTCCAAGATTTCTAAAACCAGTCCACTTCTGGGATTTCTAAAACCAGTCCACTTCTGGGATTTCTTAAACCAGTCGATTTCTGGGATTTCTAAAACTAGTCCACTTCTGGGATTTCTAAAACCAGTCCACTTCTGGGATTTCTAAAACCAGTCCACTTCTGGGATTTCTAAAACCAGTCCACTTCCGGGGTTTCTAAAACCAGTCCACTTCCGGGATTTCTGAAACCAGTCCACTTCCGGGATTTCTAAAACCAGTCCACTTCCAGGATTTCTAAAACTAGTCCACTTCTGGGATTTCTGAAACCAGTCCACTTCCGGGATTTCTAAAACCAATCCACTTCCGGGATTTCTGAAACCAGTCCACTTCCGGGATTTCTAAAACCAGTCCACCTCCAGGATTTCTAAAACTAGTCCACTTCTGGGATTTCTGAAACCAGTCCACTTCTGGGATTTCTGAAACCAGTCCACTTCTGGGGTTTCTAAAACCAGTCCACTTCCGGGATTTCTAAAACCAGTCCACTTCTGGGATTTCTAAAACGAGTCCACTTCCGGGATTTCTGAAACCAGTCCACTTCTGGGATTTCTGAAACCAGTCCACTTCTGGGATTTCTGAAACCAGTCCACTTCTGGGGTTTCTAAAACCAGTCCACTTCCGGGATTTCTAAAACCAGTCCACTTCTGGGATTTCTAAAACGAGTCCACTTCCGGGATTTCTAAAACCAGTCCACTTCAGGGATTTCTAAAACCAGTCCACTTCTGGGATTTCTAAAACCAGTCCACTTCCAGGATTTCTGAAACCAGTCCACTTCTGGGATTTCTGAAACCAGTCCACTTCTGGGGTTTCTAAAACCAGTCCACTTCCAGGATTTCTAAAACCAGTCCACTTCTGGGGTTTCTAAAACCAGTCCACTTCTGGGATTTCTAAAACCAGTCCACTTCTGGGGTTTCTAAAACCAGTCCACTTCTGGGATTTCTAAAACCAGTCCACTTCCGGGATTTCTAAAACCAGTCCACTTCTGGGATTTCTAAAACCAGTCCACTTCTGGGATTTCTAAAACCAGTCCACTTCCGGGATTTCTAAAACCAGTCCACTTCTGGGATTTCTAAAACCAGTCCACTTCTGGGGTTTCTAAAACCAGTCCACTTCCGGGATTTCTAAAACCAGTCCACTTCTGGGATTTCTAAAACCAGTCCACTTCTGGGATTTCTAAAACCAGTCCACTTCTGGGGTTTCTAAAACTAGTCCACTTCGGGGATTTCTAAAACTAGTCTGCTTCTGGGGTTTCTAAAACCAGTCCACTTCCAGGATTTCTAAAACCAGTCCACTTCTGGGGTTTCTAAAACCAGTCCACTTCCAGGATTTCTGAAACCAGTCCACTTCCGGGATTTCTAAAACTAGTCCATTTCTGGGATTTCTAAAACTAGTCCACTTCCAGGATTTCTAAAACCAGTCCACTTCTGGGATTTCTAAAACCAGTCCACTTCCGGGATTTCTAAAACCAGTCCACTTCTGGGGTTTCTAAAACCAGTCCACTTCCGGGATTTCTAAAACCAGTCCACTTCTGGGGTTTCTAAAACCAGTCCACTTCCGGGATTTCTAAAACCAGTCCACTTCCGGGATTTCTAAAACCAGTCCACTTCCGGGATTTCTAAAACAAGTCCACTTCCGGGGTTTCTAAAACCAGTCCACTTCCGGGGTTTCTAAAACCAGTCCACTTCTGGGATTTCTAAAACTAGTCCACTTCTGGGATTTCTAAAACTAGTCCACTTCTGGGGTTTCTAAAACCAGTCCACTTCAGGGATTTCTAAAACCAGTCCACTTCCAGGATTTCTAAAACTAGTCCACTTCTGGGATTTCTGAAACCAGTCCACTTCCGGGATTTCTGAAACCAGTCCACTTCCGGGATTTCTAAAACCAGTCCACTTCCAGGATTTCTGAAACCAGTCCACTTCCGGGATTTCTGAAACCAGTCCACTTCTGGGATTTCTAAAACCAGTCCACTTCCGGGACTTCTGAAACCAGTCCACTTCTGGGATTTCTAAAACCAGTCCACTTCTGGGATTTCTAAAACCAGTCCACTTCTGGGATTTCTAAAACCAGTCCACTTCTGGGATTTCTGAAACCAGTCCAGTTCTGGGATTTCTAAAACCAGTCCACTTCTGGGATTTCTAAAGCCAGTCCACTTCTGGGATTTCTAAAACCAGTCCACTTCTGGGATTTCTAAAACCAGTCCACTTCTGGGATTTCTAAAACCAGTCCACTTCCGGGATTTCTAAAACCAGTCCACTTCCGGGATTTCTAAAACCAGTCCACTTCTGGGATTTCTAAAACCAGTCCACTTCCAGGATTTCTAAAACCAGTCCACTTCTGGGATTTCTAAAACCAGTCCATTTCTGGGGTTTCTAAAACCAGTCCACTTCTGGGATTTCTAAAACCAGTCCACTTCCGGGATTTCTAAAACTAGTCCACTTCTGGGATTTCTAAAACTAGTCCACTTCTTGGATTTCTAAAACCAGTCCACTTCCAGGATTTCTAAAAACCAGTCCACTTCTGGGGTTTCTAAAAGCAGTCCACTTCTGGGATTTCTAAAACCAGTCCACTTCCAGGATTTCTAAAACCAGTCCACTTCTGGGGTTTCTAAAAGCAGTCCACTTCTGGGGTTTCTAAAACCAGTCCACTTCTGGGATTTCTAAAACTAGTCCACTTCCGGGATTTCTAAAACCAGTCCACTTCTGGGATTTCTAAAACCAGTCCACTTCCGGGATTTCTAAAACCAGTCCACTTCTGGGATTTCTAAAACCAGTCCACTTCCGGGATTTCTAAAACCAGTCCACTTGCGGGATTTCTAAAACCAGTCCACTTCTGGGGTTTCTAAAACCAGTCCACTTCCGGGATTTCTAAAACCAGTCCATTTCTGGGGTCTCTAAAACCAGTCCACTTCCAGGATTTCTAAAACCAGTCCACTTCCAGGATTTCTAAAACCAGTCCACTTCCGGGATTTCTAAAACCAGTCCACTTCTGGGATTTCTTAAACCAGTCGATTTCTGGGATTTCTAAAACCAGTCCACTTCCAGGATTTCTAAAACTAGTCCACTTCCAGGATTTCTAAAACCAGTCCACTTCCAGGATTTCTAAAACTAGTCCACTTCCGGGATTTCTAAAACCAGTCCACTTCTGGGATTTCTAAAACCAGTCCACTTCTGGGATTTCTAAAACCAGTCCACTTCCGGGGTTTCTAAAACCAGTCCACTTCCGGGATTTCTGAAACCAGTCCACTTCCGGGATTTCTAAAACCAGTCCACTTCCAGGATTTCTAAAACTAGTCCACTTCTGGGATTTCTGAAACCAGTCCACTTCCGGGATTTCTAAAACCAGTCCACTTCTGGGATTTCTGAAACCAGTCCACTTCTGGGATTTCTGAAACCAGTCCACTTCTGGGGTTTCTAAAACCAGTCCACTTCCGGGATTTCTAAAACCAGTCCACTTCTGGGATTTCTAAAACGAGTCCACTTCCGGGATTTCTAAAACCAGTCCACTTCTGGGATTTCTAAAACCAGTCCACTTCTGGGATTTCTAAAACCAGTCCACTTCCAGGATTTCTGAAACCAGTCCACTTCTGGGATTTCTGAAACCAGTCCACTTCCGGGATTTCTAAAACTAGTCCATTTCTGGGATTTCTAAAACTAGTCCACTTCCAGGATTTCTAAAACCAGTCCACTTCTGGGATTTCTAAAACCAGTCCACTTCTGGGGTTTCTAAAAGCAGTCCACTTCTGGGATTTCTAAAACCAGTCCACTTCCAGGATTTCTAAAACCAGTCCACTTCTGGGGTTTCTAAAAGCAGTCCACTTCTGGGGTTTCTAAAACCAGTCCACTTCTGGGATTTCTAAAACTAGTCCACTTCCGGGATTTCTAAAACCAGTCCACTTCTGGGATTTCTAAAACCAGTCCACTTCCGGGATTTCTAAAACCAGTCCACTTCTGGGATTTCTAAAACCAGTCCACTTCCGGGATTTCTAAAACCAGTCCACTTGCGGGATTTCTAAAACCAGTCCACTTCTGGGGTTTCTAAAACCAGTCCACTTCTGGCATATCTAAAACCAGTCCACTTCTGGGATTTCTAAAACCAGTCCACTTCTGGGATTTCTAAAACCAGTCCACTTCTGGGATTTCTAAAACCAGTCCACTTCTGGGATTTCTGAAACCAGTCCACTTCTGGGATTTCTAAAACCAGTCCACTTCCGGGATTTCTAAAACCAGTCCACTTCCGGGATTTCTAAAACCAGTCCACTTCTGGGATTTCTAAAACCAGTCCACTTCTGGGATTTCTAAAACCAGTCCACTTCCGGGGTTTCTAAAACCAGTCCACTTCCGGGATTTCTGAAACCAGTCCACTTCCGGGATTTCTAAAACCAGTCCACTTCCAGGATTTCTAAAACTAGTCCACTTCTGGGATTTCTGAAACCAGTCCACTTCCGGGATTTCTAAAACCAGTCCACTTCTGGGATTTCTGAAACCAGTCCACTTCTGGGATTTCTGAAACCAGTCCACTTCTGGGGTTTCTAAAACCAGTCCACTTCCAGGATTTCTAAAACCAGTCCACTTCTGGGATTTCTAAAACCAGTCCACTTCTGGGATTTCTAAAACCAGTCCACTTCCAGGATTTCTAAAACCAGTCCACTTCTGGGGTTTCTAAAAGCAGTCCACTTCTGGGATTTCTAAAACCAGTCCACTTCCAGGATTTCTAAAACCAGTCCACTTCTGGGGTTTCTAAAAGCAGTCCACTTCTGGGGTTTCTAAAACCAGTCCACTTCTGGGATTTCTAAAACTAGTCCACTTCCGGGATTTCTAAAACCAGTCCACTTCCAGGATTTCTAAAACCAGTCCACTTCCGGGATTTCTAAAACCAGTCCACTTCTGGGATTTCTTAAACCAGTCGATTTCTGGGATTTCTAAAACCAGTCCACTTCCAGGATTTCTAAAACTAGTCCACTTCCAGGATTTCTAAAACCAGTCCACTTCCAGGATTTCTAAAACTAGTCCACTTCCGGGATTTCTAAAACCAGTCCACTTCTGGGATTTCTAAAACCAGTCCACTTCTGGGATTTCTAAAACCAGTCCACTTCCGGGGTTTCTAAAACCAGTCCACTTCCGGGATTTCTGAAACCAGTCCACTTCCGGGATTTCTAAAACCAGTCCACTTCCAGGATTTCTAAAACTAGTCCACTTCTGGGATTTCTGAAACCAGTCCACTTCCGGGATTTCTAAAACCAGTCCACTTCTGGGATTTCTGAAACCAGTCCACTTCTGGGATTTCTGAAACCAGTCCACTTCTGGGGTTTCTAAAACCAGTCCACTTCCGGGATTTCTAAAACCAGTCCACTTCTGGGATTTCTAAAACGAGTCCACTTCCGGGATTTCTAAAACCAGTCCACTTCAGGGATTTCTAAAACCAGTCCACTTCTGGGATTTCTAAAACCAGTCCACTTCCAGGATTTCTGAAACCAGTCCACTTCTGGGATTTCTGAAACCAGTCCACTTCCGGGATTTCTAAAACTAGTCCATTTCTGGGATTTCTAAAACTAGTCCACTTCCAGGATTTCTAAAACCAGTCCACTTCTGGGATTTCTAAAACCAGTCCACTTCTGGGGTTTCTAAAACCAGTCCACTTCTGGGATTTCTAAAACCAGTCCACTTCCAGGATTTCTTAAACCAGTCCACTTCTGGGGTTTCTAAAAGCAGTCCACTTCTGGGATTTCTAAAACCAGTCCCCTTCTGGGGTTTCTAAAACCAGTCCACTTCTGGGATTTCTAAAACCAGTCCACTTCCGGGATTTCTAAAACCAGTCCACTTCTGGGATTTCTAAAACCAGTCCACTTCTGGGGTTTCTAAAACTAGTCCACTTCTGGGATTTCTAAAACTAGTCCACTTCTGGGGTTTCTAAAACCAGTCCACTTCCAGGATTTCTAAAACCAGTCCACTTCTGGGGTTTCTAAAACCAGTCCACTTCCAGGATTTCTGAAACCAGTCCACTTCCGGGATTTCTAAAACTAGTCCATTTCTGGGATTTCTAAAACTAGTCCACTTCCAGGATTTCTAAAACCAGTCCACTTCTGGGATTTCTAAAACCAGTCCACTTCTAGGATTTCTAAAACCAGTCCACTTCCGGGATTTCTGAAACCAGTCCACTTCCAGGATTTCTGAAACCAGTCCACTTCCAGGATTTCTACAACCAGTCCACTTCCCGGGTTTCTAAAACCAGTCCACTTCTGGGATTTCTAAAACCAGTCCACTTCCAGGATTTCTAAAACCAGTCCACTTCTGGGGTTTCTAAAAGCAGTCCACTTCTGGGATTTCTAAAACCAGTCCACTTCTGGGGTTTCTAAAACCAGTCCACTTCTGGGGTTTCTAAAACCAGTCCACTTCTGGGATTTCTAAAACCAGTCCACTTCTGGGGTTTCTAAAACCAGTCCACTTCTGGGGTTTCTAAAACCAGTCCACTTCTGGGATATCTAAAACCAGTCCACTTCTGGGATTTCTAAAACCAGTCCACTTCTGGGATTTCTAAAACCAGTCCACTTCTGGGATTTCTAAAACCAGTCCACTTCTGGGATTTCTGAAACCAGTCCACTTCTGGGATTTCTAAAACCAGTCCACTTCCGGGATTTCTAAAACCAGTCCACTTCCGGGATTTCTAAAACCAGTCCACTTCTGGGATTTCTAAAACCAGTCCACTTCTGGGATTTCTAAAACCAGTCCACTTCTGGGATTTCTAAAACCAGTCCACTTCCGGGATTTCTAAAACCAGTCCACTTCCGGGATTTCTAAAACCAGTCCACTTCTGGGATTTCTAAAACCAGTCCACTTCCAGGATTTCTAAAACCAGTCCACTTCTGGGATTTCTAAAACCAGTCCACTTCCAGGATTTCTAAAACCAGTCCACTTCTGGGATTTCTAAAACCAGTCCACTTCTGGGATTTCTGAAACCAGTCCACTTCCGGGATTTCTAAAACCAGTCCACTTCTGGGGTTTCTAAAACCAGTCCACTTCTGGGGTTTCTAAAACCAGTCCACTTCTGGCATATCTAAAACCAGTCCACTTCTGGGATTTCTAAAACCAGTCCACTTCTGGGATTTCTAAAACCAGTCCACTTCTGGGATTTCTAAAACCAGTCCACTTCTGGGATTTCTGAAACCAGTCCACTTCTGGGATTTCTAAAACCAGTCCACTTCCGGGATTTCTAAAACCAGTCCACTTCCGGGATTTCTAAAACCAGTCCACTTCTGGGATTTCTAAAACCAGTCCACTTCTGGGATTTCTAAAACCAGTCCACTTCCGGGATTTCTAAAACCAGTCCACTTCCGGGATTTCTAAAACCAGTCCACTTCTGGGATTTCTAAAACCAGTCCACTTCTGGGATTTCTAAAACCAGTCCACTTCTGGGATTTCTAAAACCAGTCCACTTCCGGGATTTCTAAAACCAGTCCACTTCTGGGATTTCTAAAACCAGTCCACTTCCAGGATTTCTAAAACCAGTCCACTTCTGGGATTTCTAAAACCAGTCCACTTCCAGGATTTCTAAAACCAGTCCACTTCTGGGATTTCTAAAACCAGTCCACTTCTGGGATTTCTGAAACCAGTCCACTTCCGGGATTTCTAAAACCAGTCCACTTCTGGGATTTCTAAAACCAGTCCACTTCCAGGATTTCTAAAACCAGTCCACTTCTGGGATTTCTAAAACCAGTCCACTTCCAGGATTTCTAAAACCAGTCCACTTCTGGGATTTCTGAAACCAGTCCACTTCTGGGATTTCTAAAACCAGTCCACTTCCGGGATTTCTAAAACCAGTCCACTTACAGGATTTCTGAAACCAGTCCACTTCTGGGATTTCTGAAACCAGTCCACTTCTGGGATTTCTAAAACCAGTCCACTTCTGGGATTTCTAAAACCAGTCCACTTCCGGGATTTCTAAAACCAGTCCACTTCTGGGGTTTCTAAAACCAGTCCACTTCTGGGGTTTCTAAAACCAGTCCACTTCCGGGATTTCTAAAACCAGTCCACTTCTGGGGTTTCTAAAACCAGTCCAGTTCCGGGATTTCTAAAACCAGTCCATTTCTGGGGTTTCTAAAACCAGTCCACTTCTGGGATTTCTAAAACCAGTCCACTTCCGGGATTTCTAAAACTAGTCCACTTCTGGGATTTCTAAAACTAGTCCACTTCTGGGATTTCTAAAACCAGTCCACTTCTGGGATTTCTAAAACCAGTCCACTTCCGGGGTTTCTAAAACCAGTCCACTTCCGGGATTTCTGAAACCAGTCCACTTCCGGGATTTCTAAAACCAGTCCACTTCTGGGGTTTCTAAAACCAGTCCACTTCCAGGATTTCTAAAACCAGTCCACTTCTGGGATTTCTAAAACCAGTCCACTTCTGGGGTTTCTAAAACCAGTCCACTTCCAGGATTTCTAAAACCAGTCCACTTCTGGGATTTCTAAAACCAGTCCACTTCCGGGATTTCTAAAACCAGCCCACTTCAGGGATTTCTGAAACCAGTCCACTTCTGGGATTTCTAAAACCAGTCCACTTCCGGGATTTCTAACACCAGTCCACTTCCAGGATTTCTGAAACCAGTCCACTTCTGGGATTTCTGAAACCAGTCCACCTCTGGGATTTCTAAAACCAGTCCACTTCCGGGATTTCTAAAACCAGTCCACTTCCGGGATTTCTAAAACCAGTCCACTTGCGGGATTTCTAAAACCAGTCCACTTCTGGGGTTTCTAAAACCAGTCCACTTCCGGGATTTCTAAAACCAGTCCATTTCTGGGGTCTCTAAAACTAGTCCACTACCAGGATTTCTAAAACCAGTCCACTTCCAGGATTTCTAAAACCAGTCCACTTCTGGGATTTCTAAAACCAGTCCACTTCTGGGATTTCTTAAACCAGTCTATTTCTGGGATTTCTAAAACTAGTCCACTTCTGGGATTTCTAAAACCAGTCCACTTCTGGGATTTCTAAAACCAGTCCACTTCCGGGGTTTCTAAAACCAGTCCACTTCCGGGATTTCTAAAACCAGTCCACTTCCGGGATTTCTAAAACCAGTCCACTTCCAGGATTTCTAAAACTAGTCCACTTCTGGGATTTCTGAAACCAGTCCACTTCTGGGATTTCTGAAACCAGTCCACTTCTGGGGTTTCTAAAACCAGTCCACTTCCGGGATTTCTAAAACCAGTCCACTTCAGGGATTTCTAAAACCAGTCCACTTCTGGGATTTCTAAAACCAGTCCACTTCCAGGATTTCTGAAACCAGTCCACTTCTGGGATTTCTCAAACCAGTCCACTTCTGGGGTTTCTAAAACCAGTCCACTTCCTGGATTTCTAAAACCAGTCCACTTCTGGGGTTTCTAAAACCAGTCCACTTCTGGGATTTCTAAAACCAGTCCACTTCTGGAATTTCTAAAACCAGTCCACTTCCGGGATTTCTAAAACCAGTCCACTTCTGGGATTTCTAAAACCAGTCCACTTCTGGGATTTCTAAAACCAGTCCACTTCCGGGATTTCTAAAACCAGTCCACTTCTGGGATTTCTAAAACCAGTCCACTTCTGGGGTTTCTAAAACCAGTCCACTTCCGGGATTTCTAAAACCAGTCCACTTCTTGGATTTCTAAAACCAGTCCACTTCTGGGATTTCTAAAACCAGTCCACTTCCGGGATTTCTAAAACCAGTCCACTTCTGGGATTTCTAAAACCAGTCCACTTCTGGGGTTTCTAAAACTAGTCCACTTCGGGGATTTCTAAAACTAGTCCACTTCTGGGGTTTCTAAAACCAGTCCACTTCCAGGATTTCTAAAACCAGTCCACTTCTGGGGTTTCTAAAACCAGTCCACTTCCAGGATTTCTGAAACCAGTCCACTTCCGGGATTTCTAAAACTAGTCCATTTCTGGGATTTCTAAAACTAGTCCACTTTCAGGATTTCTAAAACCAGTCCACTTCTGGGATTTCTAAAACCAGTCCACTTCTAGGATTTCTAAAACCAGTCCACTTCCAGGATTTCTAAAACCAGTCCACTTCCAGGATTTCTGAAACCAGTCCACTTCCAGGATTTCTGAAACCAGTCCACTTCCAGGATTTCTACAACCAGTCAACTTCTGGGGTTTCTAAAACCAGTCCACTTCTGGGATTTCTAAAACCAGTCCACTTCCAGGATTTCTAAAACCAGTCCACTTCTGGGGTTTCTAAAAGCAGTCCACTTCTGGGATTTCTAAAACCAGTCCACTTCTGGGGTTTCTAAAACCAGTCCACTTCTGGGGTTTCTAAAACCAGTCCACTTCTGGGATTTCTAAAACCAGTCCACTTCTGGGGTTTCTAAAACCAGTCCACTTCTGGGGTTTCTAAAACCAGTCCACTTCTGGGATTTCTAAAACCAGTCCACTTCTGGGGTTTCTAAAACCAGTCCACTTCCAGTATTTCTAAAACCAGTCCACTTCTGGGGTTTCTAAAACCAGTCCACTTCTGGGGTTTCTAAAACCAGTCCACTTCCAGGATTTCTAAAACCAGTCCACTTCCAGGATTTCTAAAACCAGTCCACTTCCAGGATTTCTAAAACCAGTCCACTTCCAGGATTTCTGAAACCAGTCCACTTCCAGGATTTCTAAAACTAGTCCACTTCTGGGATTTCCGAAACCAGTCCACTTCTGGGGTTTCTAAAAGCAGTCCACTTCTGGGATTTCTAAAACCAGTCCACTTCTGGGGTTTCTAAAACCAGTCCACTTCCGGGATTTCTAAAACCAGTCCACTTCTGGGATTTCTAAAACCAGTCCACTTCTGGGATTTCTAAAACCAGTCCACTTCCGGGATTTCTAAAACCAGTCCACTTCTGGGATTTCTAAAACCAGTCCACTTCTGGGGTTTCTAAAACTAGTCCACTTCGGGGATTTCTAAAACTAGTCCACTTCTGGGGTTTCTAAAACCAGTCCACTTCCAGGATTTCTAAAACCAGTCCACTTCTGGGGTTTCTAAAACCAGTCCACTTCCAGGATTTCTGAAACCAGTCCACTTCCGGGATTTCTAAAACTAGTCCATTTCTGGGATTTCTAAAACTAGTCCACTTTCAGGATTTCTAAAACCAGTCCACTTCTGGGATTTCTAAAACCAGTCCACTTCTAGGATTTCTAAAACCAGTCCACTTCCAGGATTTCTAAAACCAGTCCACTTCCAGGATTTCTGAAACCAGTCCACTTCCAGGATTTCTGAAACCAGTCCACTTCCAGGATTTCTACAACCAGTCAACTTCTGGGGTTTCTAAAACCAGTCCACTTCTGGGATTTCTAAAACCAGTCCACTTCCAGGATTTCTAAAACCAGTCCACTTCTGGGGTTTCTAAAAGCAGTCCACTTCTGGGATTTCTAAAACCAGTCCACTTCTGGGGTTTCTAAAACCAGTCCACTTCTGGGGTTTCTAAAACCAGTCCACTTCTGGGATTTCTAAAACCAGTCCACTTCTGGGGTTTCTAAAACCAGTCCACTTCTGGGGTTTCTAAAACCAGTCCACTTCTGGGATTTCTAAAACCAGTCCACTTCTGGGGTTTCTAAAACCAGTCCACTTCCAGTATTTCTAAAACCAGTCCACTTCTGGGGTTTCTAAAACCAGTCCACTTCTGGGGTTTCTAAAACCAGTCCACTTCCAGGATTTCTAAAACCAGTCCACTTCCAGGATTTCTAAAACCAGTCCACTTCCAGGATTTCTGAAACCAGTCCACTTCCAGGATTTCTAAAACTAGTCCACTTCTGGGATTTCCGAAACCAGTCCACTTCTGGGATTTCTGAAACCAGTCCACTTCTGGGGTTTCTAAAACCAGTCCACTTCTGGGATTTCTAAAACCAGTCCACTTCTGGGATTTCTAAAACCAGTCCACTTCTGGGATTTCTAAAACCAGTCCACTTCTGGGATTTCTAAAACCAGTCCACTTCTGGGATTTCTAAAACCAGTCCACTTCCGGGGTTTCTAAAACCAGTCCACTTCCAGGATTTCTAAAACCAGTCCACTTCTGGGATTTCTAAAACCAGTCCACTTCTGGGATTTCGAAAACCAGTCCACTTCTGGGATTTCTGAAACCAGTCCACTTCTGGAATTTCTAAAACCAGTCCACTTCTGGGATTTCTAAAAATAGTCCACTTCCAGGATTTCTAAAACCAGTCCACTTATGGGGTTTCTAAAACCAGTCCACTTCCAGGACTTCTAAAACCAGTCCACTTCCAGGATTTCTAAAACCAGTCCACTTCTGGGGTTTCTAAAACCAGTCCACTTCCAGGATTTCTAAAACCAGTCCACTTCTGGGATTTCTAAAACCAGTCCACTTCTGGGATTTCTAAAACTAGTCCACTTCTGGGGTTTCTAAAACCAGTCCACTTCCAGGATTTCTAAAACCAGTCCACTTCTGGGGTTTCTAAAACCAGTCCACTTCCAGGATTTCTGAAACCAGTCCACTTCCGGGATTTCTAAAACTAGTCCATTTCTGGGATTTCTAAAACTAGTCCACTTTCAGGATTTCTAAAACCAGTCCACTTCTGGGATTTCTAAAACCAGTCCACTTCTAGGATTTCTAAAACCAGTCCACTTCCAGGATTTCTAAAACCAGTCCACTTCCAGGATTTCTGAAACCAGTCCACTTCCAGGATTTCTGAAACCAGTCCACTTCCAGGATTTCTACAACCAGTCCACTTCTGGGGTTTCTAAAAGCAGTCCACTTCTGGGATTTCTAAAACCAGTCCACTTCCAGGATTTCTAAAACCAGTCCACTTCTGGGGTTTCTAAAAGCAGTCCACTTCTGGGATTTCTAAAACCAGTCCACTTCTGGGGTTTCTAAAACCAGTCCACTTCTGGGGTTTCTAAAACCAGTCCACTTCTGGGATTTCTAAAACCAGTCCACTTCTGGGGTTTCTAAAACCAGTCCACTTCTGGGGTTTCTAAAACCAGTCCACTTCTGGGATTTCTAAAACCAGTCCACTTCTGGGGTTTCTAAAACCAGTCCACTTCCAGTATTTCTAAAACCAGTCCACTTCTGGGGTTTCTAAAACCAATCCACTTCCAGGATTTCTAAAACCAGTCCACTTCCAGGATTTCTAAAACCAGTCCACTTCCAGGATTTCTGAAACCAGTCCACTTCCAGGATTTCTAAAACTAGTCCACTTCTGGGATTTCTAAAACCAGTCCACTTCCAGGATTTCTAAAACCAGTCCACTTCCAGGATTTCTGAAACCAGTCCACTTCCAGGATTTCTAAAACTAGTCCACTTCTGGGATTTCTAAAACTAGTCCACTTCTGGGATTTCTAAAACCAGTCCACTTCTGGGATTTCTGAAACCAGTCCACTTCTGGGGTTTCTAAAACCAGTCCACTTCTGGGATTTCTAAAACCAGTCCACTTCTGGGATTTCTAAAACCAGTCCACTTCTGGGATTTCTAAAACCAGTCCACTTCTGGGATTTCTAAAACCAGTCCACTTCTGGGATTTCTAAAACCAGTCCACTTCCGGGGTTTCTAAAACCAGTCCACTTCCAGGATTTCTAAAACCAGTCCACTTCTGGGATTTCTAAAACCAGTCCACTTCTGGGATTTCGAAAACCAGTCCACTTCTGGGATTTCTGAAACCAGTCCACTTCTGGAATTTCTAAAACCAGTCCACTTCTGGGATTTCTAAAAATAGTCCACTTCCAGGATTTCTAAAACCAGTCCACTTATGGGGTTTCTAAAACCAGTCCACTTCCAGGATTTCTAAAACCAGTCCACTTCCAGGATTTCTAAAACCAGTCCACTTCTGGGGTTTCTAAAACCAGTCCACTTCCAGGATTTCTAAAACCAGTCCACTTCTGGGATTTCTAAAACCAGTCCACTTCTGGGATTTCTGAAACCAGTCCACTTCCAGGATTTCTAAAACCAGTCCACTTCTGGGGTTTCTAAAAGCAGTCCACTTCTGGGATTTCTAAAACCAGTCCACTTCTGGGGTTTCTAAAACCAGTCCACTTCTGGGGTTTCTAAAACCAGTCCACTTCTGGGATTTCTAAAACCAGTCCACTTCTGGGGTTTCTAAAACCAGTCCACTTCTGGGGTTTCTAAAACCAGTCCACTTCTGGGATTTCTAAAACCAGTCCACTTCTGGGGTTTCTAAAACCAGTCCACTTCCAGTATTTCTAAAACCAGTCCACTTCTGGGGTTTCTAAAACCAGTCCACTTCTGGGGTTTCTAAAACCAGTCCACTTCCAGGATTTCTAAAACCAGTCCACTTCCAGGATTTCTAAAACCAGTCCACTTCCAGGATTTCTGAAACCAGTCCACTTCCAGGATTTCTAAAACTAGTCCACTTCTGGGATTTCCGAAACCAGTCCACTTCTGGGATTTCTGAAACCAGTCCACTTCTGGGGTTTCTAAAACCAGTCCACTTCTGGGATTTCTAAAACCAGTCCACTTCTGGGATTTCTAAAACCAGTCCACTTCTGGGATTTCTAAAACCAGTCCACTTCTGGGGTTTCTAAAACCAGTCCACTTCCGGGATTTCTAAAACCAGTCCACTTCTGGGATTTCTAAAACCAGTCCACTTCTGGGATTTCTAAAACCAGTCCACTTCCGGGATTTCTAAAACCAGTCCACTTCTGGGATTTCTAAAACCAGTCCACTTCTGGGGTTTCTAAAACTAGTCCACTTCGGGGATTTCTAAAACTAGTCCACTTCTGGGGTTTCTAAAACCAGTCCACTTCCAGGATTTCTAAAACCAGTCCACTTCTGGGGTTTCTAAAACCAGTCCACTTCCAGGATTTCTGAAACCAGTCCACTTCCGGGATTTCTAAAACTAGTCCATTTCTGGGATTTCTAAAACTAGTCCACTTTCAGGATTTCTAAAACCAGTCCACTTCTGGGATTTCTAAAACCAGTCCACTTCTAGGATTTCTAAAACCAGTCCACTTCCAGGATTTCTAAAACCAGTCCACTTCCAGGATTTCTGAAACCAGTCCACTTCCAGGATTTCTGAAACCAGTCCACTTCCAGGATTTCTACAACCAGTCCACTTCTGGGGTTTCTAAAACCAGTCCACTTCTGGGATTTCTAAAACCAGTCCACTTCCAGGATTTCTAAAACCAGTCCACTTCTGGGGTTTCTAAAAGCAGTCCACTTCTGGGATTTCTAAAACCAGTCCACTTCTGGGGTTTCTAAAACCAGTCCACTTCTGGGGTTTCTAAAACCAGTCCACTTCTGGGATTTCTAAAACCAGTCCACTTCTGGGATTTCTAAAACCAGTCCACTTCTGGGGTTTCTAAAACCAGTCCACTTCTGGGATTTCTAAAACCAGTCCACTTCTGGGGTTTCTAAAACCAGTCCACTTCCAGTATTTCTAAAACCAGTCCACTTCTGGGGTTTCTAAAACCAGTCCACTTCTGGGGTTTCTAAAACCAGTCCACTTCCAGGATTTCTAAAACCAGTCCACTTCCAGGATTTCTAAAACCAGTCCACTTCCAGGATTTCTGAAACCAGTCCACTTCCAGGATTTCTAAAACTAGTCCACTTCTGGGATTTCCGAAACCAGTCCACTTCTGGGATTTCTGAAACCAGTCCACTTCTGGGGTTTCTAAAACCAGTCCACTTCTGGGATTTCTAAAACCAGTCCACTTCTGGGATTTCTAAAACCAGTCCACTTCTGGGATTTCTAAAACCAGTCCACTTCTGGGATTTCTAAAACCAGTCCACTTCTGGGATTTCTAAAACCAGTCCACTTCCGGGGTTTCTAAAACCAGTCCACTTCCAGGATTTCTAAAACCAGTCCACTTCTGGGATTTCTAAAACCAGTCCACTTCTGGGATTTCGAAAACCAGTCCACTTCTGGGATTTCTGAAACCAGTCCACTTCTGGAATTTCTAAAACCAGTCCACTTCTGGGATTTCGAAAACCAGTCCACTTCTGGGATTTCTGAAACCAGTCCACTTCTGGAATTTCTAAAACCAGTCCACTTCTGGGATTTCTAAAACCAGTCCACTTCCAGGATTTCTAAAACCAGTCCACTTCTGGGGTTTCTAAAACCAGTCCACTTCCAGGATTTCTAAAACCAGTCCACTTCCAGGATTTCTAAAACCAGTCCACTTCTGGGATTTCTGAAACCAGTCCACTTCCAGGATTTCTAAAACCAGTCCACTTCTGGGATTTCTAAAACCAGTCCACTTCTGGGATTTCTGAAACCAGTCCACTTCCAGGATTTCTGAAACCAGTCCACTTCTGGGATTTCTAAAACCAGTCCACTTCTGGGATTTCTAAAACCAGTCCACTTCCAGGATTTCTAAAACCAGTCCACTTCTGGGGTTTCTAAAACCAGTCCACTTCTGGGATTTCTGAAACCAGTCCACTTCTGGGATTTCTAAAACCAGTCCACTTCTGGGGTTTCTAAAACCAGTCCACTTCTGGGATTTCTAAAACCAGTCCACTTCCACGATTTCTAAAACCAGTCCACTTCTGGGGTTTCTAAAACCAGTCCACTTCCAGGATTTCTAAAACCAGTCCACTTCTGGGATTTCTAAAACCAGTCCACTTCTGGGATTTCTAAAACCAGTCCACTTCCAGGATTTCTAAAACCAGTCCACTTCTGGGGTTTCTAAAACCAGTCCACTTCTGGGGTTTCTAAAACCAGTCCACTTCTGGGATTTCTAAAACCAGTCCACTTCCACGATTTCTAAAACCAGTCCACTTCTGGGATTTCTAAAACCAGTCCACTTCCACGATTTCTAAAACCAGTCCACTTCTGGGGTTTCTAAAACCAGTCCACTTCCAGGATTTCTAAAACCAGTCCACTTCTGGGATTTCTAAAACCAGTCCACTTCTGGGATTTCTAAAACCAGTCCACTTCCAGGATTTCTAAAACCAGTCCACTTCTGGGGTTTCTGAAACCAGTCCACTTCTGGGGTTTCTAAAACCAGTCCACTTCTGGGATTTCTAAAACCAGTCCACTTCCACGATTTCTAAAACCAGTCCACTTCTGGGATTTCTAATACCAGTCCACTTCTGGGATTTCTGAAACCAGTCCACTTCTGGGATTTCTGAAACCAGTCCACTTCTGGGATTTCTAAAACCAGTCCACTTCTGGGGTTTCTAAAACCAGTCCATTTCCGGGGTTTCTTAAACCAGTCCACTTCTGGGGTTTCTAAAACCAGTCCACTTCCAGGATTTCTAAAACCAGTCCACTTCTGGGATTTCTAAAACCAGTCCACTTCCGGGATTTCTAAAACCAGTCCACTTCTGGGGTTTCTAAAACCAGTCCACTTCTGGGATTTCTGAAACCAGTCCACTTCTGGAATTTCTAAAACCAGTCCACTTCTGGGATTTCTAAAACCAGTCCACTTCCAGGATTTCTAAAACCAGTCCACTTCTGGGGTTTCTAAAACCAGTCCACTTCCAGGATTTCTAAAACCAGTCCACTTCCAGGATTTCTAAAACCAGTCCACTTCTGGGATTTCTGAAACCAGTCCACTTCCAGGATTTCTAAAACCAGTCCACTTCTGGGATTTCTAAAACCAGTCCACTTCTGGGATTTCTGAAACCAGTCCACTTCCAGGATTTCTGAAACCAGTCCACTTCTGGGATTTCTAAAACCAGTCCACTTCTGGGATTTCTAAAACCAGTCCACTTCCAGGATTTCTAAAACCAGTCCACTTCTGGGGTTTCTAAAACCAGTCCACTTCTGGGATTTCTGAAACCAGTCCACTTCTGGGATTTCTAAAACCAGTCCACTTCTGGGGTTTCTAAAACCAGTCCACTTCTGGGATTTCTAAAACCAGTCCACTTCCACGATTTCTAAAACCAGTCCACTTCTGGGGTTTCTAAAACCAGTCCACTTCCAGGATTTCTAAAACCAGTCCACTTCTGGGATTTCTAAAACCAGTCCACTTCTGGGATTTCTAAAACCAGTCCACTTCCAGGATTTCTAAAACCAGTCCACTTCTGGGGTTTCTAAAACCAGTCCACTTCTGGGGTTTCTAAAACCAGTCCACTTCTGGGATTTCTAAAACCAGTCCACTTCCACGATTTCTAAAACCAGTCCACTTCTGGGATTTCTAAAACCAGTCCACTTCCACGATTTCTAAAACCAGTCCACTTCTGGGGTTTCTAAAACCAGTCCACTTCCAGGATTTCTAAAACCAGTCCACTTCTGGGATTTCTAAAACCAGTCCACTTCTGGGATTTCTAAAACCAGTCCACTTCCAGGATTTCTAAAACCAGTCCACTTCTGGGGTTTCTAAAACCAGTCCACTTCTGGGGTTTCTAAAACCAGTCCACTTCTGGGATTTCTAAAACCAGTCCACTTCCACGATTTCTAAAACCAGTCCACTTCTGGGGTTTCTAAAACCAGTCCACTTCCAGGATTTCTAAAACCAGTCCACTTCTGGGATTTCTAAAACCAGTCCACTTCAAGGATTTCTAATACCAGTCCACTTCTGGGATTTCTGAAACCAGTCCACTTCTGGGATTTCTGAAACCAGTCCACTTCTGGGATTTCTAAAACCAGTCCACTTCTGGGGTTTCTAAAACCAGTCCACTTCCGGGGTTTCTAAAACCAGTCCACTTCTGGGGTTTCTAAAACCAGTCCACTTCCAGGATTTCTAAAACCAGTCCACTTCTGGGATTTCTAAAACCAGTCCACTTCCGGGATTTCTAAAACCAGTCCACTTCTGGGGTTTCTAAAACCAGTCCACTTCTGGGATTTCTAAAACCAGTCCACTTCTGGGATTTCTGAAACCAGTCCACTTCTGGGATTTCTAAAACCAGTCCACTTCCGGGATTTCTAAAACCAGTCCACTTCCGGGATTTCTAAAACCAGTCCACTTCCGGGATTTCTGAAACCAGTCCACTTCCGGGATTTCTGAAACCAGTCCACTTCTGGGGTTTCTAAAACCAGTCCACTTCCAGGATTTCTAAAACCAGTCCACTTCTGGGATTTCTGAAACGAGTCCACTTCTGGGATTTCTGAAACCAGTCCACTTCTGGGGTTTCTAAAACCAGTCCACTTCCAGGATTTCTAAAACCAGTCCACTTCTGGGGTTTCTAAAACCAGTCCACTTCCAGGATTTCTAAAACCAGTCCACTTCCAGGATTTCTGAAACCAGTCCACTTTCTAAAACCAGTCCACTTCCAGGATTTCTAAAACCAGTCCACTTCTGGGGTTTCTAAAACCAGTCCACTTCTGGGATTTCTAAAACCAGTCCACTTCCACGATTTCTAAAACCAGTCCACTTCTGGGGTTTCTAAAACCAGTCCACTTCCAGGATTTCTAAAACCAGTCCACTTCTGGGATTTCTAAAACCAGTCCACTTCCAGGATTTCTAAAACCAGTCCACTTCTGGGGTTTCTAAAACCAGTCCACTTCTGGGGTTTCTAAAACCAGTCCACTTCTGGGATTTCAAAAACCAGTCCACTTCCAGGATTTCTGAAACCAGTCCACTTCCGGGATTTCTAAAACCAGTCCACTTCCGGGATTTCTAAAACCAGTCCACTTCTGGGATTTCTAAAACCAGTCCACTTCTGGGATTTCTAAAACCAGTCCACTTCTGGGATTTCTGAAACCAGTCCACTTCTGGGATTTCTAAAACCAGTCCACTTCAAGGATTTCTAATACCAGTCCACTTCTGGGATTTCTGAAACCAGTCCACTTCTGGGATTTCTGAAACCAGTCCACTTCTGGGATTTCTAAAACCAGTCCACTTCTGGGGTTTCTAAAACCAGTCCATTTCCGGGGTTTCTAAAACCAGTCCACTTCTGGGGTTTCTAAAACCAGTCCACTTCCAGGATTTCTAAAACCAGTCCACTTCTGGGATTTCTAAAACCAGTCCACTTCCGGGATTTCTAAAACCAGTCCACTTCTGGGGTTTCTAAAACCAGTCCACTTCTGGGATTTCTAAAACCAGTCCACTTCTGGGATTTCTGAAACCAGTCCACTTCTGGGATTTCTAAAACCAGTCCACTTCCGGGATTTCTAAAACCAGTCCACTTCCGGGATTTCTAAAACCAGTCCACTTCCGGGATTTCTGAAACCAGTCCACTTCCGGGATTTCTGAAACCAGTCCACTTCTGGGGTTTCTAAAACCAGTCCACTTCCAGGATTTCTAAAACCAGTCCACTTCTGGGATTTCTGAAACCAGTCCACTTCTGGGATTTCTGAAACCAGTCCACTTCTGGGGTTTCTAAAACCAGTCCACTTCCAGGATTTCTAAAACCAGTCCACTTCTGGGGTTTCTAAAACCAGTCCACTTCCAGGATTTCTAAAACCAGTCCACTTCTGGGATTTCTAAAACCAGTCCACTTCCAGGATTTCTAAAACCAGTCCACTTCTGGGGTTTCTAAAACCAGTCCACTTCTGGGGTTTCTAAAACCAGTCCACTTCTGGGATTTCAAAAACCAGTCCACTTCCAGGATTTCTGAAACCAGTCCACTTCCGGGATTTCTAAAACCAGTCCACTTCCGGGATTTCTAAAACCAGTCCACTTCTGGGATTTCTAAAACCAGTCCACTTCTGGGATTTCTAAAACCAGTCCACTTCTGGGATTTCTGAAACCAGTCCACTTCTGGGATTTCTAAAACCAGTCCATTTCCGGGGTTTCTAAAACCAGTCCACTTCTGGGGTTTCTAAAACCAGTCCACTTCCAGGATTTCTAAAACCAGTCCACTTCTGGGATTTCTAAAACCAGTCCACTTCCGGGATTTCTAAAACCAGTCCACTTCTGGGGTTTCTAAAACCAGTCCACTTCTGGGATTTCTAAAACCAGTCCACTTCTGGGATTTCTGAAACCAGTCCACTTCTGGGATTTCTAAAACCAGTCCACTTCCGGGATTTCTAAAACCAGTCCACTTCCGGGATTTCTAAAACCAGTCCACTTCCGGGATTTCTGAAACCAGTCCACTTCCGGGATTTCTGAAACCAGTCCACTTCTGGGGTTTCTAAAACCAGTCCACTTCCAGGATTTCTAAAACCAGTCCACTTCTGGGATTTCTGAAACCAGTCCACTTCTGGGATTTCTGAAACCAGTCCACTTCTGGGGTTTCTAAAACCAGTCCACTTCCAGGATTTCTAAAACCAGTCCACTTCTGGGGTTTCTAAAACCAGTCCACTTCCAGGATTTCTAAAACCAGTCCACTTCCAGGATTTCTGAAACCAGTCCACTTCCAGGATTTCTGAAACCAGTCCACTTCCAGGATTTCTACAACCAGTCCACTTCTGGGGTTTCTAAAACCAGTCCACTTCCAGGATTTCTAAAACCAGTCCACTTCTGGGATTTCTAAAACCAGTCCACTTCCAGGATTTCTAAAACCAGTCCACTTCTGGGGTTTCTAAAAGCAGTCCACTTCTGGGATTTCTAAAACCAGTCCACTTCTGGGGTTTCTAAAACCAGTCCACTTCTGGGGTTTATAAAACCAGTCCACTTCTGGGATTTCTAAAACCAGTCCACTTCTGGGGTTTCTAAAACCAGTCCACTTCTGGGGTTTCTAAAACCAGTCCACTTCTGGGATTTCTAAAACCAGTCCACTTCTGGGGTTTCTAAAACCAGTCCACTTCCAGTATTTCTAAAACCAGTCCACTTCTGGGGTTTCTAAAACCAGTCCACTTCTGGGGTTTCTAAAACCAGTCCACTTCCAGGATTTCTAAAACCAGTCCACTTCCAGGATTTCTAAAACCAGTCCACTTCCAGGATTTCTAAAACCAGTCCACTTCCAGGATTTCTGAAACCAGTCCACTTCCAGGATTTCTAAAACTAGTCCACTTCTGGGATTTCCGAAACCAGTCCACTTCTGGGATTTCTGAAACCAGTCCACTTCTGGGGTTTCTAAAACCAGTCCACTTCTGGGATTTCTAAAACCAGTCCACTTCTGGGATTTCTAAAACCAGTCCACTTCTGGGATTTCTAAAACCAGTCCACTTCTGGGATTTCTAAAACCAGTCCACTTCTGGGATTTCTAAAACCAGTCCACTTCTGGGGTTTCTAAAACCAGTCCACTTCTGGGATTTCTAAAACCAGTCCACTTCTGGGATTTCGAAAACCAGTCCACTTCCAGGATTTCTAAAACCAGTCCACTTCTGGGATTTCTGAAACCAGTCCACTTCTGGAATTTCTAAAACCAGTCCACTTCTGGGATTTCTAAAAATAGTCCACTTCCAGGATTTCTAAAACCAGTCCACTTATGGGGTTTCTAAAACCAGTCCACTTCCAGGATTTCTAAAACCAGTCCACTTCCAGGATTTCTAAAACCAGTCTACTTCTGGGGTTTCTAAAACCAGTCCACTTCCAGGATTTCTAAAACCAGTCCACTTCTGGGATTTCTGAAACCAGTCCATTTCCAGGATTTCTAAAACCAGTCCACTTCTGGGATTTCTAAAACCAGTCCACTTCTGGGATTTCTGAAACCAGTCCACTTCCAGGATTTCTGAAACCAGTCCACTTCTGGGATTTCTAAAACCAGTCCACTTCTGGGATTTCAAAAACCAGTCCACTTCTGGGGTTTCTAAAACCAGTCCACTTCTGGGATTTCTGAAACCAGTCCACTTCTGGGATTTCTAAAACCAGTCCACTTCTGGGGTTTCTAAAACCAGTCCACTTCTGGGATTTCTAAAACCAGTCCACTTCCACGATTTCTAAAACCAGTCCACTTCTGGGGTTTCTAAAACCAGTCCACTTCCAGGATTTCTAAAACCAGTCCACTTCTGGGATTTCTAAAACCAGTCCACTTCCAGGATTTCTAAAACCAGTCCACTTCTGGGGTTTCTAAAACCAGTCCACTTCTGGGGTTTCTAAAACCAGTCCACTTCTGGGATTTCTAAAACCAGTCCACTTCTGGGGTTTCTAAAACCAGTCCACTTCCAGGATTTCTGAAACCAGTCCACTTCCGGGATTTCTAAAACCAGTCCACTTCCGGGATTTCTAAAACCAGTCCACTTCTGGGATTTCTAAAACCAGTCCACTTCTGGGATTTCTAAAACCAGTCCACTTCTGGGATTTCTGAAACCAGTCCACTTCAAGGATTTCTAAAACCAGTCCACTTCTGGGATTTCTAAAACCAGTCCACTTCAAGGATTTCTAAAACCAGTCCACTTCTGGGATTTCTGAAACCAGTCCACTTCTGGGATTTCTGAAACCAGTCCACTTCTGGGATTTCTAAAACCAGTCCACTTCTGGGGTTTCTAAAACCAGTCCATTTCCGGGGTTTCTAAAACCAGTCCACTTCTGGGGTTTCTAAAACCAGTCCACTTCTGGGATTTCTAAAACCAGTCCACTTCCACGATTTCTAAAACCAGTCCACTTCTGGGGTTTCTAAAACCAGTCCACTTCCAGGATTTCTAAAACCAGTCCACTTCTGGGATTTCTAAAACCAGTCCACTTCCAGGATTTCTAAAACCAGTCCACTTCCGGGATTTCTGAAACCAGTCCACTTCCGGGATTTCTAAAACCAGTCCACTTCCGGGATTTCTAAAACCAGTCCACTTCCGGGATTTCTGAAACCAGTCCACTTCCAGGATTTATGAAACCAGTCCACTTCCGGGATTTCTAAAACCAGTCCACTTCTGGGATTTCTAAAACCAGTCCACTTCTGGGATTTGTAAAACCAGTCCACTTCCGGGATTTCTAAAACCAGTCTACTTCCGGGATTTCTGAAACCAGTCCACTTCCAGGATTTCTGAAACCAGTCCACTTCTGGGATTTCTAAAACCAGTCCACTTCTGGGATTTCTAAAACCAGTCCACTTCTGGGATTTGTAAAACCAGTCCACTTCTGGGATTTGTAAAACCAGTCCACTTCCGGGATTTGTAAAACCAGTCCACTTCTGGGATTTCTGAAACCAGTCCACTTCTGGGATTTCTGAAACCAGTCCACTTCTGGGATTTCTGAAACCAGTCCACTTCTGGGATTTCTAAAACCAGTCCACTTCTGGGATTTCTGAAACCAGTCCACTTCTGGGGTTTCTAAAACCAGTCCACTTCTGGGATTTCTAAAACCAGTCCACTTCTGGGATTTCTAAAACCAGTCCACTTCCGGGATTTCTAAAACCAGTCCACTTCCGGGATTTCTAAAGCCAGTCCACTTCCAGCATTTCTGAAACCAGTCCACTTCTGGGATTTCTAAAACCAGTCCACTTCCAGCATTTCTGAAACCAGTCCACTTCTGGGATTTCTAAAACCAGTCCACTTCCGGGATTTCTAAAACCAGTCCACTTCTGGGATTTCTAAAACCAGTCCACTTCTGGGATTTCTAAAACCAGTCCACTTCTGGGGTTTCTAAAACCAGTCCACTTCTGGGATTTCTAAAACCAGTCCACTTCCGGGATTTCTAAAACCAGTCCACTTCTGGGGTTTCTAAAACCAGTCCACTTCCAGGATTTCTAAAACTAGTCCACTTCCGGGATTTCTAAAACCAGTCCACTTCTGGGGTTTCTAAAACCAGTCCACTTCAGGGATTTCTAAAACTAGTCCACTTCTGGGATTTCTGAAACCAGTCCACTTCTGGGGTTTCTGAAACCAGTCCACTTCTGGGATTTCTAAAACCAGTCCACTTCCAGGATTTCTGAAACCAGTCCACTTCTGGGGTTTCTAAAACCAGTCCACTTCCAGGATTTCTGAAACCAGTCCACTTCTGGGGTTTCTAAAACCAGTCCACTTCCAGGATTTCTGAAACCAGTCCACTTCTGGGATTTCTGAAACCAGTCCACTTCTGGGATTTCTAAAACCAGTCCACTTCCAGGATTTCTGAAACCAGTCCACTTCTGGGGTTTCTAAAACCAGTCCACTTCCAGGATTTCTAAAACCAGTCCACTTCTGGGATTTCTGAAACCAGTCCACTTCTGGGGTTTCTAAAACCAGTCCACTTCTGGGATTTCTAAAACCAGTCCACTTCTGGGGTTTCTAAAACCAGTCCACTTCCGGGATTTCTGAAACCAGTCCACTTCCAGGATTTCTGAAACCAGTCCACTTCTGGGATTTCTAAAACCAGTCCACTTCTGGGGTTTCTAAAACCAGTCCACTTCCAGGATTTCTAAAACCAGTCCACTTCCGGGATTTCTGAAACCAGTCCACTTCCAGGATTTCTGAAACCAGTCCACTTCTGGGATTTCTAAAACCAGTCCACTTCCGGGATTTCTAAAACCAGTCCACTTCTGGGATTTCTAAAACCAGTCCACTTCTGGGATTTGTAAAACCAGTCCACTTCTGGGATTTCTAAAACCAGTCCACTTCTGGGATTTCTGAAACCAGTCCACTTCCGGGATTTCTAAAACCAGTCCACTTCTGGGATTTCTAAAACCAGTCCACTTCCAGGATTTGTAAAACCAGTCCACTTCCGGGATTTGTAAAACCAGTCCACTTCCGGGATTTCTGAAACCAGTCCACTTCCAGGATTTCTGAAACCAGTCCACTTCTGGGATTTCTAAAACCAGTCCACTTCCGGGATTTCTAAAACCAGTCCACTTCTGGGATTTGTAAAACCAGTCCACTTCTGGGATTTCTGAAACCAGTCCACTTCTGGGATTTCTGAAACCAGTCCACTTCTGGGATTTCTAAAACCAGTCCACTTCCAGGATTTCTAAAACCAGTCCACTTCTGGGATTTCTGAAACCAGTCCACTTCTGGGATTTCTAAAACCAGTCCACTTCTGGGGTTTCTAAACCCAGTCCACTTCCGGGATTTCTAAAACCAGTCCACTTCAAGGATTTCTAAAACCAGTCCACTTCTGGGATTTCTAAAACCAGTCCACTTCCGGGATTTCTAAAACCAGTCCACTTCCAGGATTTCTAAAACCAGTCCACTTCCGGGATTTCTAAAACCAGTCCACTTCCGGGATTTCTAAAACCAGTCCACTTCTGGGATTTCTAAAACCAGTCCACTTCTGGGATTTCTAAAACCAGTCCACTTCCAGGATTTCTGAAACCAGTCCACTTCCGGGATTTCTGAAACCAGTCCACTTCCGGGATTTCTGAAACCAGTCCACTTCTGGGGTTTCTAAAACCAGTCCACTTCCAGGATTTCTAAAACCAGTCCACTTCTGGGATTTCTGAAACCAGTCCACTTCTGGGATTTCTGAAACCAGTCCACTTCTGGGGTTTCTAAAACCAGTCCACTTCCAGGATTTCTAAAACCAGTCCACTTCTGGGGTTTCTAAAACCAGTCCACTTCCAGGATTTCTAAAACCAGTCCACTTCCAGGATTTCTGAAACCAGTCCACTTCCAGGATTTCTAAAACCAGTCCACTTCTGGGGTTTCTAAAACCAGTCCACTTCCAGGATTTCTGAAACCAGTCCACTTCCGGGATTTCTAAAACCAGTCCACTTCTGGGATTTCTAAAACCAGTCCACTTCCAGGATTTCTAAAAACAGTCCACTTCTGGGATTTCTAAAACCAGTCCACTTCTGGGATTTCTAAAACCAGTCCACTTCTGGGATTTGTAAAACCAGTCCACTTCCGGGATTTGTAAAACCAGTCCACTTCCGGGATTTCTGAAACCAGTCCACTTCCAGGATTTCTGAAACCAGTCCACTTCTGGGATTTCTAAAACCAGTCCACTTCCGGGATTTCTAAAACCAGTCCACTTCTGGGATTTGTAAAACCAGTCCACTTCTGGGATTTCTGAAACCAGTCCACTTCTGGGATTTCTGAAACCAGTCCACTTCTGGGATTTCTAAAACCAGTCCACTTCCAGGATTTCTAAAACCAGTCCACTTCTGGGATTTCTGAAACCAGTCCACTTCTGGGATTTCTAAAACCAGTCCACTTCTGGGGTTTCTAAACCCAGTCCACTTCCGGGATTTCTAAAACCAGTCCACTTCAAGGATTTCTAAAACCAGTCCACTTCTGGGATTTCTAAAACCAGTCCACTTCCGGGATTTCTAAAACCAGTCCACTTCCAGGATTTCTAAAACCAGTCCACTTCCGGGATTTCTAAAACCAGTCCACTTCCGGGATTTCTAAAACCAGTCCACTTCTGGGATTTCTAAAACCAGTCCACTTCTGGGATTTCTAAAACCAGTCCACTTCCAGGATTTCTGAAACCAGTCCACTTCTGGGGTTTCTAAAACCAGTCCACTTCTGGGATTTCTAAAACCAGTCCACTTCCAGGATTTCTAAAACCCGTCCACTTCCGGGATTTCTAAAACCAGTCCACTTCCAGGATTTCTAAAACCAGTCCACTTCTGGGGTTTCTAAAACCCGTCCACTTCCGGGATTTCTAAAACCAGTCCACTTCCAGGATTTCTAAAACCAGTCCACTTCTGGGATTTCTGAAACCAGTCCACTTCTGGGGTTTCTAAAACCAGTCCACTTCTGGGATTTCTAAAACCAGTCCACTTCTGGGATTTCTAAAACCCGTCCACTTCCGGGATTTCTAAAACCAGTCCACTTCCAGGATTTCTAAAACCAGTCCACTTCTGGGATTTCTAAAACCAGTCCACTTCTGGGATTTCTGAAACCAGTCCACTTCTGGGATTTCTAAAACCAGTCCACTTCTGGGGTTTCTAAAACCAGTCCACTTCCGGGATTTCTAAAACCAGTCCACTTCTGGGGTTTCTAAAACCAGTCCACTTCTGGGATTTCTAAAACCAGTCCACTTCCAGGATTTCTAAAACCCGTCCACTTCCGGGATTTCTAAAACCAGTCCACTTCCAGGATTTCTAAAACCAGTCCACTTCTGGGGTTTCTAAAACCAGT
The DNA here is from genome assembly GCF_933228915.1 of Telmatherina bonti. NCBI lineage: Eukaryota > Metazoa > Chordata > Actinopteri > Atheriniformes > Telmatherinidae > Telmatherina > Telmatherina bonti. The sequence continues at coordinate 37,969,531 of NC_136613.1, read as the reverse complement.
CCACTTCTGGGATTTCTAAAACCCGTCCACTTCCGGGATTTCTAAAACCAGTCCACTTCCAGGATTTCTAAAACCAGTCCACTTCTGGGATTTCTAAAACCAGTCCACTTCTGGGATTTCTAAAACCAGTCCACTTCTGGGATTTCTAAAACCAGTCCACTTCTGGGGTTTCTAAAACCAGTCCACTTCCGGGATTTCTAAAACCAGTCCACTTCTGGGGTTTCTAAAACCAGTCCACTTCTGGGATTTCTAAAACCAGTCCACTTCCAGGATTTCTAAAACCCGTCCACTTCCGGGATTTCTAAAACCAGTCCACTTCCAGGATTTCTAAAACCAGTCCACTTCTGGGGTTTCTAAAACCAGTCCACTTCTGGGATTTCTAAAACCAGTCCACTTCCAGGATTTCTAAAACCCGTCCACTTCCGGGATTTCTAAAACCAGTCCACTTCCAGGATTTCTAAAACCAGTCCACTTCTGGGATTTCTAAAACCAGTCCACTTCTGGGATTTCTAAAACCCGTCCACTTCCGGGATTTCTAAAACCAGTCCACTTCCAGGATTTCTAAAACCAGTCCACTTCTGGGATTTCTAAAACCAGTCCACTTCTGGGATTTCTAAAACCAGTCCACTTCCGGGATTTCTAAAACCAGTCCACTTCTGGGGTTTCTAAAACCAGTCCACTTCCAGGATTTCTAAAACTAGTCCACTTCCGGGATTTCTAAAACCAGTCCACTTCTGGGGTTTCTAAAACCAGTCCACTTCCGGGATTTCTAAAACTAGTCCACTTCTGGGATTTCTGAAACCAGTCCACTTCTGGGGTTTCTGAAACCAGTCCACTTCCGGGATTTCTAAAACCAGTCCACTTCCAGGATTTCTGAAACCAGTCCACTTCTGGGGTTTCTAAAACCAGTCCACTTCCAGGATTTCTGAAACCAGTCCACTTCTGGGGTTTCTAAAACCAGTCCACTTCCAGGATTTCTGAAACCAGTCCACTTCCAGGATTTCTAAAACCAGTCCACTTCTGGGATTTCTGAAACCAGTCCACTTCCAGGATTTCTGAAACCAGTCCACTTCTGGGGTTTCTAAAACCAGTCCACTTCCAGGATTTCTAAAACCAGTCCACTTCTGGGATTTCTGAAACCAGTCCACTTCTGGGGTTTCTAAAACCAGTCCACTTCTGGGGTTTCTAAAACCAGTCCATTTCCGGGGTTTCTAAAACCAGTCCACTTCTGGGGTTTCTAAAACCAGTCCACTTCTGGGATTTCTAAAACCAGTCCACTTCCACGATTTCTAAAACCAGTCCACTTCTGGGGTTTCTAAAACCAGTCCACTTCCAGGATTTCTAAAACCAGTCCACTTCTGGGATTTCTAAAACCAGTCCACTTCCAGGATTTCTAAAACCAGTCCACTTCCGGGATTTCTGAAACCAGTCCACTTCCGGGATTTCTAAAACCAGTCCACTTCCGGGATTTCTAAAACCAGTCCACTTCCGGGATTTCTGAAACCAGTCCACTTCCAGGATTTATGAAACCAGTCCACTTCCGGGATTTCTAAAACCAGTCCACTTCTGGGATTTCTAAAACCAGTCCACTTCTGGGATTTGTAAAACCAGTCCACTTCCGGGATTTCTAAAACCAGTCTACTTCCGGGATTTCTGAAACCAGTCCACTTCCAGGATTTCTGAAACCAGTCCACTTCTGGGATTTCTAAAACCAGTCCACTTCTGGGATTTCTAAAACCAGTCCACTTCTGGGATTTGTAAAACCAGTCCACTTCTGGGATTTGTAAAACCAGTCCACTTCCGGGATTTGTAAAACCAGTCCACTTCTGGGATTTCTGAAACCAGTCCACTTCTGGGATTTCTGAAACCAGTCCACTTCTGGGATTTCTGAAACCAGTCCACTTCTGGGATTTCTAAAACCAGTCCACTTCTGGGATTTCTGAAACCAGTCCACTTCTGGGGTTTCTAAAACCAGTCCACTTCTGGGATTTCTAAAACCAGTCCACTTCTGGGATTTCTAAAACCAGTCCACTTCCGGGATTTCTAAAACCAGTCCACTTCCGGGATTTCTAAAGCCAGTCCACTTCCAGCATTTCTGAAACCAGTCCACTTCTGGGATTTCTAAAACCAGTCCACTTCCAGCATTTCTGAAACCAGTCCACTTCTGGGATTTCTAAAACCAGTCCACTTCCGGGATTTCTAAAACCAGTCCACTTCTGGGATTTCTAAAACCAGTCCACTTCTGGGATTTCTAAAACCAGTCCACTTCTGGGGTTTCTAAAACCAGTCCACTTCTGGGATTTCTAAAACCAGTCCACTTCCGGGATTTCTAAAACCAGTCCACTTCTGGGGTTTCTAAAACCAGTCCACTTCCAGGATTTCTAAAACTAGTCCACTTCCGGGATTTCTAAAACCAGTCCACTTCTGGGGTTTCTAAAACCAGTCCACTTCAGGGATTTCTAAAACTAGTCCACTTCTGGGATTTCTGAAACCAGTCCACTTCTGGGGTTTCTGAAACCAGTCCACTTCTGGGATTTCTAAAACCAGTCCACTTCCAGGATTTCTGAAACCAGTCCACTTCTGGGGTTTCTAAAACCAGTCCACTTCCAGGATTTCTGAAACCAGTCCACTTCTGGGGTTTCTAAAACCAGTCCACTTCCAGGATTTCTGAAACCAGTCCACTTCTGGGATTTCTGAAACCAGTCCACTTCTGGGATTTCTAAAACCAGTCCACTTCCAGGATTTCTGAAACCAGTCCACTTCTGGGGTTTCTAAAACCAGTCCACTTCCAGGATTTCTAAAACCAGTCCACTTCTGGGATTTCTGAAACCAGTCCACTTCTGGGGTTTCTAAAACCAGTCCACTTCTGGGATTTCTAAAACCAGTCCACTTCTGGGGTTTCTAAAACCAGTCCACTTCCGGGATTTCTGAAACCAGTCCACTTCCAGGATTTCTGAAACCAGTCCACTTCTGGGATTTCTAAAACCAGTCCACTTCTGGGGTTTCTAAAACCAGTCCACTTCCAGGATTTCTAAAACCAGTCCACTTCCGGGATTTCTGAAACCAGTCCACTTCCAGGATTTCTGAAACCAGTCCACTTCTGGGATTTCTAAAACCAGTCCACTTCCGGGATTTCTAAAACCAGTCCACTTCTGGGATTTCTAAAACCAGTCCACTTCTGGGATTTGTAAAACCAGTCCACTTCTGGGATTTCTAAAACCAGTCCACTTCTGGGATTTCTGAAACCAGTCCACTTCCGGGATTTCTAAAACCAGTCCACTTCTGGGATTTCTAAAACCAGTCCACTTCTGGGATTTGTAAAACCAGTCCACTTCCGGGATTTGTAAAACCAGTCCACTTCCGGGATTTCTGAAACCAGTCCACTTCCAGGATTTCTGAAACCAGTCCACTTCTGGGATTTCTAAAACCAGTCCACTTCCGGGATTTCTAAAACCAGTCCACTTCTGGGATTTGTAAAACCAGTCCACTTCTGGGATTTCTGAAACCAGTCCACTTCTGGGATTTCTGAAACCAGTCCACTTCTGGGATTTCTAAAACCAGTCCACTTCCAGGATTTCTAAAACCAGTCCACTTCTGGGATTTCTGAAACCAGTCCACTTCTGGGATTTCTAAAACCAGTCCACTTCTGGGGTTTCTAAACCCAGTCCACTTCCGGGATTTCTAAAACCAGTCCACTTCAAGGATTTCTAAAACCAGTCCACTTCTGGGATTTCTAAAACCAGTCCACTTCCGGGATTTCTAAAACCAGTCCACTTCCAGGATTTCTAAAACCAGTCCACTTCCGGGATTTCTAAAACCAGTCCACTTCCGGGATTTCTAAAACCAGTCCACTTCTGGGATTTCTAAAACCAGTCCACTTCTGGGATTTCTAAAACCAGTCCACTTCCAGGATTTCTGAAACCAGTCCACTTCCGGGATTTCTGAAACCAGTCCACTTCCGGGATTTCTGAAACCAGTCCACTTCTGGGGTTTCTAAAACCAGTCCACTTCCAGGATTTCTAAAACCAGTCCACTTCTGGGATTTCTGAAACCAGTCCACTTCTGGGATTTCTGAAACCAGTCCACTTCTGGGGTTTCTAAAACCAGTCCACTTCCAGGATTTCTAAAACCAGTCCACTTCTGGGGTTTCTAAAACCAGTCCACTTCCAGGATTTCTAAAACCAGTCCACTTCCAGGATTTCTGAAACCAGTCCACTTCCAGGATTTCTAAAACCAGTCCACTTCTGGGGTTTCTAAAACCAGTCCACTTCCAGGATTTCTGAAACCAGTCCACTTCCGGGATTTCTAAAACCAGTCCACTTCTGGGATTTCTAAAACCAGTCCACTTCCAGGATTTCTAAAAACAGTCCACTTCTGGGATTTCTAAAACCAGTCCACTTCTGGGATTTCTAAAACCAGTCCACTTCTGGGATTTGTAAAACCAGTCCACTTCCGGGATTTGTAAAACCAGTCCACTTCCGGGATTTCTGAAACCAGTCCACTTCCAGGATTTCTGAAACCAGTCCACTTCTGGGATTTCTAAAACCAGTCCACTTCCGGGATTTCTAAAACCAGTCCACTTCTGGGATTTGTAAAACCAGTCCACTTCTGGGATTTCTGAAACCAGTCCACTTCTGGGATTTCTGAAACCAGTCCACTTCTGGGATTTCTAAAACCAGTCCACTTCCAGGATTTCTAAAACCAGTCCACTTCTGGGATTTCTGAAACCAGTCCACTTCTGGGATTTCTAAAACCAGTCCACTTCTGGGGTTTCTAAACCCAGTCCACTTCCGGGATTTCTAAAACCAGTCCACTTCAAGGATTTCTAAAACCAGTCCACTTCTGGGATTTCTAAAACCAGTCCACTTCCGGGATTTCTAAAACCAGTCCACTTCCAGGATTTCTAAAACCAGTCCACTTCCGGGATTTCTAAAACCAGTCCACTTCCGGGATTTCTAAAACCAGTCCACTTCTGGGATTTCTAAAACCAGTCCACTTCTGGGATTTCTAAAACCAGTCCACTTCCAGGATTTCTGAAACCAGTCCACTTCCGGGATTTCTGAAACCAGTCCACTTCCGGGATTTCTGAAACCAGTCCACTTCTGGGGTTTCTAAAACCAGTCCACTTCCAGGATTTCTAAAACCAGTCCACTTCTGGGATTTCTGAAACCAGTCCACTTCTGGGATTTCTGAAACCAGTCCACTTCTGGGGTTTCTAAAACCAGTCCACTTCCAGGATTTCTAAAACCAGTCCACTTCTGGGGTTTCTAAAACCAGTCCACTTCCAGGATTTCTAAAACCAGTCCACTTCCAGGATTTCTGAAACCAGTCCACTTCCAGGATTTCTAAAACCAGTCCACTTCTGGGGTTTCTAAAACCAGTCCACTTCCAGGATTTCTGAAACCAGTCCACTTCCGGGATTTCTAAAACCAGTCCACTTCTGGGATTTCTAAAACCAGTCCACTTCCAGGATTTCTAAAAACAGTCCACTTCTGGGATTTCTAAAACCAGTCCACTTCTGGGATTTCTAAAACCAGTCCACTTCTGGGATTTCTAAAACCAGTCCACTTCCAGGATTTCTAAAAACAGTCCACTTCTGGGATTTGTAAAACCAGTCCACTTCTGGGATTTCTAAAACCAGTCCACTTCTGGGGTTTCTAAAACCCGTCCACTTCCGGGATTTCTAAAACCAGTCCACTTCCGGGATTTCTAAAACCAGTCCACTTCCGGGATTTCTAAAACCAGTCCACTTCTGGGGTTTCTAAAACCAGTCCACTTCCGGGATTTCTAAAACCAGTCCACTTCTGGGGTTTCTAAAACCAGTCCACTTCTGGGATTTCTAAAACCAGTCCACTTCCAGGATTTCTAAAACCCGTCCACTTCCGGGATTTCTAAAACCAGTCCACTTCCAGGATTTCTAAAACCAGTCCACTTCTGGGGTTTCTAAAACCCGTCCACTTCCGGGATTTCTAAAACCAGTCCACTTCCAGGATTTCTAAAACCAGTCCACTTCTGGGATTTCTGAAACCAGTCCACTTCTGGGGTTTCTAAAACCAGTCCACTTCTGGGATTTCTAAAACCAGTCCACTTCTGGGATTTCTAAAACCCGTCCACTTCCGGGATTTCTAAAACCAGTCCACTTCCAGGATTTCTAAAACCAGTCCACTTCTGGGATTTCTAAAACCAGTCCACTTCTGGGATTTCTGAAACCAGTCCACTTCTGGGGTTTCTAAAACCAGTCCACTTCTGGGATTTCTAAAACCAGTCCACTTCTGGGATTTCTAAAACCAGTCCACTTCCGGGATTTCTAAAACCAGTCCACTTCCGGGATTTCTAAAGCCAGTCCACTTCCAGCATTTCTGAAACCAGTCCACTTCTGGGATTTCTAAAACCAGTCCACTTCCAGCATTTCTGAAACCAGTCCACTTCTGGGATTTCTAAAACCAGTCCACTTCCGGGATTTCTAAAACCAGTCCACTTCTGGGATTTCTAAAACCAGTCCACTTCTGGGATTTCTAAAACCAGTCCACTTCTGGGGTTTCTAAAACCAGTCCACTTCTGGGATTTCTAAAACCAGTCCACTTCCGGGATTTCTAAAACCAGTCCACTTCTGGGGTTTCTAAAACCAGTCCACTTCCAGGATTTCTAAAACTAGTCCACTTCCGGGATTTCTAAAACCAGTCCACTTCTGGGGTTTCTAAAACCAGTCCACTTCCGGGATTTCTAAAACTAGTCCACTTCTGGGATTTCTGAAACCAGTCCACTTCTGGGGTTTCTGAAACCAGTCCACTTCCGGGATTTCTAAAACCAGTCCACTTCCAGGATTTCTGAAACCAGTCCACTTCTGGGGTTTCTAAAACCAGTCCACTTCCAGGATTTCTGAAACCAGTCCACTTCTGGGGTTTCTAAAACCAGTCCACTTCCAGGATTTCTGAAACCAGTCCACTTCTGGGATTTCTGAAACCAGTCCACTTCTGGGATTTCTAAAACCAGTCCACTTCCAGGATTTCTGAAACCAGTCCACTTCTGGGGTTTCTAAAACCAGTCCACTTCCAGGATTTCTAAAACCAGTCCACTTCTGGGATTTCTGAAACCAGTCCACTTCTGGGGTTTCTAAAACCAGTCCACTTCCAGGATTTCTAAAACCAGTCCACTTCTGGGGTTTCTGAAACCAGTCCACTTCTGGGGTTTCTAAAACCAGTCCACTTCCAGGATTTCTAAAACCAGTCCACTTCCAGGATTTCTAAAACCAGTCCACTTCTGGGGTTTCTGAAACCAGTCCACTTCTGAGATTTCTGAAACCAGTCCACTTCTGGGGTTTCTAAAAGCAGGACTTGGCGGTAAAACGTCCCGACCTCCACACCAACTCTGACCCCGGCGTACAACAACATTTGGAGAAACGGGAAACGGCGACACCAAAGGCAGAAAATAAAAAGAAATTTGAGACATTTGTTCCAAATGAAATGTAAACTTTCCCCCAGAATGTTGGACATTAACAGCATCTGCAGAAGAAGAGAAAAAGTTCCTCCAGCACGTAAAACGTCCAGCAGTAAAATGTTCTGAAACCAAGCAGTTCTACATGTTAGAAAAGCCACATCACACAGTTAATAAGTCGTACAGAAGCTGCCGTACTAATAAAGCTCTACATGAAGACCTGCAGGTAAAAGGAGGCGGTCGCCATGACAACAGCCCATCATCAGGCTGCTCAGGTGTTTCCTCCACCTGCAGATACAGAACATGAAGTGATGGTTGGATATAAAATGCTCCCCAATGTGGCTTATCTGTCCCTGCTGGTGGACATGGAACATGGAGACTCTGGACTCCAGTCCGGCACCTTCCAAAGGGAAGGGACTGACAGGTCGGGTCCGCTCCTTTTCCCAACCCAGAGCAGAGGAACAGAACGATGTTCTCCACAGCCAGACGTGGTGTAGCGGCCATCGGGCAGATGGAGGCAGGTGGAGGTGCCTCCATGCCCAGGAGGAAACCTGTTGTACAGCTGCAGATGTGTGCAGATAGTGGAGACGCTACATAACATGCTACTAAATGGTAACGTGTCCCGTTCAGCTGCGACCAGCGCTGTTGTCCCCGACCTCCAACCATCATGTTGGAACCAAACTGCTGCCAAACGTCTAGCAGTGATGCAACACATCAGAGGTGGAGAATCCCCCCCCCCCTCTCCGACCACATCTGCAGCGCTGCAACCCAGCTGGGACACACAGGAACACCAGTATGTTCCCAGTAAATAAACTGGAGTCAGAGACGTCTCATTTATGTCCGTTCATTTTATAATCTGAAACCAAGGAATGAAGCACTTCCAGCATCATCTGGAGCATTTTGTTCCAGCGTATCTCTGGACTCCTTCATTTTCCCGCCAGCTTCTAATCTGTGGGAGTGGGCAGCGCCCCCCCTTCCTCCTCCTGTGGACCAAGATGCACTTTCTCCCTACATTTTACTGTCTGACCACTTTATTATTTCCAAACATGAATGTAAAAACTTCCCTTTACAGGCTTCAATAAAAACTTTATTCCTCATACAGCAGAACAACGTAAACATTCAGCAGAAACAGGAAATAAAACGTCTCCAGCATGAAGAGCTTCAGTCAGAAAACTATTGGTTAACGTGGAGTTGTCTGGCTTCATGGTTCCGGTCCGGTCCGGGCTCACCACACGGTTTTGGGGTCGGCTTTGAAGGAGCTATAGTCGTCCTTCTGGAAGAAAGCCACCTCCGTTTCATTCCCTGCAGAGGAAAACACACGTTGGACAGCAGAACCTCCAGCAGAACCTCCAGCAGAACCTCCAGCAGAACCTCCAGCAGAACAACCAGCAGAACAACCAGCAGAACCTCCAGCAGAACCTCCAGCAGAACAACCAGCAGAACAACCAGCAGAACCTCCAGCAGAACCTCCAGCAGAACCAGCAGAACCTCCAGCAGAACCTCCAGCAGAACCTCCAGCAGAACAACCAGCAGAACCTCCAGCAGAACCTCCAGCAGAACCACATGATCCCATCGTGGTACAGAATGTTCTGGTCCTCTCTGGAGCTGAACACTGAACCTAGATCCAAACCTAGACCTGAACATAAACCTGAACCTAGAGCTGAACCTAGATTCCGGACCGAGATCCATACCTCGACCCAAGTATAGATCTGAACCTAGACCTAAACATAAACACCAACCTAAAGCTGAACCTAGACCTAAACATAGATCCCAACCTAGAGCTGGACCTAGATTCCGGACCGAGATCCATACCTCGACCCAAGTATAGATCTGAACCTAGACCTAAACATCAATACCAACCTAAAGCTGAACCTAGACCTAAACATAGATCCCAACCTAGAGCTGGACCTAGATTCCGGACCGAGATCCATACCTCGACCCAAGTATAGATCTGAACCTAGACCTAAACATAAATACCAACCTAAAGCTGAACCTAGACCTAAACATAGATCCCAACCTAGAGCTGGACCTAGATTCCGGACCGAGATCCATACCTCGACCCAAGTATAGATCTGAACCTAGACCTAAACATAAATACCAACCTAAAGCTGAACCTAGACCTAAACATAGATCCCAACCTAGAGCTGGACCTAGATTCCGGACCGAGATCCATACCTCGACCCAAGTATAGATCTGAACCTAGACCTAAACATAAATACCAACCTAAAGCTGAACCTAGACCTAAACATAGATCCCAACCTAGAGCTGGACCTAGATTCCGAACCTAGAGCTGAACATAGATTCCGAACCTAGAGCTGAACCTAGACCTAAACATAGATCCATAGAGCTGAACCTAGATCCCAACCTAGAGCTGAACCTAGATTCCGAACCTATAGCTGAACCTAGAGCTGAACCTAGACCTAAACATAGATTCCGAACCTAGAGCTGAACCTAGATCCGAACCTAGACCTAAACATAGATCCAAACATAGAGCTGAACCTAGATCCCAACCTAGAGCTGAACCTATAGCTGAACCTAGATCCGAACCTAGACCTAAACATAGATCCCAACCTAGAGCTGAACCTAGATCCAAACCTCGACCTGAACCTAGATCCGAACCTAGATCCGAACCTAGACCTGAATCTAGATCCCAACCTAGATTCCGAACGTAGAGCTGAACCTATATCCCAACCTAGAGCTGAACCTAGAACTGAACCTAAACCTAAACATAGATCTGAACCCAGAGCTGCTTAACCTAGACCTGAACCTATATCTGAACCTAGATCTGTATCTTTTTCCGAACCTAAATCTCAACCTAGATCTGAACATAGACCTGAATCTAGATCCGAACCTAGAACTGAACCTAAACCTAAACATAGATCTGAACCCAGAGCTGCTTAACCTAGACCTGAACCTATATCTGAACCTAGATCTGTATCTTTTTCCGAACCTAAATCTCAACCTAGATCTGAACATAGTCCTGAATCTAGATCCGAACCTAGAACTGAACCTAAACCTAAACATAGATCTTAACATAGATCCGAACCTAGAGCTAAACCTAGAGCTGAACCTAGAGCTAAACATAGATCTTAACATAGATCCGAACCTAGAGCTGAACCTAGATCCCAACCTAGTGCTGAACCTAGAGCTAAACCTAGAGCTGCTTAACCTAGATCCGAACCCAGAGTGGAACCTGGACCTGGACCTAGAACTGAACCTATACCTAAACATAGATCTTCACATAGATCTGAACCTAAGGCTGGACTTAGAGCTGAACCTAGATTCCGAACCTATAGCTGAACCTAGATTCCGAACATAGACCTGAATCTAGATCCCAACCTAGTGCTGAACCTAGAGCTAAACCTAGAGCTGAACCTAAACCTAAACATAGATCTGAACCTAGAGCTGAACGTTGATCCTAACCTAGATCTTAACATAGATCTGAACCTAGAGCCGCTGAATCTAGACCTGAACATAGATCTGAACCTAGATCTGTATCTAGATCCGAACCTAGATCTGAACCTAAGGCTGGACCTAGACCCGAACCTAGATCTGAACATAGACCTGAACCTAGATCCGAACCTAGAGCTTAACCTAGATCCGAACCTAGACTCCGAACCTAGACTCCGAACCTAGAACTGAACCTAAACCTAAACATAGATCTGAACCTAGAGCTGCTTAACCTAGACCTGAACCTATATCTGAACCTAGATCTGTATCTATTTCCGAACCTAAATCTCAACCTAGATCTGAACATAGACCTGAATCTAGATCCGAACCTAGAACTGAACCTAAACCTAAACATAGATCTTAACATGAACCATGAACCTAAGGCTGGACCTATCGCTGAACCTACACTTGAACCTAGGGCTGAACCTAGATCCTAACCTAGTGCTGAACCTAGAGCTAAACCTAGAGCTGCTGAACCTAGATCCGATCCTAGAGCTGAACCTACATTCCGAACCTAGAGCTGAACCTAAAGCTGAACCTACATTCCGAACCTAGAGCTGAACCTAGATCCGATCCTAAAGCTCAACCTAGATCCGAACCTAGACCTGAACCTAGGGCTGAACCTAGATCCTAACCTAGTGCTGAACCTAGAGCTGCTGAACCTAGATCCGAACCTAGACCTGAACCTAAAGCTGAACCTACATTCCGAACCTAGAGCTGAACCTAGATCCGAACCTAGATTTGAAGCTAGATCCAAACCTAGAGCTGAACCTAGATTCCGAACGTAGAGCTGAACCTATATCCAAACAGAGCTGAACCTAGATTCCGAACGTAGAGCTGAACCTATATCCAAACAGAGCTGAACCTAGATTCCGAACGTAGAGCTGAACCTATATCCAAACAGAGCTGAACCTAGATTCCGAACCTAGACCTGAATCTAGATCCAAACAGAGCTGAACCTAGATTCCGAACGTAGAGTTGAACCTAGACCTAAACACAGATCCCAACCTAGAGCTGAACCTAGACCTAATCATAGATCCGAACCTAGAACTAAACATAAATCTGAACCTAAGGCTAGACCTAGAGCTGAACCTAGAGCCGAACCTAGAGCAGAAAACTAGACCTGAACCCAGATTCCGAACCTAGAGCTGAACCTAGAGCTAAACCTAGAGCTGCTTAACCTAGATCCGAACCCAGAGTGGAACCTGGACCTAGAACTGAACCTATACCTAAACATAGATCTTCACATAGATCTGAACCTAAGGCTGGACCTATCGCTGAACCTAGAGCTGAACCTACACTTGAACCTAGGGCTGAACCTAGATCCTAACCTAGTGCTGAACCTAGATCCCAACCTAGCGCTGAACCTAGAGCTAAACCTAGAGCTGCTGAACCTAGATCCGATCCTAGAGCTGAACCTACATTCCGAACCTAGAGCTGAACCTAAAGCTGAACCTACATTCCGAACCTAGAGCTGAACCTAGATCCGATCCTAAAGCTCAACCTAGATCCGAACCTAGACCTGAACCTAGGGCTGAACCTAGATCCTAACCTAGTGCTGAACCTAGAGCTGCTGAACCTAGATCCGAACCTAGACCTGAACCTAAAGCTGAACCTACATTCCGAACCTAGAGCTGAACCTAGATCCGAACCTAGATTTGAAGCTAGATCCAAACCTAGAGCTGAACCTAGAGCTGAACCTAGATCCTAACCTAGTGCTAAACCTAGATCCCAACCTAGTGCTGAACCTAGAGCTAAACCTAGAGCTGCTGAACCTACACTCCGAACCTAAAGCTGAACCTACATTCCGAACCTAGACCTGAACCTAGGGCTGAACCTAGATCCTAACCTAGTGCTAAACCTAGATCCCAACCTAGTGCTGAACCTAGAGCTAAACCTAGAGCTGCTGAACCTACACTAGCTGAACCTAAACCTGAACATAGATCTGAACCTAGATCAGTATCTAGATCCGAACTTAGACCTAAACATGGATCCGAATCTAGAACTGAACCTACACTTGAACCTAGGGCTGAACCTAGATCCTAACCTAGTGCTGAACCTAGAGCTGCTGAACCTAGATCCGAACCTATACCTGAACCTAAAGCTGAACCTACATTCCGAACCTAGAGCTGAACCTAGATTCCGAACGTAGAGCTGAACCTATATCCAAACAGAGCTGAACCTAGATTCCGAACGTAGAGCTGAACCTATATCCAAACAGAGCTGAACCTAGATTCCGAACCTAGACCTGAATCTAGATCCAAACCTAGAGCTGAACCTAGATTCCGAACGTAGAGTTGAACCTAGACCTAAACACAGATCCCAACCTAGAGCTGAACCTAGACCTAATCATAGATCCGAACCTAGAACTAAACATAAATCTGAACCTAAGGCTAGACCTAGAGCTGAACCTAGAGCCGAACCTAGAGCAGAAAACTAGACCTGAACCCAGATTCCGAACCTAGAGCTGAACCTAGAGCTAAACCTAGAGCTGCTTAACCTTGATTCGGACCCAGAGTGGAACCTGGACCTGGACCTAGAACTGAACCTATACCTAAACATAGATCTTCACATAGATCTGAACCTAAGGCTGGACTTAGAGCTGAACCTAGATTCCGAACCTAGAGCTCAACCTAGATCCGAACCTACACCTGAACCTAGATCCAAACATAGAGCTAATCCTGCTGAACCTAGACCTGAACCTAGATCCGAACCTACACCTAAACCTAAAGCAGAACCTACATTCCGAACCTAGAGCTAAACCTAGACCTAAACATAGATCTGAACCCAGAGCTGCTGAACCTAGACCTGAACATAGATCTGAATCTAGAGCTAAACCTTGAGCTAAACCTAGACCTGAACGTTGATCCGAACCTAGATCTGAACATAGACCTGAACCTAGATCCGAACCTAGATCTGAACATAGAGCTGAACCTAGAGCTGCTTAACCTAGATCCGAACCTAGAGCTGAACCTATAGCTGAACCTAGATCTGAACCTAGTGCTGAACCTAGAGCTGAACCTAGAGCTGCTGAACCTAGATCCGAACCTAGACCTAAACATAGATCCGAACCTAGAACTGAACCTAAACCTAAACATAGATCTTAACATAGATCTGAACCTAAGGCTGGACCTAGACCTAAACAGATCCCAACCTAGAGCTGGACCTAGATTCCGAACCCAGAGCTGAACCTAGATTCCGAACCTAGAGCTGAACCTAGATCCGAAACTAGAGCTGAACCTAGACCTGAACCTAAAGCTGAACCTACATTCCGAACCTAGCGCTGAACCTAGATCCAAACATAGATTTGAAGCTAGACCTGCTGAACCTAGACCTGCACCTAGATAAGGACCTAGACCTGAACCTAGATCCGAAACTAGACCTAAACCTAAAGCAGAACCTACATTCCGAACCTAGAGTTGAACCTAGAACTGAACCTAGACCTAAACATAGATCTGAACCCAGAGCTAAACCTAGACCTAGACCTGAACATTGTTGAGCTGAGCTGCAGGCCACGCCCTCTCTGCCTGAGTGCATCAGGTCTGGGTGTGTCTCCCAGCCTGGAGGCAGCAGTTGAGTGCACCAGGTGGAAGCGATCGGGAAATTAGTTGGAGTTTGGAGGCACTCACTCACAGACAGTGAGGAGCAAACAGTGTGTGAAAGAATGGTTGAAAACTCTGGACTTGGAAAAAGAAGACTGCAGGTTTAAAGCTTGACTCAAAGAAGGAAGAAGGAGCCGGTGAGCTTTTAAATGTGCTATGTGTTTTGCAGCTTGAACTATGGGTAATCATGTGATTAGATTAGGGTTAAAATGTAATGTATTTAAAAAAAGTCACGTGATTAAAAAGCAAGTTAAAATATCACATATTTAATATCACATGGGTAAAAGTACAGTTAAAAATGTGGTGTATTTTAAAAAGGTTAAGCTAAAAGTAATTTGGTCATTGTGATTTTTGTGCATGAATGGGAGTTAAAAGCTGCTTAGGTTTGTAGGGTTAAAATTGAGCAATGCTTTAAACTGTATTTAATTTATTTTGGGTGCTTTAAATATGGGTTTTCTTTACTTATTTTCAAGTTTAATTTTTGATAATTTAAAAATTAAATTAAATTAAAATTAAATATTTGATTTTGATTGGATTTCGATGCTGGTTGATTATGGTTTCTTTGGGTATATTTTTTGAACTTCTGTTTGTGTTTGTATTTTAAGGTTTTTCACCTGGTTTGGCCTCGATGACTTTCAAAATAAAAGAAAGAAAAGAAAGAAAGCTGGTCTTGGTCATTGAGTGGATTCCAGTTATATTCTTCTGAAGCAAGCTGCCTTTCAAGTGGGGAAGCTGCAGGGTAAACCTCGCAAGAGTGAGGGGCACTTGACAGTGAAAAACCGCCAGTGAAGACTGGAACAGAGAATCCTGAACGGCAACCAGCCAGGCTTGGAAGTCCAGAGGCCTGGTGACACACTGAGCATCACCTTACCCAATCCCGCTGGACAAGAGGATGGCTGACTCAAAGTCATTGGAGCAGCTTAAAGCCAATAGGACGTCTGCAAAGCGGCAATTCTCCCGGCTGGCCAACAACATTGCCCGGATGCATGCCATAATGCCAGAAGAGGAACTCAGAGACTGCTTCAAAAAGCTCATAATTGAGGCCAACAAAGTCATGGAAGCCAATGATGATGTGGAGGCCCAGTACCTTGCAGAGGCGGAGCTGGATGCGGATCCTGAAGAAGTTACTGGGTTGAGCGAGCAGCAAAAGGCCGATATTGGGAAAACTGCAAATGAGTGTGAGATGAAACTGAAAGAGCTGAAAGACCTCATCCAGAAGACACTCTGGGCCAGCTTCGGAGAAGAGGAACTGACAATGGCGGTAAAGGCTGCAGAGGAGAAAGTAGAGAGTGTGATGTCCTTTGAACCTGGTGGAAATAAAGAGGCCTTTGACTTCATGTTCAACTACATGGAAAGATTGGTTAAGAGGGCAAAAGAGCTGCACACACAGTGGAAGTGTTGGGCCCCGCCTGCTGAGCAGAAAGACTTGCAGCTACGCGTGCGAGGGCTTGAGCAGATCATTCCCAAGTTAATGTCCAGAAAAGCAGAGTTCATTGAAGCAAAAGCTA
Source organism: Telmatherina bonti (assembly GCF_933228915.1). Classification (NCBI taxonomy): domain Eukaryota; kingdom Metazoa; phylum Chordata; class Actinopteri; order Atheriniformes; family Telmatherinidae; genus Telmatherina; species Telmatherina bonti. The sequence goes on along the minus strand of NC_136613.1, from coordinate 37,953,537 downwards.
AAGAAGACACTGAAAGAGCTGTGAGTGCAGCTTCCATCAGCTACCCAGCATCAGCCATTAGACTGAAGCCAACCTCCCTCCCCAAGTTTACTGGCATAAGGCGAGACTTTCATCGCTGGAAAAGAGACTGGGAGGCCCTTCAGAGGCAAGGAGAACCCACTGGATCAAAAGAAGTCAAAAAGTTCCAGCTTCTTGACAGTTTGGATGAGGAAATAATGAGGGATTTTCGATTAATGACCTACAATACATCAGACGACATCTTTCGTGTCCTGGAGAATAGGTTTGGAAACCAAACTGCAATTGCCATTGAGATTGTTGAGGAGCTCCAGAGACTTCCAGCTGTCAAAAGTCACCAGCCCAAGAAAATTGTTGAGCTCATCCAAGCTGTTGAGAAAGCCCTTGAAGACCTGAGTGACCTTGGTGACACTGGCGCTTTAAAGAACCCTCTGGTGACAAAGTCAATTGAAAGCAAGCTTCCTGATGCGTTGAAGAAAGAGTGGCTTCTCTATTCAGCTGGGAGGATCAGTGCTGAACCAGAGAAGCGCTTTGACAGTCTTCTGGCCTTCCTCAAGAGTCAAGAGAGCATCTATGAACAGCTGGACCAATTGAGGGATGAAGAGCTGCCAAGGAAAGAAATCCGACCTGAGCAAAGGCAAGCCAGAACCAGAGCCTTAAACCAGTCGAGTAGCTATCTCTCAGGGTGTGTCGTCTGTGGGGACATCAAGCATAAGAAAAAGCTGTACTTCTGCAAAAAGTTCCGTGTGCTCAAGCTCACAGAGAAGAAGGATGCAGTACGGAAACTGGGAGCCTGCTGGAAATGTCTGGAGGTCCACGGTGATGATAATCACTGCAAAACTTCATTCCTCTGCAAAGATCCTGAGTGTGAGGACAAGAGAGCCACAGACCACCATTACTATCTGTGTCCCAATGCTGAAGCATCCAGAGGCAGCACGACCCAGAGAAGGAGCAAAGGCAGCTTAGTGGGAGGTGGCAACAAGAGGAATTACACCGAGGCCCAGGAAGAATTCTTCAGAAAACTCTCACCTGAATTAGCCCAACAATGCCGGGACGCATTTTCCAACACAGCAGCGAGCACCTCCCACGTTGCAAAGAGTCACTCAAGTCTTCTGGCAGAGAGCGGCCTAGCGGAGTGGCCTGTCATCATGATGCTTTTGGAGGTAACAGCTAATGCTGGACAAAAGATTGGGACCCTGATCGACCTAGCTTCTGACACCAATTATATCACTCATGAGGCAGCAGGTCAGCTCAATCTCAGAAGTGAAGACATCACGCTTGTGGTCCATGGTGTAGGAGGCATGAAAGTCTTCATCAAAACAAAGCGGTACCTCCTGAAAATCCGTGTCAGCACCTCAAGAGGCACTTTCAGGTCCCACCAGCTGGTTTGCTATGGCCTAGACAACATCGCAGACATCCACAGACATGTGTCGCCCAAAAAACTGCAAGAGTTCTTCCCAGGCGTCCCACTCAGTGACCTAGTAAGGCCAAGAGAGATCCACCTCCTTGTAAGTCACAAGGAGGGTCAGCTGGCTCCACAGAAGATCCGCACAGTGGGGGATCTTGTGCTGTGGGATGGACCAATGGGAAAGACAGTTGCTGGCACCCATCCTGAGTTGTTTGAGGAGGTCACTGTATCAGCCCACACATCGAGAACACACTTTGCAAGGTCTATGAGAACTGCTGCTGTGAAGTATGAAGAACACACCTGATCTGAACCTAGAGCTAAACCTAAAGCAGAACCTACATTCCGAACCTAGAGTTGAACCTAGAACTGAACCTAGATCTGAACCCAGAGCTAAACCTAGACCTGAACATAGATCTGAACCTAGAGCTAAACCTAGAACTGAACCTAGAGCTGAACCTACATTCCGAACGTAGAGCTCAACCTAGATCCGAACCTAGACCTAAACCTAAAGCTGAACCTACATTCCGAACCTAGAGCTGAACCGAGATCCCAACCTAGATCCGAACCTAGAGCTGAACCTAGAGCTGAAACTAGAACCTGAACCTAGAGCTGAACCTAGAGCTGAACTTAGATCCGAACCTAGAGCTGAACCTAGAGCTGCTGAACCTAGATCCGAACCTAGATCTAAACCTAGACATGAACCTAGATCCGAAGCTTGGGCTGAACATAGATCTGAACATAGATCTGAACATAGAGCTGAACCTAGACCTGAACCTAGATCTGAACATAGACCTAAACCTAGATCTGAACCTAGAGCCGAACCTAGATCCAAACCTAGAGCTGAACCTAGATCAGTACCTAGAACTGAACCTAGAACTGAACCTAGACCTGAACTTAGATCCGAACCTAGAGCTGAATCTAGAACTGAACCTACAGCTGCTGAACATAGATCTGAACCTAGATCTGAACATAGAGCTGAACCTAGACCTGAACCTAGAGCTGAACTTAGATCCGAACCTAGAGCTGAACCTAGAGCTGAAACTAGAACTGAACCTAGACCTGAACCTAGAGCTGCTGAACATAGATCTGAACCTAGATCTAAACCTAGACATGAACCTAGATCCGAAACTTGGGCTGAACATAGATCTGAACATAGAGCTGAACCTAGACCTGAACCTAGAGCTGAACTTAGATCCGAACCTAGAGCTGAACATAGATCTGAACCTAGAGGTAAACCTAGACCTTAACGTTGATCTTAACATAGATCTGAACCTAGATCCGAAACTTGGGCTGAACATAGATCTGAACATAGAGCTGAACCTAAGGCTGGACCTAGACCTGAACCTAGATCTGAACATAGACCTGAACCTAGATCCGAACCTAGAGCTGAACCTAGAGCTGAACCTAGATCTGAACATAGACCTACACCTAGATCTGAACCTAGATCTGTATCTAGATCCGAACCTAGATCCAAACCTAGAGCTGAACCTAGATCAGTACCTAGAGCTGAACCTAGAACTGAACCTAGACCTGAACTTAGATCCGAACCTAGAGCTGAACCTACAGCTGCTGAACCTAGACCTGAACATAGAGCTGAACCTAGATCTGAACATAGAGCTGAACCTAGACCTGAACCTAGAGCTGAACCTAGAGCTGAACCTAGATCTGAACATAGACCTAAACCTAGATCTGAACCTAGATCTGTATCTAGATCCGAACCTAGATCCAAACCTAGATCAGTACCTAGAGCTGAACCTAGAACTGAACCTAGACCTGAACTTAGATCCGAACCTAGAGCTGAACCTAGAACTGAACCTACAGCTGCTGAACCTAGACCTGAACATAGATCTGAACCTAGATCTGAACATAGAGCTGAACCTAGACCTGAACCTAGAGCTGAACTTAGATCCGAACCTAGAGCTGAACCTAGAGCTGAAACTAGAACTGAACCTAGAGCTGCTGAACCTAGACCTGAACATAGATCTGAACCTAGATCCGAACCTAGATCTAAACCTAGACATGAACCTAGATCCGAAACTTGGGCTGAACATAGATCTGAACATAGAGCTGAACCTAGACCTGAACCTAGAGCTGAACTTAGATCCGAACCTAGAGCTGAACCTAGAACTGAAAATAGATCTGAACCTAGAGGTAAACCTAGACCTTAACGTTGATCTTAACATAGATCTGAACCTAGAGCCGCTGAACCTAGACCTGAACCTAGACCTGTATCTAGATCTGAACCTAGATCTGAACCTAAGGCTGGACCTAGACCTGAACCTAGATCTGAACATAGACCTGAACCTAGATCCGAACCTAGAGCTGAACCTAGAGCTGCTTAACCTAGATCCGAACCTAGAGCTGAACCTAGAACTGAACCTAAACCTAAACATAGATCTGAACCTAGAGCTAAACCTAGACCTGAATGTAGATCCTAACCTAGATCTTAACTTACATCTGAACCTAGACCTGAACACAGATCTGAACCTAGATCTGTATCTAGATCCGAACCTAAATCTTAACCTAGATCTGAACATAGAGCTGAACCTAGAGCTAGAGCTAAAACCTAGATCTGAACCTAGACCCAAACCTAGAGCTGAACTTAGACCTGAACCTAGAGCTAAACATAGATCTGAACCTAACCCTTACCTGCTGGTCATGTCAGTTGGGGTTAAATGACTACATGACATCACCACCCTGCAGGAATTGGCGGCTCCTACCTGTTGGCTTATCTAAGTCCTGGTGTGTGTGATTGTTCAGTCACATCCATCTTTGTTCAGACTGATGCAGGTCATTACCTGCCGCCCCACAGACCTCAGATCAGTCCAACCGCTCCGTGTATCACCTGAGACATGAAGAATAAAAACCAAACACTGATGAGAACAGCAGAAAGCAGTTTCTCACCGACTCCAGCAGCTCTCAGGGTTTGGCCGTCTTGCAGAATCAGCTTGTCATCATCCTCTAAACTCATCACCAGCTCATTAGTCTGAGAAAGGACAGAAACAGAAGACCTTCAGGATGGATTCTCCTGGGATTTCCTGGATTCTCCTGGGATTTCCTGGATTCTCCTGGGATTTCCTGGATTCTCCTGGGTCAATAACCAGGTGTGACTACAGAATATGTGATGCGTGACACGTGGTTAGCAGAAAATGTGACCACCACTGAGCTCACCACATTCGTCTGAACTGGGGGTGTCCAGCTCCGATCCTCCAGTCCTGCAGGTTTTCCATGTATCCCGGCTCCAACACACCTGACTCAAATCAATGTGCCACTGAGCAGAACTTCATTGGCTGTTGAATCCATTTATTTATGCTAGGCATGTTGGAGCAGGGACACAGAGAAGACCTGCCGGACGGCGGCCCTCAGGGACCAGCTGGATACTTCAGAGCTGGTTAAATAAAGCCAGCAGTGATGGGAAGGCAGGACTTTACTCTCAGAAGCAGAAATTTGAAACCCCGACAACTGAGACATTCTTCAACTTCATGGGAAATTTGTACCCGATTGTGAATCTGATGCAACAACACACAGAGGCGCTTCTCCTGGTTTAAATGGGAACAGGTTGGTAACACGACAGAGGACATATGACTTCTACTCTTTTCAGCCACAAGCAGTCGTTCTGACCGCAACTTGCAATTTTCACAGTTAAAAGAGCCGGCACAAGGATTTAGGAATATTCGACTTTTTTTTTAACTGGTGTCCATTATCACTTTTTAACGGACACCCTGCAGCCAATCAGACTCGAGTATTCATCTGGACGTGGTATAACAGACCACCAAGCTCTCCAATCTGAAACAAACTGGATCTACAGCCTTTGAAGATCCTCCATCTGCAATGTAGAATATCGACCAAAGATTCAGAGGCCCAGAGGGAATCTCTGTATGCTGGGACCAGGCTGGATGCAGGTTAAAGCTCCATCATATGTGAAGAGGATCCAGAAACACGCAGTCTTCTCTGGACCAAAGCTCATTTAAAATGTTCTGAGTGGAAACCTGGATGAAGATGTGGAATAGTTTGTGGACAGCATGGACGGCGTGTCCTGCAGACTAAAGAGGAGAGGGAGCATCCAGCAGATGATACCTTTGCTCCATGAGCTTGATGGATAATCTTCATGGTGTCTGTAAACACAGGGAAGCAGCAGAGTTTTTAAGAGCAGAAATCATCTCATGACTCAGTTTGACTGCATGGAGAATGTTTCTGTTGTCTTTCTGACCCAACTGGAAGCATCTCTCTGACGCAGCAACACAACCACACACACATACCGTAAGCATATTTCCTGAAAGGAAGAGGAAGTTCTGTCCTGGAAGCGATATCTGCAAGAAGAGTTCAGGTTCAGTAAAACGTTTCCTCACAGCCAGCATGTCTCTCAGGAGACCAGCGTCGTCCTACAGAAGCCTAGAGGACCATTTCAGGAGCTGATGAAGTGAGATGTGGTCAGATTTCAGCCGATCTGACTGTTTTCAGCTCAGTTGTTTTTAGATGCGAAACATCAGCACTGCTGCTGATCCAGGGAACTTTTAGGATCTTTCCAAACTGTGTGGGATCACATCCAGCCTGATGGAAACTAAACCCTAAATATGATCAAATAAATTCACTGTGAGAGACTAAGTCCTTGTGCTGGTCTGACTGCAGACTTCACACTAAAATCTGGCTCCATTTGGACCAAAACTCGGACAGATGGGGGTCTGACTGGACGTCCCAGCACGGTGTTGCGTTCACTGACCGTCTCTGACGAGCTGCATGAAGTCCTGCACTGTCTGGTCCAGACTGACTCCGCGCAGAACAACAGGTTTAAAGTTTCTGTGTTGGAAGGACCTCACCAGACGGACCGTGACCACAGCTTCAGCAGCCATGTTGGTTCCTCCACCCCGCAGTACGAGCTGCCACCAAGGTTCGGTACCACGATCACAGATCACTGCTTCAGACCCGAAAAGTCGAGCACAGATCTCCTGCTTCAGACCCAAAGAGTCCATAGATATGGCAAGCCAAAGTGGTCAAAAATCGCCACTTAATTAACGCGTTTGCATTACAACGCCGTAAAATTCGCCGTTTTCTTCACATAACGCCGCATAAAGCGCCGTTTTTTTATGACTAAACCGCCGTAAAATACGCCGTTTCGATAAACGCCGTAAAATACGACGTTCTGTACCGTTCCTGAACGCCGCTTTATGCGGCGTTCAATGTACGCGTGTAAAAAACGCCGTTTTTTTAAATATTATATTTATCCCAGCCCCCTTTCTGAACTGCCACTGAAATTAAACCGCAATCATCCAATCAATATAGACTAAGAGCAGACATCGCCAGTTCATCACAGAGTTCCTTTGCTGCACGAGTCTTTTCGATGAGCCCATTCTGGTGTTTGTTGGGTGTCTGCTTATGTACTCATATCTGCTGCTTAATTTAAATGCACTGCCAGGAGACACGCTCACATGTAGATTAAAAAAGACACTATTTTATTATTATCATTTAAATATATTGCTTAGCCTACTTCGTATTAGTATTTAGCCTACTTCGTATTTGTGGCTTAGAGAACATCACCAAAATGCGCAATAATTAGAAAAAAAACTACCCGTGTGTGCGCATGTCTCTCACCTATATTAATTATTAATTACCATCTAATTTCTATCTATAGTTTATTTAACGTCTTCCACGGTCACTACAGAGGCAAAGGATGGCTTCAGTCTATTTGTATGATGAGTTCACTTCCATAATAAGACACCGATCTGTTACTATATTTATAAAAAGTGATTGATCGTGTCGCACACTATACAGGATGCTATAAAACAAGACACCCTTAACCGTAGAATACCGATGCTTAAGTCAAGCAACTCAGCAAATCTGCTACATTTACGGCTACCAGCCTTCTTCTCTCTGCCAGTTCAAGCTGTCGCCGTCTGCATCCACGAGACCAATGTTCCACTTCACCATAACAACCAAATAAAACAAACCATCAGCACATTGACCAGTCCCCCAAAAACTGTATATGTGGCATCTACAGTTTAGATGTCCTCATACAAGTATAACATTATATGTGCTATACTACTGTAGTTTGTAGTAAATAGATCAGCATAATGAAATGTAACACACTCAAACATGCTTTTTAGTTTGCAGGTTCAGTCTTTGCCATGCTTATGACTCTGGGTGAAACTGTTCTGAAACTGCTGTGCCTATATAAATTGATATATACATATATATATATATATGTATATATATATATATATATATATATATATATATATATATATATATATATATATATATATATATATATATACATATATATATATATATGTATATATATATATATATATGTATATATATATAAAAGGGATTTTCCACCTTAAAGAAAATTTGGAAATAGATTGCGCCGCCGTCAGTTTGTTCTTCGTTGTTTAAACAAAGACGCTGCAGGACAATACTGCCCCCAGCACACTTCCTGTGGTGCTTTGCGTTATTAGCTTGTTGTTTAGAGTTTTATACTGTCTGAAAAGCCATGTTTGGTAAATGGTGTTAAGTTGCCCGGCACAGCCGTTACAGGCGTTTATAACACAGCGCATTGACAATGAAATTTCACGTAGATGAATTTTCATTGTTGACGTTGTGGACTTTTGTCGACTAATCGTTGCAGCATTAGTTCAGCAACACCAACAGAGCCTGCAATCATATTTCCTGTAAGATTCAAACAACAAACCTCCGCATTGTCACTTGTTGCACTCCGACATTGTCCATCAGAAGCCGCCGTGTGCAGTCGTTGACAAGGTTCCTACAAGCAGAAATGAAATTCCTCCTGTCCATGGTTTTTCCAATTAATTCCAAAAAGTATGCAGTCCACTGTTGACCACTACCTTAAATCTAGGAATGTAATGGGCATGTTTTTTATCTTCTTTAGTCAGTGAAAAAGAGAGCTGGAGTAGTTCTATTGCCACCTACAGGACTAGACAGGGAAATACATTCAATCAGTACGTTCCCGCCCTTTGGATTTAGCGCGATTGTAGGTGAGCAGTCATGGCCGAGAGGAGCAGTGCATCTAGCAGGGCATTTAGAAGAAGAATAACTGATATTCGGGATCGAATGAATGCACAGTTTAGCCGCATGATCAACGAAGACCGCGCTGGAGAGTCCTCATTTCTTCATAGGTAAAAAAAACCCATAATAATAATAATAATAAAATTATGGTGTGTCTTTGGATAATAGACCAACTTGGAGTACAAGTTGTTCATATGCAGGTAGCGTTAAGTATTTCTATGCAGATTAAATTATGCTACCAAAGTTGTATAGCTGCTGGTAACATATTGGATCTCGTAAATTATGAAGGTTTTGTAAAACGCTAAGAAGCCATGCTACTGCTGTAATGTGTAATTGCTAAGTAACTACATTTCAATTGATGCCGTCCTTTTTTTTAAGGTAGGGCCTTTGTACTAAGCTTTATGTGCATCTTCAGAGTTCTCCTTATTTATACCAAACTTTTAAACACTGGCAAAGGTTTTTCGTGTCAGAAAAATATTTAGCATAAATTAGCTCAATGATGTGTTTTAATCTGACAGCATAAATTCCATGGTTACCAAGCGAGGCTGCTTTATTTATTTATTTATTTTTATAACTCTTTTACATCAACGTTATAAACTGGCTCTTTCTCTTGCCTTCAGTTTACAAACGTTCCAACAAGAGGGCGCTGGACAAACTGGGCTTAATCGTCAACGCAGAGGACGGGGGAGAGCCATGAGTCGGCAAGTCACATTCAAAGTGTCTGTGTTAAGGACTCACTCACTCACCACGTATCGATCTCACAGGGGTAAGCAATCACTTGGAGATATTTTCAATTGTGTGAATGCTTTTCAACGAAATCACACAATAGTTTTCCTGTTCTTTATTCCCTATTTATTCTTACTACTTCCGTACCTTTACATAAAATCTTCAGCTTTGTTCAACCAATTGCAACAAATTGGTATCAAAACGTTCAGATGGGCCACTTTCATCAGTTTCTGTCCTTAGGTACACACTCAAAAATAGAGGTACCGGCTTGTACCTAAAAAGGTACAAATGCTTGTCACTGGGGGTGTACTCTTTTGAGAGACATTTCTGTACCCTTCAGTTCTGGTCTATTTTTGTACCTTATCAAGTTCAACCTCACCTTATCAAGTCATGTTTTTTTTATGTTTTCACAGCATTAGGCCTGGTCCATGCAACTTAGCAATGTTATCTTATCTTTAATCTAGAAATAATCTTCAAAAACTCAAAATACTGACCAGACATACACTTAGTTTGCAGCATCTGACCTTCATTGTCTGGTGTAGTAAATGACTGTTAAGTAGTACTACTGTCATCACTCAACTCTGCTCTAGTTTGTAACATTACAACCATTAACAGTTTTCAATGCTGCAGGTTCCCTTATGGTCAAAATGGTACAAATTTGTACTTTATGTCACTTTGAACCCTTGTTCGTACTCTGAAGGTGCTTCTGGTCTCTTAAAGACCAGTATTGTACTTTTGAGAGAACATTTCTTTAAAATGTACCTATAGGTACAGAAATGTCCTCATCTTGTACCTCTATTTTTGAGAGTGTATAAAAAAAATGAAATAAAAAAAAACACATTCAGGAGATAGGTGCTTTGATTTACCTTCTGGTGAGAGCTAAGTTGATTGGTTCATCAATGTTGTGACCACCAGAGGGTCATTGGTAAGAATGCACGTACAAGATTCAGATGTCTTCTTTATTATAAAACTTAAGCTTGCTGTCCTGATATTAACTGTGGTTCTGTAACACAGATAAACAACATATCTGAATTATAACATACTAAATACAACTAAACAAGAATGACAGAACAAACAAAATAGCTCATAATATTAATTAGTATGGAGCTACCGCAGGACTGTCAGCATTAGTGTAATTAACATATTAGCAAGTTTACAATTAACATAAAATATGATCACACCTTCTAGCATGTACAAACTATACACAGATATAAGCATGTGAGCGTTTCCAACCATTACTCACTCTTGTCCAACTGATGCACACGGGCACAACCATGAGCTCGGCTCCACGCACTGAAATTTACAGTTAACAACGTTGCGATCTCAACCAAACTTAAAACAGAACTTGTGATTGGCTACTTTAGCTGTCAATATAAAAGCGTTCACATGCGGAAATTTGGTTCTTTGTCACATTTTGAACCAATTTAAACTTGATCATTTTATTGATTTTTTTCAGCTCTCATTGAATTGAATGGGAAAAGCTAAACATTTCACAAAACTTTCAGCTTTCTCAGCCTGAATACTCCCAGCATACTTTTAGCTAGAGACACCATTCAAACTTTAAACAAGTCACAAGCGATTCAACTATGAAACTTTTATTCAACTTTTTGATATCTTTAACCCTTTTTGAAATATCGCAGTTTTAAAATCGTTCACCTTTTTTTCTCCGATCATCTTTTCTCTCACACTCCAGAGAGAAAGCATCAAAGTTCCTGGCTCCACTGTTGTTTAACACACCGCTATTTAAATTCTGCTCACAGTAGGATAAAATAAGTTACATTCCTGTGTTCCTCAAAGCCTTCTGCCGCTTGTGGTGGAATAATTATTTCAATATGTGTCAATGTTTTCATGTAGCGGCCAGAAGTTCTAGGCCTGGCAGAAGCACAGTTCAGCAAACTGTCTCCTCTTCTCCTAACTTCCTGCCAGTTTGAACAGAGCAGGGAAGGGAGGGGCCGTTGTCATGACAACTAATAGGTCAAAGGTGTCGGTGGTGATTCAGCACTGTTAATACAGAGCTGTTTATGTCCTGTTACTGTACAGATCTTCCTCTATGTCCACTTCCTGTCACAAGTTAATGTCAAGATCTTTTTCCATGTCCGCTTCCTGTCTTCTGTTTGTCTCTCTGTTGTCTTACTGCCTCCTGTTGGACTTCAGATCTGTCCCTGTCCTCCTCCAGACCACAGGTGTCAGCCTTGGAATCAGTCAGGCCAGTTTTTGCTTTAAACTCTTCTTTTAAACTTCTTTTCATTTCAGCCTTTTTTTTTTTTGCATTACAGTTAAAGCTTTCTTTGACATTACGGTCTAAAAGCTTTGGAATGAAAACATCCACACTGCTGTTCAGCAAGAACAGCAATTTTATAGTTGTAATGTGGTTTTTAGTTTTTTTTCCACTCATCTCTTATACAGTGTCTAACATATTCACAGATGCCACCCCTGCGTGTAGGGTTGTCGTTCCTTTGGGTCTCAACCAGGAAGAATTTCGCCAGGCTCTCCGAGATTCTATTCCAGATTTACCACACGAGTTTGATCTGTGCAAGGTGACGGGGCAGCGACAGATTGTGGCACTGGTGGAGCAGACACCCGGTGACATCAGGGCCAGAAATGCTCTGTATCTGCGTCCAAAGGTATTTTAAAAATTTGATGTCATTTTGGCTTGCTTGCCAGAATTGTCTTTCTTGAGGTTGTCTTATGTTGACCAGTTTTTCAAATGTGTTTCTGTATAATTATGACATACAATGTCATAATTCACAGATTACTAATGCAAGTGGAACTGCAACTGATCAGTCTGTCGACCATGAAATGACAAGGTAACTTCATATATTCCTCATAAAAGAACATATATATAATATAATATATACACACACATATATATATATACACATGTATATATATATATATATATATATATATATATATATATATATATATATATATACACGTGTATATATATATATATATATATATATATATACATGTGTATATATATATATATATATACACGTGTATATATATATATATATATATATATATATACATGTGTATATATATATATATATATATATATATATATATATATATATATATATATATAAAAATATATATTCAGTGATCTGCCGGTGGTACATCCCATGCAGGAGCTTTTCCTCCCATGATGGTTCTTCCATCTCGTGTTCCTCCAGACTCCATTGTCTGAGACATTCACTAAGTGCTTCATCCCTCGGTGCCCTCTTCCTGATGTATTCATAGAGCTTGGTTGTTTAATCTTGGATAGTGGCCTTGATGCTCACTAGTCCCCAGCCCGATTCTTTACACTTAGTGTATAGTCATATATGTGTGTGTGTGTGTGTGTGCGTGTGTCAATACTACATTTTTTTTTCTTTATGCAGCACTGTAGCAGAGCCAACTATACAAACAAGCTTGGGTAACCATAATCAACCGCATGCAGAGGTTGACAGGTGAGTCTGGCTTTTTCCTTTACCCCTCCTTTGTCCTTGTAGGTGAGTGGGCTCTTTTGAAATAACTGCTCCCCGACGTTGGCTTTTTAGTTGGGGCATTTATGTATATCTTCTATAAATGAATAAATTTACCCTTCATGCAGAACTCAAGCAGTTCTGACTACTCACACAGTTGGTGGGGATGATGAGCATCGCCCCCCAATTTCCGAGGTAGAAAGGTAATGTTTTTTTTGTTGTTTTTGGTCTGTCCATTTTCTAATATGAAATGTATTCATCTGGTGTGTCATATGGCACAGAAGGAACAAACTGTTGACATTAAAGATTTAAAGTTATGATTTAGGGATAACAGATTTTTCCTAGATTAACACGTTTGACTGAAATACAACCATTTTAAAAACAGAATCTGAAAGCTTTTTTTTTTAATATATATAATTTTTCATCAAAATAACTTATGCCTTTTTTTTTTCCTAAAGATGGTTCAACATGTCTTTAGCTATCTATGAAATTACAAAGCTATTGACCCCTTACTTTTTTATGGTACCAGAATTTTTCCTCAAGTCTTTTTAGGTCCTCTGTGTATTTCATTGAAGGTCTCGGCAAGATATACTTCCATCTAGTGTTGTAAAGAATTGCCTCTTAAAATGACGAATTATGCCTTTTTTTTTTTTTTTCGATAAAATTTAGGGAAGACTTTTACACACAGTCAGATCTGTCAGACATGGAGGACACTCTAATGGACTCCCTGGACGAAGAAGAGTGTAATGTATGTTTATGCTTGTGTTTAACACATGTTCAAATGTCTGATTAATTTGTTTTCATAAATATAAAAAAATTCTTTTTTCAGGATCACATTGACCTTTCTACTGCGTTGAAAGACTTCCAGCTCTCCAGCTTGGATGACATGCCATCGACAGTAATTGCGCGTCGCAGGCACATTTTAAAGAGTGCATTATTGGCAATGGCAAAGCCCTACTTTGCCTGGAACAGGGTGCCAAATATTGAATTTGTAGGGGAAATGGCAGATGACTATGGTGGGCCAAGAAGAGAGTCTTTCCGGTAAGATGTTTGTGAATCTATGTGTAAATGTAGATTTGTAAATATGTGTGTGTGTATATATATATGTGTATATACATATTTATGTATATATATATATGTATGTACATATATATATGTATATATATGTATATATATATATATATATATATATATATATATATATATATATATATATATATATATATATATGTATATATATATATATATATATGTATGTGTGTAAGTTTATTTTTTTAATATAATTATATGGTAATATATTTTTCCACTTTTTGTTTTTTTCTGCAGGCTACTTCTGATCGACCTCCAGACCTCCATGGGAGTGTTTGAAGGACAGCCTGGAAATCTGCTTTTTACTTACAGCCAAGAACTGCTGTCTAATAAGAAGTACTATGCTGCAGGGAAGATGTGTGCTCGGTCCATCATGCACAATGGGCCAGGACCAAGATGCCTGAATCTCCAGCTGTCTCTTTTAATGTGTGGCCAGAACCCAGAACTGGAGGGAGTCGACCTGGAGATCTTCTTAGACCAGGACCTCAAATCAAGAATGGAAAAGGTAAAGATTTGTCTGTTGTTGTTATGGAAATCATTGAACAAATTAATCAAATATCAGAAACACAAAATAACAAAAGCTGTATAATTAGCAGTGACGTTAATAAAGGCTTAATCCCCCCCCCCCCCCAGTATTACCTAATGAAAGCAATTCATGTTCCCTCTGGTATGCTGATAGCCTGAATATGCTTTCATTTCAAAAGGTTGTCAACTGCAGTACACCCCAACAACTTGAGGATGTCAAAGAGAGCCTTAGTGATTGGATAGCTGGTTGTGGAGTCCCGTGCATCTACACAGCCACACTGGATGACATGCAATGGATTAAAAATCTGATGATTACCCATTTTCTGTTCCATCGGTTAGTAGAATCAATATGAATTTTATAGGCTAATAGCACTTTGTTCACAGTTAAATTGGAAATGGGGAAGGGAAAAATTAACCACCAACAGCTACATGTCAGTGTTTCAAAAATGTAAGACAATTTTTGTAAGTCAGCAATTAACATCTAAATTTATGGTCAACAGGGTTGCCAGTGTAGTCCAGCAGATCTTTGCTGGAATGGATGAATGTGGCCAGGTTTGGCAAATGGTGAAGAGGTTTTGGAAGCAGTTCCTTCCTGTCTTTACAAACACAGGGCAGAAACTCACAAGGAACAGCTTCCAAAACCTTTTCACCATTGCATGGAGTCCTCCAGGGAGCAACCGTCGTGATGCTGAGGAAGAAACTATCTTCTTGTGGGAGTGGTGGCTCATGGCAATTCAAGGTGTGTGTGTCTGCAACATGGTACAATTAAAGACAAAGTAAGTTGCTAAAATCATTAAAACATTAATCCAAGAATAAGTAGACGGTGGTGGAGGACAATTTTTGATTTAATACACGCCCTATCAGTTGTCCCTAATCCAAAACGATTGTGAGGGACCGGGGGGGGGGAGGCTAAAGAAAACTTGGGAAATTTTACACAGGATAAATTTGTAAAAATATCATTGGAAATGATAAAAAAAAAAAAAAAAAAAAAAAAAATCAACAAAAGAGAGCAAGTAATAAAAAAAAATTTAAAAAAAGCAATTTACGATGGAGTATATCTGTCCCAGCTTGACCAGTAATAATAATCACCAATGGTGGGTAATAATGAGACCATAGTCTTTTGCATGGACCAAAATAGTATCATTTAATATCATGAAGTACGAAGACAAACAAGTTACACCACTTGTGGACTTTTCATACTGAAAAGAAAGAAAAGCCTGCAGGTTACTTTAGAAATCAAGTATCCGACTATCATATATAACAAAGTTGTTTTACTAAAGCAGCAGCGTCTCATAGAAAACTCCCCTCATCTAAAGTAGTAGTAGTGTTTGACACTCGAGCAGAAGAATAGATAATAGTACTGACACGGTTTTAATTATAGTTACCTACAAGACAGCCACTAAAACTAAAGACGCATTTCTTAGTATGTCTCTTTGGTTTTTATTGACGGGAGGGGGGAGGGGCTCGACATTATCGTCGTCGATTACAAGGGGGCCCTGCAGAAAAAGTTTGGAAACCACTGCTCTATGCCAACTATAACATAAACATAACTAATCAATGAAGTGTTATATGTAACCTGTTAAGACAATAAACTAAACAATCTGAGATTCCTAAATAATGCAAAACACATCTGACCAATCAATAGAAGAACCTAAACCTCTCCTACACTTCCATCCTAAAAAAAGAGGGTAATTCCCAATTAGGCCTCAGCCTGATTTCAGGAGCTCCAGTGCAGCCAGGACTGCTTTCTTTGGAAGGCTGGGAACTCTGCCCAGGAACTGGCAACTCAAAAGGAAAGTATATTAACTGAAAGCAAAGCAAATTGATAAGGCGAAAAAATAAACCAAAATAACAAGATGACAATATAGGTTAACTAAGTGTGTGCACCCAGTTAGTCAACCCAGCTAATAAAAATATGAAAAATGATTACGTGTATCTTTCAAGTGTTTACATAATTGAGAGGAAAAAAAAGAAAGTTACCTGACCTTTACTGTGTGGCAGCTCATGCTGCCCTCACAACGATAAAATCTATTTTTGTGGACAGAAATATCATCATTCTGATTAATGGATTAGATTTAAATAGCACTTTTTAGGGCACCAAAAGTGCTTTTTATAGAAACAGTTATTCTTTCATTCCATTCATTCTTGGTGTTGTTGAGCTACATGAGCAGACTGTTGGAGATGTGACAATGCCAAACAATGTAATTACAATATGGATGCATATGATTTCCTTTACTTTTGCACAGTCTTGCAGAATATGCAAAATTCAAATTACAGTTTTTTTTTCAGAATGAAAGAATTGTTAGAATGACAGTGGAGTTTGAAATTACTGCTGTTAATAATGTGCAATTTTTTAACTACAGAGAAAGAGGTGGACCACACATACGAGGAAGTACTCGTGTTTGTCACTGGAGCAGACTGTCTGCCTCCGTTGGGTTTCTCCCAGGGGTGCACTGTTGACTTCTTTGACCAAGAAGCTGGAACACGGCGCATGCCCTATTCATCCACTTGCAGCCTGTCCATCTTCCTTCCAAGGGGGGTCAAGGAGGAAGTGGATTTTAAAGAAATGATGAACCCTGAGGGGTTCTCTAGGATTTGGGAAGGTGTAGGTGAGGGCTTGAGTTTTCATCAGTTATCTGCCCAGGAACCCCAAAAGTGCACTGAAATGAGTTCACACACACACACACTGTTTGTGCGGTGTTATATGTTGTTGTAAAATAAAGTATTTTTGTCATGTCACCCATTATTGCTCCCTTGTTTCCTCCAACAGTTGTCCAAACCAGTAGCTGTGCTCCAATACACCAGTAGGCACAATTACTAAACAAGTGGGCGGAAATCAAGATGAATAAGGAAGTATTTAGAATAATCATAGAAGCTCTACCACACAATCATACATCAAGTCGTCAATAAATGTAACTGCAGCTGAGATGTGAGCGCCCTCTGGTGACCAAAATTGGTTCTATTTGTTTTACTTGACGTGGTGTTGGGATTTCTGAGAAATCTGCTTTGGTGTATCATTTCTTTGTGTCTGGGTGTAATGAACATCATGTTGAGAGCTGGGCTTAAAATAGTTTGTTGCAAGTCGACAAGTTTATTTGAGCAATCAGACTGTGGCAACACAGCTCGATGACTTTTTCAGCCACTATAAGGTAGAAACTACTGCGGCACCCATCGCCCCAGTTCCACTCAGCAACCCACCCTGTACTCTGATAATATGAGACGAAACCCCCATGAAGAAGGCAGCCGAGATGAGCACCAGCAGGGTTCTCAGAGACTGGTCCAGAGTTAGCTGAGCATATTTTGTAATATCTTCTATTCTGTGCTCTGTGGAACTCCTGTATGAGGACCTCGGCCTTCAGACCGGTGGGGACATGATGCTCCTGGTTTAAATTATTCCTGGCAATCATAAAATGTTTCACGAGACTTTTGCAAATTACACACACACACATATATATATATATATATATATATGTGTGTATATATATATATATATATATATATATATATATATATATATATATATATATATATATATATGTGTGTATATATATATATATATATATATATATATATATATATATATATATATATATGTGTGTGTGTGTAATTTGCAAAAGTCTCGTGAAACATTTTATGATTGCCAGGAATAATTTAAACCAGGAGCATCATGTCCCCACCGGTCTGAAGGCCGGTGGGGACATGATGCTCCCCACCGGCCTTCAGCCTTCAGACGATGCTTGTTTTATAGCATCCTGTATAGTGTGCGACACGATCAATCACTTTTTATAAATATAGTAACAGATCGGTGTCTTATTATGGAAGTGAACTCATCATACAAATAGACTGAAGCCATTTGCCTCTGTAGTGACCGTGGAAGACGTTAAATAAACTATAGATAGAAATTAGATGGTAATTAATAATTAATATAGGTGAGAGACATGCGCACACACGGGTAGTTTTCTTCTAATTATTGCGCATTTTGGTGATGTTCTCTAAGCCACAAATACGAAGTAGGCTAAATACTAATACGAAGTAGGCTAAGCAATATATTTAAATGATAATAATAAAATAGTGTCTTTTTTAATCTACATGTGAGCGTGTCTCCTGGCAGTGCATTTAAATTAAGCAGCAGATATGAGTACATAAGCAGACACCCAACAAACACCAGAATGGGCTCATCGAAAAGACTCGTGCAGCAAAGGAACTCTGTGATGAACTGGCGATGTCTGCTCTTAGTCTATATTGATTGGATGATTGCGGTTTAATTTCAGTGGCAGTTCAGAAAGGGGGCTGGGATAATTATAATATTAAAAAAAACGTCGTTTTTTACGCGCGTCGTACTTGAACAGAACGCCGTTTTTTACGCGCGTCAAAGTGACATAAAACGGCGTTTTTTACACGCGTACATTGAACGCCGCATAAAGCGGCGTTCAGGAACGGTACAGAACGTCGTATTTTACGGCGTTTATCGAAACGGCGTATTTTACGGCGGTTTAGTCATAAAAAAACGGCGCTTTATGCGGCGTTTTGTGAAGAAAACGGCGAATTTTACGGCGTTGTAATGCAAACGCGTTAATTAAGTGGCGATTTTTGACCACTTTGGCTTGCCATACATAGACATCATATATACGTAGACGCGCATTGTATCACGCCGCCTATACGAGCTGACGTCTCATCGCGCCGCCATCTTGGATGGGTCTCCCATGCCGTGGTTGGACCTACATCCCAAGGTGTAGGTCCAACCACGACAAGAACTCCACAGATTTTTACCTGTTTTTCCTCACAGTTTGGTTTGTTACAAAGGGCAGAGATATTGTTATGATACAGATCACAGCAGAGGATGGCAATGATGTGTTACTCCCCAGATCATGACTGCATTTATTTCTAAACAATAAATAATTTACCGAAAGGGAAACGAATTGTGTGTCTCTATATAATGAAGATCTACAATGTCCACTGCTCCCTTCTCAAAAACAGTGGGCTTACATCCTCCACTGTGAGTTCTGACCTCATTGTGACTAAAACCTGTGTCAGGGTACCCTCTGGCGGCAGAATAAAGTTGTGACAGCTTTTCAACACTGCTCATGCACAGCACATACGCAAGCCTGTAGGGTTGACATTTTTCCTCTCACCACAGAGGTTGCCTTCTGCGAGACGTGTCACTTTCCTCTTTATTGTTTTTATGTTAATTTTTTTCTGCGCCCTCGACCCTTTGTCTGGAGGCGTCAGTCGAACACATTTTATTTCCAAACATGAATGTGTGCTTGTGTGACTCAGATGTGGGGAGAGCCTTGGATCCCTCTGGCTGGCAGAGGTTGGCACCGCTCCAGCGCCATACGCAGCAATGGGGATGGCGGGCAAACCACTCCCGGCAGCACACTCGGAACCGGCAAGGCTG
The DNA here is from genome assembly GCF_933228915.1 of Telmatherina bonti. Taxonomy (NCBI): domain Eukaryota; kingdom Metazoa; phylum Chordata; class Actinopteri; order Atheriniformes; family Telmatherinidae; genus Telmatherina; species Telmatherina bonti. The sequence continues at coordinate 37,933,883 of NC_136613.1, read as the reverse complement.
GTGAATGTGGAACAATCACTCAATCACCGCTGTCAGGCTGCCCTCTTCTTCTTCTTCCTGGCCTGCTGACTGATGGTGGTTGTCCTGGTGGGGCTGTTGTCAGTGTCGCAACTTTTTTGGGCCAACCGGGCCTAGCCTCCTGTCTTGGGGAAGCAGCAGGGACGGGCTGGCCTGTTTGCCGTTTGGGGAACTTATGTTGCAGAGGAGGCCATGGAGTAGACTGGGAAAAAGTCTTTTGTGGGACCTGTGGAGGAGGATGCTCTGCTTTCCGGGAAAGGCAAAGGTGGAGAGCTTCATCCTCTTTCCTCCTGATCTCACACCGTTGCTGCATCTAAGCCAGTGTGGTGCCAAAAATGCCGTCTGTAACAATTGGCATGTCCAAGATATCCTCCTTTTCTCTGTCAGATAGGTTCGTCAGATTGAGCCATCTGGCCCGTTCCTGCGAACCCATCGTTCCCATAGATTTACCTGTGGCCTGGACCGCACATCGCTGTAAGTGGAGGCAGATGTCCGTGATGACGGTAATCTCTTCCCACACAGCCGGCTTGGGCTTTGTCACCATGTCCTCGCACCGTTCTGCTTGGTAAGCTGAGAGGATGGAGGTGACGTTGAGCGCCCTGACAGCTACGGCCGTGGCCTTGTAGGCTCTTTCAGTCATAGCAGACTGAAATTTGTCGGCTTTCGATGGCAGTGTGAGGCTCCTGGAAGACGCAGTTGACACTCGCGGGTGCAGGTGGGCTGCAACTAGCGGTTCCATAGGGAGCATGCGGAGCATGCCGTGTTTTTCCATGTTTTCAAAGTCCAAGGAGGAAGCTCCTTGAATTGGACTCTTGCCACTGAAGGGATGGTCCTTCCACGAGGCCGCAACCTCTTCTAGTAGCTCTGGGAAAACAGGAAGTAGCTGTCTTAAGCTCTCGCAGTCCGGGGCAATTTCTTCCCTTCATAACGTGACCGTATGGTCTCCGTTACAACGGCAGGCGATACTCAGCCTGGGCGCAGCGCATTTGCACACTGCATGCATGTCCAGGCTCTGAGTAGGAGAAGCTGGTGTGCCCTCCCGCTCTCCCCTCGGTGCAGAAACAGCATCAGGCTGTGCAACCGGAGCAGGGATGAAAATTTCATCCTCGTACTCGTCCTCCTCGGATATGAGAAGTTCAGAGGATTCCTCTCTTCATCCTCGTAGTTGAGATCGAGAACATCATCCATGTGGGGGGCCATCGACGCCATGTCCAGCTGGGAACCCCAGCTAGCCATGGCGCGCGGCTCAGGCTCCGCATCAGTCTCCTGCTTATCATCGCTGGTGGCGGCAGACAAGCAGGGGTCCTGGCCCAAAAGTAGCTTGGCGTGCTAGATGACGTCAGAGGCTCTTCGTGGTGAAAAGAGTGCGGACATGACCCTGGAGCTTGGATAGCTGCTTGGGCGTGTTCCAGCCCGAGGCTGTTCGAGCAGACCTGGTGTGGATCCTCGCTTGAGATTTTGTTCCCACAGACACAGGAACGAGCGCCGGAGTCCCCATCCCCTCTGGTGTGAGGGAGGTTTTGAGCCATTTTGAGCTAACTGGAGTGCGAGTCAAAATGAAAATTTAGCTGGAGTGCTAAATTTATCAGGTCATGGTGTAAGCAGACACAAGTGGCTTTCTTGCTGCTGGTTTATTTATAGACTTCTCCACAAAGTTCACCGCAAAACTGAACAAAAACATAAAAGAAAATCAACACAGTGTCACATAAACAACATGCACGGCCCATATATAAACAACATGCACGCCCCGTATATAAACAACATGCACGCCCCGTATATAAACAACATGCACGCCCCGTATATAAACAACATGCACAGCCTGTATATAAACAACATGCACAGCCTGAATATAAACAACATGCACAGCCTGTATATAAACAACATGCACAGCCTGAATATAAACAACATGCACAGCCTGTAAATAACGCTTTACTAAAGTAAAATATAAGCAAACAAAGAAAAACCTCATTGGCTGCATGCTCCTTGCACATCCAGTCCTTCAGAAATGACCCAGTCCAGATCTTTCACCCTGCAGCATCTGCTCACTGCTTATTGTCAAGTTCTCAGCCCAACAGGAAATAACTTTAGGTGTACCAAAATAAAAGCACAAACACTTCTTTAACTGTGATGAATGAAACTTCAAATTATTAACTGACTATAAAAAAAACACACAATGTTTGAAATGAGACAAGTATTCTAAACAACATGATCATCACAGTCATACACGGAGGATAGAAACCGCCTCATCAGCTTCACGCCGTGGAACCAAAGTGCTTCGGAGAACCTAAACCTTCGCAGTAGAAGTCTGTAGAGGGCTTTGGGGGTCTCCAGGTTCTGCAACGTAGAAACCAGTCACACTACGCATCCCAGCTCGGCTGGGGGTCTGACCCAGCTGCCTCCCTGGGGTCCCTGTGAACCCGACTCTCCCAGCCTCTCCGGATCTTTGCCAGTCTGGACTCCAGGCACGGCAGCAGCAGGACCAGCCGTCCCACCAGCAGGATGCAGGGCAGGACGAGGGCCAGCAGGTAGAGTGGTGGCAGGTGGTACAGGTAGGTTGCAGGGAGGAAGGCCGAGTCCCAGCCGAAGAGGAGCGTGTGCACGGTGGACAGAGCCACAGCGGCGTACCCGAGTCCTGACTGGAGACAAGACAGACCTTTCTGTTACACCGTGTTTGTGTTAAGTTTAAACCCTTAACATCTTAACATAATTATCAATAAATAAGAAGGAAACCAGACGAGACGATCTTGTTCAACTAGCAAGGAGGCTCATCTCAGAAGCCTGAGCTTCAAAAAACTCCAAGCAATTATTGAAAGATACCACGTGATATTCCCACAAGTTGATACAATTCAGTGTGTGTGAGTGTGTGTGTGTGTTTGCTTGGTTCAAAGTCCAATGCGTATGTCCTGATAGGACAATGCGTATGTGTACTCTTCTTAAAGATACCATTCTGATAGGAACCGAATGTTTATGAAACTTAGTCAGACCACTCTGACCTTGCACGTCACTGTAATGTCCTGCTTATCCAAACAGCACACAGAGGAAAACTTTTAACTTGTACATGAGGATTAATGAAGAACATCAATGTAAGATTAATAAAAGATTATCATAATATGAACTAAAAATATAATAAAAACTGAAATTCCAAACAGTGTGTGTGTGTGTGTGTGGATGTGTGTGTGATGTGTGTGTGGAAAAACAGCGATCAGGCCGTTTCAGCCCCCCACTCAGGGGGGGGGCTCGGACCCTGCTTGGTAGGCCTGCCGGGCCCTGTAGATCTTAGGCTTCTCCCAGACGCTTCAGGGCGATCCATAACCATCTCCTCTTCCATCCCATAATGATCCATAACCAGCTCCTCTTCCATCCCATAATGATCCATAACCATCTCCTCTTCCATCCCATAATGATCCATAACCATCTCCTCTTCCATCCCATAATGATCCATAACCATCTCCTCTTCCATCCCATAACGATCCATAACCAGTTCCTCTTCCATCCCATAATGATCCATAACCATCTCCTCTTCCATCCCATAATGATCCATAACCAGCTCCTCTTCCATCCCATAATGATCCATAACCAGCTCCTCTTCCATCCCATAACGATCCATAACCATCTCCTCTTCCATCCCATAACGATCCATAACCATCTCCTCTTCCATCCCATAACGATCCATAACCATCTCCTCTTCCATCCCATAATGATCCATAACCAGCTCCTCTTCCATCCCATAATGATCCATAACCAGCTCCTCTTCCATCCCATAACGATCCATAACCATCTCCTCTTCCATCCCATAACGATCCATAACCATCTCCTCTTCCATCCCATAACAATCCATAACCATCTCCTCTTCCATCCCATAATGATCCATAACCATCTCCTCTTCCATCCCATAATGATCCATAACCATCTCCTCTTCCATCCCATAATGATCCATAACCATCTCCTCTTCCATCCCATAACGATCCATAACCAGCTCCTCTTCCATCCCATAACGATCCATAACCATCTCCTCTTCCATCCCATAACGATCCATAACCATCTCCTCTTCCATCCCATAACGATCCATAACCATCTCCTCTTCCATCCCATAACGATCCATAACCATCTCCTCTTCCATCCCATAACGATCCATAACCATCTCCTCTTCCATCCCATAACGATCCATAACCACCTCCTCTTCCATCCCATAACGATCCATAACCATCTCCTCTTCCATCCCATAACGATCCATAACCATCTCCTCTTCCATCCCATAACGATCCATAACCAGCTCCTCTTCCATCCCATAACGATCCATAACCATCTCCTCTTCCATCCCATAACGATCCATAACCATCTCCTCTTCCATCCCATAACGATCCATAACCATCTCCTCTTCCATCCCATAACGATCCATAACCATCTCCTCTTCCATCCCATAACGATCCATAACCATCTCCTCTTCCATCCCATAATGATCCATAACCATCTCCTCTTCCATCCCATAACGATCCATAACCATCTCCTCTTCCATCACATAATGATCCATAACCACCTCCTCTTCCATCCCATAACGATCCATAACCAGCTCCTCTTCCATCCCATAACGATCCATAACCATCTCCTCTTCCATCCCATAACGATCCATAACCATCTCCTCTTCCATCCCATAACGATCCATAACCATCTCCTCTTCCATCCCATAACGATCCATAACCATCTCCTCTTCCATCCCATAACGATCCATAACCAGCTCCTCTTCCATCCCATAACGATCCATAACCATCTCCTCTTCCATCCCATAACGATCCATAACCATCTCCTCTTCCATCCCATAACGATCCATAACCAGCTCCTCTTCCATCCCATAACGATCCATAACCATCTCCTCTTCCATCCCATAACGATCCATAACCATCTCCTCTTCCATCCCATAACGATCCATAACCATCTCCTCTTCCATCCCATAACGATCCATAACCACCTCCTCTTCCATCCCATAACGATCCATAACCATCTCCTCTTCCATCCCATAACGATCCATAACCATCTCCTCTTCCATCCCATAACGATCCATAACCAGCTCCTCTTCCATCCCATAACGATCCATAACCATCTCCTCTTCCATCCCATAACGATCCATAACCATCTCCTCTTCCATCCCATAACGATCCATAACCATCTCCTCTTCCATCCCATAACGATCCATAACCATCTCCTCTTCCATCCCATAACGATCCATAACCATCTCCTCTTCCATCCCATAACGATCCATAACCAGCTCCTCTTCCATCCCATAACGATCCATAACCATCTCCTCTTCCATCCCATAACGATCCATAACCATCTCCTCTTCCATCCCATAACGATCCATAACCATCTCCTCTTCCATCCCATAACGATCTATAACCAGCTCCTCTTCCATCCCATAACGATCCATAACCATCTCCTCTTCCATCCCATAATGATCCATAACCATCTCCTCTTCCATCCCATAACGATCCATAACCATCTCCTCTTCCATCCCATAATGATCCATAACCAGCTCCTCTTCCATCCCATAATGATCCATAACCAGCTCCTCTTCCATCCCATAACGATCCATAACCATCTCCTCTTCCATCCCATAACGATCCATAACCATCTCCTCTTCCATCCCATAACGATCCATAACCAGCTCCTCTTCCATCCCATAACGATCCATAACCATCTCCTCTTCCATCCCATAACGATCCATAACCATCTCCTCTTCCATCCCATAATGATCCATAACCATCTCCTCTTCCATCCCATAATGATCCATAACCATCTCCTCTTCCATCCCATAACGATCCATAACCAGCTCCTCTTCCATCCCATAATGATCCATAACCATCTCCTCTTCCATCCCATAACGATCCATAACCATCTCCTCTTCCATCCCATAACGATCCATAACCATCTCCTCTTCCATCCCATAACGATCCATAACCATCTCCTCTTCCATCCCATAACGATCCATAACCATCTCCTCTTCCATCCCATAACGATCCATAACCATCTCCTCTTCCATCCCATAACGATCCATAACCATCTCCTCTTCCATCCCATAACGATCCATAACCATCTCCTCTTCCATCCCATAACGATCCATAACCATCTCCTCTTCCATCCCATAACGATCCATAACCAGCTCCTCTTCCATCCCATAACGATCCATAACCAGCTCCTCTTCCATCCCATAACGATCCATAACCATCTCCTCTTCCATCCCATAACGATCCATAACCATCTCCTCTTCCATCCCATAACGATCCATAACCATCTCCTCTTCCATCCCATAACGATCCATAACCAGCTCCTCTTCCATCCCATAACGATCCATAACCAGCTCCTCTTCCATCCCATAACGATCCATAACCATCTCCTCTTCCATCCCATAACGATCTATAACCATCTCCTCTTCCATCCCATAACGATCCATAACCATCTCCTCTTCCATCCCATAACGATCCATAACCATCTCCTCTTCCATCCCATAACGATCCATAACCATCTCCTCTTCCATCCCATAACGATCCATAACCATCTCCTCTTCCATCCCATAATGATCCATAACCATCTCCTCTTCCATCCCATAACGATCCATAACCATCTCCTCTTCCATCCCATAACGATCCATAACCATCTCCTCTTCCATCCCATAATGATCCATAACCATCTCCTCTTCCATCCCATAACGATCCATAACCAGCTCCTCTTCCATCCCATAACGATCCATAACCATCTCCTCTTCCATCCCATAACGATCCATAACCAGCTCCTCTTCCATCCCATAACGATCCATAACCATCTCCTCTTCCATCCCATAACGATCCATAACCAGCTCCTCTTCCATCCCATAACGATCCATAACCATCTCCTCTTCCATCCCATAACGATCCATAACCATCTCCTCTTCCATCCCATAACGATCCATAACCATCTCCTCTTCCATCCCATAACGATCCATAACCAGCTCCTCTTCCATCCCATAACGATCCATAACCAGCTCCTCTTCCATCCCATAACGATCCATAACCATCTCCTCTTCCATCCCATAACGATCTATAACCATCTCCTCTTCCATCCCATAACGATCCATAACCATCTCCTCTTCCATCCCATAACGATCCATAACCATCTCCTCTTCCATCCCATAACGATCCATAACCATCTCCTCTTCCATCCCATAACGATCCATAACCATCTCCTCTTCCATCCCATAATGATCCATAACCATCTCCTCTTCCATCCCATAACGATCCATAACCATCTCCTCTTCCATCCCATAACGATCCATAACCATCTCCTCTTCCATCCCATAATGATCCATAACCATCTCCTCTTCCATCCCATAACGATCCATAACCAGCTCCTCTTCCATCCCATAACGATCCATAACCATCTCCTCTTCCATCCCATAACGATCCATAACCATCTCCTCTTCCATCCCATAACGATCCATAACCAGCTCCTCTTCCATCCCATAACGATCCATAACCATCTCCTCTTCCATCCCATAACGATCCATAACCATCTCCTCTTCCATCCCATAACGATCCATAACCATCTCCTCTTCCATCCCATAACGATCCATAACCATCTCCTCTTCCATCCCATAACGATCCATAACCAGCTCCTCTTCCATCCCATAACGATCCATAACCATCTCCTCTTCCATCCCATAACGATCCATAACCATCTCCTCTTCCATCCCATAACGATCCATAACCATCTCCTCTTCCATCCCATAACGATCCATAACCATCTCCTCTTCCATCCCATAACGATCCATAACCATCTCCTCTTCCATCCCATAACGATCCATAACCAGCTCCTCTTCCATCCCATAACGATCCATAACCAGCTCCTCTTCCATCCCATAAATACCTGCTGCAGCGTCTTGAGTTTATTCTGAGCTTTCTCCTCCACTAGACGCTGCTTTTATTGACTCTATTCTTTATTCTGGATTCTTTATTCCTGATTCCTGCAGGTGATGAAATGAGTTAGTTGTGTCGGAGTCCGTTGTTGGGACTGTGAGCTAGTCTGTTGTCGGTTCCACGTCGCTCTTTTTATATCCAAACCGCATCCAGACAGAAATTTCCTCTTTTAGGAACAAGCTCATCGATTTGGGTCGGCTGCTCATCTTTTAGTGAATCCGGCGTAAACAATAAAGCCTCATATGAAACATTTTCTATTGTTCAGAACATATATAGTGTCATATCACCCAGCCGCACTTCACACATGCACACTGACACGTACACATTGACAAGTGCATGCCCACAAAGATTTCCTCTCCATCTGCTTCCTACTGAACGTTGCTGATGTTTATGTGTCGTTAGGTTTCTCTGCAGGAATGTTTTTATCTGTTCTTCTTACAGATCATAACTATTCTGCGTTATGTATCCCATAGTACTATACTACTATACTACTGTAGTACTATAGTACTATACTACTATACTACTATACTACTATGGTACTATAGTACTATACTACTATACTACTATAGTACTATACTACTATAGTAGTATAGTACTATACTTGTTAGGTTGACGTTACGTGCGTGGCATTCACATGCGGACTCGGCTCGGAGTTTCAAACAATACTTTATTTGCTTCCTTCTGATTACGGTTCTTTCCCAGGTGGATGCGGAAGATTGGTTAGTCAGCAGGCAGACAAGCGGAGCGGTAAACCTGGCGGACAGAGAGGCGGGCAGGCAGGCGGGCAGGCAGGCAGGCAGGCAAGCGGTAAGGCAGCAATCGGGCATGCAGGCAGGATCTCTAACGGGGAAAGAACACACAGGTTATCGATCAGGAAATCACACTGGGAAGAATCTTTCAGGCCGAGAGTTGTACCAAAGGCGTTCAACTATCTGGCGATGAACAGCAGGCTGGGCAGATCTTAAATAGTGCTGCTGCTGATTGCCAAGATGCCGATCAGGTGCTGATCCAGGTGCCAGGATGCCAGACACGCCCACCAGGGAACAGGATCACAACAGTACCCCCCCTCAACGGGAGCCACCAGGCGACCGAAACCGGTCAGGATGAGCCCGGCGAAAGTCACGAACCAGGGAGGCATCCAAAATGAAAGAGCGAGGGACCCAGGCACGCTCCTCAGGACCATACCCTTCCCAGTCAACCAGGAATTGAAAGCCCCGACCACGACGGCGCACATCCAGGAGACGTCGGACCGTGTAGGCCGGGCGACCAGCCACAAGCCGGGCGGGAGGAGGGGGCCTGGAAGGAGGGACCAGAGGACTGGAAGAAACAGGTCTAAGTTGGGAGACGTGGAAGGAGGGATGAACCCGCATGGAACGGGGGAGCTTAAGTCGAACCACAGTAGGGTTGATGATCTGTTGGATTTCAAAGGGGCCCAAGTAACGAGGGGTCAGTTTCCTGGCATCGGTCCGCAAAGGAATGTTCCTGGATGAGAGCCAAACCTTCTGACCAGGGGAATAACCGGGCGCAGGAGTCCGGTGACGATCCGCCTGGCGCCGATTCCGTTCCCCAGTTCGGAGAAGTGCAGCCCGAGCCTTCTGCCAAACCCGTCGACAGCGGCGGATGTGAAGCTGGACAGATGGCACAGAAACCTCATCCTCCTGGGCGGGGAATAGTGGCGGCTGGTACCCTAGGGAGCATTCAAAAGGGGACAATCCAGAGGCTGAGGAGGTGAGAGAATTGTGCGCATACTCAACCCAGTCCAGATGTTCACTCCAAGAGGATGGGTTAGTTTCTGCCACACACCGGAGGGCAGTCTCCAAGTCTTGATTCGTCCTTTCAGCCTGACCATTGGTTTGGGGGTGAAATCCTGATGACAGACTCAGAGTGGCTCCAATTGACTGACAAAAGGCTCGCCATACCTGGGACGTGAATTGGGGCCCTCTGTCAGACACGATGTCCGCGGGCAGTCCGTGGAGCCGAAAAACGTGATGGACCAGTAGGTCAGCCGTCTCCTTGGCCGAGGGAAGTTTGGGGAGTGCGACAAAATGCACGGCCTTGGAAAAGCGGTCCACAATGGTTAAGATTGTATCTTTACCTTTGGAGACGGGTAGGCCGGTGACGAAGTCCAGGGCAATGTGGGACCATGGCCGGCTGGGAACAGGCAGGGGTCGTAGAAGACCGGCTGGCGGTCTATGAGAGGCCTTACTCCGGGCACAGGTGGTGCAGGCCGCCACATACTCCCGAGCATCCTTCTCCATTGTGGGCCACCAAAACCTACGCTTAATGAGGGATAGGGTGCGTGTGGATCCAGGGTGGCAAGCCAGACGGGACGAGTGACCCCACTGGAGGACCAAGGAATGGACAGCATCTGGAACAAATAGGCGGTTAGGAGGACCTGTACCTGGGTCAGGTTGCTGTTGCTGGGCTGCGAGGACCCTATCCTCTACTTCCCAGGTAACTGCGGCAACAATGCGGGTAGCAGGCAGGATTGTGTCCGTGGAGGAAGTGGATCCTGAAGTGAACTGGCGGGAAAGGGAGTCTGGCTTCTGGTTCTTGGACCCAGGTCGGTACGACAAGGTGAAGTTGAAGCGGTTAAAGAAAAGTGACCAACGGGCTTGACGGGGATTTAGCTGTTTGGCTGACTGCAGGTATTCCAAGTTCTTATGGTCTGTCCAAATGAGGAATGGCTCCCTAGATCCCTCCAGCCAGTGACGCCACTGTTCGAGAGCCAATTTAATGGCTAGGAGCTCGCGATCACCGACGTGGTAATTTTGTTCAGCTGGGGTGAGGCGTCGAGAGAAATAAGCACAGGGATGGAGTTTCTGAGTCCTAGATGATCGCTGAGACAGCACAGCTCCAACTCCTTTGTCTGAGGCATCGACCTCAACCACAAATTGACGACTGGGATCAGGGTGGAGGAGAACAGGGGCTGTGGTGAATAGATCCTTCAGTCTACGGAAAGCCTGATCTGCAGGTTCAGACCAGGTAAAGGGAATTGATGGAGAGGTAAGACGAGTGAGAGGGGCTGCAATCTGGCTATAGTTACGGATGAAACGGCGGTAAAAATTAGCAAATCCCAGGAAGCGTTGCAGTTCTTTCACAGAGGTGGGGGTAGGCCAATCTACCACCGCCTTGACCTTCTCCGGGTCTGCTCGGACTTGCCCAGTCTCAAAGATGTAGCCGAGGAACGATACAGTACTTTTATGAAACTCACATTTCTCAGCCTTGACAAATAAGCGGTTCTCCAAGAGTCTCTGTAGGACCAGTCGGACGTGTTGGATGTGCTCAGACTCGTTCTGGGAGAAAATGAGGATGTCGTCTAAATAGACAAAGACGAAGCGGTTAAGGAGATCTCGTAATACGTCATTAACCAGGGCCTGAAACACGGCAGGAGCATTACATAGTCCAAACGGCATAACACGGTACTCAAAATGGCCCAAGGGTGTTCTAAACGCTGTTTTCCATTCGTCTCCCTCTTTTATCCTGACCAAGTGGTATGCGTTGCGAAGGTCGAGTTTCGTGAAGATTGTGGAGCCATGAAGGGAATTGAAAACTGACTCCAGTAGGGGTAAAGGGTACTTGTTTTTAACTGTGATTGCATTTATGCCCCGGTAGTCAATGCAAGGTCTAAGTGAGCCATCCTTCTTGGAGATAAAGAAGAATCCAGCTCCTAGGGGTGAAGAAGAGGGCTTAATTAATCCAGCTGCTAGGGAGTCTGAGATGTACCCCTCCAAAGCCTCCATCTCAGGTCGGGATATGTTGTATAGTCGGCTGGTAGGCAGCGGGGCACCTGGGAGCAAATCAATGGTGCAATCGTAAGGTCGATGAGGTGGCAGTGCTAAAGCTTTGTCCTTGCTGAAAACCTCCATTAAGTCGTTATATACTGTCGGTACTGCAGACAGGTCTGGGGTAACGGGTTGAAGACCAGAAACGGATGAGGTCGAGGGAATAGCCGACAGAAGACAGGTGGCATGACAAAAGGAGCTCCAATTGATAATTCGCCCAGTACGCCAATCTAGGTGCGGGTTATGTAATGACAGCCAGGGGTGACCCAAGACCAGTGGAGACTTAGGTGAGTCAACAATGAAGAAAGGTATGTATTCTTGGTGGTTGCCAGAGACTATCAGTCTAACGGGGATGGACTGTCGGGTTATGGAATAAAGATGGCTACCATCCAGAGCCTGTGCTGATACAGGGGAAGAAAGAGCCTCCAGACATAACCCAAGAGTGGTGGCCAAAGTCTCGTCCAGAAAATTGGCCTCAGCTCCAGAATCCACTAAGGCCTCAACAGAATGGGGGGTCTTATCTACGAACAGGGTTGCGGGGATAAGTGTCTTGGTGTGGGGGATCTCATTGGATGATGTGGTCGTCAGTACTCCCGCCGCTACTGACGACCCTGGTCTTTTGCCCGGTTGGGACATAGAGATATCCGGTGTCCAGATCTTCCGCAGTAATAGCAATCTCCAGAGTCCCTTCTCCTCTGCCGCTCCTCTGGGGAGAGGTGAGCCCTGCCCAGTTGCATGGGCTCCTCCGTAGGCGGGGTAGTGTGAGACAGAGTGGAGGAGTTCGATCCCGAGAGAGTGCCCGAGTCTTGGCTGGATCTGGATCGCCGTTCCCTATCCCTCTCCCGTAGCCGGTTATCTATTCGTATGGCAAGGGAAATTAGTTCCTCCAGAGAGCCAGGTGTGTCTCGGGTTGCCAACTCATCCTTTAGCCGACTGCTTAACCCGTTAGCGAAGATGTCGCGGAGAGCCTCGTTGTTCCAGCCTGAATCAGCAGCTACTGTCCTGAAATCAATCGCAAAGTCCGCTACACACCGATCTCCCTGACGGAGATTAAGGAGACGCTTGACTGATTCTCCGCCCCTTACTGGGTGATCAAAAACTTTTTTCATCTCTTCGACAAATGAGGAATAGGAAGAGTGTCTAAAATCCTGCTGTTCATATGCCGCTTCCGCCCACGCCAGTGTCTTTCCTTCCAGTAGACCAATTATATATGAAACCTTGGATCTATCGTTAGCATAGGTGAGTGGCTTCTGGTCAAAAATAATGGAGCATTGGAGGAGGAATCCCCTACATTTTCCCAAATCCCCAGCGTAGGGCTTGGGATCTGGGATGTGTGTCTCTCTTACTGTGACTGCTCGATCGGGTTGAAGCGCGGGTGCGTCGGGATCCGGCAGCTGGGAAGGTGCAGAAGGGATCAATCCAGCAACATGTGTGGTAAGTTGGGCCAGCTGAGAGAGTATGGTGTGGTAATTATGATCCAGAGTCAACATCAACTGTTCATGTCGAGCGAGGCGAGCATTCAGACCTGAGAGGGCTTGTTGTAGTGGGTCCGAGGCGACTTCCGGGTTTGAGTCCGCTGAATCCATTTATGGCCAGATAGTTCTGTTAGGTTGACGTTACGTGCGTGGCATTCACATGCGGACTCGGCTCGGAGTTTCAAACAATACTTTATTTGCTTCCTTCTGATTACGGTTCTTTCCCAGGTGGATGCGGAAGATTGGTTAGTCAGCAGGCAGACAAGCGGAGCGGTAAACCTGGCGGACAGAGAGGCGGGCAGGCAGGCAGGCGGGCAGGCAGGCAGGCAGGCAAGCGGTAAGGCAGCAATCGGGCATGCAGGCAGGATCTCTAACGGGGAAAGAACACACAGGTTATCGACCAGGAAATCACACTGGGAAGAATCTTTCAGGCCGAGAGTTGTACCAAAGGCGTTCAACTATCTGGCGATGAACAGCAGGCTGGGCAGATCTTAAATAGTGCTGCTGCTGATTGCCAAGATGCCGATCAGGTGCTGATCCAGGTGCCAGGATGCCAGACACGCCCACCAGGGAACAGGATCACAACAATACTACTGTAGTACTATACTACAATAGTACTATATTACTGTAGTGCTGGAATACTTTAGCAGTTTGCACTGTCTTTGTGAATATTGTTATTTTGGCAGTTTAGACAAATTTTCCCTTCACACTGTGACTCTGTACCTTCTCCTCCCCGCCAGGTTCAGTGTCGCCATATCAGGACGGATCGTCATAATAAAAATAATAATAAAAATATGCAGAATAGCAGCCATATGTAAGATGTGTCTGAGTAACTGTCTGGCACGCAGTCGGCCGTTCTGTCCGCTACGATGCTGTACAGGGTTACACAAACAAGATGTCAGGTGTGTGGTACTGATCCCTGATGCTTCAGTGTGTTTGATACTTATCTAAAATATGTTTTATTATGTAAATCACTTCAAGCTACTTCTGTATGAAAAGAACTTTATAAAGTTTGCTTTGATCTGCGGTTTCCGTCGCGGTGGGAAAAGTTACGGCCCAGCACGGCAAACACAGAAAATGTTTCATCGCCATGAGAGGTTGACCTGAACAAACGTGAACTCCCTCCAGTTCAGCGCGTTTCCCACAGACGGCAGAGAGGTCACAGCCAGCAGGGTCAGGACTCCAAATCCCAGAATCCCACTGGACAGGTACAGGTCAGACCTCCACATCGTCTGCTCCCACTGGGAACCATCACCTCCAGCTTTCACCTGCCAACAGAGGAGCAGCGTCCGTCAGTGTTTCCACTCAGCAGGAGTCGTCAGGGTCCGGATGGTTTACCTGTTGGACCGCGGCCCCCAGCACGCCGCGCTCTGCGCCCCTCCTCGGACTCATGCTGTAAAGCGCATGTAGTCCAGCGCACAGGAAGCTCAGCAGACCCAGCTGCTTGCGGCGGCGCATCCATCCGTCAAGCCAGCCGGGAAACCTGCTGTACTTGGTTCCTCGGAACAGCTGGAAACCGGCCGCCAGCAGACCTGATGGAGCACAGCAATGCGTTCAAGGACAGCTGTTTTCTTCAGCAGACACACGTCACCTTTGTTCCATACCTGGTAGGTAGACCAGGGCCAGCGTAACCAGGGCGACCGCTGGCAGAACCTGGTTTACTGTGACAAACGGAAGCTGGTGGAAGTTGTTCTCTCCGCGATCGATGTACGGCAGCAGGACGTCCCTGATGAAAGCGTATCCATAGAAGAAGAGGAGGAGGAGGAAGGTGGTCAAGACGGGACGTTCCCAGAAAGGGAACAGGAGCAGGGGGGCGTTCTCGATGTCCCGAGACGCACCCAGACCCCCCATGTCCACAGGGCTGAAGCCCAGGCGACGGGCCAGCTGGACCACCAAGGCCTTGGAGTCAGAACAGCTGCTGCAGACCAGAACCTGGAGAGGAGGAAGAACGTGGACTGGAGGTAAACCTGTTCGCACGTCTGGCCGCTCGCGCGTCTGGCCGCTCGCGCGTCTGGCTGCTCGCGCGTCTGGCTCTTTACACAATCAGTCCTTTACACAATGATGTTGCTTTTCAATGCAGTGCTGCCTGAGGGGTCAAAGGTCACAGACATTCAGTGTTGGTTTTACATGCAGATTTTTCCACATTCTCTGAAAATCCCCAAATTCCTGCAAACTGACACTGAGGAATGTTGTTCCTAAACTATTAGCTCTGAAAGCGGTGAACCTCGCCCCATCCTTGCTGAGCCTTTCGGTGATGCTTCTTTTATACCCAATCATGACACCCACCAGCTTCCAGGGAACCTGTTCACCTGTGGAATGACCCAAGTCGGTGTTTTATCAGTCTGAACATTAAACATCTTGCTGTTGCAGTGTTGTCAGAGGATTATGAGTTTTAAAAGATTTGCTAATCATGGTGTGAGGCAAAGGGTGTTTTTAGGGGGTGCTGAAGCCCCCCCCTAGACTGAAGCAAAGCACCACTAAAATCTGATTTGTTTTTTGTTTTTTTTTAGTGTATGCATTTAAAAAAAAAACTCACTATAAAAGTGTAGAAACTAAACTACCTGGTTTAAAAAGTAATATTATAACCCCCTTCCCTCCCCTCTGTAATGGTTTGATCTATAGAGCTATAGTCCCACCTTCCCGACTCAGACAGGGAGAAATCTAAACGCTCTCTGCTGAATGAGTTGTTGAACCGCGATAGCAGTGGAAGTGTCTGGTTTTAACCAGGATGTGTTGCACAATGCTTAACTTCTACTTCCTGCCAACACATTTAGATGATCACCAGTCCTCCTGGTTGTTCCTGGGCTTAAACTTAGGTTCCTCTTTACATGTGTCGAGGTAGGAGTTAGCCGACGTTTTTCTAACGTTAGAGGTGTTACGTACCACCGACCTGTTGGAACAAAGGAGAGAAGCTGGTTGCTGTGTCAATTTCATGTGTTTATAAAAGACAATGTGCTAATAATGGCAAGCTAACTGGATGCCCAATAACATTATAAAGCCTGCTGCTGTGTGTGTGTGTGTGTGTGTGTGTGTGTGTGTGTGTACAGCTTCATCATGTATCAGGTAAGAGTAGAAATATAAATGTTAACATCACTTAATAAATCACACATTGTTTGGGTATGTGCCATGAGCAGCATAGAGAAGACATTTAAAGTGTGTATATATATATATATATATATATATATATATATATATATATATATATATATATATATATATACCCCCCCCACTCCCCCCTCCCATCACCCAGGGTAGGCCGACTGTTCATCTCTCCAGCTCAGGTTTTCTACCAGAGTCCTGGGAGGCTCCTCTTCAGTATCTCAGCTGTTCCTAGGACTGATGTCTTCTGGACGGAGATGTCTGATGTTCCACCAGGTATCTGTTGGAGCCACTTCTCCAGTGGGGGGGGGGGGCACGGCCCCCAGTGCTCCCATCACTATGGGTACTACTGTTGCTTTCACCCTCCAGGCCTTCTCCAGGTCTTCCTTGAGGCCTTTTTCCTGATATTCCCATCATTGGGGATGGATACATCGATCACTACGGCTTTCCTCTGCTGCTTCTCCATGATCACTATGTCCGCTTGGTTGGCCACCACCATTTTATCTGTCTGGATCTGGAAGTCTCAGAGGATCTTAGCCCTCTCATTCTCCACCACCTTGGGGGGAGTTTCCCACTGGGTCTCCAGTCCATATCCTGCACAGATGTTCCTGTACACTGTGCCAGCTACTTGGTTATGGCCTCCATGTTGGTATGAGGTTTTATGTACGTTGAAGTCCAGCTTCATTGAAAATGATCAGGACTGACATCAACCTGAGCTTTTTCAGAGGAGCTGGATGTACAAACAGTTCCCTGTGGAGATGCAGAGAAACTCTAGATGCCAGCCACTCTGACTGGTAAAAGGAAAACCAGTTAGTAGGAGACAGTTCAGCCTGGCCTCACCTGCCTGCTTCCATCAGGAGCTCCGGTCTGCAGGGTCCAGGCAGAGACCACGTTGAAGCCCTTCACCACCCTGCTCTCTGGGAAACGTTCTGCTAGCTTCTCTGCATTGGACGCTTCTCCTGTCTTCAGCCTGGCTGCGTTGCTCACATCCACCAGAACCTTGCCAGCCAGCTGCTCCTTCAGGTGTTCGAGGGAACCGTAGAACTCCGGGTAGACCGCCAGGAACACCACCTTCTCCGCTGCATCCGCCGCCTCCCTCTGCGACCGCACCTGCACCGCATCAGGAAAAAGGTCCCTGACCACCCGGCCGGGGTTGCGGCTCCCGACCACAACCCGAAAACCAGAAGCCACCAGTCGGATCGCAAGGGAGCGGGAAAAGTCTCCAGTACCGATGATGCTAATAACTGTTCCTCCCTCATCCTGGTGCTGGAACTGTGAGCAGCTGGAGGCGGGGGAGGTCAACAAGGGGGTCCTCAGGTCGGCATGCATGATGGCCACCTGGAAGGAGGAGATGTGGAGGTACAGGATGATGAAGATGATGGGGGGAACTTTGTTCTGATCAGACAAGAGACTTTGATGCTGACAGACGGAGTTTACGGCTCGTTCTCATCCATAACTTCTTAATTTCTTCTGAGTTTTTTATAGCTCAGCGACAATAAAAGCCCTGCAGATTGTTTTGTGTTACATGCAATTTCTCATAGTTTCAGTAAAACCTGCTGAGACACACAAACTCTTTGAATATTGACCTGATCTGTCGTCAACCTTGTAATCTTTGGTTTACGACACTGTTAATAACACTAGAACAATGAAGTCCACATTCTCATCCAGAAAACCGAGACTTACTGCTAATAGGAGCTTCTATGCACTGCCCAACAAGGTTCTACGCGCCGCCCAACAAGGCTCTACGCGCCGCCCGTCTGCATGGCTCTACGCGGCGCCCTACATGGCTCTAAGCGCCGCCCGTCTGCATGGCTCTACGCGCCGCCCAACAAGGCTCTACGCGCCGCCCGTCTGCAAGGCTCTACGCGCCGCCCAACAAGGCTCTACGCGCCGCCCGTCTGCATGGCTCTACGCGCCGTCCAACAAGGCTCTACGCGCCGCCCGACTGCAAGGCTCTACGCGCCGCCCAACAAGGCTCTACGTGCCGCCCAACAAGGCTCTACGCGCCACCCAACAAGGCTCTACGCGCCGCCCGACTGCATGGCTCTACGCGCCGCCCAACAAGGCTCTACGCGCCGCCCAATAAGGCTCTACGCGCCGCCCAACAAGGCTCTACGCGCCGCCCGACTGCATGGCTCTACGCGCCGCCCGACTGCAAGGCTCTACGCGCCGCCCGACTGCAAGGCTCTACGCGCCGCCCGACTGCAAGGCTCAACGCGCCGCCCGACTGCATGGCTCTACGCGCCGCCCGACTGCATGGCTCTACGCGCCGCCCGACTGCATGGCTCTACGCGCCGCCCAACTGCATGGCTCTACGCGCCGCCCGACTGCAAGGCTCTACGCGCCGCCCGACTGCAAGGCTCTACGCGCCGCCCGACTGCAAGGCTCTACGCGCCGCCCGACTGCATGGCTCTACGCGCCGCCCGACTGCATGGCTCTACGCGCCGCCCGACTGCATGGCTCTACGCGCCGCCCAACAAGGCTCTACGCGCCGCCCGACTGCAAGGCTCTACGCGCCGCCCGACTGCAAGGCTCTACGCGCCGCCCGACTGCATGGCTCTACGCGTCGCCCTACATGGCTCTACGCGTCGCCCTACATGGCTCTACGCGCCGCCCGACTGCATGGCTCTACGCGTCGCCCGACTGCATGGCTCTACGCGCCGCCCGACTGCATGGCTCTACGCGCCGCCCAACAAGGCTCTACGCGCCGCCCGACTGCAAGGCTCTACGCGCCGCCCGACTGCAAGGCTCTACGCGCCGCCCGACTGCATGGCTCTACGCGTCGCCCTACATGGCTCTACGCGTCGCCCTACATGGCTCTACGCGCCGCCCGACTGCATGGCTCTACGCGCCGCCCTACATGGCTCTACGCGCCGCCCGACTGCATGGCTCTACGCGCCGCCCAACATGGCTCTACGCGCCGCCCAACATGGCTCTACGCGCCGCCCAACATGGCTCTACGCGCCGCCCGACTGCATGGCTCTACGCGCCGCCCGACTGCATGGCTCTAAGCGTCGCCCTACATGGCTCTAAGCGTCGCCCGACTGCATGGCTCTACGCGCCGCCCGACTGCATGGCTCTACGCGCCGCCCGACTGCATGGCTCTACGCGCCGCCCGACTGCATGGCTCTACGCGCCGCCCTACATGGCTCTACGCGCCGCCCTACATGGCTCTACGTGCCGCCCGACTGCAAGGCTCTACGCGTCGCCCTACATGGCTCTACGCGCCGCCCGACTGCAAGGCTCTACGCGTCGCCCTACATGGCTCTACGCGCCGCCCGACTGCATGGCTCTACGCGTCGCCCTACATGGCTCTACGCGCCGCCCTACATGGCTCTACGCGTCGCCCTACATGGCTCTACGCGTCGCCCTACATGGCTCTACGCGTCGCCCGACTGCAAGGCTCTACGCGTCGCCCTACATGGCTCTACGCGTCGCCCTACATGGCTCTACGCGTCGCCCTACATGGCTCTACGCGCCGCCCGACTGCATGGCTCTACGCGCCGCCCGACTGCATGGCTCTACGCGCCGCCCGACTGCATGGCTCTACGCGTCGCCCTACATGGCTCTACGTGCCGCCCGACTGCAAGGCTCTACGCGCCGCCCTACATGGCTCTATGCGCCGCCCGACTTCATGGCTCTACGCGTCGCCCTACATGGCTCTACGCGCCGCCCAACAAGGCTCTATGCGCCGCCCGACTGCATGGCTCTACGCGTCGCCCTACATGGCTCTACGCGCCGCCCAACAAGGCTCTATGCGCCGCCCGACTGCATGGCTCTACGCGTCGCCCTACATGGCTCTACGCGCCGCCCGACTGCATGGCTCTACGCGTCGCCCTACATGGCTCTACGCGCCGCCCTACATGGCTCTACGCGCCGCCCGACTGCATGGCTCTACGCGCCGCCCGACTGCATGGCTCTACGCGTCGCCCGACTGCATGGCTCTACGCGCCGCCCGACTGCATGGCTCTACGCGTCGCCCTACATGGCTCTACGCGCCGCCCGACTGCAAGGCTCTACGCGCCGCCCGACTGCATGGCTCTACGCGCCGCCCGACTGCATGGCTCTACGCGTCGCCCTACATGGCTCTACGCGCCGCCCTACATGGCTCTACGCGCCGCCCGACTGCAAGGCTCTACGCGTCGCCCTACATGGCTCTACGCGCCGCCCTACATGGCTCTACGCGCCGCCCTACATGGCTCTACGTGCCGCCCGACTGCAAGGCTCTACGCGTCGCCCTACATGGCTCTACGCGTCGCCCTACATGGCTCTACACGCCGCCAAACTGCATGGCTCTACGCGTCGCCCGACTGCATGGCTCTACGCGTCGCCCTACATGGCTCTACGCGCCGCCCTACATGGCTCTACGCGCCGCCCGACTGCAAGGCTCTACGCGTCGCCCTACATGGCTCTATGCGCCGCCCGACTTCATGGCTCTACGCGTCGCCCTACATGGCTCTACGCGCCGCCCGACTGCAAGGCTCTACGCGTCGCCCTACATGGCTCTACGCGCCGCCCGACTGCAAGGCTCTACGCGTCGCCCTACATGGCTCTACGCGCCGCCCTACATGGCTCTACGCGCCGCCCGACTGCAAGGCTCTACGCGTCGCCCTACATGGCTCTACGCGCCGCCCTACATGGCTCTACGCGCCGCCCGACTGCAAGGCTCTACGCGTCGCCCTACATGGCTCTACGCGTCGCCCTACATGGCTCTACGCGCCGCCCGACTGCATGGCTCTACGCGTCGCCCTACATGGCTCTAAGCGTCGCCCGACTGCATGGCTCTACGCGCCGCCCGACTGCATGGCTCTACGCGTCGCCCTACATGGCTCTACGTGCCGCCCGACTGCAAGGCTCTACGCGTTGCCCTACATGGCTCTACGCGTCGCCCTACATGGCTCTACGCGCCGCCCGACTGCATGGCTCTACGCGTCGCCCTACATGGCTCTACGCGCCGCCCGACTGCATGGCTCTACGCGTCGCCCTACATGGCTCTACGCGCCGCCCTACATGGCTCTACGCGCCGCCCGACTGCAAGGCTCTACGCGTCGCCCTACATGGCTCTACGCGTCGCCCTACATGGCTCTACGCGCCGCCCGACTGCAAGGCTCTACGCGCCGCCCGACTGCAAGGCTCTACGCGTCGCCCTACATGGCTCTACGCGCCGCCCGACTGCAAGGCTCTACGCGTCGCCCGACTGCAAGGCTCTACGCGTCGCCCTACATGGCTCTACGCGCCGCCCTACATGGCTCTACGCGCCGCCCTACATGGCTCTACGCGTCGCCCTACATGGCTCTACGCGCCGCCCGACTGCAAGGCTCTACGCGCCGCCCGACTGCAAGGCTCTACGCGTCGCCCTACATGGCTCTACGCGTCGCCCTACATGGCTCTAAGCGCCGCCCGACTGCATGGCTCTACGCGCCGCCCGACTGCATGGCTCTACGCGCCGCCCGACTGCATGGCTCTACGCGTCGCCCGACTGCATGGCTCTACGCGCCGCCCGACTGCATGGCTCTACGCGCCGCCCGACTGCATGGCTCTACGCGTCGCCCGACTGCATGGCTCTACGCGTCGCCCGACTGCATGGCTCTACGCGTCGCCCGACTGCATGGCTCTACGCGTCGCCCTACATGGCTCTACGCGTCGCCCGACTGCATGGCTCTACGCGTCGCCTGACTGCATGGCTCTACGCGTCGCCCTACATGGCTCTACGCGCCGCCCGACTGCATGGCTCTACGCGCCGCCCCACATGGCTCTACGCGTCGCCCGACTGCATGGCTCTACGCGTCGCCCGACTGCATGGCTCTACGCGTCGCCCGACTGCATGGCTCTACGCGTCGCCCGACTGCATGGCTCTACGCGTCGCCCGACTGCATGGCTCTACGCGTCGCCCTACATGGCTCTACGCGCCGCCCGACTGCATGGCTCTACGCGCCGCCCGACTGCATGGCTCTACGCGCCGCCCGACTGCATGGCTCTACGCGCCGCCCCACATGGCTCTACGCGTCGCCCGACTGCATGGCTCTATGCGTCGCCCGACTGCATGGCTCTACGCGCCGCCCGACTGCATGGCTCTACGCGTCGCCCGACTGCATGGCTCTACGCGTCGCCCGACTGCATGGCTCTACGCGTCGCCCTACATGGCTCTACGCGTCGCCCGACTGCATGGCTCTACGCGTCGCCTGACTGCATGGCTCTACGCGTCGCCCTACATGGCTCTACGCGCCGCCCGACTGCATGGCTCTACGCGCCGCCCCACATGGCTCTACGCGTCGCCTGACTGCATGGCTCTACGCGTCGCCCTACATGGCTCTACGCGCCGCCCGACTGCATGGCTCTACGCGCCGCCCCACATGGCTCTACGCGTCGCCCGACTGCATGGCTCTACGCGCCGCCCCACATGGCTCTACGCGCCGCCCGACTGCATGGCTCTACGCGCCGCCCCACATGGCTCTACGCGTCGCCCGACTGCATGGCTCTACGCGTCGCCCGACTGCATGGCTCTACGCGTCGCCCGACTGCATGGCTCTACGCGTCGCCTGACTGCATGGCTCTACGCGTCGCCCGACTGCATGGCTCTACGCGTCGCCCGACTGCAAGGCTCTACGCGTCGCCCGACTGCATGGCTCTACGCGTCGCCCGACTGCATGGCTCTAAGCGCCGCCCGACTGCATGGCTCTACGCGTCGCCCGACTGCATGGCTCTACGCGTCGCCCGACTGCAAGGCTCTAAGCGCCGCCCGACTGCATGGCTCTAAGCGCCGCCCGACTGCATGGCTCTACGCGCCGCCCGACTGCATGGCTCTACGCGTCGCCCGACTGCATGGCTCTACGCGTCGCCCGACTGCATGGCTCTACGCGCCGCCCGACTGCATGGCTCTACGCGTCGCCCGACTGCATGGCTCTACGCGCCGCCCGACTGCATGGCTCTAAGCGCCGCCCGACTGCATGGCTCTATGCGTCGCCTGACTGCATGGCTCTAAGCGTCGCCCGACTGCATGGCTCTAAGCGTCGCCCGACTGCATGGCTCTACGCGCCGCCCGACTGCATGGCTCTACGCGTCGCCTGACTGCATGGCTCTACGCGTCGCCTGACTGCATGGCTCTAAGCGTCGCCCGACTGCATGGCTCTAAGCGTCGCCCGACTGCATGGCTCTACGCGCCGCCTGAC
The DNA here is from genome assembly GCF_933228915.1 of Telmatherina bonti. Taxonomy (NCBI): domain Eukaryota; kingdom Metazoa; phylum Chordata; class Actinopteri; order Atheriniformes; family Telmatherinidae; genus Telmatherina; species Telmatherina bonti. The sequence goes on along the minus strand of NC_136613.1, from coordinate 37,910,394 downwards.
TGCATGGCTCTAAGCGTCGCCCGACTGCATGGCTCTACGCGTCGCCCGACTGCATGGCTCTATGCGTCGCCTGACTGCATGGCTCTACGCGTCGCCCGACTGCATGGCTCTATGCGTCGCCTGACTGCATGGCTCTACGCGTCGCCCGACTGCAAGGCTCTAAGCGCCGCCCGACTGCATGGCTCTATGCGTCGCCTGACTGCATGGCTCTACGCGTCGCCTGACTGCATGGCTCTAAGCGTCGCCCGACTGCATGGCTCTAAGCGTCGCCCGACTGCATGGCTCTATGCGTCGCCTGACTGCATGGCTCTAAGCGTCGCCCGACTGCATGGCTCTATGCGTCGCCCGACTGCATGGCTCTATGCGTCGCCCGACTGCATGGCTCTACGCGCCGCCCGACTGCATGGCTCTACGCGTCGCCTGACTGCATGGCTCTATGCGTCGCCCGACTGCATGGCTCTACGCGTCGCCTGACTGCATGGCTCTATGCGTCGCCTGACTGCATGGCTCTACGCGTCGCCTGACTGCATGGCTCTAACCAGTAGAGCAGCTGGAATCCTGCATCAGACCAGAACGTAGTACTCGGAGAGAACATGCAGACCTCACACAGAAAGGCCACTGTTCAAACCTCCCACCCAGCTGAGGCTCAAACCAGCGACCTTCTTGCTTTGAGGTTGACCACTACGCCACCATCCTGCCCATGATGCAACTCAGGGTCTCCACCTCCAGTCCTCATGAGCCACCGTCCTGCAGGTTTAGTGTTTCCCCACTGTGACACCCCGGACTCAAACCGACGGCTCATTTCCAGGCAGGTGCAGACGGTGACAACTGGAGAACCTTTTCATTTGAATCCAGTCTGTTGTAGCAAGGAAACAATGAATAAATTATATTGTTTTCCTTCACCTGGATGCATCTCTTGTAATCTGCTGCACATGATACTCATGTTTTATATCTTCTAAACATGGTCTCCTCCTCCAGGCATGATGACCATCACAATGAGCAGTCGTCTGTTCCTGATGCTCTTAGTTTGTTCTTATTCTTCATTTTGGACCTTATTAGGCTGATTCCAGAGAAGCTTGTTTGTCTAAAGAAGCCCAACTGTGCCAGGTATCGCTTTACAACCTACGATTCTTTTCCCAAAGCACCTTCATCAACATGGTAGGAGTGTATCTGACAGGAGTTGTTGGTGGTCTGATAAATAGGAGTAAATAAAAGGCTTCTTATTACCACAAAAATGCCATTTCCACCTAAACTAAGGCTCTGTTTTCAGGGTTATATTTCATCATTTTTAAAGGTAAATTATGGTCTGTAGGCCAGATACCTAGCACTTACCTCAGTAAATATTACTAGTCAAGGAGTGAGCATTGCCATTTGGCTTTTTTGTCATATTTCTCTAATCCAGACCGGCTTAATTTGTCAGAGTTTGGGATGACTGTAAAGCAGGGATCCTCAGTCCTGGTCCTTGAGGCCGGTGTCCTGCAAGTTTTCCAAGCACACCCACAGAAACACACCTGTTTCAAATCAGTGTGTATTTAAAAGACATGTGCAGAGCTTTGTCGGAATTAGGTGTGTTGTAGCAGGGACACCAGGAAAACCTGCAGGACACCGGCCCCAGAGGACCAGGATTGGGGATCCCTGCTGTAAAAAATACAGCCAAACTTAATTTGACCTCAAAATAAAAGTTAAAAGTCTGTTTCATGAATGGGAAACCATGAAGAGTTAAAAACCCGTGGTGTATTCGGGTGTAGCTCGGGGAGGGGTGTCTGGAAAACTCCAGCCTTGTTTGAGAACTTGCTGTGACAATATTTATCTGTACAGTGCCTCTTCACACTGTCATGTCAGGACACTTTACAGACAGCCTTATGACCTAATCAATAGCTTCCATGGGGAAAAACTAAGACTGGATCCAATCCGGCATCCTGCTTATGGATGTGTTGCTGCATCACAGCAGCGGTCAGAGTTTTCATCACATCACAGAACGTCTCATCTGATCATCTTCTACCCACAATACAAGACGTCCTGATGAAAGTCTGCTTTTACTACATTTTGCACTTGGCAGGGTTAGAAATGGAGATTATTTCCTGATAAAAATCTTCAAACAACAGTTTTATGTTTTTCCACTGATTTTCAGTCATTTTGTTCATATTTGGAACAAAATAAAAACAGTAAACAGAATCCTGACATCCAGATCTGAACTGACCTGTAAGTTCAGCTCTGGATGCGTTCAGGGCTCCTCTCCAGACTGGAACATCAGTGTGTTTCTGAACAGAGGAGGTCTCCAGGAGGAGCCTGAAGACCGGCTACAGGACGGGATCAGGCCGACTTACCGGCCTCATCTCTTAGCCTCAGTCCGGGATCTTCTGAGCTTCTTCCGTCCTCCCACCATCGGAGTCTGAGGTCAAGCCAGTTCCTGGTGCACGCGCCGCGGAGGAGCGTCAGGATGGACCTCCTATTGTTGCGTTCAGGGACCGCTCAGCAGCTCCGACTTCTGCAATTAGTGTTCGTCAGAGTTTGGCTTGAAAACGAAACTCAGAATTATGTCAACGTTATTAAAAGAGAAGAAACTTTTCCTTAATTTTATATATATATTCTTTTTTTTCAGGCTGAAACCTTCACTGCTGTTGGTCTGAATTAGAAAGTGATTTTTGTTTTACCAAACTTAAACTCACCAGTTTCATTCAGTCATTTTATTTTAAACCTGCAGAGCAGTTTGCTGTTTGTCCTTCATAGAGGCTCCTGATCAGATGAATGGAGGGAGTCCAGGTGGAAATGATGACGACATCCACGATTAACTGCGTCACAACATGCTCACGCTCACGTGCACAGACTAAACAGGGTTAATGTCAACACGACATCCCAACGGAAAGAAAACCAGGAAATGTGAGTCTTCAACAGAGTTTCTGATTTACTGTTTGCTCTGTTTCGGCTGCAGGAATTCAGTCAACAGGTTAAAGGTTGCAGACCGCATCAGCAGGGTGGGAAGCGTTTGTGACATTTCCCACAGCACGCGAAGACATCACATCTGCAAGCAGAAGATAAAGATGATGTTTAGATAAAGCGCCGTTCTGTCTGCTGATTGAGACTCAAGTTTTATAACAGTCAAACGCTGATGTGGAGACAGGAACACATGCATCATGTCAAAATATTTCAGTGATTCAAACCAACTAGAATATTATCAAATGAAAATAAATAAAAGCAACTGCTATATAATAAAACTAATTTAATGAAAGTAACTGCAATCTAATAATAGTAACTGCAATCTAAATAAACTTTAATTTCATATAAGTAACTGTAATCTAATAAAACTGTACACACATGTAAAAATGTGCAAGTATGTAATTTTAAAATAACTTCCAGTTTAGGGAAAGTTTCTCGCATCATTTGTGAAATACTGGATTTTTCCTGGGAATAGATGCTGGTATCATGGATCCATGCTGATCCGGAGGCTTAGAGGTGAAAATGATTAAATAAATAGTAAACTGTTTTAATCGGTGTGGTATTGAAATGTTCTCACCAGCTCTGTCACGGTGCCGTTTGGTAATCTCACTGTGACATAAAAGTCCTGCAGGACATTTACAAATCTAGACTTTTAACAAGAACTTTGCAGATCATCAATGATCCCTTTGGCCACCTGCCTTCTGGTAAACCTTGTCATGCTACTAATTCAATTCAACTTTATATCACGTCAAATCACGGCAATGCCATCTCAAGATGCTTTCCAGACAGAAAAAAAACATAATGAAAGCCAATTCATAACAGCCTATATAAGGAAACCAACAGATTGAGTTGGAGGCTCCAGGAGAGAAAGAGAAAGAAGCTCAGTGTATCAGGAAATGTCCCTCAGCAGTCTAAACCTATAGCAGCATAACTAAGGGATGCTAACCATCCCTAGCTATAGGACTTATCTTTTTGATAAGTCTTCAGCCTAGTCTTAAAGGTGGGGAGGGTGTCTGCAGTAATTTCCGCTTTCAACTGGGACACATGAAACGTTGGATGGATGCAATGAGGGCGAGGTAAGCGGAGGCGGACGGCCACAGGGTTAATCACTTTGGAAACAGGAACGGGATCAATAAACCGGGGTGCAAGCTTGCAACTCTCAACGCGGAGAGGAATATCCCCTGTGGACAACCACACCTTCTGTCCAACCCTAAAGGCAGGGGCAGGCCTATGGAGTCTATTGGCCTTGGCTTCGTAGGACCTGACAAAGGCACGTGCAGAGGGAATAGACGTATCACCCACTGGGACACCATACCTCACCTGGAAGGGGGTCAAAACCAGTGGCTAAGGCTGGCAGGGAATTGTGAGCGTACTCCACCCAGACAACATTCCGAGACCAGGACATCGGATCATGGGAACAGAGAAGCCGGAGACCCGTCTCCAATTTCTGGTTAAGCCTCTTAAAATGGCCATTGGACTGAGGATGGAAACCAGTTGACAAGCTGACAGAGATCCCAAGAAGGTGACAGAATTTAGCCCAAAGCTTAGCTGTGAATTGAGGACCCCAGTCCGACACGATGTCTTTGTGAATACCATGGGAACGGAACACATGAGACACAAGTAGTTCAGCGGTCTCCTTGGCCAAAGGGAGTTTGGACAGAGGAACAAAACTGAACATCGTAGAAAAACAATCTACAATGGTAAGAACTGTTGTGCAACCATTGGAAAGGGGAAGGCCAGTGATAAAATCCAAGGAGATGTGAGACCAGGGGCGATGTGGAACAGAAAGTGGCCTTGATAACCCAGATGGAGGTCTTCTTGATGACTTGCATTGTGCACATACAGGACAGGCACAGACAAACAGTGGGCAGTGGGCCACCAAAGGTGTTGCCTCACAACAAAACCACTACAATCTACACCAGGGTGGCATGAAAACCTGGAAGAGTGGCACCAGTTGATAACTCTGGAACGGAGATGGTCCGGCACATAAAACTTGTCAGGAGGACAGGATGAAGGAGCTGTGGCATGTGATTGCAGAACCTCCTTCTCAATATCTATTCGAGTAACACAGCATGTGGCAGGAGGTAATCTGGAGAAGAATCAGAGTCAGGAGGGTCAAACTGTCTGGAAAGAGCATCCGTTTTTACATCCTTTGAACCAGGGAGGTAAGAAAGATGGAAACGAAACCTGTCAAAGAATAATGTCCATCGTGCCTGTCTGGGATTAAGATATTGAACGGTCTTGACATACTCCAGGTTCTTAGGATCCATCAAAATCAAAAGCGGTTTTTCAGTACCCTCCAACCAATGACGCCATTCATCAAGTGCTAGTTTTACTGCTCGCAGTTCCCTGTCCCATATGCTGTAATTGCGTTCAGCTGGAGAAAAACTCAGAGGGAAAAAGGTGCATGGATGGATCTTGTTATCCTTTTCAGCCCATTGGGAAAGAACAGCACCAACACCTTGGTCTGAGGCATCCATCTCCGGGACAAACTGATGATCAGGATCTGGCAGGGTAAGAATGGGAGCGAATGAAAATACCTCCTTGAGATATTGAACAGCGACATCAGCTTCAGTTGACCATGCAAATTTGACTTTACTGGAAGTGAGATGATGCAAGGGATATCTATGGTGCTGTAATGTAGGATAAAACGTCTGTTGCAATTAGAAAACAAAAAAAAAACGTTGTAGAGTCTAGCGGTTCTCTGTATTGGGCCAGTTCCCGACTGCATCCACTTTAGCAGAATCCATTTTGATCTGACCTGCAGACAAGATGAGGCCCAAAAAAAGAGACTGTACGGGAATGAAACTTGCATTTCTCTGCTTTAAAAAATAAGTGGTTCTGAAGAAAGTTCTGAATAACCTTTCGAACGTGTTCCACATGTTCCATTTCAGATTTGGAGAAAACCAGGATGTCATCAAGAAAGACAAAAACAAATTCATTCAACATATCCCCAAGCCCATCATAACTCAAGTTCTGGAACACAGCATGAGGCCAAATGGCATGACCAGATACTCATAATGCCCAACAGGTGTATTGAAGGCAGTCTTCCTCTCATTCCCTTCTCTCATTCTGACCAGATGACAAGCGTTATGCAAGTCAAGTTTGATGAAGATGGTTGCTCCCTGGAGCAGTTCAAAAGCTGAAGTTGTAAGTGGAAGCAGGTATCGATTCTTTATAGTTATCTGGTTAAGACCATGAAAATCTATTCATGGGCGTAAACTGTCATCCTTGTCAAAAACAAAACAAAAAAAACCCCAGCACCAGCAGGAGAGGAAGATGGGCGGATAAGTCCTGCAGCCAGAGCTTCATCTAAGTATTTTTACATGGCCTCATGCTCTGGAGCTGAGAGTGAATACAAACATCCTCGCGGGGGAGTAGCTCCAGGGAGCAGAAGGAAGGTGGTGCAGAAAAGGCCAGAACTAAAAAGAGAAAAGCTCTGGAAAAAGATGCAGCTAAATGTGCATCTGGGTCCAGGATATCCCCATCAGATACCCAACTCTGTTCCTCAGGACCGTAACCCTCCCAGTCAACCAAATACTCAATCCGGCCCTGGCGGCATCTGGAATCAAGGAGGGACCTGACAGAGTAAGCAGTGAAACCTTCAATCTCCAGGGGGGGAGGAGGTTGGTCAGGTGAAACTGCATCAGCAAGGGGACCTCTGATCACTGGCCTGAGAAGGGAAACATGAAAGGTGGATGAGATTCGGAAATGATTTGGAAGTTGTAGCGTGTACGAAACCTCATTAACCCTCCGCAGGACGTTGAAGAGACCAATGAACTGAGGACTCAGTTTCCGGCAAGGTAAACGGAGACGAAGATCCCTGGTGGAGAGCCAGAGCTGATCATCAGGTCAAAAGGTAGGAGCCTCTGAGCATCTGCGATCTGCTTGAATCTTTTGTTGACGGAGGGCACAACGGAGCTGGACATGGGTAACCTCCCAAACTTGTTCTACGCGACGAAACCACTCATCAACTACTTGGACTCCAGCCAGATCGGGATTCCATAGACTCAAGGGGGGTTGGTGCCCCAGGACACATTGGAAAGGTGACAGACCAGTTGAGGCATTCTCGAGTATATTCTGGGCATACTCCACCCAGGGCAGGAACTGGTACCAGTCATGCTGGTTCCGAGAACAGTGTGCACGAAGAAACCTCCCCAATTCATGGTTGGTTCTTTCAGCCTGCCCATTGGACTTTGGGTGGCATACAGAGGTCAGACTCACAGAGACTGTGAGATGGCGAAAGAACAACCTCCAGACTTGAAAGATGAATTGTGGTCTTCAATCAGAGACAATGTCCTCAGGAAGGCCAAAGTTCCTAAACACGTGGCTGAAACCGTTTACGGTCTCAGAGACCGGTGAACGGCCGCAGAGACCGGTGAACGGCCGCAGAGACCGGTGAACGGCCGCAGAGACCGGTGAACGGCCGCAGAGACCGGTAAACGGTCGCAGAGACCGGTGCACCTTCAGGCGTGTATTCATGTTTCAGGGTTAGGATGAACTGAAGTCCTTTGCAGAAGAAAACAGGAGGATGCATCATCAGACTGTTAATAACAAACCTGCAGAGAATATATCATGTTTTAATGTTGTATGTTATTCATAAGCATTGCATCTCCATGGAAACTAATCTGATTTATATCTGATGAAAAGGAAGTTTTGAAGTGAAAAACAGAGTTGGAGATTTCACCTTTAACTCGTGTTTTTATTTAAGTGAAATTTAGGTTGTGATGAAACTTTTTACTTACAGTGGAAAAATAGTTTATAGTGTTATTAGAAAGTACAACTTTCTAATATTTATTTAACGTTTAATATTTGATGTATTTAGTTTTTGGACATGCATGAACATGTATTTGATCGGAATATAGATTCTGATTTTGTTCTAAAAGATGTGTTGGAGATGTTCAACAACATTTGAGTTGAAATAAATCAGAATTATGAAACAATCCCTACTTACACTAAATTGGAGATATGTTAGAAAAATAGATTGGATTAAAAGCGGCTGCAGAGTAGTGTAGACTTAACACGTAACGTTATTTAGAAATTCTGGGCCATAATCTAACTTGGGCTGGTCAGAGGCATGAGACTGGCTGTTGCCATGGTGACTCCAGGAGCTTGGGTTTCAGACTGGTAAAGATGCTCAGAGCTGACTGAACCAGTTTAAATCCGCAGATGAATCCAGCTGTGTGTAGTTTTATGACTGAGGGTTAAACTCGAACTGATTCATGCTCCTGTTTCCCCGTTAACGGTGCTGAAGTTTGAACTTGAACACATCACTGATCACCAGCTGCAGGCATGATGCAGGAAACAGCAGCTTTTACACGAGCATGATTCACAGATCACCGTGATGCACAGACACCTGCTGAACTGCAGAACAATTTACTGTTTTTAATCTCCATTTTTTTGGTCAGATGTAACAATCCAATCGGCTTTTAGTAAAGATCAATGAGATCATGTGTTTCATGTGTACACAGAGCTCACACATGACAGGAGAGTGGAGTTTGTTCTCGCAGCTGGATGAAACAACATCCCACCTTACAAACCAACCTGTTACTGGAAGGCCTTCACACCAGCGTCAGCCTGCAGGCAGCTTCATTACGCTGATTATGTGAGCGACAGTGATGCGAGGAGCATCTGTATCTGCAGGAGTCCAGAGATGCTCAGAGGGAGCTGATGCTGTTTTCTAAGCTCTTTTTAAACTCTGCCGGTAGAACGACGGGACGCCACCAAAACTAGCAAAAAATAAGGAAATTAGGAAATATGGATAAAATGAATAAAAGAGTGACCACGTGTGGAAATGTAAATGAAAAGCATCAAATAATTATTAAGCAATTATTCCAGTCCCCCTTTATTGTTTTTGTACTTATTTGTTGTTGTTTGCATAAATATTATCCACCATTCCCTATTGGTATTAATTAAGATAGTCAGACAGAAAGATGTGCGTGCCAAGTATGAAAATTAAGCATTAAAGATTTTGCTGACACTTCATCTTCATCTTCTTCATCTTCTGCCGCTTATCCGGGGTCGGGTCGCGGGGGCAGCAGCCTAAGCAGGGAAACCCAGACTTCCCTCTCCCCAGCCACATTTGCCAACTCTGCGGGGGGATCCCGAGGCGTTCCCAGGCCAGCCGAGAGATATAATCCTCCAGCGTGTCCTGGGTCTTCCCCGGGGTCTCCTCCCAGAGGGACGTGCCTGGAACACCTCACCAGGGAGGTCCAGGAGGCATCCTGACCAGATGCCTGAGCTACCTCAACTGGTTCCTCTCGATGCAGAGGAGCAGCGGCTCTACTCTGATCTCCTCCCGGATGACCGAGCTCCTCACCCTATCTCTAAGGGAGAGCCCGGCCACCCTGCAGAGGAAACTAATTTCAGCCGCTTGTATACGAGATCTCCTTCTTTCGGTCACGACCCACAGCTCATGACCATAGGTGAGGGTCCCCGATATCCACGTGATGCTGCAGAGGCGTGTCAGCCAGGACAGCCCCACAGCATCCAGAGCCTTAAGGAACTCCGGGCGGATCTCATCCACCCCCGGGGCCTTGCTGCCAAGGAGCTTTTTGACCACCTCAGCGACTTCAGCCCCAGAGATAGGAGAGTCCACCCCCGAGTCCACCAGCTCTGCTTCCTCATCGGAAGACGTGTTGGTAGGATTGAGGAGGTCTTCGAAGTACTCCCTCCACCGACCCACAACGTCCCGAGTTGAGGTCAGCAGCTCCCCATCTCCACTGTACACAGTATTGATGGAGCACTGCTTCCCCCTCCTGAGCCGCCGGATGGTGGACCAGAATCTCCTCGAAGCCATCCGCAAGTCTTTCTCCATGGCCTCGCCGAACTCCTCCCATACCCGAGTTTTTGCCTTGGCGACAGCTGAAGCCACATGCCGCTTAGCCCGCCGGTACCCATCAGCTGCCTCCAGAGTCCCACAGGCCAAGAAGGTCCGATAGGACTCCTTCTTCAGCTTGACGGCATCCCTCACTGCTGGTGTCCACCAACGAGTCCTGGGATTACCGCCACGACAGACACCAACGACCTTACAGCCACAGCTCCGGCTGGCCGCCTCAACAATAGAGACAAAGAACACAGTCCATTCGGACTCAATGTCCCCCGCCTCACTCGGGACATGGTTGAAGCTCTGCTGAAGGTGGGAGTTGAAGCTCGCTCTGACGGGGGACTCAGCCAGACGTTCCCAGCAGACCCTCACAACACGTTTGGGCCTGCCAGATCTGACCGGCTTCCTCCCCCACCATCTGAGCCAACTCACCACCAGGTGGTGATCAGTTGAAGCTCCGCCCCCCTCTTCACCCGAGTGTCCAAGGCATGTGGCCGCAGGTCCGACGATACGACTACAAAATCGATCATCAAACTGCGGCCCAGGGAATCCTGATGCCAGGTGTACATATGGACACTCTTATGTTGGAACATGGTGTTCGTTATGGACAATCCATGACGAGCACAGAAGTCCAATAACAAAACACCATTTGGGTTCAGAGGGGGGGGGACCATGCCTCCCAATCACTCCCCTCCAGGTCTCACTGTCATTGCCCACGTGAGCATTGAAGTCCCCCAGCAGAACAATGGAGTCCCCAGAAGGAGCACCCTCCAGCACTCCCTCCAAGGACTCCAGAAAGGGTGGGTACTCTGAACTGCTGTTCGGTGCATAAGCACAGACAACAGTCAGGACCCGTCCCCCCACCCTGAGGCGGAGGGAAACTACCCTTTCATCCACCGGGGTAAACCCCAACGTGCAGGCACCAAGCTGGGGGCTGATGAGAATGCCCACACCTGCTCGGCGCCTCTCACCATGAGCAACTCCAGAGTGGAAGAAAGTCCAGCCCCTTTTGAGGGTTCTGGTTCCAGAGCCCAAGCCATGCGTTGAGGTGAGTCCAACTATATCTAGCCGGAACCGCTCAACCTCGCGCACAAGCTCAGGCTCCTTCCTCACCAGCTTCTGCAGCCGGGGATCGGACCGCCAGGGTCCCCGCCCCTTGCTGCCGCCCAGCTCACATTGCACCCGACCCCTATGGCTCCTCCCGCAGATGGTGAGCTTACGCGAGGTGGGGCCCATGTAACCCTTTTGGGCAAAGGTCGACCACCAGACGCTCACTCTCGTACCCCACCCCCAGGCCTGGCTCCAGAGGGGGGTCTCGTTAACCCACGTCCGGGCAAGGGAACATTTCTGCCCGGGTTTGTGTTCATCGTAGGGGTCGATGAGCCGTACCTGGTCTGGTCCCTCCCCCAGACACCTGTTTGCCATGGGTGACCCATGGGTGACCCATGGCAAACAGGGTCAGACAACATAGCTGCTAGGATCTTTGTCACCAAAGTTGCATGCACTGGCCAAAACTCTCAAATCAGTGACATATCTGTCAATATTCTTATCCTGTCCTTGGTTTCTGACAAAGAACTTGTGTCTCTCAACAGTTTCGTTTACTTTTGGATTACAGTATTCATCAAACAGCATCATCATGGAACTCACTGTCCTTCTGGCTGTTGTCCTGCCCACTCTCCAGCATGGTGAAAAGCTCTCTTCCTCTCGCTCAGAGGAGATAGCTGAACAGCTTTACTTTTGTTGTTTCCTCTGCACCGGGCATGGTGAGGTCTCTGTACAATAGGAACTCCTATTTCCAACTTTTCCATGTCTTTGCCCAATTTGCAGAATCCAGAACTAACGTTGATGGTGGTTTCAAACCTTCCATTGTGAATCTCCGCCCCTTACCGTTTGGCGCCAACATCCGCCTGTCTCTCACACACAACACAACACCTAACAGGCTAGCGACAGACTTAGCACTTGTCTTCCGCAGTTATTTGGGTACTTTCGTGACCGCTGCCACTATGTTTCATTCTGTTTACGTTTCCTTAACATTTTGCCTTAACAGAATGGATGATAATTGTAAGTTTGCCGCTTTATTGAACAACTGTCTCAACACGTATTCCTGCATACAACCCTAACCTGCAGAGGAGTCTCACTACAAAGTCACCCTCTAGGAACATGTAACAACAAGCGTTCCACTTGTGACATTTATGAGAACTACAGGGAGATCATAGTTCTCCAGTTTTAGCGTCTCTCCATCGGTTTCCTGGTAAATCCAGGATGGAGTTTAAACTTCTTCTCCTCACATATAAAGCTCTGCATGACCAAGCTCCATTGTACATCAGAAATCTCATAGTTCCATATATCCATAAAGAGAACTGGCTCTCAGACTGTAGGTCTACCTCTGGTTCCAGAGTCTCTAAGAGTAGTACCGTCTAGGAAGAGTAGGATGGAGGAAGAGTAGGATGGAGGAAGAGTACGATGGAGGAAGAGTAGGATGGAGGAAGAGTACAATGGAGGAGGAGTATGATGGAGGAAGAGTACAATGGAGGAAGAGGACGATGGAATGAATAGTAGGATGGAGGACGAGTACGATGGAGGAAGAGTAGGATGGAGGAAGAGTAGGATGGGAGGAAGAGTATGATGGATGAAGAGTAGGATGGAGGAAGATGATGATGGGAGGAAGACGATAATGGGAGGAAGAGTAGGATGGAGGAAGAGTAGGATGGGAGGAAGAGTATGATGGATGAAGAGTAGGATGGAGGAAGATGATGATGGGAGGAAGACGATAATGGGAGGAAGAGTAGGATGGAGGAAGAGGATGATGGGAGGAAGAGGATGATGGGAGGAAGAGGATGATGGAAGGAAGAGTACGATGGAGGAAGGTTAGGATGGGAGGAAGAGTACAATGGAGGAAGAGTAGGATGGAGGAAGAGTACAATGGAGGAGGAGTATGATGGAGGAAGAGTACAATGGAGGAAGAGGACGATGGGATGAAGAGTAGGATGGAGGAAAAGTAGGATGGGGTGAAGAGTACAATGGAGGAAGAGGACGATGGAATGAATAGTAGGATGGAGGAAGAGTACGATGGAGGAAGAGTAGGATAGAGGAAGAGTAGGATGGGAGGAAGAGTATGATGGATGAAGAGTAGGATGGAGGAAGAGTAGGATGGGAGGAAGAGTATGATGGATGAAGAGTAGGATGGAGGAAGATGATGATGGGAGGAAGAGGATAATGGGAGGAAGAGTAGGATGGAGGAAGAGGATGATGGGAGGAAGAGGATGATGGGAGGAAGAGTAGGATGGAGGAAGAGGATGATGGGAGGAAGAGGATGGTGGGAGAAAGAGTAGGATGGAGGAAGGGGATGATGGGAGGAAGAGGATGATGGAGGAAGAGTAGGATGGAGGAAGAGGATGATGGGAGGAAGAGTAGGATGGAGGAAGAGGATGATGGGAAGAAGAGGATGATGGAGGAAGAGTAGGACAGAGGAAGGGGATGATGGGAGGAAGAGGATGATGGGAGGAAGAGTAGGATGGATGAAGGGGATGATGGGAGGAAGAGGATGATGGGAGGAAGGGGATGATGGGAGGAAGAGGATGATGGGAGGAAGGGGATGATGGGAGGAAGAGGATGACGGGAGGAAGGGGATGACGGGAGGAAGAGGATGATGGGAGGAAGAGGACGATGGGATGAAGAGTAGGATGGATGAAGAGTAGGATGATACGATGATGTGGAGTACAGAAAAACAGGAAGCTTATGGAGGAACATCACTCTACTGCAGATCAAGGAGCCGTGCATTAAATGCTTTTAATGGACGGCTCCTTGTGGTAAAGCCTGGCCTGAGGCTGCCCTGCTGTCGCTGCTCTCCATCAGCTGGGTAGACATCTCGGCTGATACTTGACATGAATTGACATGTTTTATTCTCAGATCAGGTTTAATTTTTTCTTCCTGTTGAGGTGAGGAATGAAATGTTACAGAAGTTTTTATCATGATATCTGTCTTTTCTCACATCCAGAGGGATGGTATAAACCATCAGGATGCTTCCTAATCTCCTCCTGCTGGAGGACATGTCCTAAATGGAGAAGACCTCAAGGCAGACCCACTAAATCAGTGACAACCAGCTCCAGTCCAACGCCACAATCCTGCAGGTTTTCCATGTATCCCTGTTCCAACATCCCTGATACAAATTATACAGTAGTTGTGCAGAACTTCAGTGGCTGTTGGATCTATTTAATGTGAGCCAGGTGTGTTGGAGCAGGGACACATGGAAAACCTGCAGGACAGCGGCCCTCGAGGACGGACTTTGGACACCCCTGCACTACATGCTGAAGGGATTTTAATGGCTTTCTGTCGTTGAACGCCTTTAGCAGTCCTGAGGAGGAGCCGGAGAGTAACTGGTTGAAGCGATCACTTCCCCTGAGACCTGATGGTGGATAAGCAGAGGACAATGGATGGATGTGTAACTAAACATGTACTGGGAACTGATTTAATGCTGTTTCTTTAATAGCTGAATCATTTAGGAAAGTTTTATGTTTCAGATCTGGTGAAAGCTGACCCTATCACCTGTCAATAGTTAATTGGACGCGCTGACGTTGCGGTAACGTATTGTGTCATTTCCTGTTTCCCTAGCGTGTATCACTGCGGATTGCTACGAGCCGTAGCAGCTATTTTTAAGTCAGAATTTTTAATTAATCCTAAGCACAAAACTAACTATAAATCCTTTGAATTCCTGACATTAAATTTATCTCATTCAAAATGGAATTGAGAGAAACCGCTCCTTTTAGCATTAGTGTATCGCCCACCTGGACCTTACTCCGAGTTTCTGACCGAATTCTCTGATCTCTTGTCTGAGTTAGTGCTGACTACTGATAAGGTCATTGTACTAGGTGATTTTAATATTCATATTGACGATGAAAATGATAGTTTAAACATTTCCTTTAGTTCTATTCTAAACTCAATTGGGTTTTCACAAAATGTCAGTGGAGCCACTCACTCTCATGGTCACACTCTTGATCTTCTTCTAACATCTGGTATTGAGACTGATAAGCTCAAAGTATTTCCTAAAAACCCTGTCTTGTCCGATCACTTCTTATTAACCTTTGAATTCACTTTATTTGATTACTCACTGACCAAAACTAAATTCTACTATAGTAGATGTTTATCAGACAATAATATTACAAAATTTAAACAATCAATTGAATCATTTTTTTCCCCTCTACCATGTGTTAGCATGACTGAGAGTCCCCCTTTAAGCCTTACTCCTGCTCAGATTGATCAACATGCTGATACTATAACAGCTTCAATGCGTACAACCTTGGATAATGTTGCTCCCCTAAAGAAGAAAAAATTAGGTAAGATTATGAAGGCTCCCTGGTTTAATTCCCAGCTTCGAGCTCTAAAACAGGCATCAAGGCGTTTGGAAAACAGATGGCGTTCATCAGGACTAGAGGAGTCTCACTTAACCTGGAAAGAAAGTTTAATTGTATACAAAAAAGCCTTACGTACGGCAAGAACAGCTTATTATTCATCATTGATAGAGGAAAACAAAAACAACCCTCGGTTTCTTTTCAGCACTGTAGCTAGGCTTACTAGGAGCCGGAGCGCTGTGGAGCCATGTATTCCTTTCTCACTTAGCTGTGATGATTTCATGTATTTTTTCAGGAATAAAATTGACACTATTAGAGATCAAATTCACAATACTCTTCCTTCTACCTATAATGTTGAGCCTGTTGTGGTCTCCGAAGCATCCTTAGAACCAGGATCTGACTTGTGTCTAAATAGTTTCTGTCCTGTCCAACCCTCTGAATTAACTAAAATAATAGCTTCATCTAAACCATCCACCTGTATCTTAGACCCTCTCCCAACGAGCCTCTTTAAGGACATTTTCCCTTTAATTAATACATCACTACTAAATCTTATCAATATGTCTTTAGTGACAGGATATGTACCACAATCATTTAAAACTGCTGTAATCAAGCCTTTACTTAAAAAGCAATCTCTGGATCCAGAGGTGATAGCAAATTATAGACCTATATCTAACCTCCCGTTTATGTCCAAAATTCTGGAGAAAATAGTTTCAGCTCAGCTACATGCCCACCTGAGCAGAAATAATTTATTCAAAGAGTTTCAGTCAGGATTTAGAGCTCATCATAGCACTGAGACGGCATTGGTGAAAGTTACTAATGACCTTCTTATGGCCTCAGACAAAGGACTTGTGTCCGTACTTATCTTGCTTGATCTTAGTGCTGCATTTGATACAGTCGATCATAACATTCTGTTACAGAGACTAGAACAGGTGGTTGGAATTACAGGTACAGCGTTAAGCTGGTTTAAATCATATTTATCTGATAGACTTCAGTTCGTTCATGTAAATGACAAGTCCTCCCCACAAACTACAGTAAGTCATGGAGTTCCTCAAGGTTCTGTACTTGGACCAATACTCTTCACGCTATATATGCTCCCTTTAGGCAAAATTATTAGACAGCATGGAATAAACTTTCATTGTTATGCAGATGATACTCAACTATACTTATCCTTTAAACCAGATTAAACAAATCAGCCCAATAGGCTACAAAATAGGCCTCTTAAACTCAGATAAGACTGAAGTAATTCTCTTTGGATCTGAAAAACTCAGAGCTAAATTTTCCAGTTTTGTAATGAACCTGGATGGCATTACTTTAGCTTCCAGTGCTACAGTGAGAAACCTTGGAGTAACATTTGACCCTGACCTGTCCTTTGGTCCACATATTAAGCAGGTTACTAAAACAGCCTTCTTTCATTTACGTAATATAGCCAAAATTAGGGACATTCTGTCTCAGAGTGATGCAGAAAAACTGGTTCACGCTTTTGTTACTTCGAGACTAGATTACTGTAACTCTCTATTACTGGACTGTCCTAAATATGCCCTGAAAAGCCTTCAGCTGATCCAGAATTCTGCAGCCAGAGTCCTGACCAGAACCAGCAGGAGAGATCATATTTCTCCAGTTTTAGCCTCTCTTCATTGGCTGCCTGTTGAATCTAGAATAGAATTTAAAATCCTTCTCCTTACATATAAAGCCCTCCACAACCAGACACCACTATATATCAAAGACCTCATTGTTCCTTATATACCAGGCAGAGTACTTCGTTCGCAGACTGCAGGCTTACTTGTGGTTCCTAGAGTCTCAAAGAGCCGAGCAGGAGGCAGAGCCTTTGGTTATCAGGCCCCTCTCTTATGGAATAAGCTCCCAGTTAGTGTTAGGGAAGCAGACACCCTCCCCACCTTTAAGACCTGTCTCAGCAGGTCTCCCTGGCCGGGAGTAGCAGTTCCTGTTGTCTGTTGTCTTTCTGTCCTCTTCCCCCCACACAGCAGAGGCAGATGGCTGCCTGTCCTGAGCCGGGTTCTGCCGGAGGTTTCCTTCCTGTTAAAAGGGAGTTTTTTCCTTCCCACTGTTGCCAGTGTGCTTGCTCAGGATGGGAGATTGAGTTGGACTCAACTCAATCTGTTGGTTTCCTTATATAGGCTGTTATGAATTGGCCTTCATTATGTTTTCTTCTCTGTCTGTAAAGCGTCTTGAGATGGCATTGCCGTGATTTGATGCTATATAAATAAAGTTGAATTGAATTGAAATGAATTGAATTGAATCGTTTCCTCTACTGCTGGGAAGTGAAACCAGAACGCAGACACGTGCAGTGGCTTGTGCAGGTCCTTCATGGACAAATCCAGTGGAAAGATGGAGAGATGCTGGTACACATCCAGCAAGGTGCAGAGAGTATATTAGATGGATTGTTTGGTGTAAAAACAAAATGATTTCCCCCATCTTAAATACGTTTCTACTTTAGAATCTTTTCTGTCCCAGATGAAGCCCTAGCTGACGTTTTGCAGCAAGCCAACATTTTTTTGGAGTTTTATTTTCCAGTGCTGAGATGGGAGTTATTAGTCTCATTTATTTGTTTTTTTAAAGCAGGATGACTGCTTTGTTTCTTTTCATGTCTCCAGATATTCTACAAAGTTTTATCAAAATGACCTGCAAATGTTGTTGTTGCTCTCTGCAACAGCAGTCGTTATGTTTCATGTTTTACAGACTCCTGAACTGATGCTTCCAAATGATAAATAATCAGTTGTCATTCATCCTGGGAATCAACATGGCTGCTATGTTAGCTGTGAAGCTCTGCTGCGAGGGGACATGAGGAAAGTTAAACCCCAGATCTGTGGAGATTAGCTGATCCTGACAGACTAAAGGTTGTGCCTGTTTTACAGATGTACAGAAATCATCGACATGAGATGCTTCTCAGATGTGTCCTGGTTGGCATGCAGGGAGGCATGTCTCTGATGCGGACCTGACCTAAAAACAGTATCACAAACAGGACCTGCCAGGATCAAGACGACGAAAGCCAAACTTCTGCAGGATATAATTCCAGCATGGATCCGAACAAGATGATGGGACTGACATTCATAAAGTACATATTATCATTATGAGCAAGAACAAAAGCTAAATCTATGGTGGCGTTGAAACTAGATCACATGGTGGGAAACGCTTTTACATTGTCATGATGCAGATGTGCATCATAGAACCCATGTTTATGTGTATAAAGCTCAAATACGACACTGAGGGACTTTTACAGAAAACAAAAGAACTAGACTGACGTGAAACACCGATACGAAGACGTGACCTGGACATGACCCCCGAGGAGCTACATGCTTTCCAACCAGATGCTTTAGAACCAGATAGTTTAGAACCAGATCCTTTACAACCAGATGTTTTAGAACCAGATCCTTTACAACCAGATGTTTTAGAACCAGATGCTTTACAACCCGATGTTTTAGAACCAGATGCTTTAGAACGAGATGCTTTCCAACCAGATCCTTTAGAACCAGATCCTTTCAATCCAGATGTTTTAGAACCAGATCCTTTACAACCAGATGTTTTAGAACCAGATGCTTTAGAACGAGATGCTTTCCAACCAGATCCTTTAGAACCAGATCCTTTCAATCCAGATGTTTTAGAACCAGATCCTTTACAACCAGATGTTTTAGAACCAGATGTTTTAGAACCAGATGCTTTAGAACGAGATGCTTTCCAAACAGATCCTTTAGAACGAGATGCTTTCCAAACAGATCCTTTCCAACCAGATCCTTTAGAACCAGATCCTTTCAATCCGGATGCTTTAGAACCAGATAGTTTAGAACCAGATCCTTTCCAACCAGATCCTTTAGAACCAGATCCTTTCAATCCAGATGCTTTAGAACCAGATAGTTTAGAACCAGATCCTTTCCAACCAGATCCTTTAGAACCAGATCCTTTCAAACCAGATGTTTTAGAACCAGATCCTTTACAACCAGATGTTTTAGAACCAGATGCTTTAGAACGAGATGCTTTCCAAACAGATCCTTTCCAACCAGATCCTTTAGAACCAGATCCTTTCAATCCAGATGCTTTAGAACCAGATAGTTTAGAACCAGATCCTTTCCAACCAGATCCTTTAGAACCAGATCCTTTCAATCCAGATGCTTTAGAACCAGATAGTTTAGAACCAGATCCTTTCCAACCAGATCCTTTAGAACCAGATCCTTTCAATCCAGATGTTTTAGAACCAGATCCTTTACAACCAGATGTTTTAGAACCAGATGTTTTAGAACCAGATGCTTTAGAACGAGATGCTTTCCAAACAGATCCTTTCCAACCAGATCCTTTAGAACCAGATCCTTTCAATCCAGATGCTTTAGAACCAGATAGTTTAGAACCAGATCCTTTACAACCAGATGTTTTAGAACCAGATCCTTTACAACCAGATGTTTTAGAACCAGATAGTTTAGAACCAGATGCTTTAGAACCAGATCCTTTACAACCAGATGCTTTAGAACCAGATGCTTTCCAGCCACATCCTTTAGAATCAGTTACTTAAGAACCAGAACTTACAACGAGGTGTTTTCCATCCAGATCCTTTAGAACCAGATTCTTTAGAACCAGATCCTTTAGCACCAGATGCCTTAGAACCAGATCATTTCCAACCACATCCTTTAGAATCAATTACTTAAGAACCAGATCCTTCCCATCCAGAAGCTTTAGAACCAGATAGTTTAGAACGAGATCCTTTCCATCCAGAAGCTTTAGAACCAGATCCTTTAGAACCAGATGCTTTCCATCCAGATCCTTAAGAACCAGATCCTTTCCAACCAGATCCTTGAGAACACGCATGTCAAACTCCAGTCCTCGAGTGCCGGCATCCGGCAGGTTTTTGTTGTTTCCCTCTACCAACACAGCTGATTTTAATCAAATAAATCAGGCAGATTTTTGTCAACTTATTTATGAATTTTGATCATGTGTGTTGCAGCATGGAGACAACAAAACCTGCCGGATACTGGCCCTCGAGGACTGGAGTTTGACACCTGTGCTTTAGAACCAGATGCTTTCCATCCAGATACTTTAGAACCAGATGCTTTAGAACCAGATGCTTTCCACCCAGATGCTTTAGAACCAGATGCTTTAGAACCAGATGTTTTAGAACCAGATGCTTTCCACCCAGATGATTTAGAACCAGATGCTTTAGAACCAGATGTTTTAGAACCAGATGCTTTCCATCCAGATGCTTTAGAACCAGATGCTTTAGAACCAGATGCTTTCCACCCAGATGCTTTAGAACCAGATGCTTTAGAACCAGATGTTTTAGAACCAGATGCTTTAGAACCAGATGCTTTAGAACCAGATGTTTTCCATCCAGATGCTTTAGAACCAGATGCTTTAGAACCAGATGCTTTAGAACCAGATGCTTTAGAACCAGATGTTTTAGAACCAGATGCTTTCCATCCAGATGCTTTAGAACCAGATGCTTTAGAACCAGATGCTTTCCATCCAGATGCTTTAGAACCAGATGCTTTAGAACCAGATGCTTTCCATCCAGATGCTTTAGAACCAGATGCTTTAGAACCAGATGTTTTAGAACCAGATGCTTTCCATCCAGATGCTTTAGAACCAGATGCTTTAGAACCAGATGCTTTCCATCGAGATACTTTAGAACCAGATGCTTTAGAACCAGATGTTTTCCATCCAGATACTTTAGAACCAGATACTTTAGAACCAGATGCTTTAGAACCAGATGCTTTCCAACCAGCTCCTTTAGAACCAGATGCTTTCCAACCAGCTCCTTTAGAACCAGATGCTTTCCATCGAGATACTTTAGAACCAGATGCTTTCCATCCAGATGCTTCAGAACCAGATGTTTTCCATCCAGATACTTTAGAACCAGATGCTTTAGAACCAGATGCTTTCCAACCAGCTCCTTTAGAACCAGATGCTTTCCAACCAGCTCCTTTAGAACCAGATGCTTTCCATCGAGATACTTTAGAACCAGATGCTTTCCATCCAGATGCTTTAGAACCAGATGTTTTCCATCCAGATACTTTAGAACCAGATGCTTTAGAACCAGATGCGTTAGAACCAGATGCTTTCCATCCAGATGCTTTAGAACCAGATGTTTTCCATCCAGATGCTTTAGAACCAGATGCTTTAGAACCAGATGTTTTCCATCCAGATGCTTTAGAACCAGATGTTTTCCATCCAGATGCTTTAGAACCAGATGTTTTCCATCCAGATGCTTTAGAACCAGATGTTTTCCAACCAGCTCCTTTAGAACCAGATGCTTTCCATCCAGATGCTTTAGAACCAGATGTTTTCCATCCAGATGCTTTAGAACCAGATGTTTTCCATCCAGATGCTTTAGAACCAGATGCTTTAGAACCAGATGTTTTCCATCCAGATACTTTAGAACCAGATGCTTTAGAACCAGATGTTTTCCATCCAGATGCTTTAGAACCAGATGCTTTAGAACCAGATGTTTTCCATCCAGATACTTTAGAACCAGATGCTTTAGAACCAGATGTTTTCCATCCAGATACTTTAGAACCAGATTCTTTCCATCCAGATACTTTAGAACCAGATTCTTTCCATCCAGATACTTTAGAACCAGATTCTTTCAATCCAGATACTTTAGAACCAGATTCTTTCCATCCAGATCCTTTAGAACCAGATGCTTTCCATCCAGATACTTTAGGACCAGATGCTTTAGAACCAAGTGCTTTCCATCCAGATAATTTAGAACCAGATGCTTTAGAACCAGATGCTTTAGAACCAGATGCTTTTCATCCAGCTCCTTTAGAACCAGATGTTTTCCAACCAGCTCCTTTAGAACCAGATGCTTTAGAACCAGATGCTTTACAACCAGATCCTGTAGAACCAGATCCTTTCCAACCAGATGCTTTAGAACCAGATGCTTTAGAACAAGATGCTTTCCAACCAGCTCCTTTAGAACCAGATGCTTTCCAACCAGCTCCTTTAGAACCAGATGCTTTAGAACCAGATGCTTTCCATCCAGATGCATTAGAACCAGATGCTTTAGAACCAGATGTTTTCCAACCAGCTCCTTTAGAACCAGATGCTTTAGAACCAGATGCTTTCCATCCAGATGCATTAGAACCAGATGCTTTAGAACCAGATGCTTTCCATCCAGATGCATTAGAACCAGCTCCTTTAGAACCAGATGCTTTAGAACCAGATGCTTTCCATCCAGATGCATTAGAACCAGATGCTTTAGAACCAGATGTTTTCCAACCAGCTCCTTTAGAACCAGATGCTTTAGAACCAAATGCTTTCCATCCAGATGCATTAGAACCAGATGCTTTAGAACCAGATGTTTTCCATCCAGATGCTTTATAACCAGATGCTTTCCAACCAGCTCCTTTAGAACCAGATGCTTTCCATCCAGATGCATTAGAACCAGATGCTTTAGAACCAGATTTTTTCCATCAAGATGCTTTAGAACCAGATGTTTTCCAACCAGATGCTTTAGAACCAGATCCTTTCCAATCAGATCCTTTCCAACCAGATGCTTTAGAACCAGATCCTTTCCAATCAGATCCTTTCCAACCAGATGCTTTAGAACCAGATGCTTTAGAACCAGATCCTTTCCAACCAGATGCTTTCCAACCAGATAATTTAGAACCAGATGCTTCAGAACCAGATGTTTTCCATCCAGATACTTTAGAACCAGATTTTTTCCATCCAGATACTTTAGAACCAGATCTTTTCCAACCAGCTCCTTTAGAACCAGATGCTTTCCATCCAGATGCTTTAGAACCAGATGTTTTCCATCCAGATGCTTTAGAACCAGATGTTTTCCATCCAGATGCTTTAGAACCAGATGTTTTCCATCCAGATGCTTTAGAACCAGATGTTTTCCATCCAGATACTTTAGAACCAGATGTTTTCCATCCAGATACTTTAGAACCAGATCTTTTCCAACCAGCTCCTTTAGAACCAGATGCTTTAGAACCATATCCTTTCCAACCAGATGCTTTCCAACCAGCTAATTTAGAACCAGATGCTTTAGAACCAGATGTTTTCCATCCAGATACTTTAGAACCAGATGTTTTCCATCCAGATACTTTAGAACCAGATGCTTTCCATCCAGATGCTTTAGAACCAGATCCTTTAGAACCAGATGTTTTCCATCCAGATACTTTAGAACCAGATCTTTTCCAACCAGCTCCTTTAGAACCAGATGCTTTAGAACCATATCCTTTCCAACCAGATGCTTTCCAACCAGCTAATTTAGAACCAGATGCTTTAGAACCAGATGTTTTCCATCCAGATACTTTAGAACCAGATGTTTTCCATCCAGATACTTTAGAACCAGATGCTTTAGAACCAGATGCTTTCCATCCAGATGCTTTAGAACCAGATCCTTTAGAACCAAATCCTTTCCTTTTATGAAGTGGTCTTTTTCTTTACATTAGTTTTGTTTCACTTTGTATTTCTTTTCTTTTAGGCATGCTCTGGCTTCTGCCTCACCTGCAGCTCATTCCCTCGTTGACCACCTGCATTTAAACCTCCTACCTGCTCACTGCTGGTGCTCTTCAGTTTCTCCTCTCTTCACTCAGCTCTGGACTCTACCTGCGGCTGCAGATCCTCGAATATTATTAGCTAGTGTCTTGGTTTTTTCTTACAATCTTCTGCAGCTTTCTGCCACAGCCTTTTTTGGTTCTCCTTATCAAGGAATAAAATCAGTTAATGTGAGTCCTGCGTTTGGATCTGTTCCTGTATCCGGCGACCAGGTCCTTTAGAACCAGACCCTTTAGAACCAGACCCTTTATCATCATCATAATCTTCACCATCCCTATCATCATGTTTTTCACCATCCTCATAATCATCATCATCACCATCATTAATTTAAATCAAATCAAGCTTTATTTTTATTATTCTATTCTTAATTACATGCCAGAAGCAAAACAAAGTCATGCAGATTAAAAATAAAGCAA